>NC_083227.1:121472545-122072545 GCF_032191835.1 Heteronotia binoei
ACTAGGTGGCTAATTTATTACCACCAGTTTTGGAAAGCTTATTTTCTGTCAATGATATTTCCCCAAATAGGTTGTGCCTGCTCAGTTCTACCTAACATTTGATGTAGTATTAACAGGAGGGTACGGAGGCTCTCTCAGCTCTCTCAGAAGTACTATTTACTGTAACATAATTGTCATAACTATGAACACAATATATTTATTTACATGTAATTTATTAGCCAAAGCCCAGATGGGAAAAAATTAAAAACTCATAGCTTTTCTTTCTGCAAGGCTGCTAAGGGCCACCATGGGTCCTCAGACAGATTTCATCTCTTCCCCCCCATATAACCCTGATCCAAACCAAATATTATAACAAAATGAACAATCACTTGACTTTTTGTCGAAGGGGAAGGAAGGCCTTTGTAGGAGCTAGATGAAAGAGCCGGAGTGAACCTAACTCTAGAAGCCATAATGTTTGCATCTGCATTTTGACCATGCATACAGCATAAGGATTATAGCACAAGACTTGTATTTTTAGTTGTGTGAAAGGGGAACAAGTGCAGCTATTTCTCTCTTTTGTCCTGTATTATCAACTTAGCTCTATACAATATAGTGCCTGCATAGTGCAAAACCAGGAAAATTGTAAGGACAGAAACAGTAGCAGATGCCATGCTTCATCTAATGTCACAACATGTTTTGCTAAGAATGAGTTGTTTACTTGACGGTATGTAAGACTGCCATATGCTTTGTTCAGAGAGCCCCCCCCCCTTCAATCTTCACATGACTGGGGGCTCTCCTAGCAATTGCAAATATACTTTGTTCCCCTTTGCATTTTATAAAGCTGCCTTTGTGTCAATTTGTGGTCAACCCCCAGTTGCTGAACTTTATTCAGCTGGGAAGCTGAATTCCCCCAAGATTGTTACTATGAGTAATAAAAGAATTGGCCTGTCTGACCATAGTGTGTATTTATTTATTTCCATTCCACCTTTCTCTCCACTAAGGACCCAAACTGGCTTACACCAATCTCCTCTCCTCTATTTTATCCTCAAAACAACCTTGAAGTAGGGTAGGCTGAGAGTGTGTGAATGGCCCAAGGCCTCCCAGCGAGCTTCCATAGCAGAGTGGGGATTTGAGTTTGGATTTCCCAGATCCTAGTCTGACACTTTAACCACAAAATCACACTGGCAGGCATAACTAATTGGAGAAAAAAACTGGGAGACACAAAATCGGCCACCAGCTTCAGGTAGGGTTGACACGTCCTGGCTTGTTGCTGCTGGGGGACTTTGGGAGGCATTTCTGGAGGGGGCGGGGATGTCCCCAATACAGTGACATTATGCAGAAGTGATGTCATCATATTAGGGACACAGTCACATGGAAGATGCATTGGCGCCAGCTTGCGAGAACTCGCTGCTTGGAATTCAGAAGTGGGCAGCCCTCACCACTAGTGCCATGAACACCTGAACTCCAAGTGGTGAATTCAGTGTTTTGAATTTAGGCATATGCAGGGCCCTCTTGTAAAACAACAACAACAACAATTACATGCTTTTTGCAAGTGGGGCTGTCCATTCCTGAACTCGGAGTAGTTAATTCACTGCCTGGTATTTCCTGGAGGGTCCTTTAAATCTGGAGGGCCCTTTAAATGTCACAGGAGGGGTGGGAGAGGGTTGGCTGCCAAGCTAGAGCCCATGAAATTGGGGAATCCTTACATCCCTAATTCTGGAGACTGGCATCCCTAATTCAGGATGAATGTGGGAGTTGGCCAAAATGGGAAAATCTTGTCCCACCTCACCACGCTATTTGCAACTGAAGCTAAGGGTCTGTTTGTGGTGGGCATAACTCAGAAAATAATGCTACATGTTTGAAAAGTCACCTGAGCTCTAGGAGAGAGTGGGAAAGGTGTGCTGCTGAAAGGGTGTTTGCCTTTCTTAACTGCCTTTTCTAAACAGTGGGGGGGGGGAGTTGCTGAATGCTACTCTGTAGGAGGAGAGAGTCTGAGTTTGTGTGGTTGCTGGGGAATTGCTGTTTGTTTGTTTGAGTGGGCTGTAGGTGATTGTTGAAGATTGAGAGTGTTTGTGTTGTCTGGGGCTGACTGCTGGCCCCACCCTCTTTGCATTTATAAGGCTGCACCTTGCCAGAGGAGTGAGACATTGGCATGAGCCAAAGGGTGAGAGCTAAAGGGCTCTGGGCCTGTGGCTCTTAGCCTAGGGGCTCTGAAAGAAACTCAGGAAGGACCAAGAACCCAGGGCCCTAGTCTCCTTGTGTTCCCATTAAGGGAAGTAGACTTTCTACAAGGACAGCCACATAAACACAAAAGGTATTGAAGGGGGGATTGTCTAATTAAAAAGCAATTATGAAGGCAGAATGTCAGCAGGGGGTGAGGGCTTTCCAGTGTTTTACACTCAATGGAGAAAAAGGCTGGGAGACACAAAATTGGCCACCAGCTTCAGGTAGGGTTGACAGGTCCTGGCTTGTTGCAGTTGGGGGACTTTGGGGGCATTTCTGGAGGGGGCAGGGATATGTACAACTATCTGCCCACTGTACAAAAGTCTTGGGTGTGTGCTCAGTGCAAGGAGCTCCTGGTCCTCAGGGAACATGTTTGCACCCTTGAGACCGAGTTGGCTGACCTGGAGAAGCAGAGACAGTTAGTTAGGCATTCGGAGAACACTCTTGGGACTTGTTAGATATGCCCCACTCCAAACATGGCAGCCCCACTGCTGCCAGGGAGCATGAGGGTCAAGAGGGAACAGGGCACCATGCTGAGGATAAGAGGAATGCACCCTCAGAAGGAACCTCTTCTTCAGTTTGTGAGTGGGTATTCTTTCGCACCAAGGAACCATCCCTGGGCAGGGAGGGAGGGGGAGGTTTTTGTAGTTGGTGATTCAATCCTTAGAAAAGTAGATAGCTGGGAGGCAAAACTGTGTACTGACCATATGGTGACTTGCCTGCCTGGTGCGAAGGTAGCGAACATTATATGTGTTGTAGATAGGCTGATAGACAGTGCTGGGGAGGAGCCAGTAGTCGTGGTACATATCAGCACCAACAATGTGGGGAAATGCAGTCATGAGGTCCTGGAGGAAAAATTTAGGTTGCTAGGCAGGAGATTCAAGGCCAGGACCTCCAAGGTAGCCTTCTCAGAAGTGCTACCTGTTCCACACGCAGGGCCAGAGAGACAGGCACAAATTAGGACTCTCAAATTAGGACATGTGGATGAGATGATGGTATAGGGAGGAAGGGTTCAAGTTTGTTAAGCACTGGGATGCTTTTGGGAACAAGCGGGAGCTGTACAAAAGAGACAGTCTCCACTTGTCCCTAGAAGGAACAAGGTGGCTGGCACTTAAAATCAAAAAAGTGGCAGAGCAGTTTTTAAACTGAATCTTGGGGGAAAGCCAACAGATGAAATGTCTCTGGTTCGGGATGACTCATCTCAAAGAGATGATGGGTTAGCTGTTACTTTTCTACTGGGCAGTGGATTTGAGTTGTCCATTGAGATGGTGACAAACAGTATGGACTGCCTGGTGAAGTCTCAAGGCAGCTGGAGGAAGGTTGTGGGCCTAACTTGCCTGGGAAATTATAGATGTTTATATACAAATGCTAGAAGTGTCTGAGATAAAATCGGGGAGTTGGAATGCTTAGTGTTGAGAGAAAACATAGACATTGTAGGTAGAAACTTGGTGGAATGAGGAGAATTAGTGGGGAATGGTGATTCCTGGATATAAATTATATCAGAAGGATAGGGAGGGAAGGGTTGGAGGTGGGGTGGCTCTGTATGTCAGAAAGGGTATACAGTCCAGTAAGACTGAGAAGGTCAGAGAATTAGATTCCCTTCTAGAAATGCTTTGGGTCGAAATAGTGGGCCAAAAAGGAAGTTTAACTCTGGGAATTTGTTATCGCCCACCAGATCAAAAGATAGAGGATGATTATAAAATGATGAAAGAATTAAAGATAGCGGCTAAATGTAAAAACTGTGTCATAATAGGTAATTTTAACTACCCGCAGATTGATTGGATCAATATGTGTTCTGGTCAGGAGAAAGAGACTGAGTTTCTAGACACTCTCAATGACTGTGCTATAGAGCAGATAGTCACAGAACCTACCAGAGGTGGGGTGATCCTGAACTTGGTCGTAAGTAATGCCCAAGACCTGGTGAGAGATGTAAAAGTGATTGCACTGCTTGGGAGCTTGGGTTGTTGATTTCACGATTTGTATTATTATTATTTGTATAAATAGGGAGTTGCCAAAAGAACCAACACAACCACTTTTAACTTTAAAGGAGGTAAATTCTTTGAGATGAGGAGGCATGTGAGGAGGAAACTGAAAGGAAAGATAAATAGGGTCAAAACCCTTGGGGAAGCTATTTAAAACTACAATCCTAGACGCTCACATAAAATATATACCACAAGTCAGGAAAGGCATAAATAGGTGTTTTAAAAAGCCTGCATAGTTAACAAACAAAGTAATGGAAGCTGCAAAAGGTAAAAAGGATTTCTTTAAGAGGTGGAAAGCTAGTCCAAGTGAGGTTAATAAAAAGGAACACAGGCTGTGGCAAATCAAATGCAAGTCTGTGATCAGGCAGGCAAAAAGGTACTATTAGGAACATATTGCAAAAATCATAAACACCAACAATAAAAAATTCTTCAAATACATTAGAAGCAGGAAACCAGCTAGGGAGGCAGTGGGGCCCTTGGATGACCAAGGGGTAAAAGGATTACTGAAGGAGGATAGGGAAATGGCTGAGAAGCTGAATGCATTTTTTTTTTGCCTCCGTCTTCACTGTGGAAGATGAGGAGTGTTTGTCCACTTCAGAACTGCTGATGTTGGGAGGGGTGTTGAAAGACCTGAAACAGATTGAGGTGATGAGAGAGAAGGTCCTACATTTTATAGATAATTTAAAAACTGATAAGTCACCAGAATGGGATGGCATACATCCAAGAGTTCTGAAAGAACTCAAAGGTGGACTTGTGGATCTCCTGACAGAAATATGTGATCTTTCATTGAAATCTGCCTCCGTTCCTGAGGACTGGAAGGTAGCTAATGTCACCCCCATCTTTAAAAAGGGTTTCAGATGGGATCCAGGAAATTACAGGCCAGTCAGTCTGACTACAATACTGGGAAAGTTGGTGGAAACTGTTATCAAAGAGAGAATGAGTAGGCACATTGATGAACAAAAGTTATTGAGGAAGACTCAGCATGGGTTCTGTAAGAGAAGATCTTGTCTCAATAAACTTAGAGTTCTTTGAGGGGAACAACAAACATGTGGACAATAGATGTTGTTTAATAGATGTTGTGACTTTTAGAAAGCGTTTGATAAAGTTCCTCATCAAAGGCTCTTTAGTAAGCTTGAGAGTCATGGAGTAAAAGGACAAGTCCTCTTGTGGATCAAAAACTGGCTAATTAATAGGAAAGAGAGAGTGAGTAGTATAAATGGGCAATTTTTGCAGAGGTGGGTGGTAAGCAGTGGGGTGCTACAGGGCTCAGTACTGGGTCCGATGCTTTTTAACTTGTTCATTAATGATTTGGAATTGGGGGTAAGCAGTGAAGTGGATGACACTAAGTTGTTCAGGGTGGCAAGAACCAGAGAGGATTGTGAGGGACTCCAAAGGGATCTGTCGAGGCTAGGCAAGTGGGCGTCAGCATGGCAAATGAGGTTCAACATGGCCAAGTGCAAGGTAATGCACATTGGGGCCCAAAATCCTAACTATAAATACAAGTTGATGGGGTGTGAACTGGCGGAGACTGACCAAGAGAGAGATCTTGGGGTCATAGTAGATAACTCACTGAAAATGTTGAGACAGTGCGCAACTGCAATAAAAAAGGCCAACGCTATGCTGGGAATTATTAGGAAGGGAATTGAACACAAATCAGCCCATATCATAATGCCCCTGTATAAATTGATGGTGCAGCCTCATTTTGAATACTGTGTACAATTCTGGTTACCACACCTCAATAAATATAGCATTGGGAAAAGAGCGGAAAAGGGCAACTAGAATGATTAAAGGGTTGGAACACTTTCCCTATGAAGAAAGGTTAAAATGCTTGGGGCTCTTTAGCTTGGCCCCACTGATGGATCTCCTGATGGTGCCTGGTTTTTGGCCACTGTGTGTCATGGAGTGTTGGACTGGATGGGCCATTGGCCTGATTCAACATTGCTTTTCTTAAGTTCTTATATTAAAACTGGCCAAGAATGAGAATGGAATTTATGGTGCCAAAGATTAAGGGATCTGGAACACCCTGA
The DNA here is from genome assembly GCF_032191835.1 of Heteronotia binoei. Taxonomy (NCBI): domain Eukaryota; kingdom Metazoa; phylum Chordata; class Lepidosauria; order Squamata; family Gekkonidae; genus Heteronotia; species Heteronotia binoei. The sequence goes on from NC_083227.1 coordinate 121,478,757, forward strand.
ACCAGGTTACCTTCGTGAAAGACAACATGAAAGAGAGCTGTTTAAGCAATCTGTCATGTGCCTGTAATACTCAGATCCCCAACTCACCAGGGAAGGTTTCTGGGTGACACATTCTCGGCCAGACCTACTACACAAAGCTGTTCTGAGGATAAAATGGATGCCAGGACAACAGTGCAACTTTAGGTCTCCATTCGGGAGGAATACTGGGTATGGTATTCAGTTGTCATTTCATAGAAAAGCAGGTGTCAGAACTCCTTAGCACAACTCATTTGCATATGTCACACACCCCTGACATCATCAGGAGGTATACTAAATTAGATAAACTCAGCATCTACCTTAAAATGCTTCCTGAATTAAAATTGTCAAAACAAAACCTTACTCCCATCATACTTTTTAAATTACTTTATCCTATGTGGCCACAATGGCATGATGAAGATTTCCAGGGGGAAAATATTAGAAAGTTTGTTAAATCTTAGAGTTCAGCAAAAGTCTCACAGGGGGGTTGAACAATGGAGCCCAGAAGCAAGTGTTTGTGGGGAGAGGATAAGAAAGAAAGAGCACAATAAAATGTAGCGGTTCCAGAGCTCCCCTCCTGTGAGCTCCTGCCCAAAATGAGGCCTGATGGTTTTTGTTATAAATCTCCTTTTAATGATAGTTTAAAAATTACATTATTTATCATATAGTAAAGTAGACTTTTCAAAGAGCTATTATATCTTCCACCATAGAGTTTCCAGCATAGAGTTTTACAATCCGGTGCCTGAAATTAAGAAAAACAGAGGGAAAGGTTGTGTTATCTTGCTGTAACACCCTTGGGTGGGACCTGAGAAGCCTTGGGTGGGACCTGAGAATCCCCTTGAATTATAACTCATCTCCAGACAACAGAGATCAGTCCCCTGGAGAAAACAGATGCTTTGGTACGGCACCCCACTGAGGTCCCTATTCATCCTGGGCTCTATCCCCAAATCTCCAAGAATTCCCCAGCCTGGATCTGGCAACCTTCACCCATCAGTGGCCAGAGGGGCCTGGCAACCCTATCCTAACCACTGCTTCGCAAGATCTGGCTGAGTTGGGTGCAAGAAAAGGAAGAGAGAAAGGCTAGACCAAATGACATTGGTTAACAGGTTGCAGGTTGACGGTTAGTGTAGCAACTGTCAGCCAGGGTTGCTTGTCTTGCTCTACTGCTGGATTAGTTTGTGGGTTTAGCATGATCTTTTAGGCAAGTTTGCTTCAGTCTTGGAGAAAGGGAAATCTAGCTGGTACTAGAGTGCTTTTTACTGTGCTTAGACTACCCTACACCCCTAGTGGCTGCAGCCAGAACTGCATTAAAATAAATGGAAAGATGTTCAGCTGGAAGCAGCATGAGGGTTCCTTCAAGGGAACTCCAGCTGATTTGAGCTATTTTAAATTTTGTTCCCCCAGTCCCCCTCTGTTGGTGATTCTGTCTTTCTATCAGATCAGATGCCTTGCAAAAAAGGCATGCTTTATACTGCATCTCAAAAAAATTGTTTTGTTTTGTTTTCTTTCATTATTAAATAAATGCCATTTGTTTTAAATGACATCTGTAGTCCATTTTCCATCATGGAACTGTAAATGACTAACAATTTGCATCGATATATCACAGGATAATTTCAGAAAGTAATTATATAAGTACATTTACAATTAAAACAGTTCCATGCTTTTTCTTGCCATCATATTGGTTCTGGTGAAATGCCTAATTTAGATAGTCTTTAAGAAGGACCAGACAAACTCATGGAGGATAAGTAGTGAAATGGACTCTCTACATCCAGAGGTAGGAAATTTCTGAATACTGGAAGCTGGGAAGGCAAATAACTTTAGTTAATTAACATAAATAATTGATTTAATTACAACAGGGGAAGGTCATCATTTCATGTCTCGGGAAGGTCATCTAGCCAGTTTCCATTGGAAACAAAATGCTGACCTAGAAGGACTGAAGTTTGATCTAGCCGTTCATTGTATTGTTATGTGTTGTACTGACTTTCCAAGAAACTAATGTGCACTCATGCTGTTAAGGAAAACTACTTTACAGAGCTGTATTATCAGCAACACATCTCTCAACAGTCCATTTCAATTTTTACTGGACACATGGTAGGTAATGTAAAGGAGAGCACATTTATTGACAGACCATAGAAGGTCATGGAACCAAAGCTCTAGAACTCTCTCCCCAGGGAAGTTTGTCTGTCCTTTTCTGTTGCCATCTTCCATGAGAGGATGAAGACATTTTTGTGATCTTTGGCTTTCCCTCAGCAATCCCACCTTCCTAGCCAAAGTTTTAATTGCTGTTTTAATGTTTTGTGGGTATTTTAACTGTTTTTTAACTGTTTAAATATGGTTCTTCGGGGATGGGTGGATTTGAATGGTTTTAAAACATGGTTTTATTATATATTTTAAATGGTAAGCTTCCTTGGTAATCCTTGTAAAAGCAGAAAAGTGGCATACAAATATTGTATGTGTGTGTGTGTATGTACAGTGTACAGTACAATAAAGTACAATTTATTATTTACTAGATACATTCTCTCAAAGTGTTCCCCAGGATGTCCCAATGAAAATGTCTGGCCACTCCTTTCATCCCATTGTGGAAGAGAGAGGAAAAGAAGGAAACCCACATTTCTCATCTGATTCAAGATACCTCAAAGAGGCAAGTGGAACATAAAGCAGCCTGTCAGGTTGCAATGCAGTTACAGAATGTATTTATTTCCTAAACTATTTCTATTCCACCTCTCCCCTTGGTTCATTCCTTTGAGTTTTGCTTAAGCCTAAGCTGGAGACTGCCAGGTGTTCCAATACCATGTGGTCATGCCTGGTTTGTGTGTGAATGCAGGGATTTTTTTTGTAGAAAAAGCCCAGTAGGAACTCATTTGCATATTAGGTCACATCCCCTGACACTAAGCCAGCCAGAATTGCGTTCCTGTGTGTTTCTACTCAGAAAGCCCTCCCCCCTCTCTGTATGTATGTGTGTGTTGGGGGGAAAATTTTGTTACTTGGTTTTCCTTATTTGGCATTGTAGAGATGAAACGCCCCATAGCACAGAATGGTAAGCTGCAGTACTGCAATCCAAGCTCTGCTCCTGACCTGAGTATGATCCTGGCAGAAGCTGGGTTCAGGTAGCCAGCTCAGCCTTCCATTCTTCTGAGATCAGTAAAATGCATACCCAGCTTGCTGGGGGAAAGTGTAGATGACTGGGGAAGGCAATGGCAAACCACCCCATAAAAAGTCTGTCGTGAAAACATGATGCAACATCACCCCAGAGTCGGAAATGACTGGGGAAGGCAATGGCAAACCACCCCATAAAAAGTCTGCCTTGAAAACATTGTGATGCAACATCACCCCAGAGTTGGAAACGACTGGTGCTTGCACAGGAGACTACCTTTACCTTCTTAAGATGAAATTTATCACAGAGCTGTATAGGTATATGTTTAAAGTTTATATTAAGGAGACAGTATTACAACATCTCCTGATTCTTGGACAGCGGTAGCTAATAAAATGGGGTGGGAAGCATTTAATGGCCACTGTTTCTGAAAGGAGAGGGTCCCATCTACTTACTAGTGACCATCACTGGGATGCTGGGATGCTGAAGAGGACATCATTGACCAACAGGACAATGATGTCAACAGCTGTGCTAGGGACCTCTGGTCATTTGTCATTGGCTTGCTTGCATACTATTGTCCCAGCAGCCAAAAATAAGGGAGGAGATTCTTTTAAAGGCAGCAATTTCTTGACTTTTACTCCAACTTTCTAGCTGCTGCTGCCCATTGGGATAAAGCAAAGTTCAAATACAATATATTAATTAAGAATCTGCAATGGTCAGCTGTAAATCTTGTCTGCTAATTTAGTAGTATTATGATACTCTCTGGCCAAATGTTCTCACATATGAAGCTTTTATTACATCTGAACCTCTGTCATGCTGCTTAATTAACATTTGATTGCTCATTGAGAAAGTGGAAGAAGTGAGGGATTTGTACATTCTGCAGCTAGTTTACATTTGCATTCTACAGCTTTCTTTTTAAAAGGAAAAGGAGGAAAGGTTCCTTGTGCAAGCACCAGTCGTTTCCGACTCTGCGGTGACGTTGTTTTCATGGCAGACTTTTTTATGGGGTGGTTTGCCATTGCCTTCCCCAGTCATCTACACTTTCCCCCCAGCACGCTGGGTACTCATTTTACTGACCTCGGAAGGATGGAAGGCTGAGTCAATCTCAAGCTGGCTACCTGAAAACCCAGCTTCCGCGGGGGATCGAACTCAGGTCGTGAGCAGAGCTTAGGACTGCAGTACTGCAGTTTTAATACTCTGTGCCATGGGGCTCTTTTTAAAAAAGCCACTCTAAATCTCAAGTGTGAAAATGTTTGTAATCTGAGACAACCCCTTGGATGGCAAGAACTGGGAGTACAAGAAATTGCTGCAGTGGAGAGAATTGGACATTAATGGTTATATTCTTGCTCACAGATTTCTTAGCTCTATTGTCTGTTGATGGCTGGATTGTTTGTTAGTTCACAAATGTGGTTTTCTGAGCTACTGGAATAGAGTTTTGTGAGTAGATGTTTTTAATTAAATTTACCATTCCAGTCTCAAGAATAATGTATCAGCCAAGCTAACTAAATAAAATGCAAACTCTTATGTTAATCAGTGATAGGTTTTTTTTGTTACAACCACATTGAAAGCTCTGTCCTTTGTTTTGCTTGCTTCTACAAAAGATTTCTCTGCAAGGCAATTTCAGGGATTTTGGTGTACCTTTTCAGCACTTCCAGTCATAGGCTGGGTCCAGATGGCCAATTTGGGCCACCTCAGGAATGCCCCACATCCGGATTTAAATTGTATGGTCAAATGCATGCATCTGGTTCCTGCCTAACTCCTGCCCTTACCTCATCCTTTGCCATCTTCCTGTCGCTTCAAAAAGTCTGTCTGACCATCCCTGGGGCCAGCTTTCTTCTAGGACAGGAGGCTGTCACCCCAGGCTGCTGGTCTGGACCCCAGCCATATAGTTTTTGACATAACTGATACTCCACTTATTTGTTTTGCTCAAGCCTAAACTGAGCACATATGGAAGTGCTGCATCAGAAAGTGTAATCTCTATAAGGGATTAGAATTATAGCAGTCGAAGGAACTGTGGCACATCATCCGGACTTTGATAAGAACTATTTTCTTGTCCCCCTCCCCCCCAATTTTGATACTAAGTTTGCCATCTTAAACACACTAACTTGCAAGTCCCATTTAAATCAAGTACTGATTTCAGGACACCAGAGTGGGTAATTTAGCACAGGACAATTAGCATTTTTTGGGGGGGGAGGGGAATCCATTTCCACTGAAATCAACAATAAAACTCCAGTCAGCACTTAGGAGTCTACCCCAATGGGCTATCACTTTTGCAAAATCACTTATCAAATGAGCTGCTTACATGAATCAGTTCTAAACCCATTGACTTCAATGGCCAAACATCTGCTGACTTGGATGAAAACAACAATAGGGTCCATCAGCTCAGTCAGCCACAGAATAAAATGTGTTTCCTGGGTAGATCCACACAATGGAGAAAGACACCAAATGGTGATGTTAGAGCATATAGTATTAGTTTAACAGTTAAAATGGCAACAAACAACAGATATCATGGGACAGTAAACAGAGCACATGTTCTAAAGGAGCACCATCAGACCAAATGGAAAAAACAAAGTGTTCTTCCTTGGCTGTCTACTGAATTGGGAAGTCAAAAAAGGCTAAGCATACCCCCACACCCCCAAAAAGTGATATTTTGAAGAACAACATGAATCAACTTTTGCCCTTCTCTGGCTTTGTTTAATTTTAGAAGAAATATCACACTTGTTTCAATATTATGTAGCCTAAACAAATATGAAACAGTAGGATCTTTAATTTTAATTTAAAAATTAAGATAACAATATTAACAGCAGAGTTGGTTCTATGCTGAACCATCAAACACTTGGAATACTGCAGACAGTTTCTGACCTGCTCCCCGTCTATTAAAGTATTCAAAAAAAAATTCTTATTGATAGCTATAGAAGAAACAGGATATGCATAATTATGTGCAATGTGCTTCCTGTGCAGGCTGAATGCATTCATGTAATAATCTCCTCTATTCAATTTTGCTACTTTTTCTGTTTGGTTGCTGTACTGTGTTTATTGTAGGCCCTATGTATATATGACATTTTCTAGTGACCAGTGTGAGAAGTTAGTCATATCTCCGTCCTTCTCAGCATTTTGGCCCAGAACAGTTTAATAACTAGGCCTAGGGAGTTGCTAGGGTAACAAGCTAAGAAGCTTCAGCTATTTATTGCCTAGCAAGAAGGAAAACACTTCATTTTTCCATTTGTTTTTCCTGCAAAGATTTGCATTTCTTATTTCAGACATTCACATGCCAAAATTTCTATCACAAAACCCCCTTTTAAAGCTTGAATTCATACAAGGGCTATAATACACATTGCACAACGGTCATGCACCACCAAAAAAGCAAGTTGCTTCAAAGAAAAAAATTGTTAATCAGTAGCCAGTTTGTCACACAATCCCTGCTTTTGCACACAGTTGCAGCCATCTTAACAGAAAAACAGAATACAGGAAGCAGAGCCCCTTTTATAAGCAGTCCTTGAAGAATTGGTCATTCCTGCCACCGTTAAGCAGCAGCCCAGCAGTTTATTTCCCAGTGCATCATTAATTTCTCCTCCCACCTCCTCCCCCAGCTTCATTATCTAAATTGTGGCAATGAAGAATGGAGGCAAGTTTATGGATGCACTGATTGCTTGGGCTGCAAGGTAAGGGATAATACATTCAGTCTACCTACCTTAGTAGTGAACCTTTTGGCGTTGCAATGCCATAGCCTTTGGAATCCAAGTTACCTCCCACCTTCATGGTGTCACATGGCTTTCTCTGCTCAATGTACTCATTCATGGTAGACTCTAGCAGGTAGGCATACTTCCCTTTCGATCTCCTCACACGTTTCATCCCCTCTTCTGTTGTCGGCACGAAAACAGAGGGCTCAGCTGACTTCATGTACGTCCACATCTTCTCAAAAACCGCTATTTTAGATCTCTGTCCAGAATAGCATAAATCCACTGCTCTTAGCATGTGTTAAAACACAGAGCAGAGATTCATACACCAAGGCAGACACACATTTAGTTGGGCTGCGTGCTTACACACTGCATGGCTAAAAGAGAACAGAGGACTTAGAGCTGAGTGGCATTACACAGATACGCTCTTGCAGCAATTTCTGTCATCATGGCAGCCCATTTTAGAGGGGAAAATGAAACAGACTAAGAACAAAGCTACATGGAAAGTGTAATAGATGTAAGGTAATTTGCAGCTAGAGACACCTGTCTTTTGGCTATACATCAGGAGCACATTCCTAGCTCAGTTGAATATGAAACATAATTGTAGATTAAGTTCCATGTTTAATCTCAGCCATCTCCAGTTTTTTAAAAGAGATTACAGTGCTGGAAAGACTTCTACCTGAGACCTTGCAAAGCTGCTTCCATTCAGAATAAAAATGCTCTGATGGTCTGTATAAACCAAATTCATAGGTCGTACAGTGGCATGAACAACTGAACTGCATCATTTGAAGGGTAAACGGTTAGAAGAGGAAGGGGGCTAGTGAAAGTATTACACAGAATTGTAAAACAGAGGACAGGAGGCCTTGCTACATAAGTGTAACATCAATGTATTTACATATTGGTAAATGGTGCCACTAAATTACAGAGCTAACCAAGTACTTATTATTTTCTAAACCTGGGCTGCAAGTCACAGGGTAATTACTTTTGATGCTGCTAAGTGTAATTACTCAGTAATCTGTGGAAGCATGTAATTACTCCATGTTTTTAGGGTATTTATGGTATCTGGCAGATCCTGTGTGCTATATTTCCTGTTAACAAGGGCTAGCATAAGACTCTTGTTTTGTACATTGAAGACAGAACTAATTTCTCTTACCCTAAAAAATTCTTTAGTAGAACCAGCATCCAGAGTTCCATAGCTAATCTCTGTCTGCTTGGCCAAATCTTCTGCACTTTCTATGGGAGACACCATCCTCTCCACAGTCAAGAATGCAGCTAAATTGGCTGTGTAAGAAGAAATGATGATCAAGGTGAAAAACCACCAGACTCCACCAACAATACGTCCAGACAGGGATCTGAAGGGGAGGGGGAGAAAAAAAAGAAGATGAAAATGAGGAGAAGAAAACATAGGCTGATTATACACTGGGCAGAAGATTCTCTTTCAGCTCACTTTAAAAAGTGTTAGTTCACATTGCATACAGCCGTCACTTCTGTCTTGTTTTGGATTTTTTTGTAGTAGTTCACATTCACTTTCTTGAATTGGCATTAAGAGCACTTTCACCATGGAGTTGCACTGTGCAGGCCTGGCTCAGCCGAAGCCTGCCCAGCCCTCCTTCCACACCACATAGCCTGCTCTCCCCATGTATGGGAGTGTGGCAGTGGAACAAGCGCAAGTAGGGAGGCATGGGGCAGGTGCCAGACTGGGGTGCCTGAGGACCTAGCACTGGGTCTGCCTGGGTCCTGGGCAGGCAAAAGAGGTGGCAGTGACATGTGAACCACTCAGAGGCTGCCTTCCTTTGCAAAGGAAGGCAGCCTCCAAGTGATGGAGAGGTGCCCCACCACCCTCTTCACCTGCCTGGGTCCTGGGCAGGTGAAAGAGGTGATGCGCAGCAGCAATGTGCACACTGCCATGAGGGGCAGAGGTCCTTGCTTGGGGTGACAGGACTCTTGGCTGAGAGTGGCTGGATGGTGTATCAGTGGTGGTCTCTACTGAACCTGGCTTCCCTCACAAGGGAAGCCAGGCTTGGAGGAAAATGCACTCTGCCTGTCTGCTCTCGCCTTGAAAGCAAGAGTAGCTGAGCAGGGTGTGTTCTCCTCCAAGCTCAGAGGAGAAGAGTGTGTCTGGCCCCACCTGGATGCTTTCGCCTTCAGGTGAGAGCAGCCAAGCAGGGCACCTTCTTCTCTGAGCTTGACTTCCCTTTCAAGGAGAAAGAAGCGGTGTGTGATAACAATATGCACACTGCTGCACGGGGGGTTGCAGTCCTTGCCTGGGGTGGCATCTCTCTCCTGCTCCAGGTTGTTGGCAGCTCTGCCCACTACTCCTCCCCCCTCTTGAAATAAAAGCCCAGGTCAAACCAAAGCCAAAGCAAAGCCTGTTTTGGGGTGGTTGAAAGTACGTGTGTGACAGCAGCACATTGACTGGGGTTTCAAAACCACCCCCCACCTATGACCAGGCAATCCTGAGAGCTGAATTAAACCTCCAGCTGCTGGGAGGGGCGAGGGCCAGCAGGCTTTCTTCCTTTTGCGAATATAGATGTAAAACTGTGGACACATTTTGAATGATGTGGCTCTCTAGTAGGTGGATTCAGTGAAGATTCAGTGCTTATCAAACCTGAGTGTAGAATCAGCCACAGAGCTGAATCCTCAGACATACAATTCTGCATAAGCCATGGGTGGAATCATTTTGATAGACTGCAGCTATAATTAGTTTGCCTCAACCTGATATTAAGGGCATTAATACCATTCCTCTATCTTTGCATCGTGTCTCATTGGTGAATTCCTATGAAATGCATAGCATATTGAGGGTCTTTTGCAATTACTCAAAGACTGCTCTTTCATACAGATCTCTGGGTAGCAGCTCACCATGTGAATAAACTACTTTGATATGGTTTATCTCTGCACAGACCATTAAACATGAAGACAGCCAGTCTGAATGAGAATGCACTGATTGCTTGGAGCACAAATACTGATGTATCTTCTAGAAACTCTCGTAACATTGGAAATAGAGCCAATATTGCTTATGTGGATTGGTAATACTTACATTTTTCATAAATGAAAATGGGCACAATACAGCCAGAAGAAGAAGAGTTGGATTTATACCCTGTCTTTCATTTGCTTATAGTCTCAGAGTGGCTTACAATCACTTTCTCTTTCTCTCCCCTTAACAGACATCTTGTGAGGCAGGTGGGGCTGAGAGAGCTCTGAGAGAACTGTGACTGACCCAAGGTCACTCAGTTGCTGCATGGGGAGGAGTGGGGAATCAAACCTAGTTCTCCAGATTAGTGTCTGCCACTCTTAACCACTATATTACTCAAGACTCATAAACTACATACAAAAAGAACACAGCATCTCTGGATGCTTCTTTCTGTCCAAATTAATCCCAAGGGCTGATATACTGAGTCCCTGGAACAGATATCTATCCCCAAAAGCCACTCCCCCTTTTATCATCTCTCTATCATCTCTCTGTCTATTATCTGTCTCTCTGTCTGGCATTCTCCAAATTATGCCATTGACATGGAAGCTGGCAGAGGTACATTCAGAAAGGGCATGGTATGACAATAGAGAATCGTCATAGCAAGGCATCCACTGGTTAAAGTATATGGAAGGTCTAAATTATTTTGCCAGACGGTATCCTATTCTGGAGGAAATTTTGTGAGCTCTTCAAAGATTTTGTGAAGAAGAAGAAGGAAGAGGAGGAAAGTCTTAGAGCAGCTTACAGTATCCTTTCCCTCCCCCTCCCCACAACAGACACCCTGTGAGGGAGGTGGAGCTGAGAGAGCTTTTTCAAGAAACTGCTCTTGAGAGAACAACTCTGAAAGAACTTGTGACTGACTCAAAGTCATATCAGCAGGTGCATATGGAGGAGTGGGGAATCAAACCTAGTTCTTTCAGATTAGAGTCTGCACTAAGGATGTGCATGAACTGAACCACAAATCACAAGTTGTGCTAAAAATGGCCAATTTATGGTTTGTTCTGAACTGGTTTGTCTGATCCTGCCACACCTGAACATGGAAACAAACTGGCCTTTTTTCTTGGCATGTCATTTGGTTCATGTTTGGTTCATTTTTCCAGACAGCCTAGCATGATTCCCCAGCTCCCTGCACCTCTTGTCAGTTTCCAGTGAAACTGGTTAGATGATGTAGCTCTGCTTTCCCCAGCCCCTTGTCTTCTGTTCAATTCCCACAGAAACTGACTACAAACTGCAGCCCCACTTTCCCCAGCCTCCTGAGGCTTCTAGTCAGTTTCACTGGAAATTGATCCAAAGGCAGGGGCTGGGGAGAGTGGAGCTGCCGCTTCTAGTCTGTTTCACTCCCATCCAAGCTTCCTAGGGGGTGAAATGGACCAGAAGCTGCAGGGTAGCTTCCCTTTCTTTCCTCAGCTTGACATACTCCTAGGAGACCAGTTTACTCTCTCTCTTTTATTGGCATGCTACTAGTTCAAATCTTTGCAAACAAAGGCTTTGCCAGAAGTGAAACTGAAATTTACAGTCAACATTGAATGCATTTCCAAAACTCCCACTCCCAGGTCTTCAAATATATAACTCTTCCCTGCTCACAGTAAACTTATCATCAACTTATCTTATTACCAGGCACTGGATGGTGTCGAACAAGGGAGGGGAGGCCCAGCCACTAACACTTTCTGTGAGAGACATAATAGTCTAACACAACCCATTCCCACAACAATACATGGTATCACAGTGAATGGAAAAAGCTAAGATATAACATGGTAAAGGGTGGGGAGAAGGTTTTTAGCAGCAGTTGAGCTGCGGCCGTCTCCCTACTGAAGATGGGCTTTTGGCTGTTTGGGAGCTGTTGAAAGAATTTGTGTGGCCAAGAATAAGAAAGACTAAGACAATAAATACAGAAGGAAAGGAATACGGAGGAAAGCTAACATGGTAAAGGGTGGGGAGAGGGTTTTTAGCAGCAGTTGCGCTGCGGCTGTCTCCCCACTGAAGATGGGCTCTTGACTGTTTGGAAGCTGTTGGAAGAATTTGTGTGGCCAAGAATAAGAAAGACTAAGACAATAATTGTAGAAGGAAAGAAACACGAAAGAAGGCTATCTTATTGTGGAAGAAGAAAAGCAGGAGAAGGAGAGGGAGGAACTTAATAACTAATAGGCTGTAGAAAGGAAAGTTAAATTGAAAGGTAGAGAATTGGTTAAATATTGTGTGTGTAACTACTGAATGTATAGCTCCATATATAATTGTGGTTAGGTGAGTATTATATATTTGATGTAATAATTGACATAGTAGAAAAAACAGGTAACTCTGCAAGGTAAATTAAGATACTGGAATTGTAATTAATCAAGGTATTGGGAGACCAAGGTAATTGTGTTACTAAGGAATATTAAGGAATACAAATTAATGTAATGTATTGAATAGTTGTTGATTGATTATAATGTAATGAATTGAATAGCTGTTGATTATATAAGGATCTGGGACTTGAGGAATTAATTGGATTAATTGATTGGTTAATTAATTAGTTAATTAAATAATTAATTTAGTATACCCCTGAGCAAGGAGACGGGGTAGGTAAGAACAAGAAGTAAGAGAAATTGGTTAACAGGTGTCTCAGAAAGTATCCACGAAGCATAAATGGGTCCTAAGAAGTTTGGGCAAGGTACCCCCTCACCAACTCCTGGGGGAGGGGGGAAACCAATACCAGAAACATCCAACCAAGACGCGATTGAGAAACTGCAAAACATAGTGACGGCTAGCTTTAGGCAAAACCAAGAAGCGCTAGAAGTGATGAAAGTAGATTTAATGGGTCAGATAATGAAAACAAACAGACAAGTTGAGGAATTCCAAAAACAATTATTAGCGAACACCCAACAAGTTCACAGTTTGGCTGCTAAAGTGGATAAAATAGTCGAGACTGAGAAAGAAATGGCCAATATAACCCGAGAAAACAAAGCAACAGTGACCAAACTGGAGGAAAGAGTAATAAAGTTAGAGATGGAAAAAGCAGCGTATATACTACGTTTCCAGAATATACCAGAGGAAAAGGATGAAAATATAATAGAGAAAATTTTGGAACTGTTGACCTTTGAAGGTGAGCAATGCCTGGAAGAGGGAAGAAGAGATATTGAGTGGGCCAGAAGAATTTCCTCTAACTACACGAGGAAACATAATTTGGCAAGAGAGGTGCAAGTTAAATTTACCCATCTCATGACATGTGAAAAAATTCTGAAAAAAGCCAAAGAGCAGGAACTGAAGTGGAAGGATGTCAACATAAAAATATTGAAAGATGTACCCTGGGAAGTCCGTCAACGTAGAACTAAATACCGTAGACTAACAATCTGGTTGATGAGACATTCAGTGCAATTTAGATGGCTAATCCCGGAAGGGATTTTTTTCATATATCAAACTAAAAGACATAACATAACATCGCTGGAAAAACTAGAGGAATTCTGGGATCAATATGTGGACCTAAATAGCCACGAATCTGAGACGGGAGATGAACAAGAAGAACAAGAAGAAGAAGACTGTCGGAGCAGATCAGAAGAGGGTGCAGTGCAGAAGTTGTGGAAAGAAGGAGTAAAAACAAGGACTAGAACTAAAAAAACTCAGAAAATAGTATCTGATAGTATAGACTTGTCAAAATGAATACCAGGCCTGGAATGCAAATTATATCAGTCAACGTTAACGGCTTGAATGACCCAAGAAAAAGAAGAAGGATATTCCAACAACTTAAAAAAACATCTTCGTCAATAATTTGCCTGCAGGAGACACATATGCAAGAAAAAGATATAAAATATTTACGAAATGAAAAATTAGGTACGTTATACCATTCATCTGACCCAGAAAAGAAAAAGAAAGGAGTAGCTATATATGTATCCAAGTCTATCCAATCCAGCTGCCTATATACAGATAAGAAGGGAAGAATAGTGATGGTAGAGATAGAGTATTGTGGAAATAAATTAATACTAGTTAACATTTATGCCCCTAACGAAAACCTCGCAAAATTTTACAAAACCTTGCACAAAAAATTGATGGAATTCGAACCCAAGAATTGTTGCATTATAGGAGATTATAATGCGGTCTTCGACATAGAAAAAGATAAAAAATTTGAAGAACAAAAGAAAAGGAAGCCACGAAGTAGTTTACCCAAAGACTTTTTAAAGTTAGCTGATGAATGTAATTTACTAGATGCATGGAGAACTAAGAATCCATCAACCAAGGATTATACCTATTATTCATCTGCGCATAAGTGCTGGTCGAGAATCGATATGTGCTGGCTGTCGGCCGACCTAATGTTATCAGTTCGACAAGTGGATATTTTACCTAGTACATACGCTGATCACAATCCAATTCAGATCAATTTATTAGGTATACCGAAGAATTCACGGTGGACTCTTAATTTGCAAATTCTTAAAGAAAAAATTTTTTTGGAGGCAGCAAAGAAAGAAATAAAAGAATTCTTCCAATACAACTCAACCAAGGATACCAGCATGCACATTATTTGGGATACATTCAAGGCCTTCTTTCGTGGGATTGCAATTAAATATGCAGCAGGAAGAAAAAAAGAACGTTTAAAGACCTACAAGGACTTGGTACAAAAATTAAGTGAACAAGAGAAGCAGTTAAAGATAAAAAATACAGAAGAAATAAGATTGAAGATTTCGGCTATTCAACACCAAATTAATCTAATACTAATGGAAGAAGTAGAAAAGAAGATGAAATGGATGAGACAAACACACTTTGAAAGTGCAAACAAAGCCAGCCGATGGCTAGCATACAAGCTAAAAAAGGAAAGAAGTAAAAAAATCATAAAATCACTTAAAGATGAAGAAGGGAAAGAGACAACACAAATCAATCAGATGAAAACAATAATTCAAAATTTTTACCAAAAACTATATAAAGGTCAAGAAATTCCTAATTTGTTACAAGAAGAATATATTGCAAAGACTAAATTAAAACAATTCACACAAGAACAAAAAGAAAAATTAGAAGCATCAATAACCATGCTTGAGATAGGGGAAGCGATTAATCAACAAAAATCGAACAAAGCACCTGGACCGGATGGCCTCCCCATTGAATTTTATAAAGCGTTTGAAGAAGAACTGCTTATCCCATACAAAAATGTAATTGAAGATGTACAAAAGAATGGTGAAATACCAGTATCTTGGAAGGAAGCACTTATTACCTTGATACACAAAGAAGGTACAGAACCAGCGGAAGTAAAGAATTACAGACCTATCTCCCTGTTAAACAGTGACTATAAAGTGTTTGCTACAGTGCTGGCAAACAGACTTAAAAAAGTTATAAATGTGGTTGTGCATGAAGATCAAACAGGCTTCGTGCCAGGTAGACAAATGAGACAGAATGTAAGACTTCTAATGAATGCCATTGAATATTATAAGGAACATCCTGAGAAGCAGGTGGCACTAATATTTGTCGATGCGGAAAAAGCCTTCGACAATGTTAATTGGAATTTTATACTGAAATCATTGGAGGCAATAGGTTGTGGAGAAAACTTTCGTAGACTGGTGGAAACTATATATACAGAGCAAAATGCAAGGATTAGCTTTAATAATACTAAAACAGACTTGATTGCGATAGCGCAAGGTACAAGACAAGGTTGTCCCTTATCGCCTCTACTATTTATATTAACGTTAGAGCTGTTAACGCAAAGAATAAGGGACGAAGATAGAATAAGAGGTACCAAAATTAGGGGAGAGGAGCTGAAGATTCAAGCCTTTGCAGACGATTTGTTGTGTATCTTAGAAGACCCAAACTCATCTATTGAACAACTGAAGGAAACATTTAAACAATATGGATATGTATCGGGATTCAAGATTAATGTACAGAAAACAAAATTTTTTACAAAAAATATGAACAAAGAACAAATGAATCAATTTGAAGTCCAGTCAGAATTTGCATATGGAAAAAAAGTGAGATATTTAGGAATTCAAATGACTAATGATCTTAAAGATTTGTATCGGAACAACTATGAGAAATTAATAAAAGAAATTCAAGACGACTTAAGAAGATGGGAAGATTTGCATATCTCACTTTTGGGTAGGATTGCAACTATCAAAATGAATGTGTTGCCAAGAGTATTATTTCTCTTCCAGATGATCCCTATTATGCTCCCGAAGAAATTTTTCCAACAGTTGAACAAAATAATTCAATCATTTATTTGGCAGAATAAAAAACCCAGAATTAGACTGAAAGTACTGCAGGACAGTAAATTGAGAGGAGGGCTGGCCTTACCAGAATGGAACTTGTATCATATGGCCAGTCGCTTAGTTTGGCTAATAGAGTGGATTACATTGAGAAATAAAAGAATGTTGACCATAGAGGGGGCAGGTTTGGGGAGAGGATGGCACGGGTTTCTATGGTACCAAAACCCCCCACCAAATAGTCTGTTTTGGAGGCATGAAATAAGAAAATCTCTATACAAGGCCTGGATGGATATTAGAAAGTTTTACTCCTATACCCCATTATGGATATCGCCAGTGGAAGCCCATACCCACCCCAACCTTTATGACTGGAACAACTTAAGTGACTACCAAAATTTATTAGATAAACAGAATAATTTGCGAGCGGAAGAAATGGCCCAATTGGACTGGTGGCTGAAATGTCAAATACAAGCAAGTTATCAAAAGGATAAAGAAAGAGGCTTTCCTAAGAAACTTAACGATTTTGACCAAATTATCCTGACAGATCAGAAATTAATTTCAAAAATTTACGAATGGCTATTACGAGAGAAAATGTTGGGGGAGGTAGTTAAAGAATCTTGGATAAAATGGTTGGGAGATTTTGGGTTTAATATTAGTTTGGATGATTGGGAGAAAATATGGAAGCGAAATGTAAAACTAATTACGCCGGCTTTGTTTAAGGAAAATCTGTACAAAATGATCTACCGTTGGTACTTAACACCAGACCGCCTAGCGAAAATATATCCAAACTACTCCAACAAATGTTGGAAATGTAAAAAGACTAAAGGATCATTATTCCATATTTGGTGGAATTGTGAGTTTGCTAAAAAATACTGGGTGTCAATTAATATTTGGACACAGAAAATTTTAAAAATTAAATTACACCATTCTCCAGAGCTGTTTCTTTTGAATATTTGTAGAGAGGATTTCCCACCTAAAACGATTAAGGTATTAATGTATATTGTTACTGTGGCAAGAATATTATTTGCTAAATACTGGAAGACGCCTCAAATCCCTTCTAGGGAAGAATTTATTGTTAAACTTATGGAAGCTGTGGAGTTAGACTTAATGACTACAAGACTCCATGAAGGTAATCTACAAAAATGTAAAGAGACTTGGGAACCAATATATTGTTGGGTAAAAAGTAAAGGACTAATATTGGAACAATAGAAATATTACAAATACCATATATAAATCTCTGTTCGTACCCGGGATGCCTGGGAGTATGCTTGTGGGGTGGAGGGAGTTTGGATTTATTTGGAGGATGTATGGAATGTGTATGTAGATGTATTATATGTATTGTATATATCTGTATTTTTACCTGTTGTATTTGTGTTTTCACTTGGGTGTAATAAATGTGTTTAAATTAAAAAAAAAAAAAAAAAGCTAAGCAAAACATGACAGGATACATTAAATGGATCCTGACAAAAATAAATGAGACAACAAATTAAAGAAATACTTTTTAAAAAATGTAATTTGTTACATAGAATTAAGAAGAATCTCAACTAAGGATAGAGTTGCCACCCCCCCAGGTGGGAGCAGAGGATCCCCCAATTTCTTGGGCTCCTGACTGCCACTGGCCAGCTGGCCAGTGGGGGAAGCCCCACCTAGGCTTGCCAATCCCCAGATCCCAATGGGGGTTCTTCCACTTTCCCAGGCTCCTTTCTGCCCCCAGTCAGCTGGCCAGTGGGGGGAAGCCCCCAAAGCTACCATGTGACTTTTCACCTCTGGAGACTTCAGTCTCCGACTGGAAAGGCTTCTTCTTGGGATGGTGTGTCTGTGTTACTTTGAAGAAGTTGGTTGCAACTCATGAGTAGAGATGCCAATCCCTTGTTTCAGAGTCCCCAGAAACAGGGGAGGAGAGGGAAGGAAATGTCTGCTGGACACTTCATTATTCCCTATGTGGAGATCGATTCTCATAGGGTATAATGGGGAATTGATCTGGAGGTATCGGGGGCTCTAGGGGGGCTGTTTTTTGAGGTAGAGGCACCAAATTTTCAGTATAACATTTAGGGCCTTTCCCCAAAATACCCCCCAAGTTTCAAAATGATTGAACCAAGGGGGTCCAATTCTATGAGCCCCAAAAGAAGGTGCCCCTATCCTTCATTATTTCCTATGGAAGGAAGGCATTTAAAAAGGTGTGCTGTTCCTTTAAATGTGATGGCCAGAACTCCCTTGGAGTTCAATTATGCTTGTCACACCCTTGCTCCTGGCTCCACCCCCAATATCTCCTGGCTCCACCTCCAAAGCCCCCTGGCTCCACCCCCAAAGTCCCCAGATATTTCTTGAATTGGACTTGGCAACCCTTGCCCCACCCCCAACAGCCACCATCCAGCACAATGTCCTCAACATGGTGACATCACATGGAAGACCTCCACTCATCATTCCTGGAAAGCTCCTTCCCACCACCGTCTGGTGAGAGCCAGAGACCTGGCCACCCTAACCAAGGGATATAGATGGCAAAATAATGCCTTTTATTACCGAATACTCAGCCCCTTCCAAAATTAGCCAAAGACAACTCCACTGGCCGAGTTATTTCACTTTCTCTGCTAGTTTATAGATAGTATCTTAAGAATCAATGGAATCAAATGCCAACCTTTCTAAAGGATTCCTGTTAATAAATAAGTGTGATGACTAAGCAAAGTTGGAGTCCAGTAGCACACTTTAAGACCAACAAAGTTTTACATCCTGATGGTACAGCTGTGTGTGTGTGTGGGGGGGTCATTTTGCTTATAGAAACTAGCTGGGGAAAATAATGATTGTAACCTAACAGTTGCAGTGGCTTTCTCAGTTGAGAGAGATTGGAATGTTGTGCCTTGAGTGGAGCTTTATCACCTATACTTCTCCAGCCCACAATAGTAATTCAGTAACAATATCCCCACAGTGAAGTGGTTATTTGGGCAAAAATGTGCCCATCACTGGCCTGTTGAGTGGCAGTAGGAAACAAGGAGTGATCCCAGCCCCCCCCACCACCCCGCCCCCCCGTCTCCCAACCAAACGAACAGGTTAGTTGCCCTAGAGAAGCAGCAAATTCCACTACTGAAAATACTGTCAGTTCAGTTGGAATATTTATGAGCAGTCAATAACATCACAACACCTGGAATTACAGAGCAGCAGCATCAGTCAGTGTTTAACCTGTTTATATCTTTGATGGATTAATTTTTTTTTCCTGATCCTAAGTAATCCCCTCCCATCTTTAAACTGTGAAGCAGACATATCCCCTTATCATCTTGAAAGATTCTGGGGAGGTGGGTGAGAGGTTAGAGAGTGCACCTTCCACGGAAGGTGGTTCTGTTTCTGCAGGCATTAACTAATAGATTCTAGCAGTAAGGGCATCTAGATCAGGGGTGTCAAACTCATTTATTATGGGGGCCAGATCTGACGTAAATGAGACGTTGTCAGGCTGGGCCATGTGTGTCATAAAATGTAATGCCAGGAACTACAGATATAAACTTTATAAAGGGCAAAGACAAACACAATTAAAGATTAAAGCCAGTTTGGTGTAGTGGTTAAGTGTGCAGACTCTTATCTGGGAGAACCGGGTTTGATTCCCCACTCCTCCACTTGCACCTGCTAGCATGGCTAGGGTTGCCAAGTCCAATTCCAGAAATATCTGGGGACTTTGGGGGTGGAGCAAGGAGACTTTGGGGTGGAGCCAGGAGCAAGGGTGTGACAAGCACAATTGAACTCCAAAGGGAGTTCTGTCTATTGCAATTAAAGGGACCTCACAACTTTTTAAATGCCTTCCTTCCCTCCACCCTCCCATTCTCTGATTTCTTTCCCCCCAGCAAGCTGGGAACACATTTTACTGACCTCAGAAGGATGGAAGGCTGAGTCAACCTGGAACCGGCTACCTGAACCAGCTTCCGCTGGGATCGAACTCAGCTTTACTGTGTGGTCCCCTTTAAATGTGATGGCCAGAACTCTTGTGCTTGCCACACCCTTGCTCCTGGCTCCACCCCCAAAGTCTCCTGGCTCCACCCTCAAAGTTCCCAGATATTTCTGGAATTGGACTTGGCAACCCTAGCCATGCTAGCAGGTGCAAGTGGAGGAGTGGGGAATCTTGAGTGGGACCTGGTGTGGGAGGGGGAAGCCTTGTGTTTCTTTACTGCTGCTGAATTCAGCAAGGAGGGGCAGACCTGTGGAATGGGGCAGAGAGAGAGGGAGGACCAATGCTATATTCTCACCAGCATCCTTCACCGCCCCCCCCCCTCCGCACTTCGAGCGCATCATTCACAGCCTTCCTCGGGTCACCCCCAACGAAGCCCTCCCTCTGCTGGGTCCTGAAAGCCACCTCCCCCTCAACCCAGCCTGGGGGAGGGAAAAAAACAGACCAGGGAGCGAATGTCTCCCTCTGCGGGTTCCCCCACAAGAGAAAGTCACCTCCAACGCAGCCCGCCTGCTCTCGGCAGCCGGCAGCCCGTTCGCACCAACCTGCCCGCGGCTCTCTCCCAGCAGCAGCCTCGCGCGCAGTGGAAACCATGCGGAAAAGATCACCTCGTCTGCCCCATCCCCCCTCCTCCTCCCGGCTCTGAAAGGTGAAGCCCCGTGCCCTCGGAGCAGCCATGTGGGCGCCCACCCAGCCTCATCCCCGCACATCCCAGCCGCCTCCTCCTCGCTCGCCCGCTGGAGAGCCAGCATCATCTGCCGTCGCCTCCCCTTGCTCGCCAGGCGGACGCATGCCAGGCTGCCCCGGCTCCGGCAGCCTTGGCGAGGTAGACGACGGAGGAGGCAAGATGGCTGAGCTCAGCCACCCAAGGGAGGCCCACCCCAGTCCCGTGCGTGCCCTCCCGCCCGCCTGGCACTCACCACCTGGCGCGCAATGTCGGTGGCCGCAATGGCCCCTTCGCCGCCGCCTCCAGAAGCCGAGCGAGCTCCTTGGCACCGTTTCCCCCCTCCCCCTGCTTCTGTTTTTTGGGGGGGCGGGGGAAGAGGCTGGAAAACCTGGGGTCCCCCGCCAGGGCGGGAGGGTTGGGAAGCCTAAGCATGGCCTTTGGTCAGCCATAGCTCTGGCAGAGGTTGTCCTTGAAAGGGCAGCTGCTGTGAGAGCCCTCTCCAGCCCCACCTACGTCACAGGGTGTCTGTTGTGGGGGAGGAAGGTAAAGGAGATTGTGAGCCGCTCTGAGATTCTTCGGGGTGGAGGGCGGGATATAAATCCAATATCATCTTCTTCTTAAAATAAGACATGCTTAAAACATTAGCATGCTTGTAATATTTTGTTTGACAGTGTCATGATCCTGGGCCGAGCAAGGCCTGCAGGCCCCAGGGAAGCCTGCTTAGGAGTACAGGGAAGAGACTACATTTCCCAGGATCCCCTCTATCCCTCTTATTGGGTAGCAAGGGTTTTGGAGGGAAACAGGCCCAGAGAGTGGTGGGGCTTGCGAAGAGAATATAAAGGCCAAGCCTAGGCAGGGTGTGTTCTTTTCCTAGGAGGCAGAGCTGAGGAGTAGCTGTTGCCAGGAAGAGACCCTTGCCCTTAGAGGAAGGGTGGGTAGGCTAGGTCTGACTGAGACAGTAGGTTCAGACATGTTAGGGCATTTGTTTATTTTCCCTTCACCCTTTTATTGTTTTATTGCACCTTGTTCATTTGTATTGCACTGAAATAAACTCTGCCTGGTTCTCATGCCTACTATTTGGCCTAAGCTACAAGAAGCCTGAAGGGCTTGGGAGGGTACTCTGGGCCTTCTCAAGGGGAACTGTTAACTCAGAGTGGGGGCAGCACTTGGTAAGACTAGGGTTGCCAAGTCCAATTCAAGAAATATCTGTGGACTTTGGGGGCGGAGCCAAGAGACTTTGGGGATGGAGCCAGGAACAAGGGTGTTACAAGCATCACATTTAAAGGGACAGCACACCTATTTAAATGCCTTTCTTCCATAGGAAATAATGAAGGATAGGGGCACCATCTTTTGGGGCTCATAGAATTGGACCCCCTGGTCCAATCGTTTTGAAACTTGGGGGGGGGGGGTATTTTGGGGAGAGGCACTAGATGCTATACTGAAAATTTGGTGCATCTATCTCAAAACAGAGCCCACAATATCTGCGGATCAATTCTCCATTATTCCCAATGGGAATCGTTCTTTCTAAAGCGGGGAGGGGAGGGCCTCCAAACCAGGGAATCCCCTGCCCCTCCCTCTCTCTCACACACAAATACTTACTGGGTCTTGTTCTTTCAGAACTTTACTTGATCTGAAAATGAAAGAAAAACAAAGGGAGGGGCCGTTCTCCGACGCCCTTCCTGTTTCCTGCTTCCTGCTCAGCCTTAAAGGCACATATTTTAAAAACGGACCTGCAGGAGCTCAAAAATGCATGGTGATTGTGGGGGGCAGGGAGAAGCCTGTAAAAATGGGGGATCCCCTGCTGGGACCTGGGGATTGGGAAGCCTAGGTAAGACCCCTCTGAGTCATGACATGGTGGCTGCAGCGGTGGGGTGGACAAGTTTTGGACCCTGGTGAGGCAGAGTGCCATTTGGCCTTGATAATTTTTTTTTTTTTTTGCTGCTGCTGCTGCTGGCTTAAGGAATACAAAAGACCAGAATACAAAACTGCATTCTGAAAATATAATTAACATAGTGCAGTCAAACAGTCTAAAATGACCAACAAATAATGTAACAGGACTAGAATTACACAATTAGAAAATAATGAGCGCAACAAACTGCTTAAAATAAACTATATTATAAACCATGTGGAAAGTAGAATTACAAGGTATAAAACAAATAAATAAATTAAGATATCTACAATAATCAATACAGTAGTTTACAATTATAACAGCTGAGGAAGGACTGTGGTTCAGTGGTAGAGCATCTGTTTAGCATGCAGAAATAATTCCCCTGTTCAGTCCTTGGCATCTCCAGTTAAAAGGCTCAGGCAGTAGATGATGTGAAAACTTCTACCTGAGACCCTGGAAGACTACAGCCATTCTGAGCAGACAATATTGATCTTGATGGACCAATGGTCTGCTTCAGTGTAAGGCTGCCTCATGTTGCTCTTTAAGGATACAAATATATAGGTAGAACGAATTCAGTGACACCTTTAAGACTAACAAAGTTTTATTCAAGGTATCGCAAAGAGTCACACTTGACTGTGTGACTGAACAAAAACAACAAAAAAACTTCTTCAGATAGTGAAACAGAATGTCATGTGCTAGCACATGAATGCTTATCCTATATCTATAAAAGCTGTTTCATCTTGGCAAATCCAAGCTCCTTCATTAGTTGGGACTGGGTGGGACTGTGGTGCATCAACCTTTGGTCTATCAAACCATCAATCAACTGCTCTTGTGTTACATTTGACTCTGTTCTCTCCTACCCACTGCTGGTCCCAGGGCAAACAAGGACTGGCCCTCTGGGAAACCTGCTAGGCAGTGGCTACTGCTAGACAACTAACCTTGTTTCTCTCAGTAAAAGGCAACCAAGCTTGGTTCTCTCAGTAAAAGTAGGGGGGAAAGGCCCTTTCAGGTCCTATTTCGGCCTTTGAGGGAGAACTCATTGGTTGACTCTGCCCCTGTCTCCCACTCGAGTAGTTGTTACTACCCAGTCAAGCTGCTTGTGTCAGTTAAAGGCAACCAACCTTGGTTCTGGCAGTTTATAGCTTTCCCTACTCTCCCATTGACTAAGCTGCCTGCTGCTCTGCTTTGCAGAGGAGAGAAAGAAAGCCTTCCCTCGACTGGCTGAGGGACAGAGGAGGGAAACAGTAATAGAGAAAGCCTTCTCATTATTGGCTGAGGGAGGGAGGAGGAGGGAAGACTTTCTCTTGATTGGCTGAAGACTCCCTTGATTGGCTGAGGACTCCTCCCTATCCACCTCTGGAACAGAGAGAGATGTGGGGTGGGAATGGTATCCTGTACCAGCAGGCCATATACAGAGAGAGAGATAAGGAGGGAAAGTGAGAGACAGAGACAGATTGAAGTCATGTGCTTAAGACCAACAACGTTATCAGAGGTAGAACTCATTGGAGCCAGTCTTCACTAGGGCTGCCAGTTCCAGGTTGGTGGGAAATTTCTGGAGATTCTGTGGTGGAGTTTGAAGATGGCATATGCCAGACCCAGGTTCTTGCTGTGGAAGCTGACCGGGTGATTGTGGACCAGTCACAGGCTTCCAGCCTAACCTACTTCACAGAGTTGTTATTCAGATCAAAGGGGGAAGAGGAGAATGATGTAAGCTGCTCTGGTCCACACCACTGTGGTTAGAGACTGTCCTTTCCATAGGTGGAAGATGCAGGGAGCGGGGAGGCAGTGGAAATCTGAAGTCAGAAGGACAGATAAAGGGAAGGAGACAGTGTTGCCAACTCCAGTTTAGGACATTCCTGGAGATTTAATGAGTGGAACCTGGAGAGGGTGGGGTTTGAGGAGGGGTGGGACCTCAGACAGGTACAATTCCATATATCGCACCCTCCAAACCAGCCATTCCCTCCTGGGGAACCACTGGGGAACCACCAGATGATGGCTGGAGATCACTCAGAATTATAACTGCTCTCCAGATGGCAGAGATCAGCTCCCCTTGAGGTGGTGGTGGGGGGAATTGAATGGGGGCATGCCCAGAGCCTCTTTCTAGAGCCCCTTATATTATATTTTATATGGGCCTAAAACTTTGTTGATCTTGAAGGTGCCACTGAACTTTGTTCTACTGCTTCAGACTAACATGGCTGCCCACTTAGAAATAGATAGAAATTGTTAAAACAAACACACATTGTTTAACAAGTTTCTCACCATCCCTTGAACTTAAATAATATTTCAGGTGGTGACCCATGGCAGTCATGGGAGGGGGGGATCCCCAGACTGCTTGCAGTGCTGTGACCATTCCCATCCTCCCTGCCTGCCCATCTGGGCTTCTCCTCCCCTTCTCACCCATTGCAGATCAGATGTGGTTATGGCAGGGCTGGCAGCAGAGGGGGGGGGGGGTGAGCAGTGGCGATTCCTGCTCCTCAACTGCCTGGAGAGGCTGGCAGTGGGACAAGGACAGCAGTGGGTCAAGCTTCTCCTCTCCTGCCTGCCTGACCTGCTGCCTACCTGTCTGCCTGTGGAGGAGAAGCAGTAGCAGCAGGTGCTGATGTCAGCAGTGGACTCTCCAATGGCCCCATTTGGATTGTTCCTCCTCTTCCTCCCCTCCACCAGTAGGTTTACTTTGTGCAAACAGATGTCTATACAGTATATGTACAGTGCATACAGTGCATATTTACAGTGTAATGGGTACAGCAGTACTGTCAAAGTGTCAAAGAATGAAAAAGAAGGCCACTGGTTTTTACAGGAGGCCAGATATATCAACACTTCAATATTTCCCATTCCAAGCCTACCTTTGAAAGATGGAAGGGAAAAGCAAGCTTCATTTTCCATTCAATTCAGGATCGGCATTCCAGAAGCAAAGGGTGCAAACTAAGAAGCATGTTATATTATCCACCAACAAACCTAATTTTGGGAGGCTTTTCAGTGGCATTCTTCATGGTCAGGGATCAGGGATTGAGGGAGGCCAGAAAAGTAAGCCTTTCAAAGGAAAACATACCCCGCTCCATCCAGGAGATTTTAAAATGTGAAAATAGAGTGTGAAGATTTATTCATCTAGGCTGACAGAGAGAATGGGGCAAAACCCTGTTTCCATTTTCCCAATTAGCCCAGATGATATGTGTTTGGAGGAAGGAAGCACTCACAACAAGTACAGAGGCACGTTGAATGTGTAACTGGCTGCCATTTAATAATGCCATTTCTGCTGATAAAAGCCATTTCAATCTATGTTTGCAAGGTGAATAATCATACTCAGCTTCAGCTGCAAATTATACAGCTTTTCTTCCTCTTTGAAGCCAGAATATTTTGATGACTTAAATTCCCTCAGCTGCAGTTAAGCAGATTCCTGGTTTTAGAGTTTAGCCATCCCCTTTTTAACTCTTTGCTGTTGATTCCTAGTGCGGCCAATGCATCTCAGATAGATGGGTTATAGTACCTAATTATATATTGCTATCCTTACTTGCGGAGCAGGCATGGACAAAGCTTTTCTTTCTTTCTTTCTTTCTTTCTTTCTTTCTTTCTTTCTTTCTTTCTTTCTTTCTTTCTTTCTTTCTTTCTTTCTTTCTTTCTTTCTTTCAAAAAAAGCTCAACACATACAGAATTGGATGCTAACATGAAGCTGCAAAACTCTGTAGCAGCATACATTATTCCCTAGGGGTAAAGTTTAGATTACCTTTGATTGAATTATAATTAGTTTCATGTTGATCCTATATTTTCCCCTGCTTAGAATTAGGGCCCAACTTGACGAGATGTTGGATATCCATGACTGGATCTATTATCTCTGTAAGGGTCTATTAATCGCAGCAGCTGAAGTAGTGAAATTGTACTGGGACTATGGATGATGGCGAATCCTTTCCCTTCAAAGCTATGACCACTACATCTAACAATAAACTGGCTGGACTTTGTGTGGATGATAAAATTCACACAAGGAAGCTGTCCTCAGATAAAATCTCTGCCTACTTGGGGGAATTCCTAAGTATATAGGAATAAAATGAGATATTCAGGAAAAGCTTTAATGAGTAATAATCAGGGCTTTTTATTTTTTTATTTTTGAGCAGGAACACACAGGAATACAGTTCTGGCTGCCTTGGCACCAGAGGGTGTTGCCTAATATGTAAATGAGTTCCTGCTGGGCTTTTTCTACAAAAAAGCTCTGTGAAACTATGATGTCATCAGGGGTGTGTTCCTGCCGGGCTTTTTCTATGAAAAAATGTCCTGGTATTAATGAATGCTGCCATTCACTTCTTTCAGAAACATAAAGTCCTTTGCTATATATACCCCTGTAGTGAAATAAAATATCCACAGATCCTAGGCCACTCGCCACACCAATTATGTTTTTTTAAATGATATACTTATTTCTTTTTAGAGATTTCTACCCTGCTTCTGTTCCTATAGTCCACCCTCCCCCCCCCAAAAAAAAATGGTGTTAAATGTCTAAACAGCAAAAGGACTAGTCTTTGAAAGTTTCTGGAAGCAGAAAATAATATCACAAAAATATGTTTTAACTTTATCAAGCCAAGCACTTTTTTGTGTGTGAGACATTTATATGATTAGATATGTTCACTGAAATGTGAAGATGTGTTTGAAAATGTATGATTCACAAAGTGGAAAATTTAGAACAAAAATTTGAGAAACTGGTTTTATAGTATAGATTTAGGACAGAGAGGAATATTGTATATTTATTGTAGATTCACATTCAAGTGTTTTGTAGAATTGCATGATATGAAATAACAAGCAATAAAATGTACAGCCGCAGAAGAGCCAAATAATTCTCATTCAGAAGATGCCCAAGAAAATAAATTGTCTTCTTGGCTGACAACTCTTCTCCCAGCAACAGACACTTAATGAAATTAATGGGCAGAAGAACTGCACATATTAACATTTTACAATCATCATTTATAATAATTTACTTAAATTTAATAATTTCTCCCCTAAAGGTGTAGATTTCAATTGCTTGTGATATATCAAAACAAGCAAGAGAACCAAAAGGCCTGAGGTTGGCATCTAATTTCCCCCCACACACTATTCTCCTTTCCCAAAAGTCCACATAGCCTCCTCCTTTTTCCTGCTTCCTTATCTTTTCCCCAGCCACCACCCACCTTTTATCTGCCTAACTTCAGTCCCCCCCCCTTTGCATACACTTCCTACCTTTTATCTACCACTTCCTGGGATAACTACAGCCCACCTCATTTTACCCTGTATTTGTCAGGCTCTGTAACTCTATCATACTGAAATTATAAAATACTAACCAAATGGACTCTCCATACTAACCCAAAGCCTTTTGTTATATGGTAGATAGCTTGCATATCAAAGAGGAGACATTTGAAGTGTTAACTTTGTTTAGGTTGTAAAGGGAGCAAAGGAATGTGACCGTTAATAAATACCACCACTGGTCTGCATCTTCCCAGAGGCAAAGAGATAAGCAGAAGCTCTCGTGTGAACGTTTGCACCTTCACCCCCTTTTGTTTTGAGAATAGTGTCTTTGTTTAGATATCACTTTGATATAGATTCCATAAGACTAAGAGACACCCATTCCCAGGTATTAGTCTCAACTTTTGTTTCCAGCTATGAGTTTCCAATAAAGTATACATTGTTTAAATGAATACTGCCTTGAGTCTCCATCGCCTGACAGTATCCTCTTCCACACACTATTTCCTCTTTCCCTCCTCCTGGCAACCTCCATATCCTCACTTTTCCCTGCTTACTTTTTCATTCCCCATGACCAACCAACCTACCTTTTATCTATCACCCTATCTACAACTACATTTGTTATTTCTTTGCTTCATTTATATCCCTCCTCTCTTCACAAACATTCTCTTCTCCATTTTATCCTCACAACAACATTGTGAGGTGGATTCAGTTGGTCACCTAGGAAGCTTCCATGGCAAAGCAGTGATTTGAGCCTGGGTGTTCCAGGTCCAAATCTGAAAACAACTCTTCCAGAGCGGTTTTCATTGGGTAGCTGCTGTCAAACAGTAGCAAGTAGGTTTGTCTGTCTTGTGTCAAATGTCAAGATGCACTGCTATTTCTTTCTAATATCCACATCCAGAGAACAATTATTATTTAAACTCAGTATTCCCAAATGAATGTATCATAAATCTTGACATTTGAGTGTTTGCATCTGACCTTTGGATTCATTCTCTTCCATAGACTTAATGGATGCTTGGGGGAAAAGTGACTATTAAACAGAATCAAAGCTACAAAAGCAAAGTAAAGCTGCCAGTTCTGCAAGGAAAAACTTTATTTGGGAATAGTAACGTAAGTGTGAAGGAGAAACTAAAGGCAGGGCGGGCGCTAGGGGTTCTGCTGCTCAAGGCAGACCCCTGTGCTGTGCCCCCCCAAGCTCCTTTGGGACACGAAATCACACACACGCGAAGCACACAGCATGATGATGTCAGCAAAAGTGATGTCATCAAGCAGGCCAGGAGACGAGGAGCATGGTACGCAAGCCCCCACTCAGGCTTCTTGCATTGCTACGATGTTTGCGTATCGTACTCCTCACAAGGAGTGCGGTACTCAAGCCTCAGGCCCAGCTCATCAGGGGAGAGAGGGGGCGCCCAGCTGTGCCCCCCAAGCGGGGTGGCACTCTAGACAACCGCCTACTCCCACATGTGGCTCTGACTTAAGGACTTTGGATGAAAGCACCAGGGGGCAGACATTTCCCAAAGAAATGGACTGCATCTTGTTCTTGTGTCCTTCTCACTAGCTAAGGCAGGTGGTGGATGGCTCTGTCTTACTAGATATCCTGTCTGCATGCCTTTCAGTTCTCATTCAGCTGACCAGAACATATAGCTCTATTCCTGAGAAGCAGAAAATCACTGCCCACACCCTTTATTATTGCACTTTTAATTCCTACACTCCTTCCAAGGAGACTTGGCAGTATACATTTTTCCTGATGCTATTATATGCTCCAAACAACCCTGATAGGTAGGCCAGGCTGAACAAGGTGAACAAGTGAGATTAATGGTGAAGTGGGAGTCTGAACCCAGGTCATCCCACACTTAGTCCAAAAGTCTAACCACTGCACAGTAGGGATCACACAACTTTTCCCTCCACAATTACTTTCATTTTTACACTCCCTGATATCACAGATTTTTTTTTCAATCCATTATCCAATGACACCACGGTCTCTTATTTTGATTTTATCCTCAATGGATTAATTCCTTCCATGACAAAATAACTCTACTTGCTAATCTCTCATATTTTTTTTTTAAAAATGCTGCCTCACGCATCAGACAATTTGCTTTTTGATCTTATCCCCTGCTGAAGGTAACTGAAACTAACAGTACTTTGCATTTGCTTTGACAGCTTATTACCAACGGCACCAATTCTCTAGCTGAACACACTTGAGATAGAAAGATGAACATGATCATCTTGAAATATATAAAATAAATCTCTTTGAAAATTGTTTGAGCAGCTTTTCGGGCTTTCTTCTATCCCCAGAACTTGTTTCTTGTTCAGAAGTGCATTTTAAACTGACAGCATTTTAATTAGAAAGGCAAATCTGGTATTCTAAAGCTGTGACTGCTTAGGGAAGATTTTGTAGATTTGCTGTTCAATTCATTTTTAATAAAGGCATTCTTAGTCAACTGACATATTTGTCACTGGGTGAATTTATGGAAAAGCAGAGAAGAGAAGAAAATGCACAAGCTGTTGAGTTGTCTGTTTATAAAATGTTTTTATTGTATTTTATTGTTTTATCATATGTTGTACTCCGCCCTGAGCCCTATGGGGAATGGGTGGAATAGAAATTTACTAAAATAAATAAATAAAAATAAATAAGCACCTGTTTTCCAGAAATGACAACCAAATGAAAGCTTTCCATTTCTAAGCATACATCCCACATCTTTTCCATCACTCAATTACTATAGAATTGAACAAACAAAATGTTTAATTTCTTGCTCTATAGCAGAAGGCTCTACAAGTCCTACAAGTACAGCTAGGTTGGAATACAAAAGATGGCAGTGACACCTATACCCATTCTCCTCCTGCACCCACTTTTGATATAAAATGCACGCAGTTTCTATGCACAACAATGGATCTTCCTTGCACCGCATAGAGAAATGTCTGAATGGGAAACAGAATGTTCAGTTAATGTCAGCTTCAGATAGATTCACAAACAAAGATTCAGGTTAGCATTGCTAAAACAGCATATCTGCTTTTGTGACGCCCCTGAGAGAGAAGGGACAGATTGACCATTTTTGTGACACTGCCTCATGGCTGAACTAGTTTCCTCCTATGGTTGAATCAGTTTTTCAAGACTGACCAGAACTAGCCAGCAAATATCCCAGCAAACTGCTGCCACTGATGCCACATGAATGAAGCAGAAACATATCAAGGGCTCTGTGCTTCTGATTAAATTACGTTGCATCTGGTATTAGCGAAATCCATCCAGTGCATCAATGTGAAACAAGACTGAGGTCACAATGAATTCAACAAAACAGAATATCTTCAGTACTGAAATCTTGAAATGATCTCTTTTTTTATTGAAAACACTGTTCTTCTTTGCTCAAAGGGCCTGCAAACACAGGCTTTGTGAACTAGAGTAGTTTAGAGATTTGGAGGAAAGCAAACATTCACTTTTTTATTGCCTAAGTGATGCTCTACTGACTGCCTCTAAATTTTTTACTGTAAGGTTTAACAAATGCTAGCATTAATTCAAATAGACATCTTCAACCATCCTGAGAAATAGCTGTAAATTATGGCAGCATGAGTTCTGTATCACTATGCTTCTTGATTCTTATTTAAATTAATAAGTGGGTGGCAAAATCATGAGTCTATCAAACTTGTATCTATTTGTTCACCAGCTGGAGTGCTGCTCTTTGCTTGGCTTTCTGGAGCAGTAATCAGTCCAGCCTTTCCGTGAATACCATTGCATTAGAAGAAAGATGTGACTAATGCAGAATCCAAAGATCAGCAAGTGTCTAAAAAATCAGTAGGTAACATTTTTAGGGATTTTTTTTAAAAAAAAAAACATTATCACCTGGTACCACCTGCAGATCAGCCAGCGATTACTGATTGATAGTTTTTCTGTTTTAAACAAGTAGTGATGGCATAAAATCTAATGAATTGGCATCTATCTCTCATTAGAACAGAGTGGATGGACTCATGTCACTGTAGACTGAAGACCTCCAGTCCATGTGATGTTTTGATTCGACTTCTGTCAGTATAGGTTTAATTAAATATCGTGGCTTCTTCTTCTTCTTTTTTTTTACTGTTCCTACTCACACTAATTGCCCTAGACATCTTGGTATTTTCTCTCCTAGGGAACAAATCATTATTTTCTTTCATTTCTGTGCTCTGTGTGAACGCTATCTCAAAATGTATTTTCATGGTTAGATAGGAATAGATTGCACAATTTACTATTAGTCATACTTTTAGATTTCTCTCCCACTCACCCTACCATTTGGAATGTACTGTTGTGGTGAAAGGTTTACATATTTGGCAATGAATGCCCAATTAGCTTTTCTTTTCTTTTTTACAGTAAGAGCTATTTAGTAAGCCAAGTAAAGAGAGAGAAGGCACAACCATTCAAAACCCAAAATGGTATACACAATTTAGGAACCCTAAACAGGACACTTAAATAGATGCCGAAGGACCAAAAATCCTTTTTGTTGATCATATTTTTGTGGCAGTTTTTCCCTTCTTGTTTTAACTTCTTCCTATTCGACTGTTTTTCAGTTAGCTCAGAACTTCTTTCTGTTCTACTAGTCTTCAGTCAGCTCAGAACACTGGATGTTAGAGTTATCAGTTTATCCCAATAGACCAAAACATGTAGTTCTATTCATAGCTGAATGGAATGCTAATCTGAAGTTTGCATATTCAAACACAAATGTACCCTCTAACCATACTCAGGGTGTGTTCACATGTGCCTTTAGCTCTGCTTTACTCATGGTTCCCTTTTGGGTTTTATTAGCACATCCAGACAACCACATCTGTAACTTGAATGCAACTTGTCAGCATCCCAACTTGCCCTGGTTTGATGTCAGCGTTATTAGACTCTGGAGAAAGTCCGGTTCTTTTCCGCAGAAGTGGCACACATTCGGGTTATTCCTGTTTGGACAGCTCATGCGGGATACTGCCCCTTGGGATGTTTGGCATCCGCCTTCCACCCCCACACCTTTTTTTAAAAAAAGCCCCAAGAGACATGCGCACAATCAGATCATCTGGAATCTGAGGTGCTTCTTCGATCTGCTTCTTCGATCAACACAGAATCCACATGAGTGGAAGAACGGGGCGGGGGGGGGAATCCTTTTTCAATGTGGAGGATTTCCAGATATCATTGTCACTGCCCATTTTCAGAAAAGTAGTTCCTGGCAATCCCCTAGTTTGAACCAGCAACGTTAATTCTCGGAACTCCCCCTTCCCTTTGAAGCAACGTTTGATTCCCCACCTCCCAATGTTTGGGTGCATGTTTAATGAAAATGCCATGGCAGGAATCACCATATGATTGCTCAGCAACTGAATGAGAGTGAGATGACTTTGAATCTGCTTGATCAGTTGTGCACATGCTCCAAGAAAAGAAGGTGATAGCATTCAATATGTCTGATCATTCAACAACAGGATGATATCAGGACAAGTCGCATTCTTAGATGCTTGTCTGATTGGCCCTGCGTCAAATCAATATTCAGCGGTTCATATTGGAGCACTGCATGCCTGCTTTTAATGTGATGTGTGACCGCACCCATAGTGGCCCAACAAGGGCAAAGTAAACTTCCTTACATTGTGATAAAAATTTTGGCAGCCAGCATTAAGTGATTTCTTTTGTCTCCATTCTTATAATGATAACACTTAGTGTTTGTATAGCTCTTTCAGTGTTTTAAACGCCTCACATACACCACCTTTCTGTGCCTGTTACAACAGTCCTGTAACACAGACCAATATTAATATCCCCATATTGTACATGTATCTATTTATTTAAAATATTCACATCCTCCTTTGTACCTTTAAACTCAAGGCAGCTAACAATGTAACAAGTTACAAGGACATAGAAAGACTACAGCAGTCTATTAACAAAATAACTGCTCGGATTGAAAATCAAACACAGATTAAGAACTCAGCCAAATATGTCAAAAGATTCTGCCCTCTACCTTCTAAAATAAAACTGTCCTCTAAAATGCAGCAAATGCACTGTCCAGACACACTCTAGTAAGCCATTCCAGAGGATTGAACCTACCATGGGAAAATCCTGTGAGCTAACTTTGGCAGCCCAGACAATCCTAAGAGAGGTTACCACATGGAGATGGCTGCCTAAAGAATGTAGCTGGCATGAGGTAGTATACTGAGAGATGAAGCTTATGAAGGGCTTTAAAATTAATAACTAGCTCTTTAAATTGGGCCCAGATGCAAATAGGTAGCCAATGCAATTAATGTAGTACTGGGTGGGTGTTATATATTCCAAATGGCTGACCTCAGACAGGAGTCTCACACCACATTTTGTACCAACTGAAGTTTTTCAGATGTCTTCAGTGGCAGCCCTGCATAAAAGACAGCCAGTGTTAGGTAGTGGTTAGATTATAGGATGGGGATCTGAAAGACCAGATTCAAATCCCCCACCACCACTGGGTGATGTCACATACTTTCAGTCTAACCTGCATAACAGGGTTGTTGTGAGAATTAAATGGAGGAGAGGAGAATGATTGAAGCCACTATAGGGGTCGCTGGGAAGAATATAAAGGAAGTAAACAAATAAGTTGCAAATAGAGGAGCTGTTAATGTTACAGTAAATATGTTTGTGGTTTATAAGCCATAAGGTAAACATATTGTTTTTGAAAGCTATTATTACTTTGGAGTCATGCCTTGGTTCACCTCTCACAGCTGTCCAACCTAAGTAACTTTGATGGTGGCATTTCAAAACAGCCCCCTGCTTGTAACCAGTAAGCAGACTGTGAGTTGAACCAGTGGGCATTTGAGCATTCCTAGATGCGATCAGGCCTTGAATTCAGCAGGAGCTCACAAGAGCACAACTCCTGAACCTTTCTGATGGTTTCCCGTCCTCCTCCCCACCTTGACCATTGAATAGTAGGTGTAGCTGCATAACAATCCCTGGATAAGCTCCACCACCTATTTTTCTACAAAATGACCCCTGAATGCAATTATCCACTGATAACCTCTGTACAAATTAGCCCAATAAATGGAGCAACTAAGAAAATAATATCAATAAGTACAAAGCTGGCATGTTGTTGATCAGATAGTTCAGAAGACACCTGCATATTGTGGCAGAAGGCAAGCAATTCGGCCCCACCCAGCCGAGAGGCCGATCGGCCACCCTAGGCTGGGGGCCGTCCATTGCCTCCCCTGCTGGATGAGAGACAATGGTTTGCCCTGAACTGCTCGGGGATGGGCAGCCTTATATAGGTTGGCCCTGCCCCCTGTGTCGCAGTTCTATTTAGGGCTTTCTCGGCTACAGCTCTGCCGTGATCAGCTGTGCTGATGCGGCAAGCTGTTTAAGTAAGGAAGGCCGGGGAAGCGTTTTTCTGTGGGAGGAGACGGTGTGAAATTCTGCTCTCGGTCCGAGCAGCACCTACCGGTTGGCTGCTGGCTTCCTGAGAGCGGAGCGTGGATCGTTGAGGCTTCTTTACTGCAGACGGCTCCGACGACTGCCCAGGCGTCTTCTAGTGACGTGGGCAGCGTTTAGCTGTGCCTGAGGAGCCCCTTCAGCATGGCTTCGTCGGCGGCGCACGGTCCTGCGAGTCTTTTCTCGCCGGCACGTTTCTCCTCCCCTCCTCCCCCTCAGGTGTTTTCAGGCCTGATTCAGGCCGAGTCGGAGGTGTGGGTTGGTGGGCTTTTTACTGGGGCCGCATGTAGCGAGTCGCTCCGGGAGCTCAGTGGAGGTGCGTCGGGGAGGCGGCGTTGGGTATTGGCAGGCCTCCCCCCCCCCTTCCTTGTGGCCTTATTTTGATACACTCACCCCCTTTTCCCACTCACTCCTTGTTTGTTTGGCCTCTTTAGGCAATACGGTGGGTTGCAGGCCGGCGGGCCTTGTTTTCTGGGGTAATGTGTGCTTGGCATAGGCCTCTACTGGGTCATTAGCGGGTGGTGTGCCCTTGGAGTAGGGACTTGGCCCACCTCCCTCCCCCATGCATACCTGCCTATTGCCCTGCAGGGGCTGGTTGTTATTTAAAAAAAAAAAAAAAAAGGAAAATTATATATATGGGATATATATATGGGATGTTGATATGGTCATCAGAATCCCCGGGATGGTAGAAGAACCAGAAGGGGAAATAGCACACCAGTGTCCGCTGTCCCTTCCCTTTACCCAATGATGTGAGGATATTTCTGGTTACTTCACAACAGCATTGTTAAGCACTGCCTAGTTTTATAACCAGCTGGTTATGGTCAATACTCATTCTAAGAAGTCTTGTGAGCAAGATTTCTACTTTGTGAGATAATGGCGTTGAAGTTGCGAGCTACTGCATGGATTGGTTTGCTCTGGGGCCATTTTTCCTGAGCTAAGACCAGGGGCTATGGAGCCTAAGATAAACAAATAACACTGGGATTCCCCCCCCTTAAGGGAAAAACAGCCGGCTGGAGGGTCCTGGCCTGCATGCCCACAGCCGGTCATTCTTCAGAGCTGCAAGGTCAGTCCTGGTTGGTGCTTTGAGGGAAACCACTGATGAAATCTAGAGTTAATAGGCGGCTGATGAGGCAAACCAGCTCCGTTTAAATGTATAAATGTGTAAGGGTGTAAATCACATATAATGTTGTCAGCCCCCTGTAGCTGCCTAGGCGGGGTGGGCGGAACACAAATAAAATATATTAGTATTATTATTTACTGAAAGGCCCTCTCCGGTGGAGCTGCTGGCGGATGAGGGGGACGATGGCAGTACTCCGAAGCTATACTGGACAGCCAGGCTATAGTGGGTGGAGTAGGGGGGGTAGCAGGCCCCTCCCTTTGGAGGATCTGACCCGGATAATCCAGAGTACCCGGTCTGGTTATGGGCTGGATGCTGAGTAGGGTCGGTCCTGGATGGTCATTCGATGGGAGCCCTCTAGGGCCAGTCTCTACATTTAAGTCACGGGGCTCGCTGGAGCAGCTGTCACTGTGTTTGCCTTTCAGAAGCAGGTCCTGCTCGTCTCTCTGCATTACAGGGCGGGGGAAGACTGCTAGGCTTGACTTGGGGTAGACGGACCACAGGTGGGAGCCTGAGGGCGTTGTGTATTTATGTCAATCAGGAAGGTAAGTCTTGGGGCAACCCGGGGGATGGGGTGGCTGTGGGTTCCGATGTTCGGACCCGGTTCTGGCACACCTAGGCCGCCCCATATGATGGGCTCCCCGTAGGTGGCTGGTGATGTCTATCAGCCAGCGGGCGATTACCTGTTGGCCATCCGGGTGCCTTCAGCGGCAGGCTGCACGATACGGCGGGTAGGCTGACGAACCCCAGGGTCGGGGGGGGGTTCCCCCCTTCCTTTTTTCGATGTGGGCATTAGCTTTGGCTTGGCTTATACCCTGGTCTCCGCAACAGTGATGAGGTCGGGGGACCTTGGCTCACCCCTTGGTTCCCTGGGGTGCTGCGTCTTCCAGGTTATTTTATTTAGTGTTCCGGCCATGCTTTCAGCTGGCCACCTTACAATTGGTTCAGCTTGGCTGCTTGGCTGCGCGTTTATATCCCAAGGTCTGCAGATACAAGCAACGGGAAGGCCTGCAGATACAAGCCCGAAGGCTCGCTAAGCGGGGGCCCCTATGCCTTTACAGCTTGTAATAGGTACATGTCTGGGGGTGTCAAGCGGTTGCTAGCCCCAGTCAGCCACTTGGGCTTCATTCTGGGTTCGGAACCCTTACCAGGGTTCCGCAGACCCCGTTTATTGTGCTCCAATTTGTAGACGGTAATAGGGGTTGGAGCCGGCACTGTGGAACATAATTTTTGAGTGTATGTGTCATAGGCCAGCCAGGCCCCTTCCCGATCCTCCTGGGTTTATTTATGGGTTCCCCCGTCAGGCGTTGTGCCTAAGGTGCAGCAGGGGGGTACAGGATGTTTCATTATGTGTTGCAACGCGCGCCTAGGCTGTTAATGATGCCTTATGTTCCGTTAAATATTCATCCTTTGGGCGTGCAGGGTGAATGTATGCCACTGTGGGGAGTCGTGGAGCCGGCAAATTGCACATCACGTTGGCTTGCGTTTGCTTCCCATACACCTGGAGGGTTCCGGGTTGTCGGGTTTCTGTTCGGAGGGAAGTGTTACATTGATCGAGCCCTCCCCATGGGGGCCCGCATCCTGCGCCACCTTAGAGTGCGGATAGGATGTTCAGAATGGGCGTTACAGCTCAGGACAGGTGTGCGTGACACGTTACATCACATGTGGGCTCCGATTATTGCGCCTATTTGCTCGGGCCCTTTGGCCAATGGGCGGCGGTCCTGGGTTCACCATTGGCAGTGGAAAGACGGAGGGCCCCTCCATGATTTATGATATTTTGAGTGAGATGCGGTACAGCAGTTATCCGGTTACCAATGGTTAAGTTTGAGACCTTGGTTAACATAAGACAATAATATTATTAATAATAATAATAATAATAATAATAATAATAATAATAATAAACATTATAATAACAATAGTGGAGGTGAAAGGAATAGTGAAAGTAAAGCTGCTCGAGTTCCAGTCATGGACTGGCCACCTCAATTTTGCGTATAGAGCTGTGCGCCTGTTGGGGCGTTTATGAGACAGTTCTGGAAAGGCAGTACGGCTTTGTGCTCACCCATCATTTTACCCGAGTAGTAAGTGTGGGCGCAGTGACATCGTGGTTTGGGATATTCCGAAAGCTTCAATGAGACGTTTTTTAGAGTGAGTTTTGCCGTGGGGTCGATCGGCAGACCGTTCACAGGCTAATCTCGTGGACGCTGGCGCTCTGAGCCCTGAATGGTGGGGTCCTACGAGTCTGCACTAATTGTAATTTATCGTTCGAGTTCTTTTCCTTCGTGGTGGCTGTTTTCCTAGGTGGCATTTCTTCGCCAGCTGTTCAGTGCACTGGTGGGGGATACATGGGGTGTCCTATGTTGTCACTTATCTCACCTCCCCTCCTCCTAGTTAGGAGGTGCTGGGGGGGTTTACGTTACGCGGCTGCGCTGGAGTGTTTGGTTTTTGTAGCTCGGCACTTGCCTGTCCACGGTATGGTGGCAGATGCCCCGTACCGCCAACAGATGGCGGGGTGTTCGTTGTTTGCTCCAGAGGCCGATTGTTGTCCAGTGTATACGCTGGCAGAGTGGTGGCAAATTGAGAGGCGAAGTGAGCCGGGCCGTTCAACTTTCACAGCACCTAGCATAAATACGGATTATGTCTTAGGCGGCACGTCAGTTTTTTCCGTTCTTGGTGCGTGTGTTGGCCTTGAGGAGACGGGGCCGTTTCTATCGTACATCTGCTGCAGTTGCATGCGGTGGTGAGTCCACAGCCTTCTGTAAAATTTCTTAAGGGACAGATTGAAGGCCTGTCCTTTATCAGTAGGACGCGTTTTCAATTGGAGGGGTGGTCGCGGGGAGCGGGGCGCCTGGTTGACGGGAGGCGCCCTATCTCACCTGCTATCCTTCACGTTTTTACGCCACCTGGGCATTAGTTTGTGCCTCTTGGTTTGAGCAGGCATTACCTCATGGTGCTGCATTAGAGTATTTTGGGGCGTGGCTGTATCAGGCCTGTGGTAGGTCCTTGTACCTAGGCCCAGGGAAGGCCCTCCAGGTCGGGGATATAAGCAGGCAGAGGGGCGGGTAGTCATTGCATCCGCCGTTTCAAACCAACAAAGGGCAGAGTGGTTACTCATGCCGTTGGGCCCATGTTCCGACGAGGCTTAGCATCCATT
Organism: Heteronotia binoei; assembly: GCF_032191835.1. Lineage (NCBI taxonomy): Eukaryota > Metazoa > Chordata > Lepidosauria > Squamata > Gekkonidae > Heteronotia > Heteronotia binoei. The sequence goes on from NC_083227.1 coordinate 121,517,976, forward strand.
CAGCGGCTGAGGGCTATGATGGTGCTGAGGTCCGGGGCCTTTCGGACTTGCATTTGGCCTCTGTCGTCATAAGGGGGTCGCATTTTGGGCTTCCCTCCAGTACGTTAATGTATTTATACAGTTCTAAAATTCTTATGTTTTCTCGGTAGGTGCGGTGGCTGGCATGCAAAGGATGAGGATCCTCATTGCGGCCACAGTATCCTTTTTCGGGTGCCACTTCGGGCCCAGTGGATGCCGGACGGATCTCAGTTGGGCCGTATGAGCACGCCTCCGTGGAATGGCAAGGCCATCGCGGCATGAATGGGCCGGACTCCTTTCGCTTTATTTAAGGAAAGGAGGGGGCCGCCGCACATATCTTGGTGATTCACCCAGGGGAATGATTTGGGATTACCAGAAGGTGTGGCCCTATCACTTTAGGCCTGGGTTGAGATCACCTCGATTTTGTGACATGGCCTTGCGTCCTTGTCCTGAGTCGGCCAAGTTGCCGTACCGCGTGGGCGGGCGGCTTGGGGCCAGCAGGCTTGGAGCGGGCCATGACAAGGGTAAGAGTCAGCTGCTGTTGCAGGGACTCGATAAGAGTACTTTTCGATAGAGGGCCAGGTGGCTTTTTGGGCCAGAATTAGGCATGGGCTTGAACATGTTCTTGTGTGTGGGGGACAGTTGCCTAAGCTGAGGCTTGGCTCTGTCTGTGGCGGTTTTACTGTTGGGAACATGTTCTTTTGGGGTATCGGTGAGCTCCCATGGCAACGCACCTTTGGAGGTGCACGGCGCCCCTGGGGGGACCTAAGCTGCACGGCTCAAGGTCGGCTCCAGGGAGCCTTGTGATCCCGTCACCGGTGAGTGGTTCACATCCCAGGCTGCACGGCTCGGGTGACTGTGGAGCTCAGTGAACGGGATCTGTGCCTGGCCGGCCGGGTTAGAGCCGTTGGCTCGGCTCACTCCCGGGGCCTGGGGCTCGCCCAGTTTGCGGGTTGAGGAGGTGGTCGGTGTTTTGACCCCTGGCTTAACCTGGCCCCAATTTTCCCATTGCCGTTAAATTTAAATAAAGTGGCCCTTTATCCCACATTGTTGTCTGTCTCGTTATTCCGAATGGGGGGGCAATTCGGCCCCACCCAGCCGAGAGGCCGATCGGCCACCCTAGGCTGGGGGCCGTCCATTGCCTCCCCTGCTGGATGAGAGACAATGGTTTGCCCTGAACTGCTCGGGGATGGGCAGCCTTATATAGGTTGGCCCTGCCCCCTGTGTCGCAGTTCTATTTAGGGCTTTCTCGGCCCGCCCGCCCGCCCGTCATGCAGTGCAGGCATAGGCTGGTCGCCTGTTAAGGGGGCCAGGTAGGAATTTTTCACTTTCAAGCAAATTGGCCGGCTTGGGAGTTTTTTTTTGCCTACCTTGCACTGTGGAAGGTGCGTTGGCAATTGGCTTGGGTGGTGCTGTTATTACTGGTCACTGGCGGTTTTACTGTTGGGAACATGTTCTTTTGGGGTATCGGTGAGCTCCCATGGCAACGCACCTTTGGAGGTGCACGGCGCCCCTGGGGGGACCTAAGCTGCACGGCTCAAGGTCGGCTCCAGGGAGCCTTGTGATCCCGTCACCGGTGAGTGGTCCACATCCCAGGCTGCACGGCTCGGGTGACTGTGGAGCTCAGTGAACGGGATCTGTGCCTGGCCGGCCGGGTTAGAGCCGTTGGCTCGGCTCACTCCCGGGGCCTGGGGCTCGCCCAGTTTGCGGGTTGAGGAGGTGGTCGGTGTTTTGACCCCTGGCTTAACCTGGCCCCAATTTTCCCATTGCCGTTAAATTTAAATAAAGTGGCCCTTTATCCCACATTGTTGTCTGTCTCGTTATTCCGAATGGGGGGGCAATTCACTCAGCAATCTTTTCCAGTAAAATTATTCCTTCTCAGTCTCAAATATGATGAACCAGCAGACCCTTAGATTAAACAAAAGCAACCAATTGATTCTACCTATATGAAGTTACATTTGGGTGCAGCATCACTCCACCTAGCATCTGGTCTCTAAACCTGATTTTTAATGGGGGGTTTTTTGGCCTCAGATGTCACAATTTTGTGTATGATTGCCACATATCAGGTCCTGCAGGCACCTTGTACAATCGCAGGGTAAACTGAGCTGGCCAGTCAAGGAGTTCTTATCTTCAGCTTTATTCCACCTGCCCCGTTCCTCATACAGGATCCCTTTTCACTTCCACTACTAGAAATCTAGTTATCTGGACACTTCTGTTTTCTTATAGAAGACTGCTGTTCATATGAAGAACTGGACATCTACTCTAATTCACGTGGGAAATGTTCACTTGCTGGAGTAATTCAGTTACAAGAAGGCATATGGCAAATGCATTTTATAAGAAATAAATTTAGTTTACCATTGAGCCACCACATCCTTGCACATTCAGTGGCCTTTTGAAATATCTGTTTTATATTCATGAATATGTTTGCCTCATTTATGCCATGATGTTTTATTGGCTTCATGGACCCTTTGGTTTCTGCAACTATGGGAATTCCTTGTCAACATGTGTATTTTCCTCAGTTATTATACTCAGGTAGTGGATTAGTCACATACAGATGGCATTGAGAAACATGGGAATGGAACTTTAGCATTCATAATGGCAGGCCTGGTGACTCTGAGATCAGGTGCAAAAGCTCCAGCAATCTCTCCCCCTATCCACCCTAAGCCTTGGCTAATTACCATTCAGTTGCTAAGGATGCAAAGAGGTACCAAACTATTTCAGCTTTACACTTTAAAATAGTGCCTTCTTAAAGAAAAAAAATGTAGACAATCAAGTAGCACAAACATTTGGGTAAGACCTAAGATCCACTTGAGAATTGATGTGAAGCACAATTGTGGAGTGGTTTTACTACACTGAGTACCATTCTTACACTCTTCTAAATTCATTCAAGTCATTGGACATAGAAGAGTATAACTCTGCACAGTTCCTATCCTGTCACTTACCTCTAATAGAGAATTAGAGGTGTAAAATATGTACACTTACTGAAAGTGGAAATTTAAAGCGTCTAACAGAAGATATCCTTGCTTGACAGCTTTAATTGGTGAGGTCAGGGATGGAATGTTAAAATTAAAAGGATGTGCCTTATCATTAAAACTAAAATTTGCTACAAAGTCTGCACACCCATCTGTTAATGGATGACAGACTGTCTTCTGCCCCTGGACATCTGTCTGAGGCGTTAGGAGCCATAACGGGATGGTTACAGCAGAGCCAACTGAAGTTAAAGCTAACTAAGACGCAGGTCCTGTGCTTAAGTTAAGGGGAGATGGGTCTGTGACCCAGCTCCCAGCCTTGGATGGTGCTGTTTTAGTGCCAACCCAACAGGTAAAGAGTTTGGGAGTGATTCTGGATGCCTCACTTTCTATGGAGCGGCTGCCTCACTTTCACAGCGGCTGCTGGATCTGCCTTCTACCAGCTATGACAGTTCAGGCAGCTAGCACCATATCTGGATCTGCCTTCTACCACCTACAACAGATCAGGCAGCTAGCACCATATCTATCCCCCCAAGACCTGGCTACAGTGACCCATGGAATGGTCACTTCCAGACTAGATTACTGTAACTCGCTCTACGCTGGTTTACTCTTGAAACTGATATGGCAACTGCAGTGGGAGCAGAATGCGGCAGCTTGCCTGCTTACTGTCTTACCTGAACATTTGAGCATGCGGCCGGTGCTCCACAGCTTGCACTGGCTACCTATAGAGTACCAGATCTGTTTCAAGGTGTTCGTTCTGACTTTTAAAGCCTTACGCGGCCTGGGACCAACATACTTGCGGACTGTCTCTTCCCATATATGCCCTGGAGGTTGCTTCGTTTGGCCTCCCAAGACAGGCTGACTGTCCCTGGCCCAAGAGATGCCTGTCTTGCCTCTACCAGCGCCAGGTCCTTTTCAGTCCTGGCCCCAACCTGGTGGAATCAGCTCCCTATGGAGATCCAGACCCTACCTGGCTTGCTAGCCTTTCATAGGGCCTGTAAAACGGAGCTGTTCCACCAGGTCTTTGGGTGAGGCAGCGGGTATCTATCTATTAGATCAATTGGCCTCCCCTAATGCACTATTTTACCACCCTACTGCACTGATTTGCTGTACTGTCCTGCTACACTACTTTATTATATTGTCCTACTGGACTATTTTCGCACTGAATATTGTAATTGGATTTTATTATTATGTTGTGATTTTTATTGTGATCTTATTATTTATGTTGTACTCTGCTCTGAGCCCCTATGGGGGAATGGGTGGAATATAAATAAACAAATAATAATGATAATAATCTCAGAGTCCTTGAGCAATATACAAGTTGCCTCATTATTCCAATCATTTATGCACAAATTATATCCACAGTATTAATCACTCAGTGATATATCACTCTACAACTGCATCTACCATAGGAAGAAAATAAACCTTCTGCAGCACTCTACTGCAATCAAATAAATGTAGTAATAAGTGTAGATGTGCCTTGATGGCCCAAGTTAGCCGAATCTCATCAGATCTCAGAAGCTAATCAAGGTTGGCCATGGTTAGTATCTGGATGGGAGACCAAGAGGAAAATTCAGGGCTGCTACACCGAGGCAGGCAATGGCAAACCATCTGTGACAGACTGTCAAGGGTTAATGTCTCACAGTGACAGACTGTTCAAATGGAATTCTGTGGAGAGTGTCAGTTAATAAATGACTGTTGGGAACTGATAGCTGAAGAAGAGACAGCTCTGCCCTTACTGTGGACTGGGAAAGTGGCAGAAAGAGTGGGTGAATCAACAAGGATCCCCATTCAGGCCAAAAGGGGAAATTGCTTCTATTTATGAGAAGTAATCCCTGCCTAGTGAAAAGGAAGATAGCTCTGAAGAGGAGAGTGATCCCTTGTTCTCTCTATATAGAATGATCTGGGGAACTTGATTGCACATTCCTGCCTTCCAAACATGAAATGTAAGTTAAACTCATTTCTCCACAAGGACCTTGTAGAAAAACCACAAATTATCTGGAGTTAGTGTGATTACAAAGTTACCTCAGTTTTATTATTGGTTCACCACACACATGCTACACTTGATTCCACCCAACCTTTTCCCCACTAAATGGTGATCCATGCTACGGTCACCTCGAGGTTGGACTACTGCAATGCCCTCTACATGGGGCTGCCCCTGTGCCGAACCCGGAAATTGCAGCTGGTGCAGAACACCGCCGCCCGGTTGTTATTAGGGCTCCCAAGGTGGGAGCACATTCAGCCGGGACTTCGGGCTCTGCACTGGCTGCCAATATCTTACCGAGTTCGATACAAGGTGCTGGTCATTACCTTTAAAGCCCTATATGGCCTAGGACCTGCCTACCTGAGGGACCGTCTCTTCCCACACGTTCCCCAGCGAGCACTAAGATCAGGAACCCAAAACCTCCTGGTTGTCCCCGGGCCAAAGGAAGCCCGCTTGAAAGTTACAAGAGACCGGGCCTTCTCCGTAATGGCTCCATCTTGGTGGAACCAGCTGCCGGAAGAGGTAAGGGCCCTGCGGGATCTTACTCAATTCCGCAGGGCCTGTAAGACATCCCTCTTCCAGCTGGCCCACAACTAATCAGCACTGAGTACTGAATATCGAAGACTGAACATCAAATACTGAACTTGTAACCGATGAGTGTAGCTGTAGGACCGCCGTCTGAGTTTAATGTGTATGTATATAACAATTGTTTAGATTTTTAACTGTAAATTATGAAATGTTAATTTTAATGTTTAATTTTAGATTCCATGTTAGTTTTATATGTTGTAAGCCGCCCTGAGCCACCTAGTGGGAAGGGCGGGATATAAATCTTAGATAAATAAATAAATAAATAAATTAAATAAAGTGACTGGGGAGGACAGGCATAGAAAAATAAGAAGAAAATAAATTTAGGGGCTGCTCAGCAGATAAGCAAGAAAAAACAAAGGGGAAATCCTGTGCATGAGGGAGGGAAGAGGATGAGCTGGGCCTGTGTGTGTGTATTAAAGTGACTGGGGAGGACAGGCATAGAAAAATAAGAAGAAAATAGATTTAGGGGCTGCTCAGCAAGTAAGCAAGAAGAAACAAAGGGAAAATCCTGTGCATGAGGGAGGGAAGAGGATGAGATTGCCAAAGTATCTCTGAATGTTCTTTGCCTTGAAAACCTACAGGGGTCAATCATAAGTTGGTTGCGACTTGACTGCACTTTCCACCTCCAGGTGTAGGCATAGCACATCAGCTCCTGTTCATAAATTTGAAACTACTGAACCTTTTTCCAGGGAATCCACTGTCCATCTGGAAATAATTCAGAATATAGAGATTATTCTAGATCAGATGCATTTTTCTGGATATAGGCTATGGCCTGGAGTGCTGATCATCTGCAACAATATGTTAGACCTGCAGATGCACCTTCTCTGCTACCCTACAGATTATCTCTTTGTCCACAGGATTTGGAACTGAAGTCATAGTATACCAATGTAAAGGAGGAACATTTCATAATCTTTTCTAGCAGAGAAGACTGATTTAGTTAGAGGCCTTGCATGATGATCATATCAGGTAGAATTACTAAAAAAGACTAAATAGATGCAAATAGGATCACTTCCAGACAGAGGAACACCACTACTCAACCAAATTTCTAACTTGCTATAGGTGTAAAGGAATTCCAAATTAAATCAACACTATTTGCATTGCTGTTGTTTTTTGTCATTTATATCCTTTTAAATTAATATTCACTCTTTTTCACTACCACACATGCATGTATCTCACTCTGCCTTTTTAACTGCTTCACTGGGGTACTGGGAGAATGAGATAATATTTGTAAAGGACTCAGAAGTCTTTTTAATGGAAGATGCTATGCCATTTTGTACTTCTGTTGGTCTTTTATCTGAGGATCAGTGTACAAAACATCATTCATGTTTCTGAACACTGGTTGCTCCATCTTTGGATCTTCAGGTAAGCAGGAACTCTCCTGGGGTAAAAGGTGAATGTTATAATTGCCTTCTAGTTTTGTTATATCAGATAAATCTTTTTCAAAGGAGGAGGGGACAGGTTTTCAAATAATAGACAGATATCCTTTCCATCATTCTTGCTTGCCAGCTATTCCCATGTGCACATGTACACCCCAGAGCTGCTGTAATAGATTGCTGTTAGGGGCAACCTATTCAAATAAGGGACATCTGCCAAACACATCAAATGCAACAAAATGTTTCTAATTAGCATATGCAGCCTGAGTTTCTGCTACAGTGGGAAGATTATCAGTGTCTCCGAGAGCTAAAATATAGGATCATACAATGCATCCCCCTCACTCCCCCACTGAAGTACTCAGTTCAGATTGTATATCTGAATACTGGTGGTGGAGGAATGTGCCATCAAGTTGTGGCAGGCTTATAGCAACCTTGTGCAGTTTTCAAGACTACATATTAAAACTAGATTTAATAAAACTAAAACTGATCTCTTATTAAAACTAAACTTATCTCTAAAATGCTACTAGGAATGTTCTGGGGACACATAGAAAAGTATTCAAAGAAGCAGACCGGCATCTATGAAGAAAGCTTGAAGGAGCTGGGCATGTTTATACTGGAGAGGAGACAGCTGAGAGGTGATATGATCTCCATCTTCAAGTACTTGAAGGGCTGTCATATAGAGGATGGTACAGAATTGTTTTCCATGGGCCCCGAAGGTAGGACCTGAACCAATGGGTTGAAATTAAATCAAAAGAGTTTCCGGCTCAACATTAGGAAGAACTTCCTGACTGTTAGAGTGGTTCCTCAGTGAAACAGGGTTTCTCAGGAGGTGGTGGGCTCTCCTTCCTTGGAGGTTTTTAAACAAAGGCTGGATGGCCATCTGACAGCAATGAAGATCCTGTGAATTTAGGGGGAGGTATTTGTGAGTTTCCTGCATTGTGCAGGGGGTTGGACTAGATGACCCTGGAGGTCCCTTCCAACTCTATGATTCTATGCTTTTAGAGCCCAGCTAGAGGCTTACCATGTGATTCTACTGAGCATACATTTCAGTTGTTAAACAATAATATATAAAGCAAAGTGACAAATAGTTTCTGTGTTTCTTTCTGTCACAGAGCACTATTGAGCATGTGGTTTCCAGAAAGCTATCACACTTTACATGAAAGTAGGCTTCCCAATCCCCAGGTCCCAGCGGGGGATCTCCCAGTTTTACAGGCTTCCCCCACCCCCAGCCAGCTGGCTGGTGGGGGGAAGCCCCGCCCGCACAGCCACCCTGTACCTCTAGATATCTGGCAGGTTTAGAAACCTGCAAACAGGCCAGGTTTTAAAATGTGTGTGTGTGCACCTTTAAAGTTGAGCAGAAAGCAGGAAGTACTTCATGGGGAAGGGTCAGTAGCAGAACCTGTCAGAGCACAGCCCCTCCATTTGTTTTGCTTTCATTTCAGAGCAAGTAAGTGGGTGGGTGCGAGTGTGTGCGAGAGAGAGCAGCGTTGCCCGTGTACTTTTCAGACCTCGTTGAGGAGGAACCAGAGACAGTTAAGCATATGTGTGTGTGTGTGAGAGAGAGAGAGAGAGAGAGAGAAAGCAGCCCCTGTACTTTTCAGAAGTCTTTGTAGAGACAGTAAGAGGGTATGTGTGTCTCTGTGCTTGTTTTGCATAGTTTTCAGAGACTTTGTATAGGAACCTGTTTAAGGGATGGAGGAAAACTCCACCTCTCTCCCTTTTTGTTTGCCAGTGTTAGTCTGAAAAACAGCAGTTCCTGTGAGTAAAGCCCCAGTGAAATGTGAACTTGCAAACTCTGTGCATTTCAGCTGCTTTGTGTGTATTCATTTTCATTTACTAGAATTGCAGCTATTGGGTGATGAGGAAATGATGACTATTCAGGTGAACTGCACGGTTGTATTTTTATGTATTTATTTTGGGAATGGGAAAGTCTGGCTCTGCCCCAAAGTCTCCTGGCTCCACCCCCGAAGTCCCCAGATATTTTCTGAATTAGACCTGAAAGACAAAACTACATGAAAGACAACACAGTGGCCTTAATCCACTGGTATGCATCAGTCCTCAGAAAAAAGCAACTAAACCAGCTGCTGTTAATCAATTTTACTTCATCTTACAGGTCCTAATGGCACAAATGACTATAGACATCACCTAATTGTAATTTTCTGTGGCTGTTTGGGTTCCAAAGCAAAACTAACTCAACAAAACTTCTCAGCCATTTTACTGGTTGAAACTTGTAACCTAAATAGAACTGAGTAAGATAAGTGGCAACTTGGGACCACTTATGGAAACTTTATTTGCTCTGCTAACCCATCTTGAGATCACAACAGTAGCAGCAGGGAAGATTAAACACAAGGTGATTACATGTCTACTCATTTACTTTCTCCCTTTTTGAATGCTTAAAACCAAAACCATGGCTATTGCAAGAAGCAGACCTCAGGGAACACTGATTTCTTTCCTCCTTTCCCGCAATTATTTTTCCAAACCCTTTTACCCCCACCCCCATTCCATTTTATTGTTAATACTGATAACTGAAGAAAATGTATAATTAAACAAGTTTCAAAATTGGGCAGCCTTGCAAACTCCCTTGGACTGTCTGAGGGTAGCTCTTTTGGTTTGCTGTAGAACAGCTGGATTTAAGTTCAGTAGTAACAAAATTTTCAGGGTATAAGCTGTTGAGAGTCAAAGCTTCCATTGCTACTAGACTCAAATCTAACTGTTCAGAATATCTGTAATTCCATACAATTTTTCACAGTGAATAAATGATTTGCTCGGGGCATTCATTATTGGAGTATTTTCAAATGCTGTGAGAGCACACAGATGCATGTATAGACGCTATTACTATCTTAAAAGGATTCTTTTCATTTTTGGTTGAATAAGAAAAATAATTATGACATGGACTAATAGCTAGTGAACCATGACTATAACAAAATATATCAGTAAATTTAAAAGCTAGTTGGTTTTTTTTAAAAAAATTACATTATAAAGTGATCCAAGGAACTCTCTGAAAAAGATTTGTCATTTCCCTACTTATATTCTTGAATTAGAACTTTTAGTTATGTTTGCTCTGAAAGGGCCAGCATCCAACTTACTCTTGCTGTTGTTGTTGTGGGATTCTCAGCTCTGAGCATGTAGAATGTGAGATTGCTTGAAACAGAAGCACTGAAAGGTTAGTGAATCATTCAGCCATGACTGACTCAAGGGGAGATGGATCACCTTTTCATTTAACTCACCTAGGGAAACTGGCACTAGGTTGGAAGGTTATCTGTGCTCAGTGCAAAAAAGATTAGCTGGGAGTTAACTCAAGATTATCTTTATATCTGCTTATGAACCAAACACCAAGATGAATGAGAATCCTTGCTTTTGTGAGCCTTTCTGGAAATCAAAGTTTCTCGGTAGAATTGCTGTCAAAGAATAGGGAGGGAAAGCAAGATAACCCAAAAGAAAGATGACCCTAAATATGAGATAACACCCCCCCCCCCTTAAAATGGTTACACACAAAAAGCGTTTTTAAAACTAGTTTACACACCTATAACTTGTATTCATATTTAAGATGACACCACTTTTACTTGACAGCATATTGGGGGGGAAAGCTAGTTTTCCTTTTGGGTAAATACAGGACTTATTTGTGATCCTTTCTCCAAACATTTTACTAACAGATAATAGGGTTCCCAGCCCCCAGGTTGAAAAAACAGACTGTGGGGGAGTTGTAAAACTGGGGGCAAGTGCTGAATGGAGTTAAATATCTCCTTTTGTCCTGGAAAAAGGATCATATAACCAAATGAAGAACTACTAAATAGGGTTGCCAAGTCCAATTCAAGAAATATCTGGGGACTTTGGGGGTGGAGCCAGAAGCAAGAGGTTGACAAGCATAATTTAACTCCAAAGGGAGTTCTGGCCATCACATTGAAAAGGACCTCACACCTTTTTAAATTCCTTCCTGAAGGATAGGGGCACCTTATTTTGGGGCTCATAGAATTGGACCCTCTGGTCCAATCTTTTTGAAACTTTGGGGGTATTTTGAGGAGAGGTACTGGATGTTGTGCTGAAAATCTATGCCTCTACCTCAAAAAACAGGACGCCCCCCCAGAGCCCCTGATACCCATGGATCCATTTTCCATTATTTCTTATGGGAATAAGTCTCCATAGGGAATAATAGAGCTCCCAGCAGACATTTCCCTCCCCTCCCCCCACTTTCTGATGACCCTGAAGTGAGGGGAGGGCCTCCAAACTGGGGGATCCTCTGCCCCCACTTGGGGATTGGCAACCCTACTACTAAAACCAACCTGAGAGTTACTAAAACCAACAAGAAATGCAAACCTGTATGCTATCAGAATTAAAGGAGGACAGGGACTGGGTTTTGTGTGGGGCTCTCAGTCATGTCATAGTCCAACCCAGAAAATTTTCTAGATGTCATAATTTTAGTACTATGGCATAACAATACAAGGTCAGCCTTTTCTGCGTTACAGAAAAAGAAGGTTCAAGATGTGATTGTCATCCTGTCTTTAAATATTCAGAACTCAGAGGGGAAGAAAGCTAGTTTTCCTTTTGGGTAAATACAGGACTTATTTGTAATCCTTTCTCCAAACATTTTACTAACAGATAATAGGGTTCCCAGCCCCCAGGTTGAAAAAAAACAGACTGTGGGGGAGTTGTAAAACTGGGGGCAAGTGCTGAATGGAGTTAAATATCTTCTTTTGTCTAAACCTGCTGCTAAGTTAAATGGCTGTTCTCTTCATTTTAGGTAAGTTTAAATATTTAGCTCCTGCAGTACAGTAGCAATCAACCTCTAAATGCCCCTGCTGATTCTCTGAAAAAGAAAAGAAAGTCCATTGAAATCCCACCCCCATGGCCTTCCTGTAGTTCTGTGGCCTGTCACATCTTGGTTGCTATGGAATGTCTACTGAGTCTGACACCAGAGAGTGCAAGTGTTTCTTCCTTTGCCAACACTCTAGTGACCTATTGAGCTGTTTCTATGGTGCAACCGCAGCCAACTTCCTTCCTTCACAAAATGCTTTTTAGGATCAGAGACACCTAGTGCTGTCACCTCCTACCAACCTTCTGCTACAGGCTCCCATCTCTCTGTGGGAAGTTAATTATGTTTTTAAAATTTTAAAAAAGGCCTGTTACAAAAGGAGTATCTTTCCTCTACAAAAAAAAAAAAAAGACTGTGGTAAAAGCCTTTGAAAGGAATTTTTGCTGAGGGGGGGGGCCTGTACTAGAGGATGCATTTAGCATAGGTTGAAGGGGCTCCAACCACAAATCAATAGACTCCGTGAGCATCTTAGACTTCCTGTTTGAATCTGAGAAAGCCAACACACTGGTCAGAAGAGGAACCATGAAGGCAGCTGAAACTGTACATGATTCAAAACAGTAAACAATATGAATATTAATTTCCTTTTTCTCATTTTAATGTTTTTGCTCTGTTTTGGGGCCTAAAAAATTGATCAGGAAAGGGGAAAGCTATAGATCCATATATATAGGGATCAGGGAGCTTTGGCCTCCCCCACTGACTATATTTTAAAAAGAAATCCTGTTGCAAGAAGCAACTATTCAGAATGATCTTCCTCCACCGACATATATAAATGCCAAAGGTTTAAAGATATCTTGGCAATGACACGGAACAAGCTTTCATGGTGTTTCACAAATGTCCACAAATGTTTCTAGCCAATATAACTTTGACATTTCTGCTTTTAACTCAGAGTAATAATATAAACTGGGAGAGATATTTTTGTGTATACAATACAGTCTGTTGGGAATCAATTGGACTTTTTGTAGGTGACTTGCCCTGCATTTGAGTTCAGGTCTTTGTCAGGTAAGGTTCTTTATATTTGTCTATTATCTATTTATTGTATTTTAATACCAGGCTTCCTCCAAGGAAATCAGGGTAGATTAAGTTGAGAGCCATGTTCAAGGTCATGCAGTGAACTTCATGGTTGAATAGAAATTTGAATTGTTAACCAGATTCTATCCCAACAATCTTTTCTGGTGGTTCCTGTACCATTAATAAGGAATGCACTTCTTCAATAGGGAAAAGGCAACTAGCAAGGAGTGATGGCGGAACTACCAATAGGTGCCATTAATTTAATTTATTTATTTTTTAAATTTATATCCTGCCCTATCCTGCAAGCGGGCTCAGGGCAGCTTACCACAATAAAACAACATATTAACATATTTAGATTAAAATCTACATATCAAGATTAAAACAGCATCATAAAAATAAGTACTACCAAATCAGAGGTAATACAGAACCTAATAGTTCAGACATTCTCAAGAATGGAATTAAACATTATTGGCGACTTACATCCAATTCATTGTTTACATTTTGTATTTAACTATTATGGAAAGCTGGGTACAAGAAGCACATGTGCTAGAGTCAACAGTGTGATGCGGTGGCTAAAAAGGCAAATGCAATTTTGGGCTGTATCAACAAAAGTATAGTGTCCAGATCACGTGATGTGATGGTATCACTTTACTCTGCTCTGGTAAGACCTCACCTGGAGTATTGTGTTCAGTTTTGGGCACCACATTTTAAGAAGGATATAAGCAAGCTGGAACGGGTCCAGAGGAGGGTGACAAAGATGGTGAGGGGTCTGGAGACCAAGTCCTTGTTGGTATATGAAGTCTGCTGTGAAAGCATGGTTAAATTATGAGCTGTCAGAATGACAGGTGTCACATGACAGGAGTCACAGGACTGCTGTGACTGATGCAACCAGAACTGGTAATAGCTGGACTTTCTAAGAGAGTCACAGTGAGTCAGCAGAATTAGCTGATTGGCGGACTGGACTATATAACAGCTGCGTAGCCAGCATGCTATCTCTCTTGATGTGGATGAAGGACTGGCGAAGCATTCTGTTACTCAGGACTGTGTTTGTATATATCTTCACTTCTGTAAATAATTTGTGTAATACACCGTTTGTTCTGGAAGAAACTGGCGTGTTGGCTCTTCTTGCTGGCATTCCTACCAAATAGGAGACTTCACAGTGTGGTCTGGGAGCTCTCTGCACACACTCCAGCTGACAGGGTTATGGGCCCAGTCCGTGCGCTGTGCAGATAAGACCAGAAGACTGTTCCTGACTGTGGAGGTTCGTGCAGAGTGGAGAAGTGCCGTGCTGTCACAGAAAGTGAATGAGTGAGTTGGAGGAGAGTGCTGACGACTTGTTGCTGTCCTTATCAGTGAGTGACGACGGGGAGGATGAATTCCAGTTGTCTGTGGAAGCCGGAGAGATGGCTCAACCACTAGCTGTACTGGTTGAAAAGCTAACTTCAGTGAATTATGTGGTTTGGGGTCTGTGTATTGAGTTTTTCTTGAAGAAAGAAGGGCTGTGGTCGTTTGTATCTGCCCCCTTCCCCCGCTGCTCCAATAGCTAATGAGATCGTTCAGGAGCAGAAGGCTCTCACAGATATCATCCTCAGCGTGGGGGATGATCAGTTGATTTATGTGAGAGGGAAGGCTACTGCGAAAGAGGCTTGGTATGCACTTTGAGGAATTTATGTGTGCACCACTGCAGGGTCTCTCATGGCTTTAACATGCTGGATGTATCGCACGCTGATGGTGTCAGGTGGCTGTGTAAGAGAGCACATTAAAGCTCTCACAGATGGTTTTGTGGAGCTGGAAACCAGAGGAAAGGTTGTGGCTGCATATGATAAAGTGTACATTCTGCATTCGTCGCTTCCTTCAGAGTTTTCTCAACTGATAACAGCTCTGGAATCTGTGGATATTACCATTCTGACCATGGAGTATGTTTGTGCCCATTTGTACGACTTCGAAGACAGGCTGTCTGCAGTTTCCCTTTCTGGGAGTGGAGCCAGCACACCTGCCGGTGGGAGTGATCCGAGGGCCGTGCCGAGTCAGAGGATCGTTGCTAAGCAGCAGCAGCAAAAGATCAGCTCAGTTGCTCTACATGTGAGGAAATGTTATCTGTGTGGATTGGCTTCTCATATCAGGCGGTTCTGTCCAGAGGCTGGGAAACAATAGAAGAGGACGTCTCTGCAGAAACCAGTGAACTGTGAGCAGGCCAGGCTGGTGACTACGAGAGCAACTGCACAGGGGTCTGTTTGGCTAGTGGACTCAGGAGCGACTAGTCATATTTGTACCTCAAAGGCTTTAACGAAGGGTGCTCGGCAGTCTGTGCTGTCACATGTTAATTTTGCTGACGGGTCTGTTTCTGAGGTAATATGTGACGGCCGGATAAACTTTCCAGCACTAGGCTGTGACCTGGAAGGAGTGCTGTGCATTCCGGAACTGCAATCAAATCTGTTAAGTGTTAGCTCGTTAGCTAAAGCAGGTTTCGAGATAACCTTTTCTGACGCAGAGTGTCAAGTGTCTAAAGGAGGGAAGGTTCTCACAAAGGAAAAATTGATTGATAATGTGTATGTGGTGGGGAGTGAGCCTGTTAAGGCAGATCAGGTGTCAAATGTGTGCCCACACGATTCATGTTTACAACTCCTGCATCGGAGACTTGGGCATTCAAGTTTTCATACCATTAGTAAAACTCTTTCATTGTTGCCAAGTGCATCAGTAAAATCTTGTGAGGAATATCTAGATTGCCAAGTGTGCAAAAAGGTTAAAAGTAAGGCATTTTCTGTGGCAAAGGAGAGCAGAAGAGTGTCTGACAGGCCACTAGCTCTAGTCCATGCTGACATAATTGGGCCATTTCCCAAGAGTCATTCTGCTAATAGGTATGTGCTTGTAATAATAGATGATCACACTAGATATTGTTGGTCATTCACACTGAAGCAAAAATCTGAAGTGTTTCAATGTTTCAAGCAATGGGCTAAAAGAGTACAGAAGAAGCTTGTGTTACAACTGCTGGCCCTAAAGTCAGACAAAGGAGGTGAATTTATGTAAAATCAATTTGCTACATGGTTTAAGCACCAGGGGATTGTGCATAGGGTGGCTAATCCTGCAACACCTGCAGAAAATGGTGTGGCCAAGAGGAAAGGCGGAATATTGCAGACGATGATGTATGCCATGCTAGAGGATTCATCTCTTCCTATTTCATTCTGGGCTGAGGCATTCATGGTAGCCACATTCTTGAGTAATAGATTGTGGACTAAAACCATTGACAATATTCCATATAAGGTCATGTTCAACAAGGAACCTAGCCTGGAGTTTGTACGATAACAATTTCTCCTCATTAGTATCTGAGAATAACTTTATTACTTCTGTTGGCACAATCCAAAGCGGTTTCCTCTCATCCCCATATCTTTTGTATTTTGACCAGGCATTTAACAAGTTACTTCTTATATAATGATGTAAGAAGAAGCCGTCCATCTTACTTTTCCCATAACACAAGTAAGCCTGCCAACCAAAAACATTTCCATGACCTTCTAATGCCAATAATTTTCTATTTAATAATGTCATCCATTCCTTGATCCACATCAAACAAACTGCATCATGGTACAACTTCTTTTGCCATTTATTAAATTGTTTATTATTTTTCACTATTGGAATTGTTTGAAATAAGAACATAACTCTTGGTAAAACATTCTTTTTGATTGCAGAAATTCTGCCCAGTATAGACAGGTTTAACTTATTCCATTTTAATAAGCCTCCATCAATTTTTTGCCAAAGTTTCTCATAATTGTTTTTATACAGGTCAATGTTTTTTGTTGTAATTTCTATCCCTAAATATTTTACTTTCTATGTCACTTCACATTTTGTTAAACTTTGCAGTTCTTTCTGTTTATTCTTTGACATACTTTTACACAAAATTTTTGATTTCTCTTTATTTATATAAAAGCCTGCCAATTCTCCATATTCTTGTATCTTACGTAGCAACAATGGTGTCACATGAGTGGGATTTTCATTTATAAACATTACATCATCTGCAAATGCTCTGTATTTATAAGAAAAACCTTTCAATTTCAGTTCCTCTATCTCTTTATCTTCTTGGATTTGCATAAGCAATACCTGATATGATCACCATCTTCAAGTACTTGAAGGGCTGTCATATAGAGGATGGAGTGGAATTGTTTTCTGTGGCCCTGGAAGATAGGACCAGAACCAATGGGTTGAAATTAAATCAAAAGAGTTTCCAGCACAACATTAGGGAGAACTTCCTAACCGTTAGAGTGGTTCCTCAGTGGAACAGGCTTCCTCGGGAGGTGGTGGGCTCTCCTTCCTTGGAGGTTTTTAAACAGAGGCTAGATGGCCATCTGACAGCAATGAAAATCCTGTTAATTTAGGGGGAGGTGTTTGTAAGTTTCCTGCATTGTGCAGGGGATGGACTAGATGACCCTAGAGGTCCCTTCCAACTCTATGATTCTAGATGCATTTTGAATGGTTTTCCCTGAAACAGATACTTAACTGAGGGGCTTCCAATTTACTAATTAATGTGAGGACATAACACAAGCATATATGATATTGCCGAAATTCTGTCATAAGAACTCCCAAATTTAATAGAGAGATCACTCCATTATATCGGGGCATCAAGTCTGGTTAACACATGCAGGAGAATCACATTGAGAATCACTTTGAGACTGTATCACTTGAGACTGCAGGTGCTAGACCAGCTTCGAAGGGTCCTTTGCATTAAAAGCATCATGCAAAAAAGAAAATTCTACATTCTTTCTCTCTTTTACCTTTGCTGAATTTCTAGCTATAGGGGGTTTTAAATAGAGGGGAGCATATATTCTAAAGTAGTTCAGTCCATTTGACCAACTCAAGTTTCTGTCATTCGGTTGCGACCTCATTTACATGCCTGTGTGAACCAGGCCCATCATTATCCCAAAGTAGCATGGGGGCTAATTCTGCACATTCACTACTTAGTTGTGGTACCAGCAATCACAAGGGAAATTATAAAGGATGGCCGTTGCTAACCAGTCATTCCCCCCCCACACCCCTCTTTGCTATGTGACTATCAGGTGTGATTGGCTCTTTCTATGGTCTATAAATGAAAACAAATGTTAGTAAAGAGGAGGCAGAGCCCTGAGGCAGTGGAATGGACTGCACTACTTCAGACTACAGGTAATGAATCCATGAGAAAAATACCAATGTAAACAGAAAAGCTGCACAGAGGGGGGGAAATGTTCTACTCCCACTGTTTGCTTGATGTGCAGATTTCTAGTTGCAGGAAGTTTTAACACAAGGAAGCTTTCCCAATGCAACCCTTCATGATCCCTCAACAGCATTCTGTAGTGGAACAGTAAGTACATCCCCTGCTTAAGTACTCTGCCACCTCATTGTATTGAATGTAAAGAGCAGCCCTATGCTGTTCAGAAAGGAAAGGTCCCCTGTGCAAGAACCAGTCGTTTCTGACTCTGGGGTGACGTTGCTTTCACAACATTTTCACGGCAGACTTTTTATGGGGTGGTTTGCCATTGCCTTCCCCAGTCATCTACACTTTCCCCCCAGCAAGCTGGGTACTATGCTATTCAGGTATACATAAATCTTGGGGAAGTGCTTTCCAGACAGCTAAGACAAAACAAAAAGATAGCTCAGTTTGCAGCATCTTTCTAATCTTAGTTCCAGGCAAGGACTAAAAGCTAAAAACTTGAGTTTTAACAGGCAGCAATCACATTTTAACTAAAGGATTTAAAGAAGAAGAGTGGGAACCTCCTTTTGCATCTTTGTAGGGCCTCTGAGGAAGAGACCAGAACAAACCTTAAAAGGATGTGAAAATAGTTCCATTTAGCAACACAATAGAGAGCCTTGAAGTCTGCAAAATTGTCTGAATTGAGTGGAGTACTCCCACCTCTTTACCTCAGGAAGAGATCACACACAGGCTATGTGGGGTTAAACACAGACTAGCATTGGCTAATATTTCTGCCTTATGTTAGGGAACAATGGCTGAGCACCATCAGAAAGAAAACTTCTCTCAAATGCTAAATTCAACTCCAGTAGCACTTTAGGGACTACCAAGATTTTCAGGCTTTTGAATGTCAAAGCTCTCTGAAAATCATCTTGGTCTCTTATCTGCTACTGGACTCAAATCTGACTGTTCTACTACAGACCAATACACCTGCCCTCTGAACCTTTTTCAAATGTGTTTTTGCTGCTAACCAGGACCTAACTTTAACCATAGAGATCAATGACCTGATGACTACCAGATGACAAGAAGAGGATAGATATAAACATCAAACATGATCCACTGACCAGATAGAGATCATGTTTATTTAGACATCTTTTGTAGACATCATTATTTGTGGCTCAGTAACAGAGAAAAATAGTGTATACAGAGAGATCGATACTAAGTTGGAATTGTGTCTATTTTTCACTGTAGCCATTCTGTCTGGCAGTCAGTCACACTTCCTGGCAGCAGCGTCCACAGGAAAAAAAAAAATCTCTTCGTATGTTTTTGTATTTAATGCTGGAGAGTTTTACTCCTAGGTGTGCCTGCAAAATGCTTATTCAGATGCCCCTCTACCAGTGTCTTTAAAACAAAACAAAGCATCCATGCCTTCCCATCAATAGATATGGGGCCCTGTCCACCATGTCACAGCCTCTCCTTAGCTGCCACTTGTCTTAATATAATACAGTCCTTTATTCTTTATTTGTTTCTAGGGGATAATGCAAAAAATCTGTTTAAGTAGCCCAGTAGTCACTGGCAGTGTTTCCTCAAGTTGAGTTAGCGTGAGCCTCCTTCAGCTCACACAGTTTTGTCTTAGCTCAGGAAGGATGACCCCAGAGCACACTAATTTATGCAGTAGCTCACAACTTTAATGCCAGTAGCTCACAAAGTAGAATTTTTGCTCAGAAGACTCTGCAGCTTTAGTAATTTGGACCCAGAAGAAAGGAGTGTGTATGTATGTTTTGCCAAGGGAACACCAAAAACATATTTTGTTGAATATTTTGTTGAAACAGGATTTCAAGAACCCAAATAATATCTAAGGATTGTGAAACTTCACTGAGGAACGGAAGTCTTTCTTTGTGCCCAGAAACCCCATGGATTTCCCGGTATCTGGACCTTGAGTGGCAGCAGCAAATTCTACTTTTGTCTTGGCTGAGGTGATTCTATCCTGCACCCGTAATCACAGGAACAGGCTCTGTTCATGTATCTGCATACCTACACTCTTGATAATATGTCACATTGAAACAAATTGATTCTGCCCTGACCCAGAGGTGAAAAACTGAGGCACGGAGCCCCAAATGTCTTCCATTTTTCATTATTTTCTGGAGTTCTGAATACTGATGAGCTTTCTCTTTTCTCTTCCATACTGGTTCCTGCCCATCCTTGTGCTGCTGAAACTGTTCACACACTAATCAAGTTTATGTCTTATTTTTAGTTTGAGTATATTTCTGCCTTGTTTTAAGGCAGTATCTTCAAAACATGTCATCTTAGATCAAGACTTTTCTTTATGTCAGAGTCAATAAAATAAACAGTTCCAACCTTGTGGTTAACACAGACCTCAGACTTTTATTCTGAAACTCCTGCTGGGAGGGAAAGGCCACCACTGTGCTACTATCTGGTATCATCAAAGTACAATATCTCATGTTTTATATTTGATCCCTGTTTTTTAAGCAGAGTGTTTAAAAAAAAAAGCCTAAAATGAATGAAATCTCCCTTTGAGAATTGCCGAATTGTGTGAGCCAACACATTTCTATGAAATATTGGCCCAATATTTATTATGTTGCATGTCAACAAGCTCCGTGGTAGCTCCCACCTTGTGGAACAGCCTGCCTGAGAAAGTCAGAATGGTTCCATGCTTCTGTCATTAGTAGAATGTGTAAAACAGAACTGTTCACGAGGGTTGTATTTTTAAATAAATAAATAAATAAAGGAATTAGAACTGTAGTAAAACTGAATGGTTCAAGCGGGTGCCTTTATAATGGAATAGGATTGTAGTCTAGTGCAAAAATTACCATTGGTATCATTGTCTCCTACAAAATGCCATCTTCTGCACATCCAGCAGAACAAATACTAACCCAGAAAAGCCCAGCAAAACAAAGTTAGTCAAGGGGGCACCTTTGTAAGTCCAACAGAATCTATGGCAGAAGCCTGGCAGAACAATCTCAAGTAACTGCCATAGTCCCCCTCCCTCCTGTTGTCTGGAAAACTTTCAAAAGAGGGGGGAAATAAGCCTGAAGACCTTTACCAGCAGCTAGCCTGAAATTGTGAATAAAACCTGATTTTTTTCAGGATAACCAGCTTTGCTGGGAAATTCTATTTTTAAAAGCAAATCTTTTTTTTGGGGGGGGGGGAGATTGTGCTGTCAAGTCACCACTAACTCATGGTGACCCATCCATGAAGTGCTCAAGGCAAGAGATGAAAAGAAGTGGTTTGCCACTGTCTTCCTCTGCATAGCAATCCCAATTGTCTTTGGAGGTCTCCCAAGTTTCAAATTAAACAAATCAGTTATAAATAAACGCTGTTTTTATTTTAAATCCTATACTTCTTTGTTAATCCAAGTAATTTAATGGCTGTCATTCTGCTTGGATTAGTAGTGCTTTGCACATATATATATATATATATATTTTTTTTGGGGGGGGGGGAGAAATGACACTAACCAGTTGAGCAGGTGTTTGATTTGTTTGGTGTCAACAAGGCAGACTGGGTAATCAGCCCACATCTGATTGTTGCACTGATGGTGGAAAGCACCATCAAGTCAAAGCCAACTTGTTTCCTGGAGGATGCTTCCGTCCTTGACTCCCATCAGTCGGGCTTCCGTCCGGGTCATGGGACGGAGACAGTGCTGGTTGCCCTAGTGGATGATCTCCAGCGGCATGTGGACTGAGGCGGCTCGGTGGTACTGATGTTGTTAGACCTATCGGCAGCGTTCGATACGGTCGACCATCGGTTGCTGACTTGCCGTCTCGCCGACGTGGGGATTCAGGGGTTGGCTTTACAATGGCTTACCTCTTTCCTCAAGGGTCGGGGACAAAGAGTGGCGATTGGGGGTGAATTGTCCCGGAGGTACCTGCTGGATTGCGGGGTCCCTCAGGGGGCAGTTCTTTCCCCGATGTTGTTTAACATCTACATACGCCCTCTTGCCCAGATTGCCCGGAGATATGGGCTGGGTTGCCACCAGTACGCTGATGACACCCAGCTCTATCTACTTATGGACGGCCGCCCTGCCTGTGTCCCAGAAAACCTGGACCTGGCATTGCAGGCCATGTCTAGATGGCTCAGGCTGAGCGGGCTGAAGCTAAATCCAGCGAAGACAGAGGTCCTTTGCTTGGGTCGCCGTGGTTCGGGGAGGGAGATTCCCTTACCAGCCCTCGATGGTGTGCCTCTGTCAGCGGTGCACAGGGTTAGGATCCTGGGGGTGCTATTGGAGCCTACTCTGGAGGCCCAGATAGCAGCCACTGCCAAGTCCGCATATTTTCATCTCAGGCGGGCAAGGCAGCTGGCCCCTTTCCTGGAGGACGGTGACCTGGCAACAGTGATCCATGCAACGGTCACCTCGAGGCTGGACTACTGCAATGCCCTCTACATGGGGCTGCCCCTGTGCTGAACCCAGAAGTTGCAGCTAGTGCAGAATGCCGCTGCCTGGCTGTTGTTAGGGCTCCCTAGACGGGAGCACATTCAGCTGGGGCTTCGGGGACTGCATTGGCTGCCGATAACATACCGAGTTCGGTACAAGGTGTTGGTTATGACCTTTAAAGCCCTTTATGGCCTGGGACCTGCCTACCTTAGGGACCGTCTCTCCCCACATGTTCCCCAGAGAGTGCTGAGATCGGGGTCTCAGAACCTCCTTATAATCCCTGGGCCAAAGGAGGCCCGTCTGAAAGCGACCAGAGACAGGGTATTTTCGATTGCAGCTCCCTGTTGGTGGAACCAGCTCCCGGAGGAGGTGAGGGCCCTGCGGAACCTTGAACAGTTCCGCAGGGCCTGCAAAACAGCCTTCTTCCGGTTGGCATATAATTAATTGTGATCGGAATGCCTGCACATTAAATCTTGAACATCAGATGATTGAATACTGGAATATTTGAAGAATTGATTTAAGGAAAGGTAGCATAGTGCATATTGATGTGAGTTTTATGTGTTTTTATGTATTTTATTGTATAATTATTAATGTATTTTTAAATTGATTCTTCTTAGGTTTTGTGTTGTGAGCCGCCCTGAGCCCGCCTCAGTGGGGTAGGGCGGGATATAAATCGAATAAAATAAATAAGTAATAATAAATAAATAAACTTATGGCGACTCCATAGCAAGAGACATTCAGAGTTGATTTGCCATTCCTGCCTCTATGCATAACCTTGGGCTTCCTTGTTAGTCCCTCATCCAAATACTAACCAAGCCAAAACCTGTTTGGTTTCCAAAATCTGATGAGATTAGCCTGAGCCATCCAGGTCAGGGCATTATTACATTATCATTGCATTAGGACATAGTAAATTTGACTGTCAAACATGTTTTAAAAAGAATTCCAGGTGTCCCTAGTATTTACAGCCAATCTAGAAGCTTCATACTGCTTACAAACTGCAAGGGTTGAGGTTGCACATTTCTGTTTCCTTCTGTCCCCAAACAAGGCTTAGAGGCTTGAGACCTAAGTAGGTCACTAAGCTAAGTTCCAGCCTCATCCCATCAAGTCCCTGGTTTAAGCCTTGGGGACACAGGAGGATAGAAAGGCAAGCTACAAGAGGTTAAAATATTTTTTTAAAAAATCCCAGAAGTCCCTGGCAATCATATTCTTACATCAGTAATATCATACTGGCTTGGACCCAACGTAACTAGGAGATTGCCTTCTCCCATCTGCACCCATTCTCCAAAACTGATTGAGAACACTCAAACATCTGTGCTCAAATACTAAGGGCACATTGATATTTATTTTCAGTGGCTATATGAAACTGCTTGAGTCTTGATTGCCACATGCATGTACACTGTTAGAATTAGGCTTAAAATAAACCATATGACTGTGGTATTTAGAGCAGCTCCTTTATATGAGTGAAGAAGTGAAAGAATTCTGTTTAGAAGAACAAAAACTAGCTTCTGTGATAAATGCCATTGTATGTAGAAGTTCTTAACAAATGTATGCTTTGATTAAAACTCTGTTTGACTCCTCACAGCAAACATCACATACATCACTCTGACATAATGAACATACATCCACTGCTTTATACAGAGTCAGACTCTTGGTCTGTAAAGGCACAACGTTTCCATGGTCTCAGACTGAGGCATTTCACATCACCTACTATCTCATCCCTGTAATGGAGATGCCAGAGACTGCCAGAGACTTTCTATATGTAAAGCAGATGCTCTACCATTAAGCCACAGCTCATCATCATTGATCTCTGCATTCATGTCTGACCAACTAAGGATCCTATTTGAGTGATGGACGAATGAGCACAAACGCCTCCTTCCGTGCAGTGTTCCAAAGCTGACTTGTAACATATGTGTATCATAAATAGGTCCATGTACAAATCATATGGTCTGCCATTTTTGAGATGGAAGAATTGCAATGAAGCCTACATCAGCATTGGCATTGTATTTATGGTATATGCATCCTCTATTACCACCTGAAGGATGTTCTGAAAATGTGTACCAACCAAATAATATACAGCTGAATAAGAACATAAGAGAAGCCATGTTGGATCAGGCCAATGGCTCATCCAGTCCAACACTCTGTGTCACACAGTGGCCAAAAAACCCGAAGTGCTATCAGGAGGTCTACCAGTGGGGGCAGGACACTAGAAGCCCTCCCACTGTGCCCCATCCCAAGCACCAAGAATACAGAGCATCACTGCCCCCAGACAGAGAGTTCCAACCACACTGTGGCTAATAGCCACTGATGGGCCTCTGCTCCATATGCTAATCCCCTCTTGAAGCTGTCTATGCTTGTAGTCACCACCAGTTAATTTCCTTGGGTTAATCACCCTTTGGGTGAAGAAGTACTTCCTTTTATCAGTTCTAACCCGACTGCTCAGCAATTTCATTGAATGTCCACGAGTTCTCATATTGTTAGAAAGGGAGAAAAGTACTTTTTTCTCTACCTTCTCTTTCTTATGCATAATCTTGTAAACCTCTATCATGTCACTCCTCAGTCAACATTTCTCCAAGCTAAAGAGCCCCAAGCATTTTAACATGAGCTTCCTTCACTGCACTCCACTTTTTGAATGATAAACACTAAATCTATAATGTTTTATCTGAGAAGGCATTGTCACATCTGAAAGTCTTTCCTGAGATACACTTCATACAATCTCTTAAACAGAAATGCTACACTGAAGAAGTAGGACTGTATGATATCTTTCAGGACAGTACTTTAAGGCATATACTCATTAAAGGCAGTACATCCATTTCTATTATTCTATTACACTTTTTAAATTTTTTTAGGGGAAAGGTTCACAGAATTACATTTGCATTTATGTCCACACCATGTGTACCTTCAATGTATAGTGGGCTCCCCTTGACCTGCTGAGTCACCATGCATGACACATGATATTCTATTAAAAATTCTATGCAATTCACTGTACATGTGGAGAAGAAAGAAGAAATGTGCCCTCTGGCCCCACCTTTCCAGATATTTGTCCTAAATATGTGCAGTAAGCTCGACTTGAAGGGTTTGCACAGTGATCAAGAATATTGTAAAAAAGCAAGGTTCCTTATCACTAATCCAGAGTCCAAGCTTCTACCATTGTGTAAGAATTGACAGAGATGTTCAAGTCTATACAGGGATGTTTGGGTACACAGCCAGAAAAAATGCTCTCACTCCTCTCTACTCACATACAGTGAATGCATGAATACATTTTTCCCCACCCCATTTAGACTGAGTTTTGATGTCTGGAACTCAGCTAAACAAAAATTTGAGAATTGCTAAAACATGGTAAGCTGTATTTAATGTGTTTCTTTTTGTTCTTTATAATTCAATTAGGGCTGCTGGTTGATTTTTAGTTGATTATAAGCTGAATTTTACTCAATTATTTGATAAAATGTAATTAAATTGGCTTAGCAAACAATTGACTTTAAGTCAATGCATTCAGGGAATAATTTTTGTACCATCAAAACCTCAATATAGGTGCTTTTTGAAAGCTTTAAAAGAAGGTATAAGATAAATTTACATTTTAAAACATTACAGTTTAAAACATTACATTTTAAAACATTACATCTTCATTTCTGTCAAACAGAAAGGACAGCATCATTATTTTCTTTTAGATTCTGGTAATATAGCAGAATCAAAACCACTTTTTACAAAAAATAAGTAAGACTGCCCTTCAGCCTCAATGGTTACCTACTGATATTTCCTTCCTTTGATTCAAACTTGTCCACTAATTTAATGAATTGAAGTCTGAGATTATGAATTTCTCTATTCAATCAATTAAAACTTGCAGATCAAATTTTAATGTCAGCTGCCTTGAACTTTCAAAACAGGAACAGCACAGAAATGTAAACAAACTACATGATTAAATAAACAAATTCATTAATCTAACTAATATCATAGCCATTTATCAGGACTCAATACAGAAGAGTAAATCATGTATGTTAAAAATCTAATACAGCTAAATTGTTTCCTCTGTGCCTTATGAACAGCTCATTATAATATGCTTTTGGAAACTAAATTAAAGTTGTAACACCCAGTTATGCTACTCTAATCCAAAAACATGTGGCTAAAGTAAGAGATGGTGGTTGAAATTTCAATCTTCCTCTGCTGGTAGTTAATGAGCATGAGATACTAGAGATCTCAGAATCAGGAATTGGGAAATTACCTTTTAAAACCCATTAGTATCAAAAATATTATAGCTGTCCAAGTGCATCCAAGGTCTTTGTTTCTCTACTGCCTGACCTCTCAAGAATAATTTGTCTTGTAGAAAACAAACAGCTCAGAACCAGGGCATATAGGCAGTGCTTTACCACTTTCTGTGCACCAATAATTATGTGCATTTCCTCTTTTTGTCTCTTGTCTTGTGCTGTTTTATCCTATCCTCAGAGTCTATATACAATTAATTTCCATCAGCAGGATTCACATGGCACAAATACATGTCAGGCTAATAACTCCTTTAGGTAGCCTAGGGAGAGGCAGAAAACCTCAACAATACACATTTGCGTTTTCAGGGATTACAATCATTTGAACATGAAGATACCTCAAGCATAGATTAATTTACTATAGTTTGGGGCAAGAATTTACTGAAATTCATGTGTGTAATTAAAAAGTCAAAGCTGCTACCAGATTTGGTAAGAGGTTGCAATAGGTTTGCCAGAAGTTTGTAGCCCCTCTGTATATCCACACTGATTACACTATCAGTTTTATGCTGAGTACTGCACCTAGCAATCCTGTAAACTGTGGGATGGGGAGGGGAAGCAATATAGAAACCACCAAGCTACCAACAACAGGCCAAGTGATATCATGATATCATGCAAAGTCATGTGTCATGGCAGAAAGAGATCATGCAAAGTCATGTGTCACGGCAGAAACCAAGAGAGCCCTGGACAAGAAACACAATCTGAGCAGCAGATAGAATACTGTAGTGATCAACAAACCAGCACAGGCAGTTTCAGGGACTTCCCTTCCCAAAGAAAGGTCTCTCTTGCTTTTTCCTGTCTGGCACAGCCTTGTTACCACCCCTCTACCAGTAATCCTGTGCTTCTCACCTGCAGTACAGAGCACCTCCTTACAGTCTTGAGAAGAGGAGGCTCCCCACTACATTGGATTTCAGTTTTATCTAGATGTGGGAATGCTAACAATCTTAGAAGTGGATTGTCTGATTTAGTTGAAACAGTTTCTCTGTTTTACAGTACTGAGCATGTCTATTCAGCAGAGTGTTCAAATCCCTAGTCCACCACAGAAGACTTTGCTGGGAGACTTTGGGCCAGTCACACACCTTCAGCCTAACCAACCACAGGGGTTTTGTGAGGATAAAATGGATCTCCACTGACCTAATAATGAAGTTGTCCAAACTGTTATTTACAAATATAGTGACTTCAAGTATATTTAGTCCCCTTGTCCTATCAAATATGTTCCTAGATGAGGCCACAGAATTCAAGATAGAGAGTTGAAAAGTGATGAGCTGTTATTTGTGTTTTTCAACATCTCAGCCATTCTGTCCTTCTGTCAGATGGATATTTAAGTCGCCATTCCTAATACTTCTAATACATTACTTAAATATTGAAGTATATACAACTGTTCAGAAAGACATATTTAAGCAGAGGTTAAATAAAAATTAATGCTTAATTATTTTGAGGGACATTTCCCCTCAAAATATACAAACTAGTGCCTGAAGAATATCTGCACAATACTAACTATAGTCTCACCCTTAATAGCAACTTGGATGTCTTCATAAACTGGACAGTTTTCTCCATGGACTATACATTTGTAGTCCACATAAATAAGCCTTTTTCTATGTGTTTGCAATAGAAAAAAACAGTAGTAAAGATAGTATAGGTAAAACATTGAAGGACTGCTCTGATAGAAGTAAAGCTAAAATTAATGTGGTGCTTTAAAAGGCTGTTATGAGATTATTCTGAAGTTGCTGGGGCTTCAGATGAATGTATCCTGGTTAAATCAATTCATGCATATGCCCCTCCCCCCAAAAAATCCATAGCATTCTGAAAGACCAGTGAAAAAATATATTGAAAGGAAATTACTAACCTTGGAGATATATCACATCCTTGTTGCATAAAAGCTCCCAAGGAGAACCAGAGACTGTTAAATATTCCAAATTCATTTGTTTGGTCATTGGCTGGCTGGTCACGTCCTTCTTCCAGCTCCTCATTGTGCCACTCATAAGGGCTGAAGCGACTGACCAGAAAAAGGACAACACTCACTCCAATGTAGGCAAAAACGATGCACATCCAAATCTCATAAGCTAATGGATCCAGAAAGGAGAAGACCCCTGGTTTGGACTTTTGAGGTTTTTTAATCATGATAGAGATGCCCAGACTCATAAATGGTTTGGAAAAGTCTATAACTTCCTCTCGCACAAGTGTGATAGTCAATGGTGCAACAGCTACATCAGCTTTCTGAAAGAAAAAGGAGATCAGAATTAGACAGATGCTTAGAAAATCTTCAATGCACCAGCCACAGAATGCATAAGGTCAGGTTTTTTGCTTGTGTGTTTTTCATTAAATACTTTTTTTAAAATTTCCCAGTCTGGTCTAAGGACTGCAACAAAAATAAACACTTCTCAGTGTTTATAAATCAGAACATCCTTTCTTTTATTTTATAATATTTACTTTTTATACCCTATGAAGTTCAACCAAAAAAACTTAAAACAAAATAATTTCAGTTTTAGAAAGGGCAAATCATATTTTGTTGCAATGCTTCTGTTTGTGTTGTTGTTTTTAGATCCACCCCCCTCTTCTCTGCTGCTGATTGATTTAGGCAGATTTATCTTCCTATGATTTATTTGCAAGACTAATTCTGTGGTGGCTTTGTTCTTTTATTAATTGTTAACAATAGTAAATCCTATTCTAGCAAATCTACCAGGACTGATGCTACTGTCCAGCATTTGTGACATTCTTAATTTGTTACTAAATGCTGCCATTCAAAAATGGCACGATAACGAGCTTTAAGATTGCAAAAGCTGAAGATGAGAATCTCTTGTTGGCACGATACCTGGCCATTTACTTCAGGTAGAAATGCTTTGTTGCAAAGAAATGACTGACACAGTTAATTTTAGTTGATTGAAAATGGTCCAACTAAGTGGAGATTTGCCAACTGTACAGTATCATTAATTATATGATACATCAGCTAGCATAGATTTTAATATTTCTTGGTGTTACCAGTGAATAAAGATAAGCCACTCAACAACTTGGCAAAATGACAAGTGATCTTGATGCAAAATCATCTAGTGCTTATTTGAACTGAATAATACTCTTGGGGATATTCTTGCAACATTAGCAATTACAATTTTTAAAACACTGGATCACAGCTAGAAACTTACTCCATATACTAGCTCCCCGACCATGCCATTCCATAATTTAGTCTCAGGATCTCGGGCTCCATACTTCCCGTCGCTAACAATTTGCAACCTGTATTGGTAGCCAACATGTTTTGCGATCTCAGCAGCCAACTCTACGCAATATCCTTCGTACCTGTCATTTCCTTCCAACTGTTCATAGCTCTTCTTCTGCATCACATATGGGGCTTCCTGGCAGATAAAGAACAAATTATAGAGCCATGGTTTATTGGGTGTGCGTGTGTGTGTGTGCACTCATAGTCTTGTGTAATAGCAAAAGAGAACAAAAATGTTCAGTGCTTATGCCAGGATCTAATGGAAAAACACCCTAGATCTAATTTCTTTCAGGTTATTAATGAAAATTTATATGGACAATATGGCAAAGGAGAGAGGGTGATACAAATTGTGCAATAACCACCTCAAAAACTTCACACAAAGTAAAATAGAACATTTCATCCACCTGCATGTCATCACCCTATTCAAATCACTGTGTTATGAGCCAACCCAGAGTTGACACTAAGTCAAGAGAAAGATAAGCACACCCTATGATTATATGGAAACAATCCTAAACAGATCTACTCAGAATGCATCCCATTTTACTGAATGAGACTTTTCCCCTCAGGTAAGTGGTTCTTAGGATTGCAACCTAAATTATATAATACCTATCTGTCTCTGAGTTGACCATAATATAACTGTAGCACTTTCCCCCCTTTCCCCTTGTTTCTTTGAGTTGCAAAGAAATTGCCATTTCTAGAAGGCATGGTGGCACTGAAATACTGGCCAACTTACAAGACTATCCTAAGCAGAGTTACACTCTCCTAAGTCAATTGAAATACATGGGCAGAGACTATATAAATCTGTGTAGGATGGCACTGTTACCTGCTAAGTATATCCCACAGCAGTTGCATCATATGTGGCAAATTTCATAATAAATTAAGTAAAAATGTTTCTGAATGGGAAAAGACAGAGGATCAGTGATGATGGAAGAAATATTAGTGACAAACATCTATTGCATTTGCATCCTGCACTTTCTCTAAGGAGCTCACATGCATGAGAACAAAGTTGGAGTCCAAGAGCACCTTTAAGACCAACAAAGTTTTGTTGAAAATGTAAGCTTTTGTGAAGCTCACTTCATCAGACAACAGTATGGGATGGAATTAGCAGTCCTACAGATATAGGAGAGTGGGCAGTGAATTAGTATGCAAAATAGTGAAAATGTTTTTAGCAGATGAAAAAATGACAAGTTGGGGTCTGGTAATCATTGGTTTGGGTTGACTGGGTGGAAAAAAAACAGCAAAGGCAGTAAACATCAGAATTGGAGATTGATGTCAATGTCATTATGTCTATTAATTGTGAAGAATATAAATTGGTGGCATGCATGGTTATCCTCTCTTCAATTTTATCTTCATGATAACCTTGTGAGAAAAGTTATGCTGAGAGAGAGTAACCAGTCTAAGATTACTGATCTGAACCTGCTTCTCCTGAATCCTAGTGCAACACCCTATTGCAACATTCTGATAGAATCTCTTTCAAATCATGATTCACATTATGTGAATGTCACTCACAAATGCAATCATAGCAACTGATTAACTCAAGAAATCTGGCTCTACAACTGAGCAGACCCAATAGTCCTCAGACACAGGCAAATGTAACATGTGAACCAGGCAATCACAGATGGCATTAGCAGGAATTCCTATTACAGTGGCAATGGATAGCACAGAATTCTGCACTTTCAAAACTTCTGTACAGATAACAGCACTGTGCATCTTTCAGAATCTGGGGATTGTTAGTGAAGTGCAGATAGTCTTTTGGGGAAGATTTTCAGTGGTGAAACACCAGTTACCTTAACAGCTTGGAGATTGCATCAGATCAGTGGTATTGATGTTCCTTGTGATAGTTTGTCTCTCTTATGCCAGACGTTTTGAGGAACTTACCAGATCCCATGATATTAATTCATTGCTACTTACTGATATAAGTCAGTACACTTTTATTCATATGATCTTGCAAACTTTTCTTTCTCAGCTAGAAAATAGTTATAACCATATTTACTCATGGGTTACAGATTTTTGGTTCTGGCTATCAAGTAGTTCAGGCACTACAGTGAGTATTTCTGTGGCAGTTTTCTGCAGTGGAGTTCCATCATTTTGCCTTAAGCAGAGATGGGAGAAGTTATCTGGCAGCCCTTAAACTTGGATGGGGAAGCAAGAGGGATAATATCTAAAGGACATGCTATGAAGATGAGATGAGGTTTTTGGGAGGCCCTGATTTGGCACTTCTACAAATATTATGCCCTTTGCTCTCTTTGTCTTAAACAGTCAGGGAAGATGGACAATGCAACAGGTTTCTTCAAGTCTAGGATATATAGAGATGATGTATTTGTATATTGTTTTATTTCCCGCCCTTAGCATCTTATTTTTGCTGTGATCTTCAGAGTTTCTTGTTCTGGGAATCTAAAGCCATTCCACATTGCAGTCTTCTTCTTGGTTTCATGATAAGGGAAAAGAACAAGAATATTAAAAAGTAACAGTTTTTTTGCACCAGGACAGCCAATGCGGGAAAGATGTCTCCTTACATAAAGGATGATGGCATAGGATTGGATTTCCTTGATATGTATATTGACGTTCAATTATGTTAATCCAAAGGAAATGCAAGGTGAATAAAGAATCTGTTTATCTTACATGGATACGTCCAAAGATTTGATTTGTAAAACCTCTTATATGGATGTTGCTTTATGTACCATGGACAAACCAGGGAGATGTCCAAACTAATGAAAAATGCAAGGCTGGAGGATTACTTCTAAAAACTGAAGACTAGTGTGCAAAGTGCATGCATGCACACAGAATAAATTGGGAAAAATACATTTCAATACAAAATAATCAGAAAAAAATAAAGAGCTAGCTTTTGGGGGGGGGAATCAGAAATATACAAATGTGGTAATTTTGGGTGTACTTGGTGCTCATGCTCAGTAGTTAACAGCTGTTCTCTCCTTCAAGAATGGAGGACCTGTAGGCAGAAAAAGCAAAGTTATAGCTACTGGCCATCAAAAGGTAGTGCTGTCATAGATCAGATCAGACCCAATCAATCTTGATTCTTGCTTAAACACATAATTCAAACAGGCATCCTTTAACAAATGGAATCCCATGCATTAGCTAAAGGAAGCAAACTCACAACCTTACTACCTTCTGTTTATTATTATGGGCTAGCTGACACACTCATCTGGCTGAGAGGCTTCTACATGTTTCTCCCATCATATCCAGAAACATGTGATATATAATACAGGCCATATGCTCATAGGTCCAGTCTTTGTAGTCATATACCACACAAGAATTGTGCATCCGTGCATGCGTGGTCTCACAAACCATATATATGCATGTACTCACAGTACTTGAAATACTCATCACCTCTTTTGTTTGATGGGGAGGACATATTCTAATCCTTTACTGTATGTTAGGCTTCCCAAACCACCCGCTCTGGCGGGTGACTTCTGGGTTCGCAGCCTCATCTCCCGCTCTTCAAAGGATAGTGCTGCAGGGTGGGTGGGTGGGCCGAGAGTCACAAAAGAACTGCATGGCTCAGGGTGGGGTCGGGACTCTTATAGTCCCGATGCTCCACCCGCAAGGAAGTTCCAGATGCCCGGGAAGCCGGAGCAGCCTCCTCCTCCAACGAGGCGGCAAACGCAGCCCTCCAGCCTACAGCCACTGTTGCGGTGCAGCCAGAGATGGGCCGAACAATCACAGTTTGTCAAAAATCCAGAAAAGGCAGAGAAACCTCTTCAAGCACTCTCTGTTCTGGAGTTAAGGGTGGACCATAAAAAGTTTTTTTTTTAAGAAATCCACTTGTGTTGTCACTGTCTCCCTGGAACAAGCCATGCTGCTCATGTCATTTCCTGCCAGAGGAGAGAATGTTTGGAATTGGTCAGACAGCTGTATCATATTTCATGATTTTTCACCCACCTACTACACTCCCATAAATTTCCCACATATCTACTGCAATATGTACTTACCTGAAGGTTATAATTAACGTGGGATGCTTATGAAATCATTTTTAATTTTTTTTCAGATGTTGGAGTTCACTATTCCTGGAAATTATTACCAGAGCAAAATTCAAAAAGTCTGAATTTTGAGTTTGTTCTTCTGTTGTTAAAATAAATGCAAAAGAAATCCAAATAAACACAATATCGTACTTACTGGTGGATAGCAGGTACAATGTGGAGAAATGCAACATAAAGTGTTCTACTTGTCTCCATGAAACATCCAGGAACACAGTGTAGGATGCCACAGCCTTTATGTGGGAGTTGGAGCTACAGGAGTCACCACCAAAGCTGTTGATTTGTCCTTCATCACCACAAATAACTTCCATTAAAAAGATCCTGTTGACTTTATGTACCCAATCAGACACAGCTAAGTCACAATACCCAGAATACAACGTGAATACCAGTGAGATACCATCCAATGGAAGTGTTAAGCTTCTCAAATTATAGTGCACCTTTGATGGATAGTCAGTTAATTTACACAGTAAATCAGAATTAAATTTTACTAATGAGACTTTGCCGATCTCTAATGATAGCAAACTTTTTTTTCCAGCTACGATTAATGTAAGTTGCTGCCTGTTATATCCATGATCACCCTGTTCACATGTTACATTGTCCACACAAATGTATTCCTAAATACAGTTTGAATTGCTTACACATATAGCACAATCCTTTTTTATCTACTTTGCTGGTCTTCTCAGAATTTGCTTATGGAATACTTATGAAAATCACAGACTAAATGTATGATGGAAGATTATTTTATTTTCATAGTGTAAATCTATGTAGTCTTATCTCAGGATCAGCAAATAAGTTTGTACTGTTATCAATGTTTTAAATATCTGAAGAGAGTCATGGTTTTTCTCTTAAAGTGTTAGCACCTCATTGAACCCCTATTGACTCTTCCCCATTTAGGTTTTTTTTTTTTTTTACAATGTTTGGCCCAAACTAGCCACCATTATTTCAGCTAAGGACTAGCCACTGCCCAAAACTCTGTAAGAGTGGTACAGGAATTTATCAAGGTAATGCCTTCCTTACCGCTATATCTTTTGTTAGTAGCAGAAGATTCATCTATTGCTTTGCTAAGGGTTACTCTAGAAACATACGTGACAACTCTATTCGTAGAAAACATCATTGATGAAAAATGATTTATATATCTACAAAGTGTTATATTCTCCAATCAAGTGTTTATTGTAACAGCTTAAACTAATTTTCCATTGGTCACATGAAAGATGTGATGGTTACAAACATGTGGCAAATCTAAAAGTGCTCCCATTTAAGTACTAAATATTGGTGCTGTTAGCTTAAAGAGAGGAAGAAATTAAGGTAGGAATTCAGACAGATAATGTTCTTGATGCTATAACACTTACTAGAATTGTTGTGACTATATATGTTCTGTTCTGAAGATTAGTGGTTTCATTTGCTCCTTGTTGATCTATGGCTGTAGGGACAAATTTTTCATCTTCATTCCAATAACCAATCTGGTAATGACAAAGAAGTCACAACATACATTTGAGATAAACAAAACCATTCCAAACTCTCACAGACCAAATACTAGATTCAGGTGGGTAGCCATGTTGATCTGAAGCAAAAGAACAAAGTTTGAGAACAGTTGCACTTTTAACATCAACAAAGTTTAATATCTGATGAAGTGTGCATGCACACAAATGCTTCTATCCAGAATTAAACTTTGTTTGTCTTAATGGTACGACTGGACTCCACTTTGTTCAGACTGAATACTAGCAAAGGGAAGTGCAAAGCATTATGAGAAATAAACTGCCCATTTAAGCTCTCTGCATATTTTATTGAATCAAATTTTATCAAATATCACTTTATTACTGCTTTGACCACCAAAAGGGGGGGAGTCTGGGCAGAGGTCCATCAGTGGCTATTAGCCACAGTGTGTGTGTGTGTATTATTTATATAATTATATTTATATAATTACACTAATATATGTGCTATTTATAAATAATATAAGAGAAGCCATGTTAGATCAGGCCAATGGCCCATCCAGTCCAACATTCTGTGTCACACAGCAGCCAAATATATATATTTTATAAATATATATATTTGGCTGCTGTGTGACACAGAATGTTGGACTGGATGGGCCATTGGCCTGATCTAACATGGCTTCTCTTATGTTCTTATATTATTTATAAACAGCACATATATTAGTGTAATTATATAAATGATTTTTTTAAAATAAGATATTTTGTGTTCAATGGCATTTTCTAAGGAGTTCTGACATCCATAGCATTGAATGTTCAAGTATTAAGGTGATTCTTTGTAGCCCGGTACCGATGACCCTCCCCTCCAAAACATGTGGTTGTCTCACTGTTTGGGGAGGAAGAGAGGGCATGAGCATGCTGGCCCTTCCCTCTGCCTCTGTGCTGTTGCCTGGTTGTCTTCAGAGAACCCCTACACAGGATGTGATTGTGTACAAACCCCCTCCTCAAGATCATTAGTGTTGTGAAAGCAGAGTCATTGATCATGGAATGGGGGTGTCGGTACAGCCAGTTTCTTCATGGTGTTGTATTCTACAGATGGTCAGGCAATCATGAACAAGCATGGGTGTGGCCAGTGCACCTGTGCCCAGTCTCCTTCACTGTGCTGTGAGTCAATGTGCATGAGCAGAGAGGAGGTCACCTGTACAGGACTCTAATGTGAATTGATGCTCTTTGTAATCCTCTCCTCCTCTTATTGATTTACTTTTTTCAATAACTGTGCATGCAACATAATGCAGAATACATTTTACACCAACAATGAATCCAACAACTGATGAATAACAGAGTATAGACTTAATTTAATTTAGTTTTCAATTTATACCCAGCCCTATCCCGCAAGCGGGCTCTGGGCAGCTTACAACATTAAAAAAACTTACAAAAATATTAAACAAACCACATCCAGACTAGACAATATCATAATTATAAAATCTGTAAAATTACAGAATCACAGAATTAGCAAAATAGTATGTTCTTATAAAATTAAACCGACTGGTGAAGTGAGCTTTGACTCAAAAATATTATACTGCAATAAACTATAGAACAGAGTTTGGGTCCAGTGGCACCTTTAAGACCAAAAAAGATTTATTTAAGGTATAAGCTTTCAAGTGCATGCACACTTTTTCAGAAACAATGAAATGAAAGTTACCAATCCATACATATGCCCATATCCCCCCAGGTAGATGGTGGGCAGCAAATTAGCCTACAATATAATGAAGATGTTTAACAGATGCAAGGACCAAATAGGAATAACAAGTTTTGTTTATATGGTTACCATTTGCCTGGGTTTAATTTGGGAAG
Source organism: Heteronotia binoei (assembly GCF_032191835.1). Taxonomy (NCBI): domain Eukaryota; kingdom Metazoa; phylum Chordata; class Lepidosauria; order Squamata; family Gekkonidae; genus Heteronotia; species Heteronotia binoei. The sequence goes on from NC_083227.1 coordinate 121,555,005, forward strand.
GGGGGGGACATAGTGAAGAAAATAGATATGTCAACATTGGAGATTGACAGGCAAATGTATCCTTAATTGTGGAATTAAGAGTAATTAACTGAGAGTTAACTGCCTCAGTTCCATTTGTCTTCTCTCTGGACTCCTCTTTTAATTTTGATGAAAAGACGTTACCAGAACAAGCTTCAATACCCAAATCACTCTCTTGGTCTTTCACAAAACAGCAAAAATTTACCTTCCTGTTCTTATCATGTTTCATTTCCATCACGTGAAGGGTATAATTTGTCCGATGTCCTTTCTCATTAAACTGAACGTTACCCGTCAAACCTTCAAAGCGCACCTTAAAACACAGAAATCAATGAAAGGATCAAGTCTGATATTTTGATATTTGCCTGTATCCGAAATGTCTATATCTGATCAAGCCCATACATGTACACATCAAGAGTTCTTTTGTGTCAGATTTGGAAATGTCCTTGTAGAGAAGACTATCTTTTTCAGACATTCTAAGTAGGGATAATGAATGTTTATGTATGGGTTGTAGTCAGGGGTAGAATTCTAGCAGGAGCTTCGTTGCATATTAGGCCACACGCCCCTGATGTAGCCAGTCCTTCAAGAGCTTACAAAAAAGAGCCTTGTAAGCTCTTGGAGGATTGGCTACATCAGGGGTGTGTGGCCTAATTTGCAAAGGAGCTCCTGCTAGAATTTCACCCCTGGTTATAGTGGTAGAATTCAGTAGCAAGATTGTGGTGGCCAGCTCTGCTTTAACCTACTTATGTTCACTAAAACTTTGATCTGTTCAAGTATACACATACATTCCACTGAATAAGTACTGGTTGAGTAGGAGCTTGCTGTCACAGACCAGCTTGCACGCTACACGTGTTCATTAATTTAGAAAATCTGCAAAGGCTTCATGTCCAACATGTGGCTATTGCTTCATGTGGTTTCTACACCCCTAGGAATAAACTTTTCTAGGATTGGAAATGGCCAATGTAAAAGAGAGCTAGGAATACTTGCAGCTACCAGAACTTTTGGTGACAGATGGCGGGATGCACCCCAATGGTTGCATCAATCCGTTCTTAGCAATTAATATTTCTTGGAACAATACATTATGTGGGAAAAAAGAGCATGGATTCTACACATTGGCATAATCTCTAACCTGTTGTAGAGCTCTCTGAATATCAATTCCTTGTCCCCAAGGAACAGCTGGATTTGCAAGACAATCTCCAGCATTGCCTCGACGGGAGATGTCAATTCGTTGTTTCCTGAGACTTTGGAAAGCTTCTGCCATTACCCTGACTCCATCATACGTAAGGGCAGATGTGTACTAAAAAGAATAAACAGACAAAAGATGTGTGGTGGCCTTTAGGAATCCTGGGACTGCATGTTTATTTCCCCTCCCCCAAAGGAACCATCACAATGAAATTAGACACCATATTAGAATCTGAATGCCATTTTGTTCGCATTAAGATAATATCAACATATAACTGGAACACCACAAGAATAATCAAATCAGGCTTTTGGTAATGTATGACATTTTGAAAGTTGAGTTAATGATTCAGTCACTAAACCTGAGTTTCATTATGGCAGATTTGTTTAGATGAAGACTCATTCTTTTATTTTCTTGCCATTGTTAGCTATATATCTAGGACTTTCTTATGATATGTATGAATGACTGCCACAAAGAGAGGGGAAAAGAAATTAGCCAACCAAGCAAAAACTTCCAAAGGAAGTTTATAGTACTACTAAGGAGCCAAAAGTTAAAAATGTTAAAAACATAAATAGTTATAGTCAAAAGTACATGTTTATTATAAAAACATATAAAAACCTTGTAGGGAACCAAACGAAGCTTCATAAAATAACGAAAGTGACAAATGCACGAAAAAATAATCGTATATGACATGACATATTTCAGTCTGCAAAGGTCTTCTTCAGAGGTCAAATAGTACAAATTACAACATACAACAAAGTCCCTGTTAAAGTTGTAAGACAATAAACAATCAATATAGGACCTAAAATGGAATGTTCCAATCTGGAAATAAATGGCACAATTTTTGTTTCTTCTGAGGCCACAAATGTATCTGGCCTTATGTCAGCAGCAATTACATGCACTGGAAATGTAAAGTTCTGCATTTAGGTAGGAAAAATCCAATGCATGGTTATAGGATGGGAAGACTTGTCTTAGCAGTAGTATGTGCGAAAAGGATCTAGGGGTCTTAGTGGATCATACGCTGAACATGAGTCAACAGTGTGATGTGGTGGCTAAAAAGGGAAATGCAATTTTGGGCTGTATCAACAGAAGTAGTGTCCAGATCGTGTGATGTGATGGTATTGCTTTACTCTGCTCTGGTAAGACCTCACCTGGAGAATTGTGTTCAGTTTTGGGCACCACATTTTAAGAAGGATATAGACAAGCTAGAATGATCCAGAGGAGGGCGACGAAGATGGTGATGGGTCTGGAGACCAAGTCCTATGAGGAAAGGTTGAAGGAGCTGAGCATGTTTAGCCTGAAGAGGAGGTGGCTGAGAGGTGATATGATCACCATCTTCAAGTACTTAAAGGGCTGTCATATAGAGGAGGGTGTGGAATTGTTCTCTGTGGCCCCAGAAGGTAGGACCAGAACTAATGAGTTGAAATTAAGTCAAAAGAGTTTCCATCTCAACATTAGGAAGAACTTCCTGGCTGTTAGAGCGGTTCCTCAGTGGAAGAGACTCCCTCAGGAGGTGGTGGGCTCTCCTTCCTTGGAAGTTTTTAAACAGAGGCTAGATGGTCATCTGACAGCAATGAAGATCCTGTGAATTTAGGGGGAGGTATTTGTGAGTTTCCTGCATTGTGCAGGGGGTTGGACTAGATGACCCTGGAGGCCCTTCCAACTCTATGATTCTATGATACCATGATGTCACTGAAAAGCCCACACATGTATTTGCATGTCTTCTGCTGTTCATCATCCTTGGGCTGGCAAACCTATTTTCATGCCTTCCCAAGCACTACTTCCTCTAGTACTAGGAACAACTAGATCCCCCGTTCTGTATTATTTTCTGTGCATTGTCTCAAAAGCTGATAAAACTTATTTTTGCATATGTATATGAAGGACATCTCAGAACATACCCAACATAGGGCTGATATTTTTTTCTAGATTGTTTGTGCAGTCCCCTGATACAGAGTTATGCTTCAGATGCATGACTTTTTAAACATCTGTGTGGATACAACTAATATGTGGTGTATCAGACTAGGGTCTGGGAGATCCAGGTTCAAATCCCTAGTCTGTCATGGAAGCTTGCTGGGTGACTGTGGGCCAATCACGTACTTTCAGTCTAACCTAACTCACAGTATTGTTGTGATGATAAAATGAAGAAGAGGAAATGATGTAAGCTACGTTGAATTCCCCACTGGGGAGAAAGGCAGGATACAAATAAAGGTATGTATATATGTATTGATCCACTGGAAACCATGGGTTGATGGAAGAATTAATGATGGACCTCCCAACACAAACTGATGTGTAATTCTTCTTTCTGGTACTTTTTATTTTTATTATTGCTTTGTATGCTTAATATTTGCACAGAAATTACTTTGACCTATATCTTTGCAGAGACAGAAGAAAATCAGGCCTCACAAAGAAGCTTTTATCTAAAGAAACTTTTCTAACAGTTGCTTACCAGTTTTCTTATGGTGCATTAAGTTCTAATTAAATTAAAAACAAACAAACAAACAAAAATGTTGTCTAGAGAAGGTTTCCATGATTGTGCATGTAAACTAAAAGTCAGCTTCAGTTTCCAAACTGAGCGCATTTAACATCATGGTGGTACTGACTGATACCACCTCAAACAAATGGGTTTCAGTACCACTTGCCTTTGGCCCCTTCCAGTCAACATGAGGATGTTCCCTGGCATCATTGTTCTTCCACTGTTGCATGATCCTGGCTGGAATAGTGTCTGTCTCATTTACCAGCTGGAATCCAGTCACATTTGCACCACTTTGCCTGAATTTTGATAGGTCAATGTCCATGAAACCCTGAAGAAGAGAAGCAAATTCATTTTAGTAGAAGTGTACTGATGAAATATGGAAACCATATGTGTCTGCTCCTACAACTACAAAAGCAGTTTCTGTTTCACCATTGCAATTAGGGTTTCTGTTTCACCATTGCAATTTAAATCTCCCAAGCTGAAAATATACCAGGAAAATACCCTATTGGTATTTCTCTGGTATATTTTAGCATCCCAAAGGTATCTGGGAATTTTTGGGAAAACAAAAATAAATCCTGGATATATTTGGGAAATACCAAGCAGATCGGCAAAGCCTGAAGAAACAGCTGAGATGGTGGGGAGAAGTCTTCCCACTGGTTCAGCTTCAGTCTCTCTTCTGCAGCACTCCATTTAAAGGGAATGCAAAAGAAAGCATGAAAAACAGCTGAGCAGCTGAAGCAATCTGCTCCCATCTTGCCTCTCAGCTGTTTTTTATGGCTTTGCCGCTGGTTTCCCCCCTCATCCCCCCCCCACCTCAGGACTATTGGGCATGAAAAATTTGAGATCCAAATATTTTACTGATATTAGGATCTGGAATTTTTCATGAATCCCCAAATTTTTTTGGGTCCAATAGATGTGAACCAAAAAACCCACCTTTAATTGCAATGACAATGGTGGAACAAATTAGGAGTCCAATAGCACTTTCAAGACCAACAAAGTTTTATTCAGACTATAAGCTTTCGTATGCATACACACTTCATCTGACAATGGAATGGGGTACAGTGAGCAGAGCTACTTATAGCTGGTAGACCGTGGTTTAAAATGCAAAGTGGTATAAAGTTAGAATTCAATGGCAAAATTAACAAATTGAAAAAAACACACATTTGGTCTGGATAGTATTTGCATAGGAAACCAATAAAACAATAACATGTCAGAAGGGGAGAATGAGTGTCATAAGGCAATAACTGCAGCCTGTTAATTGCTCTATTGCTTGCAAATCTGGGTTAAACAGAGAACATCTCTTTCCCAGAGTTATTTCTGTCCACCTAATTTACTTTTTAACATGTAACATACCTTATAAACATCATTCTAGTTTGCCATTTGAAAAAAAAAAGAATACATTAAAATATAGTGGAAGATGGGTTTAATATATGTAATGAGATAAACAGCCAATATCTCTTATTTGAGTATGTCAGTACAAAAACATTAATTTATTATATTTGCCACATATGATGCAACTGCTGTGGGATATAATTAATAGGTAACAGTGCCATTATTCTGATACACTATTCTAAAGGAGAAATACATTGGAATACTGTGGATATTTATTTATTTATTTCTATTTATATCCCACCTTCCCTGCGAACAGGCTCAGGGTGGCTAACAGCATATTAGAAGAAGAAGAAGAAGATATTGGATTTATATCCCGCCCTCCACTCTGAAGAGTCTCAGAGCAGCTCACAATTTCCTTTACCTTCCTCCTCCACAACAGACACCCTGTGAGGTGGGTGGGGCTGGAGAGGGCTCTCACAGCAGCTGCCCTTTCAAGAACAACCTCTGCCAGAGCTATGGCCTACCCAAGGCCATGCTAGCAGGTGCAAGTGGAGGAGTGGGGAATCAAACCCGGTTCTCCCAGATAGGAGTCTGCACACATAACCACTACATCAAACTGGCTCTCCATTAACATCATAAAATAAAATAATCTATTATAAAACAATATTAGTATAAAACATTAAGTAATTATTAAAACCATAATATATAAAATTAACTTCTTTGGTGCTATATCTGCTGATATGTAATGTATAAGATAAATAGATAGATGGATGGCATCCAATAGTTCTTCATATTTTCTTGTTGTTTCCAGATCTGTTGATGGCCTAGGTCGATGTCTCACAAAAGTGCAAGGGCAGTAATATAAATATACCCAGCTTCTAGACGGTTGGCAGCACTCTCCCCTTAGTTCTTAAAAGCATGTTGAAACAATGTTGTTTTACAGGCCTTATGGAACTGGATATATAGCTATACTTGGTGAGAATGGGTTTAGCATATGTAATAAGATAAGAAACCAATTTCCCTGTTCAGTCCTGGAGAGGTGTTTGTTCCAAGTTTTATAATAATTTGTAATTCAGCAATTTCCCTCTCCATTCTGTTCTTGAAGTTCCTTTGCAGTAAAACAGCTACTTTGAATGTTCTGGAAAGTTAAAGTGTTCTCCAATAGATTTCTTAGTTTTGTAATTCCTGATGTCAGATTTGTGTCCATATATCCTTTGGCGTAGGGTTTGTCCTGTTTGCTGAGCTGAAGGGCATTGTTGGCATTTAATAGCATATATAATGTTGAAAGATGAACAAGTGAATGAGCCTGAGATGGTGTAGTAAATGCTATTAGGTCTAGTGATTGCGTTTTCTGGGTGTATGTGGCAGCAAAGTTGGCACTTCAGTTTATTGCAAGTTCTGGTACCAGTGTCCATACTCTAATGAGATGTTGTATTGTTGTGGGTGAGGAGTTGTTTGAGACTAGGGGGCTGTCTGTGTGCAAGAAAATGTTTACCCCCCCCCCCCCCCAGTACTATTGAAGGAAAGCTGTCACTGTTCAATAGAGGTTGTAAGTTGTTGATGATATGTTGAACTGTTTTCAGTTGAGAGTTGTGAGTGACTGCTAGTGGTGTTCTGTTGTTGTCTTTTTTGGGTCTGTCTTGTAACAGGTTTTCTTTGGGTATCATTCTGGCTTTGTTCATCTGTTTCCTGACTTCATCAGGTGGGTACTTTAGTTCCAAAAAGGTTTGTTATGGATCCCTCAGGTGAGAATTTCTGTCAATAGGACTGGAGCAAATATGACTGTTTTTCTTGCATAGACTGGTTCATTGCCAGGTTGATGGTAGGACAAAAGCCATTTAATGCCTGGTGGAATGCATTCAGGGCTTCTTTACCATGTGTTCAGACAATAAAAAATGTCATCAATGTAACATAGGTATAAGAGACACAGGAGTGGGTGGGAGTCTAGGAAGTGTTGCTCCAGGTCAGCCATAAAGATGTTAGCATATTGTGGGGCCATGCTGTGCCATTGATCTATAGCAGGGGTGGCCAACAGTAGCTCTCCAGATGTTTTTTGCCTACAACTCCCATCAGCCCAGCCAGCATGGCCAATAGCTAGGGCTGATGGGAGTTGTAGGGAAAAACATCTGGAGAGCTACCGTTGGCTACCCCTGATCTATAGGAACAGTTCATTGCCAAATCTGAAGTAGTTATGAGTGAGAACAAAATGGCACAGTTTGTAGACAAAGGCAGCTGTGTTTTTGTCAGAGATTATATTACTTATGATTTGTAACCCATCTTGATGTGGGATGTTGGTATACAGAGATTCCACATCCATGGTGGCTAAAATAGTATTCCTTGGAATGTTGTTCAAATATTGTATTTTCCTCAGAAAATCTGTGGTATCATGAATGTAATTGGGAGCATTGGTGGCATAGAGTCTTAGAATAGAGTCTATATATCCATATACCCCATTGGTGATAGTGCCTATCCCCGACACAGTGGGGCATTCCGTGTTGCCTGGTTTGTGTATTTTGAGTAGAAGATACAAAGTACCTAGCTGAGGTTCCTGTGATGTGTCTGACAGAATCTATTCCTGAATGTTCAGTGGTAATTCCTTTGCAATCTTGTTTAGTTCTTTTTTATATTCCTGTGTGGGGTCTGAGTCCAGTGGTTTGTAAGAAGAAATATTTGAGAGCTGTCTGTGAGCCTCCTGGATATAGTCTGATGTGTTCAGACTCCTCCTTTGTCTGACTCTTTAATTGTAATATCCATATTGTTCCTGAGACTGTCTATGGCCTTCCTTTCAGCATGGTTGAGATTCTGCTGTGTGTGGTGTTGTTTGTTGATCACATCAGTTTGAACAATATGGTGAAAGCATTGTGACCCTCAGGAGTTTGTGTGGAGTTTTTTTTCCCCCTTGTAGTGTTGCTTTGTTGTTATGATGTGGCAAGCATCCTGTTCATTGTTGGGTTGGAGCAGGGGTTGGATTCAGCAGGAGTGCATTGGAGCGGAGCTCCAGAACCTCCAGGCCCCCCTCACCTCCTCCCCACTCAGCCAGGGGTCTGTGTGCAGTGGGAAGAAATCTCCCTGCTGCACATAGATCCTGGGTTGGCTTCTGTTCTCTCCAGCAACAGAAGCCTCCAGCTAGGGCAGGGGTGTCAAAAAGCTGCCGGCCAGTCAGCCCCTGAAGGGTTGGGATCTGGTTGGGAGCAACTGATCTCCCCCCACCTCTCTGGCTGTTGGTGAGGTGGGGGCCAGCTGGGCTATCTCTCCTGGTGTGCCCCTTTAACTGTCAGAGAGACTTCTGGTTGAGCTTTCCTTGTGCTACTGTAGCCATGGAAGCAGAAGCAAGCAGAAGATCTTTTCCCTCTCCCCCATAGCGCTTCCCGGGTTGTCCAGGAGGCACAGGGGGCCGGACATTTCCTGTCCTTCTGCAGTCAGGCTCCAGAAGAACAGGGAATGATCCCCCTCCTACTTCCCAGGGCCGTAGCCAGGATTTCATGTTTGGTGGGGCTCAGAGCAGGATTTGTTGTTGGGGGGGTGGAGGGACCACCCAGTCTGGTGGCCCTGGGCTCCCAGCACTGTAAGCTGCCTTGAGTTCCACAAGCTAACCCCCCCCCCCTTTGCCTGGGCAGTCACAGCAGCTTCACTCCCCCCACCCCTTTCTTATGTGCCCCTCTCTCAGAGAGACAGAGACCTCTTGACTCCCCCCCCCCCTTGCTCTGCATGCTGTGTTAGGGAAGGGGAGAGAAAAAAGCAAAAAGACCAGCAGCAATGCTACTACTTGTTCAGAGTGGCAGTGAGCAAACGACCCTCCAATGCAGGGGCCATACAGTTGGAAGGGGTTTTTGAAAGGATGGGTCTTCCCCCCACTGTAGCTACGGGCCTGCCACTTCCCCAGCTGTTCTGGAGGAGCAGGGCAGTTGGATAGTCCATATCCTTCTGCATCCAGGCTCCAAAAAGAGAGGGAATGACCACCCCCCCCCCCACACCGCACTTCCAGGGCTGTCCAGGAGGCTCAGGGTGGCTGCCTTCTCTCTTCCTCCATCCCCATCTTATTTCTCTCTTTTTTCCCCTCCCTCCCTATTTTTTTCTCTCTCCCCTCCTCTCTATCTTTTCTCTCTCTCTTTTTCCTCCCTCCTATTTCTCTGTCTCTTCCTTCCTTCCTTCCTTCCTTCCTTCCTTCCTTCCTTCCTTCCTTCCTTCCTTCCTTCCTTCCTTCCTTCCTTCCTTCCTTCCTTCCTTCCTTCCTTCCTTCCTTCCTTCCTCTTTTATTATGTCAGTAGCATAATTCATTTGTATATGCTACACCTGTGGCATATGCAAATGAATTATGCTACTGAGCTCCTGCACCTTTTCCCCTACAAAACGACCCCTGGGTTGGAAGGATGGTAAATGTTATCCAGTTTAGTGTGTGGTGATATGTTGTAAAGATGTAGCATGTTCTTCCTTGTTCTGTTTGTGTGTATGTTGGAAATACTCCTTTAGGCGAAGATGGCAAGAAAAGGTTTCCATGTCTCCACAGAGCTGAATCATCTGTGTCAATTTCACGGGGCAAAATGAAAGTCCATGTGAAAGAACTGACTCCTCTTTAGGGCTGGGTCTGTGTTGTGAGAGGTTAATAATATTCTTGGAGGAGTTCTTGTTGTATTTAGCAGTCTGCAGGTTAGAGAGCTTTTTATTTTTTCATTGTTTCAGCAGTTCCAGTTGGGAGTGGTAGATGGCTTGTCTGTTCTTGTAGAAATTTAGCCAAGTAGGTTGATTCCTTGTTGAAATGTCCAGTTCAGAGAGTTTGTCCTTGATCAGCTTCTGTTGTGGTACAAAACACTGATTAGATGTTTGAGTAGTTTCCTGGACAATGTGAGACATAGATTTTCTGCATAGTTCGTAGGATTAGTGGTTTGTGGAGAATTCTTAATTCTCAGTCCCTTTGGTATAATGTCTAAGTGTTTGCATTTTGTAAGAAAGGAAATATCAGTCTGTACCTGTGCAAGTTTCTTTGTAAGGCTGATGGAGAATTATGGAGTTCAGAAAACAAATTAAGGGTCAGTGTAAAATAATTAATCTTGGTTAGTGTAGGATCCATCCATCTCCATGTATTCTGCTTGGGGCAGCACTGTGTGGTGAGTATATTGCAGCTGAAGATTTTGTGACCAAAGATCATCCCAGTAATCACAGAAACAGTTATTACTGCTGGTAAAGTGCAAGCCTAGAATTTAATAATCTGTCCTATGAACCACATTACTGGGGAGAGTAGAGAAAGGACTGGGGTTTTTTTGTTGTTTCCTCCCAATCAAATCTTACAGGTATTTAATAAGATCATTATTGCTTAAAATTCTTTTGACATCTTCAGTACTGCAGTTCACAGTCTTGAGTATCCTGATCCAGACTGATAATGAGTTATACGGTGCAATCATAAAAATGCTTTCTGGGACTAAGGCCTATTGAATGGACCTGAGTAGGATTCTGAATAGATCAGAATGAGTGCTGTCATACACTCCAGACCCTAACTTAGATTTCCCCTTCAGCAAGGTTGGATCTACTCGGGGCTTTTTTTGTAGAAAAAGCCCAGCAGGAACTCATTTGAATATTAGGCCACACCCCTGATGCAAAGTCAGCTGGAACTGTGTTCCTGTGTGTTCCTGCTCAAAAAAATCCCTGGGTCTACTACTATATTTCAGTTCCACAAGGCCAAAAGAGGAAGGCTAGAGGCCAAAATGCGATGATGACTTGAAAAACAAAACAAAACAGGCCCATCAACCAGAGAATATTTTCATAAGAATGCTTGAATAATGGAAAAATGTATACCAATATTCATTGAAGAACACGTTGACATTTGCAAGGGGTATTAGTCACAAGAACTGTGATCACATACACTAAATATTGCACTTTCAATCCACTCTCAATGCACTTTCCAACAGGATTTTGCCAGTTCACACATTAAAATCCAATTGGAAAGTGCATTGAAAGCCTTGTGAGATTAGACAGGTGGCAACCTGGGAGAGGGCCTTCTCAGTCAAGGCACCAAAGCTCTGGAATGCTCTCTCAAGGGAGATTCTTCTGTGCCTTTCTTTTGCTGTCTTCCACCTGTGGATCAATGCTTTTTTGTTTTGTTTTGCATTCCCTCAGTGATCCCTCCTTTCTAACCAATATATTAATTGCTATTTTAATGTTTTGCATGTATTTTAACTATCTTTTAAAATTATTTAACGATATGTGTTTGGGGGTTGATTTGAATGGTTTTTAAATGTTCTTTTATTATGTATGTTTTAAATTCTTGGCTACCTTAGTGGCCTTTTGTAATGGTAGAAAGGCTTCATGTAATTCTGAAGTACATAAATAAAACCCATGCACTCACTCTAGTGTTCATAGAAATATAGACTGATTCCACAATAACAGTTGCGTCACCCTTGGGCTTCTGCTTTCCCTGTCTCAACCAATCAATTTCTCACCAGTTGCTGCGCAGCCACATTTTGACCCGTTCCTCCCTCCAATTCCCCTCATGTCTTCCTGATCTCTAAAAAACAAGATCAGGAAGATGCGGGGGGGGGGGGAATTGGAGGAGGCATGGGTTAAAATGTAGCCACAGAGCAACTGGTGGAGAATTGGATAGATTGAGTTGGGGAAAGCAGAAGTCTGAGGGTGGAGTGACTGCTACTGTAGAATCAGTCTTCATATCCCCAGATTAAGGTCAGTGAAAAAACCCCACAAAACTGATGGAAACTGAACTTTCAGGTGACCGAATATTCAGATTTAGTTGGAACTGATAAAAGAGTTGTCCGGGCCGCATTGCCCTGGCTTCTTGCAGACCCATGGCAACCTCACCCCCAGGAGCCCTTGCCCCCACAGGAAGGGCAAAGCCAACCTTGCGATGACCCAAAGCCTCTCTACCAACCGTGGCCCTGATGGGCATCCTGGGGGCTTGGTGGGGATGTGGGGGCCAACAGACCCGGTGCCCTGGCATGAGGCAGCAGCACAACATCCAGCCCGCCCCACTGGCTGATTGCGGTGGCCACAGCCCATGACCAGGTCGGGGTTGAACTGCAAAGCAAAGGCAACAGCATGGCCAACAGGAGATGATCCTGAGTGGGCCACCAGAAAAAATGCACCTGGTTCGACAAATACAACATGCCTAGCAGCCTCTCCCAATATTGGCGGATGCACGGAGCCTCACAGGAGGGGGCGGGGAATGCCCAGGCCAAAGGAGGGCTGCACCAATGGCATGGGAGGAGGGCTGATGGACAGGGTTGCACCGTGCTTGAAAGGGGAGGAGGGCATTGGAACAGAGGTGTGAAGGGATAAAAGGGGGGAAATGCTGACAATCAGGGAGGAAGAAATGGAGTGGAGCAAAAAGGGCAAGCACACATGGAGAGATAAAAACCTGTCTCCACGGAGGAGGTCGCTTTGTGATGCAACATAGGCCACAAGCACCCCTTTGGCCTCCCTCCTCAATGCAACGGATGCCCTGTGGTGAGGGGGCAGTGAGAGGGGCTGTCAGAAGAGTATACTACAGTACTGAAGTTGTAAAACCTACAAATTGTATATCTGTTTGATGTATTTTGTTAGAGATTAATGAGTACCAATTGTGTTCTATATTAAAACTTCTGCATCAGTGTTCACATAAATAAATAGGTGAACACGAGTTTGTTGATGTATTTGTAATATTTTACAGTACAGTAATTGTATGCCCCAAGCAGTTTACAACAGCATTAAAGCTCCCTTAAACCAATCATACATCATGTTCAACTACACAACATCCAACGGCAATCAATCAACCAATCAAAGATCATTTTAACTAAATACTAGTGGAAATAGGAAGTAGAAGAGGAGGAGGAGGAGGATGGATTTATACCCTGCCCTCCATTATCCAAAGGAGTCTCAGAGCAGCTTACAATCTCCTTTCCCTTCCCCTCACCACAAAAGACATCCTAGGTGGGGTTGAGAGAGCTCTCCCATAACTGCTGTTGAACAGAAGAGCTCTGAAAAAGTTATGACAGACTCAAAGTCATTCCAGCAGTTGTATGTAGACAACTGGGGAATCATACCCAGTTCTCCCAGATAAGAGTTCATGCACAACCAGTACACCAAACTGGCTTTCTTAAATCTGCTTCAGAAAGCAAAAAAAATTAAAAGTAGCATTTTGCTTTTCCTAGAAGAGGATTCCAGAGGATATGCGCCATAAATAAAAATATCTAAGTCTACCCCTATCTTCTTCACTAGACAATGTAATAGTACCACCAGCAGTGAGCAGAACTTGGCTCAGGCTGGCAAGTGTGATTATATGTAGAGAGATGGCCCATGCTTACAGCTAAGATTGATTGGGTTCAAAAAATGTGGCACAGGTAATTATGGGCAATTGTAATGGCTGTCCATATGATAAATAGATACATAGAATCAAATGCTGTATAGAGATTCAAAATCTATTGATAAAAAATTATTGTACAAGTATGTGGTTTAGGAGGCTGCAATTGGGAGGGGAAAGGAAGAAAATGTCCTGTCCAGGGCTATTTTTGTAGAGAAAGTCCAGCAGAAACTTATTTGCATATCAGGCCACACCCCCTGACACAAGGTCTGCCAGAACTACATTCCTGAGTTTTCCTGCTTAAAAAAAAAAAAGCACTGGCCCTCTAAAATTAGCAACTCCTCTCCTGGAAAGAGGTAGCATTTCCCACCCACCCCCCTGAACTTCTCTGTGGCAGCCTACTGACTTGCATGGTTATTACTCCATGTGGTCTCATGACACCAGGAATAAACTGAAGGGATGAAACATGGGAAGGATCCATACCAACCAGGAAAAATGTCACCCCCATAATCACTAATCACACTTAGGATTTTTCTACCTCTTTCAGCATGGAGCTGAAACTGTTCCAATCTGAATTTCTTTTTAAAAAAATTAAAAATGAAGGGGAGGGATTGGTGCAAGTATCCAGAACTGAGACAATGGGACAACAGCTGGTAACAGAAACAAGAAAAAATCATAATGCAAGCAGAGCTTCTCACATTTTAAAACCTTCCATAAAACCACACATTTAAATGTTTTCCTTCTTGGGGTTGACTTCTCCCCCCACCACTTAGCTCTTTGAATTAATTATTCAGATTAAAGGGCATTGGAGAACATGGTATTATCTTCATTAATATGATTGTTATGCATCCTCAGTTTTGGGGATAGAGGGGGTATAAATTAAAAAAAAAATCCAAAATTGCCCTTTGTGTGTGTTGAAAAAACGAACTATCTATAAAACTGGCTAGGCAGCAAATTTGGGAAGCAGGAATTGAAATGGTATTCCTGTCTGTATAAAATTTCCTCTAGATCTTCATTCAAATTAAAAGAAAAAGCAACCAGTTAATAAAATTCAGTGGAATTCAGCCAGCAGAGCAGGAGTCCATGAGTGCTACCAAAGAGATCATAGAATCAAAGAGTTGGAAGGGACCACTAGGGTCATCTAGTCCAACCCCCTGAACAATGCAGTAAATTCACAAACACCTCCCCCTAAATTCACAGGATGTTCATTGCTGTCAGATGGCCATCTAGCCTCTGTTTAAAAACCTCCAAGGAAGGAGAGCCCACCACCTCCTGAGGAATCCTGTTCCACTGAGGAATCGCTCTTAACAGTCAGGAAGTTCTTCCTAATGTTGAGCCGGAAACTCTTTTGATTTAATTTCAACCCATTGGTTCTTGTCCTACCTTCCGGGGCCAATGAAAACAATTCTGTACCATCCTCTATACGACAGCCCTTCAAGTACTTGAAGGTGGTGATCATATCACCTCTCAGCCGCCTCCTCTTCAGGCTAAACATCCCCAGCTTTCCTCATAGGACTTGGTCTCCAGACCCCTAACCATCGTTGCCCTCCTCTGGACCCATTCCAGCTTGTCTATATCCTTCTTAAAATGTGGTGCCCAAAACTGAACACAATACTCCAGGTGAGGTCTTACCAGAGCAGAGTAAAGCGATACCATCACATCACGTGATCTGGACACTATACTTCTGTTGATACAGCCCAAAATTGCATTTGCCTTTTTAGCCACCGTATCACACTGTTGACTCATGTTCAGCGTATGATCCACTAAGACCCCTAGATCCTTTTCACACATACTACTGCTAAGACAAGTCTCCCCATTCTATAACCATGCATTAGATTTTTCCTACCTAAATGCAGAACTTTACATTTATCCCCATTAAAATCTTCATTTTATTGATTTTAGCCCAGTTTTCCAGCCTGTCAAGGTCATCCTGTATCCTGTTTCCGTCTTCTTCTGTGTTTTCAACCCCTTCCAATTTAGTATCATCTGCCAATTTAATAAGTATTCCCTCTATTCCTTCATCCAAATCATTGATAAAGATGTTGAACAAAACAGGTCCCAGGACAGATCCGTGAGGCACTCCACTTGTCACTCCTCTCCAAGAGGATGGCACCCCTGACACCAAGCCAGCCGGAACTGAATTCCTGTGTGCTCCTGCTAAAAAAAAAGCCCTGGCTTCTCCATGCCCTGGACAGTCATTCCACTGATGTTAGACTGCCCTGATAAGGGTATTTTGCTTATACTCTTAGGACCTAAACTGGAAGGTATATACTGGCAATATTACTATTTCCAGTATATGTAATTGCTGCTGACATAAGGCCAGATACATTTGTGGCCTCAGAAGAAACAAAAATTGTGCAATTTATTTCCAGATTGGAACATGCCATTTTGGGTCCTATATTGATTGTTTATTGTCTAACAACTGTAACAGGGACTTTGTTGTCTGTTGTAATTTGTACTATTTGACCTCTGAAGAAGTCCAGAGGAGGGAAACGAAGATGGTTATGGGTCTGGAGACCAAGTCCTATGAGGAAAGCTGGGAATGTTTAGCCTGGAGAAGAGGCACTCTTTGGGTGCGATCTGTCAGCCAGTTGCAGATCCACCTAATGGTAACAGAATCTAAACCACATTTTAACAACTTTTCAACAAGGATAGTATGTGGAACCTTATCAAAAGCATTACTAAAATCCAGATAAACGATGTCTAGAGCATTCCCCTGATCCAGCAAGGTAGTCACTTTCTCAAAAAAAGAGATCAGGTTAGTCTGACATGACTTGTTCTTGAGAAAACCATACTGGCTCTTAGTAATCACATCCATTCTTTCTAAATGTTCCAAGACTGACTGCTTGATGACTTATTCTAAAACTTTTCCAGGTATAGGCATTAAGCTGACAGGTTGGTAGTTACCCAGATCATCTTTTTTCCCCCTTCTTGAAGATGGAGACAACATTCGCCTGCCTTCAGTCTTCCAGCACCTCTCCTGTTCTCCAAGAATTCTCAAAAATAATAGCCAGAGGCTCAGAAATTACATCTGCAAGCTCTTTTAGAACCCTTGGATGCAATTCATCTGGCCCTGAGGGCTTAGTTTCATTAAAGAAACTAGGTGTTTATGTACTACCCCCATGCTGATGCTAGGTTGGAACTTCATACCCTCCTTATATGTCTTGTTTTTGCCATGTTGAGCTCCTCAGAAGAGAAGACTGAGGAAAAGTAGGAATTGAGCAGTTCCGCCCTCTCTTCATTACTTTCTTGCCCTTGCAATGGGCCTACCATGTCCTTGCTCTTTTTCTTGCTCTGAACATAAGAAAATAACCCTTTTTGTTGTTTTTAGCATCTTTGGCCAGCCTAAGTTCATACTGAGCTTTAGCTTTCTTAATTTTTTTCTCTACAAGCATTGGTGATTTGTTTATATTCATCTTTGGTTATAAGGCCCTCCTTCCAATTCCTAAAGGGGTCTTTTTTATTTCTCAAGTCTTTAGAGAGCTGTTTATGGAGCCACTTGGCTTCTTTAGGCTTTTTCCATTTTTTCTTCTCAAAGGAATCATCTGTGATTGTGGTTTCAGTATTTTGCTTTTAAGAAACTCCCACCCCTCCTGAACCCCCTTCCTCTTAAGTATTTCTGACCATGGGATTTTACCCAGCATAGTTCTAAGTTTATCGAAGTTTGCCTTTCTGAAGTCCAACCTATAAGTCTGACTACATATAGCTTTTCCCTTCCCTAAGACTGTAAATTCCAAAATCACATGGTCACTACTGCCCAGAGTGCCCACTATTTCCACTTCTTCAATCAATTCTTTCTTGTTGGTGAGAATCAAATCCAAGATAGCAGATCCCCTTGTTTCCTTCTTCACTTTCTGGAAAAGAAAGTTGTCAGCAAGACAAGTCAAGAATCTATTTGACTTTTCATTTTTAGCAGAGTTGGATTTCCAACAGATGTCCGGGTAATTGAAATCTCCCATGATCACTGTATCCCTTCTCTTGGAGAACTTTGCAGTCTGCTGTAGAAGTATCTCATCTAGGCTTCGCAACCCCCCCTGCCCTGGCAGGGGACCCCCGAATTTGCAGCCTCCTCCCCCGCTCTCCAAATATCCAGAAGCGGTGTGTGTGTGTGGGGGGAGAAACGGCGCCAATTTTAGTTCCACTCTTCCCCATCGAGTTTTCCAGTTAGGTTCTTCTGCTTTCCGAGGCTGCTTCTCGCGCCCAGTCAGCTGGCCAGAGGGGGAAGCCTCGCCCCCAGAGGATCATGTGCATTTCTACTTCCGGAGGCTTCAGTCTCTGATTGAAAGGCTTCAACTCTGGTGTGTCTGTGTTGCTGTAAAGAAGCTGGCAGCAACTTGTGAGTAGAGAGGCCAGATTCGCCAGAAACCGGGCGGGTGGGGGGGGGGGAGGAGAGGGAAAAGTCTTCATTATTCCCTATGTGGAGATCGCTTCTCATAGGGTATAATGTGGAATTGATCTGGAGATTTTGGGGGCTCTGGGGGAGCTGTTTTTTTAGGTAGAGGCACCAGATTTTCAATATAGTATCTAGTGCTTCTCCCCAAAGTACCCCCCAAGTTTCAAAACGATTGGACCAGGGGGTCCAATTCTATGAGTCACGAAAGAAGGTGCCCCTATCCTTCATTATTTCCTATGGAAGGAAGACATTTAAAAAGGTGTGCTGTCCCTTTAAATGTGATGGCCAGAACTCTCTTGGAGTTCAATTATGCTTGTCATAACCTTGTACCTGGCTCTGCCCCCAATGTCTCCTGGCTCCACCCCCAAAGTCCCCAGACATTTCTTGAATTGGATTTGGCAACCCTAATCTCATCCAAGTCCTCTGCCTGACTCAGGGGTCTATAGCAGATCCCCACAATAATATCACTGTTATTTCTTACTCCTTTTATTTTTACCCAGAGACTCTCAACTGAGCTGCCTTGCTCAGATTCACATATACCTCCTTCACATATACTGCTATGCCTCCGCCCTTGCTCATTTGCCTGTCTCTTTTGAATAAGTTGTACTCCTGAATCCTAATATTTCAGTTGTGAGTGTCATCCCATGAAGTTTCAGTAAGGTCTATTATGTCATAGTCTCCTTCCTTTATTAGGACTTCCAGTTCCTCCTGTTTGTTTCCCATACTCTGTGCATTGGTGTAGAAACATCGGAATCCACGTTTTATGAATCCCGAGGGTTTAGTTTCCGTACAAGCCTGCAAGTTCACATTACCTAGCATATGCACCACTCTTTGCAAATTTTTAATGTTCTTATCCCCAGTTTATGGCATCATACGAGGCTTTGAATTATTGTCTCGCTCTCCCATACAATTTAGTTTAAAGCCCTCCTTATTAGGTTAGCAAGGCTGTTACCAAACACCCTTTTTCCTACCACCGTAAGGTACAAACCATCTCCCGATAGAAGACCACCATCTCGAAAGTGTAAGCCATGGTCCAGAAATCTGAATCTTTCCTGACCACACCATCGATGTAGCCAGTCGTTTATTTGAAGTATTCTTCTTTCTTGTCTTAAGCCACAGCCTTCAACAGGAAGCAATGACGAGAACACAACCTGTGCGCCCAGCTCCTTCACCTTCTGACCCAGAGCCACAAAGTCTTTTTTTTTGTAATACGTTCAGTGCTACGACGGGCAGTATCATTCGTTCCCACGTGGATCAGCATGAAAGGATAGTAATCCGTGGGCTTGATAAGTCTTCCAATCCTTTCTGTCACGTGCTGGATGTGTGCACCCAGCAGACAGCAGATCTCTCAGGATGACAAGTCCAGTCGGCACACTTTGGGCTCCACCCCTCTGAGCAAGGAGTCTCCAATCACCACCACCTTCCTCTTCCTATATTGGGGAACAAAAGCTCCAGGCTTCTTATCCACAGGATCCTGAGAAACTTTCTTCAAGCTTTGTGGAGGCTGGGGAAGTAGCCCTTCTTCCAATGGTTCAGAATCAGTTACTGTGGGGAGATCCAGGAATCTATTGCTGAGCAGCAGGGGCTCAGAATATCTCCTGATTTTCTTTCTCCTTTGGGTTACATTTTTCCAGGAACCCTCCTGTGTTGGGTTCTCTTCTAATTGCTGAGATACAATTTCCTCTGCCTCCTCTTGTCCTTTCAAGAGCGCCTCATGCGTTTTGTCAAGAAAATCCTCACCTTCCTTTATACACTGCAGTGTGGACAATTGTGCCTCCAGTCCCTGTATCTTCTCCTATAGCAG
Organism: Heteronotia binoei; assembly: GCF_032191835.1. Classification (NCBI taxonomy): domain Eukaryota; kingdom Metazoa; phylum Chordata; class Lepidosauria; order Squamata; family Gekkonidae; genus Heteronotia; species Heteronotia binoei. The sequence continues at coordinate 121,574,486 of NC_083227.1, forward strand.
GGCCACTAACTTACGCTTGCTGCAAGTGTAATTTGTGCTACTCTCAGGTAGAAATACAAACATCCCACAGTTTTTACACATCACTGCCTCTGCTCCCTCACCAACCATACTGTTGAGATTTGAAAGATGAGATTTGAAAGATTCATTTAAAATAAGTGTCCGAAGATAAATCTTTCAAAGTGCAATAATATTTGTCTGCTCTTTCCAGCAGTTTATTGTATGGGTCACACCATAAATTACATACATATGCATAATAAGAGCGGTAGATGAAAGTTCAAACTAATCTAATTCAGATAGGCTTTAACACACTTGACAAATGTATGTAATTTTTGAAGCTGAGTCTCAAGAATTTTCCTTTTTCCTAGCTTTGTATTTTAAAATGAATTCATATTATCAGTAGTAATACCCATGATATTTCCATATAGTTCAGTACTGTCCACTCTGATGAGCAGCAATTCTCCATGGCCTTTCTCAGTGATTCTTTTAATTCTCAAGATGCCAGGAATTGAACCTGGGACTGTCCGCATGTGCTCTGCCACTGACATCCAAACTGTTCTTGGCATTTGGAGCAGCTATGACAATTGCATTGTAGGGTTGCCAAGTCCAATTCAAGAAATATCTGGGGACTTTGGGGTGGATCCAGGAGACACCAGGAGTGGAGCCAGGAGCAAGGTTGTGACAAGCACACTTTAACTCCAAAGGGAGTTCTGGCCATTACATTTAAAGGGACTGCACACCTTTTAAATGCCTTCCCTCCATTGGAAATGATGAAGGTTAGGGGCACCTTCTTTGGGGGCTCATAGAAGTGGTGGGTGTTTTGAGGAGAGGCATTGGATGCTATTCTGTAAATTTGGTGTCTCTACCTCAAAAAACAGCCCCCTGAGAGTCCCAGATATCAGTGGATCAATTCCCCATTATACCCTATGAGAATTGGTCTCCATAACGAATAATGAAGTGTCCAGCAGACCTTTCCCTCCCCGCTCCCACTTTCTGATTACCCTGAAGAGGAGGGAGGACCTCCAAACCAGGGGATCCCCTGCCCCCACCTGGGGATTAGCAACCCTATTGGGATGGGTCATGCTGCATCATGCCAGTGTTGAGATCTCTAGCTGTCTTCAACCAAAGCCAGGGCCTTTTTAGCCCTGACTCTGGCCTGGCGGAACATTTTTCCAGCTGACATCCAGGCCCTGTGGAACCTAATGCAGTTCTATAGGACCTGTAAAACAGAGTTGTTCCATTGGGCCTATGGCTGAGGACAGTGATGGGTTCCATCTTTGATTGGCCTCTGCTCTCCCATCCCTCCCCTTTCCCCCTCCCCTTTTGAAACCAGGCAGACTATACACCACTACCCCCTAAGTTTTACATCATATTTTATTATATTGTTAGTTTATAATATATTATATTTTGTCATATTATTTTATTATATCTATTGTATTTACATGTTGATTTTTTTTATCTTTATGTTACCCACTCTGAGCCTGGACACAGGGAGAGTGGGATATAAATCCAAATAAATAAATAAAATAGCTATGTCCTAAAATCCAGTTTATGGACCTCTATTTTGTCCCTCCATGGTACATGAAACCTTCAGACTGATCATTTGTGGTTCAACAGCAAAATTAATGACAGATACTTGGGCTGGATGAAAGGACTAAAATCTCATTCTTGATTTTTTGGGCCTTACAACACAGCTCTGGTAAAATAGTTTAGATCAGGGGTGACCAATGGTAGCTCTCCAGATGTTTTTTGCCTACAACTCCCATCAGCCCCAGCCATTGACCCTGCTGGCTACCATTGGCCACCCCTGATTTAGATAAATCCTATTTATAAATGATTGCTATCATAAACTGTACAGTTCTAGCAGAATTCCATTGAGTCATCTAGAATGCCATAAGAGAGGCATTAAATAATAGAGTTAAAAACCAGCAGATGGAACAGTAGCTTCTTCTTTACTATCACAATGGAGTAGTAATTATAATTGTGGGGTGGAAAACAACAATAAGCATTCATGATGCAGTTGCATGAAAACTGGCTTAGCAGATATTTTGAATGCAAATGTTTGATACTATGCTTCTTGAATATTCTATATCAATTGTAGAACATTTGTTTGTTTATAACATTTCTACTCTGCCATTCTGACACTAGTGCACCCAAGGCAGATAAAATATAAGTTAAAATTAATACTAATCACCTCCTTTAAAAATTCAACACAGCGGAAGTACGGTATATAACAAAAACAGCACAGAAAGAGAGATCAAGCTCACATTCAGAAACAAGGTTAGAAGACTGCACTTTCAAATATCCCCAGCAAGAGTACATTCATTACCCTGTGCCAAAAGGCCAAGATTGATGGAACTAGAAAAGCTCCTCAGGAAGAGAGTTTCTGAGTCTGAGGGCTATTACTGAGAAGGCCCTCCCCAACATAGATACCTGCCTCTGCTTCATGGGTGCCAGGGTACAGACAAAATGTCCAGATGCATAACATAGAATTTTAGAGTTGGAAGGGGCCCCAAGGTCATCTAGTCCAACTCCCTGCACAATGCAGGAAATTCACAAATACTTCCCCCTCACACTCAGTGACCCCTGCAACATGCTCAGAAGATAGCAAACAAATAAATAAATAAAACCCTCAAGGATCACTGGCCAAATTGGCCTGGAGAAAAAATGCTGTCTGTCCCCAAAGCGGTAATCAGTATTCCCTGGGTGTGTAAGAAAGGGCCACAAGAACTAAGCACTGATGCAACCTATCCTTCAACCTATCCTTCCCTCCTTCTCATGATCTGCCTAAATTCACAGAATCAGCATTGCTTGTCAGATGACCATCCAGCCTCTGTTTAAAAAATTTCCAAAGAAGGAGAGCCCACTACCTCCCAAGGAAGCCTGTTCCACTGAGGAACCACTCTGTCAGGAAATTCTTCCTAACGTTTAGTCAAAAACTCTTCAGATTTAATTCCAACCCATTTGTTCTTGTCTGACCTTCTGGTGCTATAGAAAACAACTACACACCATCCTCTATATCAGTGGTCATTTTGTAGAAAAATAGGTGGTGGAGCTCATCCAGGAATTGTTATGCAGCTGCAATACTATTCAATGGACAAGGAGGTGGAGCTCTCAGAAGGTGGAGGTGGAACTCTCAGAAAGGTTCAGGAGCTGAGGCCTGCTCTATATAAAAGTCCTTCAGCTACTTGAAGATGGTGATCATATCACCTCTCAGTCATTTCTTCTCCAGGCTAAACATACCTGGCTCCTTCAGCCTCACCTTGTAGGACTTCATCTCCAGACCCCTCACAATGTTTGTTGCCCTCTTCTGGACATATTCCAGCTTGTCTATATCCTTCTTAAATTGTGGTGCCCAAAATAGAACACAGTACTCTAAGTGAGGTCTAGCTTCGTCCTTTTGCCTTTTTCCACATTAGCCTCATCCATATACTCTAACTGGCAAGAATGAATGTACTTTAGTGGAGGAATCATAGAAACAATGTCTAATCCTTGTCCACTTGCATTCATTGGAACTTTGTACACATACAACTCTCTCCATTGATTGATCCCATAAGATCACAAAAGAATCATATGCGCATAAAGTTGTATACATATAGCCTCAATAGAAATAGGGGTGTCGAATTCATTTGTTATGAGGACTGGATCTGACATAAATGAGAACCTGAGGGGATAGGCCATGTCAGGTTGGGGCAAGTCATGTTGGGCTAGGCCATGTGTGTACCTATTTAAGATTAGGTAGCAGAGATATAAATTTTATAAAGAACACAGACAAAGTCAAAAATATATTTTTAAAAAACTTAAAACATGTTTTAAATGTTAGCACTTGTTTGTCACGCGCTGGGGCCAGGCCAGGCGAAGTCCAGGGTCTGTAGCTTGGTAGCAAGGAGGGTCCAAAGCGCCAAAACCGAATCACAGTCCAGGTATCATAGGTCAGAGGTTCAGAAGCCGAAGTCAGGGGGTCCAGAAGTCAATGCCAGAGTCAGGGGGTCCAGAAGCCGAAGTGGATGCTAGAACGTCAGGTAAGTGACTAGTTGCTTCCACAAAGCCTTCTCTCAAAGCCCACAGCTATATAGCCCTCTGCTGTCTGTTGCCCATTTGGGCTAATTGCTGACTCAGAGGGCAGCCAGGATCCTGCTGAGACTCAAGCACCCTCACTCCTAGAAGGGCCAGAATCCTTTCAAAACTCAGGGCTCAGGGAGCGTCTTGCTCATGAGCGTGCCGCCCTCCTCCGATCCCTGAGGTCCTGACAAAGGCGGTCACGCACACGAGCCACCCGAGAGGGCGAGGCAGGGGAGCTTGGATCTTCTCCAGCAGGAGGCAGGGGCACTGGTGCAGGTGGCAGGGGCACAGTTTCTTCTGCAGGCTCGGCTTCTTCTGCAGGACCCCCAGCACCCATGACACTGTTGGTTTTAAAGGTGCTTTCTTTGTATTTCTCCCATGGGAACCAGGGAACTGGGCAAAGGAAGCTCTGGCTCTTTCCTTCCTTCCCCAGGGAACTGGGGTGGGGGGAGCCTCAGTCAAAAGAAGAAAGAGAGGCTTGGCTCAGTAGCTCTGCTGTGCAATTGAGACAGCTTGGCAAAGCAAACTATTCCTCTCCCTCTTCCTCCCCAAGGGAGGAGCCTCAGCCAATGGAGAAAATAGAGGTTTTGCTCTGTAGCTCTTGTGCAATTGAGCAAGTCTTGCAAAACAAGCTGTTATGCGGAAGGAAGCAAGAGAGAGGGAGATGGAAGCAGATGACAGCCAGTTGCTCGGGGACCTGATAGGAGCCCTTTGGGGGTCTGACTTGGCCGCTGAACTGCATGTTTGACACCTCTGGAATACACATTTCCAATGAATGAATGTACAGGTGCGTAGGGTGAAGACTGCCATCAGGATACTGCTGAGTTTCCACAGGTGTTCATTTTGTTCAGCCAGAATATTTGAACCTGTTATTGTGCTTATGTGACTGCTTATAGCATTCACAGAAATGAGTGTGGAGCATGCACCAGAAGATAATTGTTATTTGCTGATCAAAACATCAGTTGCTTCTAAAGTACATTGCTGTTCTCATTTGAAGTAGCTGCAGTCAATGGTCATGGTCTCCTAGAAGTTTATGTACCCAAGTGCATACTAAAGGGTAATCAGAAGTGCTCATTCAGGATTTCAAAAGTGCTGGCAAAGTTATATAAGTTTGGACCCTAAGCACCATAAGTGGAGCTGCTCTAGATGGAGTTCCTCCCCCCCTCCCACTGCAGCCTTTTGTAAATCCCTGCACTATTCCCAAGGATCTACTGATTTCCATCTGTGAGTTTGTAGCAAGATAATGGAATCAGTGAATGTCACCTTCCTCTCCTCCAGGAATGGAAAGCTGTCTAAAACTGGAGATGAATTAAACCTTTTTCTAGAAATAGGGAATAAAAAGGCCAGGTTGGTTTAAAATTGTAACTCCAGATTGTAATTCCCACCTTGCATAGTATTTTCTCTGTGCATACGCATCTAGGGTAGACAAATATCAGTGACAAGTACAGCTACAAATTGCCAGGAAGAACTAAGGGAGTGGAAATGTTAACACTGATGCATTTTCATGCTTCTTTTAGTTTGGAAAGCTTTCTGCGATCAGTAAATCATGGAGAAAACAAAATTACATTCCAGTACAGCAAGCCATCCAGTCAGGCTTCTCACTACATCTTGAGTGTCAATAGATTTAGAAATGCACAAATCAAGTACTGTGTTGTTTTTCTCATCAAATGTAAATGGAGCAGATTGACATCATGGGCAATTTAGATGCCTAGCCTCAAATTGGCCAGCTATTCACCATATTGAAATTTGTATTTGTTAAGGTCTTTTCAGAAAGGTATTACCCTACTGTCCTCCAGAATGCTTGGATGCCTGTGGTTTCTTTAGTTACACATATTAAGCCTGGGTCGGACCAGAGCTTTTGGCCCCTGGCTTGCAGCTCCTGGCACTGAATGAGCCACACTAGTAGATCCAGGAGCAGCTCAGCATGGAGTTCTATATTTGTTTGTTTAAAATATATATTTTTTGCTTCTTTATAAACATCTGAGAAGATTTTGTCAAACTAGGATCTGGAATATTCAAATGCTCTGCAATGAAGCTTGCTGGATGACCTTGGACCAGTCATAAATTTTAATATTAATCATATCATGTATTCTGATGCAACCTTCATAACCTTTGTAAGGTTTAGCAGCTGGTCAGAGCTGCCTTTAAACCTGAAAGTTCATTAGTGTAGTTTATTGCTCTTTTTAATTGCAAACAAGAACGAATTTTAGTGTTATAACTTTGCTTTGAGAATTTAGTGAGAGCTATGAAAGCATATTCTAAGTTCACCTGTTTTTTATAATCACTTATGAGACCAAATCATTTTATTCAGAGGACAATTACCGGTATATGTTAAATAAGGATTTATTTCCATTCCTGTTACCTTCTCAGTAAACAGTGTCATATAAGGGGCTAATCAGAGTTTCTACTGGTAACTTCCAGTCAGAAATGACAAGTCTCCCTCAGAGAGTTTTTCTCACATAGATCCAATAGGGATTTTATTGCTGTTTAAGCTAATGAAGAAAATTCTCACAGGGCATAGTGTCACAGACCCCTAAATTGAGTACAAACAGGACCTTTTTTGTAGAAAAAGCCCAGCAGTAACTGATTTGCATATCATACCACACCCCCTGATGTCACCATTGTTTCACATAGAGCTTTTTTGTAGAAAAAGCCCAGCAGGAACTCATTTGCATATCAGGCCGCACCTGATCCCAAACCAGATGGAACTGCATTCCTGTGTGTTCCTGCTCAAAAAAACCTCTGGGCACAAATTAGATAATTTGTCGCACTATGAGCATCCTCAAAGCAGGTCTGTGGAGAGGCATGGTATACATTTTCTAGACAAACAATAATAAGACTTTCCAAGGCCAACTTTAGCACTGAGATGATGGATCACATTTCTTGTCTTTAGCACCATTTCTATAGGTTGCGTATGTTCTCTTCTGGAATAAAAGGCAATAAGCATGTGTAATGATAATGTCATGATGAAGGTAGCATTCCCAGTTCCTGACCAGCATGAGTTTCTTGGTTTTTAATTGCTTGATGATAGAATAGCTCCACAAGATTGGACAAACTGTATATGAAAAGGATAACCTTCCTTTGCTGCTTGTTACCAGCATCTGGTGTTCAGAGATATACCAGCTCTGACTATTTCATTTAGCTACCATGGCTACTAGCAGCCGATCAACCTATTTTTTAAAAAAGAAAAAATCAGTTATTTTGTAATAAAAAAATGATGCAGTCTTCCTTTTGCTTGTTGCTTGTGACTTTCTAGTTCAAAAAATATCTGGAAAGGTAATCCAGAGAGCTGGTTCTGATGTTTTTAATGTATGCTTTTACAGCACTCTTTCACAAATATGATCGGGTGAATATCAAACATATAATCAGAACCTGGTACTGGAAGTTGACTGAAGACATCACAATGGTGAAGTAGTCTGAGACAGAAGTCCTATGCCATACGTATCACTATACATATGGCAGAATCTGGACAAATTCGATATCAAGTGTTTGTTTATGTTTAATTTGATTTATACCCACCAAGGCGGCTTACATCAGATCATAGAACAATGATTGCAATCATAAAATCAATAAAAATCATTAAACAATATAAATTAAAAACAGTATACAGTTGTTGCTAGATTAGATGTTACTCATTCTCAAGATTACAGTTGTTCCAGGATTCTTCCAGGATTCTCCTACAGTCAACTGAACGCTTGCCGGAAGAGAACGGTCTTACAGGCCTTGCGGAACTGAACAATGTCCCACAAGGCCCTAACCTCTTCCGACAATTGGTTCCACCAGGAGGGGGCTGCCACTGAAAAGACCTGATCCCTGGTGGTCAACAGTCTCGCTTCCTTTCCAGGTAAGACCTATCATGGGAGACCCATTATCTTGAATTTAAGAGTGGAGAGGCATGGGACATGGATGGATTCCCAGGTAAGTTCTTGGTGCTTAACTGGAGACCACTGGTAGCCAGGAACAAGATGAGTCCAGTGGCCACCACAGTGCTAGCAGCACCATAGAACACAATCAGCTGGGGCATGGACCACAGTGACATAACACCACAGCCTGCAGAGGCCACTGAATTCAGCTCACTGTGGGGCAGTTTTATCATCCCATTGTGCTGGCAATGAGGGTTTGTATCATGGTCCCATCTATGCCAATGCAAGCAGAGGAAATTTTATTGATGTGGGGGCCCTGGCCAAAAAACAATGACGGGATCTCAGAATAACTGAGTACAGTGAGTTGGTGGCTTCAGAGCAGTAGCATGCCAACAGCTGTAGAGCAGTCAGGTTAGCAGTGAGAGACCCCTCCTCTCACTGAGGGGCAGTTTATAAACAGAAAACCTATAAACACACTTCACATAAGCTCAAATATCATTACCTGCTATGCACTGCCTGGCCTAAAAGGACACAAATTCATGCCAGCAAGGACAAGTATGGACATATAATTTAAAAGTTTGTGGGAAAAGAGCAGCTGACCTGATGACTTCCCCACTCTTAAATTCAAGATAATGGGTCTCCCATGATAGGTCTTCTTACCTGGGATTAACCTCATCTTCACCCAACATCCCTTCCCATCAGCCATCTACACTAATTAAGCAACACTTAACACTATTCACACAACCTGGTAGCTTCTCTCATCCAGTATTTAGAGGGTTATCAAGCAACATTAGCACCTATAGTTCATAATCCAGTATTTATTTATTTACATTATAGTCCTCCTTTCTCAAATAAATTTGGCAGATTACACAGAGTGAGTCAATACAATCAACAGGATGTGACATTCAGTAAACAATGCAATAGGAACTAGAACTGAAATTAGAACTAAAATCAGAACTGAAGTAAAGTATAAGTATGAACATGACACATTAAAGGATGCAAAAATTACATAGTAAGATCCTAGTTTCAGCAAGCTATACACAGTGACAGTAGTATAGACCACAGTCCCAAATAATTTATCAAAGTAACTGCGTGAAACATTTAGTACAACATTGCAACTCTGTTGCCTGTGTAGAAAAAGCCCTCTTGAAAATTCAGTTTTGCATAGTTTGGAAAGTCAGGAGAGTAGGGAGTCTTTCTGACCTCCTCAGGCAGGCCACTCCATAATAATAATAATACTAATTGCAGGGGCAATAATAGAGACAGCATGTGTACCAGCAGTTGTTGATTTTGCCCATTTGCAGGTTGGCACCTGCAAAAAATCATGCTTCAATGGGCGAAGGTGTCATGGTGGAGTGTAGGGGGAGAGGCAATCTCACAGATATTCTGCAGCACAGGTTATATATGTGTCATCCTTGATGTTCCCACTAGGACTTGCACCACCGCATTCTAAATCAGTTGGAGCGAATTAGAGTAGTGTAGAGCAAGTTACAGTAGCCTAGCCTGGAGGTGACCATTGAGTGGATTACTGTGGCTAGGTCAGGACGCAACAGGAAGGAGCCAATTGGGAGGGGCGGGGCGTCGTGGTAGATGGCAGACGCCTGAAAGAGCTGCTCCTTCCACAATCCAACTAAATCACCCCCCATCCGGTCCCCGGACCACTCGCCGCCACCAAGAGATGGTCAGACGGAACCTGGGTAAGTCCACTGCGAAAAAGAATTCCCAGGACTTGGCCCAATACCTCAGGACAGGGGGAAAAAGCCGTGCCTCTCCCAAGGCCCAAGAAGCCTCAGAGGAAATGAGCGAGGAGCGAGGAGAACGACGCCCTCTCCAGCAAAACCTTTCTTGAAACCATCTCTAAGCTTAAAACTACTCTCCTGGCCTGCATCACCCAAGCTACCTCTCCTATTCATGAGGAACTCAAAAAACTAAACGAAACTATCTCTGAAGTGGCACAGACAGCAGACTTAGCTTATGAAATTGCCACTCTAGCTCAAAATGACATTAAGGCCTTATCTAGAGACGAATCCTGGGCCAAAGAAAAAATTATGACTCTGGAAAACAAAATGCGGGAACGAAACCTCAAATTTCGCGGGATTGCAGAAAAAGCGGAAGAAAACCAGGGTGCACGTACCTTCCTGATGAACTGGTTGGCTTCAACTCTTAACATGGAAAATGGCGTGGCCCCCATCATTGAAACGGCATTTCGCCTGGGGCCTCCTAAACAACGCTCAACAGAATTCCCCCGAGACATCATAGCCACCTTCCCAGACGCCTGCACCAGGCAAAGCATTCTAGCCAAAGCCCGCTCCGAAAATGGACTGCTATTCAACAACAAAAGGATCCCTGTTCTTCTGGATCTGTCTCCAGAGACGCTGCAATATCGCAAAGAACTGCGCCCGATCGTCTCCCGCCTGATAGAAAACAAAATCCGCTTCAGATGGTCTACTCCAGTCCAACTCCTCGTGGTGCACCAGGGCCAGCGCCTGACTGCCTCCGACCTTGCTTCCGGATGGGATCTCCTTGCCGCTCTTCACCTCGAACGGCCTGCCTTTACCTTGTCGCCTGCGCGGTCTCCCCCCGAACGGACAGACCCAGCCAGCTGGCTCGAGATAGAACGATCGTCTCCAAGTCACCAAAGGAAGCGTTAAGCCCTTTGTTCTCTAATCTCTCTAGCTTCTAGCAGAACTCCTCCACTCAATTGTGTAAACACGCCGAGTCGGATTAAAGGGTGGGGGGGGGGGGTCTGGCACAGAGACTATTGCTGGGTTGGATTGTAAGGGAGATGCTTTTCCCCCTAAGTTAAGTGTACTTAGCTGTGTAATTAGTATTATCTTTTTGCTATAGCAGAAAATGATGGAAAAATTAAGGTACTGGGTTTATATGGGGTGGGAGAGGGGGGGTGGGGGAGGGAGGGTTGTAGGGGGGGGTCGGATGGGAGAGGGGGGGAGGGTTCTTGGGGTGTTCTGCCTCTGTTTTTGCTCTATTTTTCGTTTCCCTTTTCATACTCTGCATACCCAAAGTCACACTTGCCGGCATGCTTTATTTGCTCTTCTTTCCTGGTGCTTCCCGAGCAGCCATGGGTAAGCTTATTCTTAAAAGACGCCACAACTCTGCCCCTAATCTGATAGGCTATCCGTTGCAGCCAACGGCGAACTGCACACCGAGCCCTTCACAGGACTCAAGTGCTTCGTATTACGACCAAACCAAAAGACAAATCCTTGTAATTAAATTACAGCGCAGTACTGCCACCTACAGGCCTCTTGAATGTAATGCATCTGACATAGTCAAATTTCTGGCTTCCTGCAGACCACGCACTGAGCTAAGCTACAGTAACTGCCCCAAGCTCCCCAGATGGGTGTCCCCTGTAAGAACCTACAATTGCCAAGCATTTCATATGGAGATCCCCTGTAACAAAACAATAACTATACTGGCATGGGCATGGCAACATGGTATCTTTGCCCTAAAACTTTTAAGCCTTCTCTCCCAGCCAAAGAACCATGCCCTTAAGACTCCAATCCGGACTCCTATCACCAGTCCCCCTGGGCAATTCAAAAGTGGAGCCCTTGCAGTCACCATACTGGGTTCAATTGCCACCCGTAGGCTCTCCGTGAACATTGCATTCTACTTAGCCAGCCCTAGGATCTTATCACAGATCTGCTCTCCCGATGTGACCCACTGGACCATGCCAAAGCTACACATAAGGCCACCTCACGTAACACCGCGTAGTATCCAAGCAAATCATGTGGTGAACCCCTGTACTAATATCACTAATCCAGCATCGCATCTAATTGATATATTTTTCTGCACCGCAACACTCCCTAAAATGGCTATATGTCTTGACTGCAATGTACAACGCCTCTCCACTCATCCCACCCCTTTACATTCAGTACCATGACAGGCGACATTAAGCTAATTTCTTTAAACTGCCGTGGTCTCAACAACATTATATAAAAAAAGAAAACTCAGTCGGCTCTCCTCAAACTCTCACCAGACATTCTTTTTCTACAAGAGACTCACCTGAAGAATACGGGTCATCCAGTCTTCCGGACCAAACGCTTCCCCCTTCAATTCCAAGCAACAGGAACATCCAAATCCCGTGGGGTAGCTATTCTCATCTCCAATAAGGTACGCTTCTCTCCAATAGCTCAAGAGGTAGACCAAATGGGGCGCTACCTATTCATTAAAGGCCTGCTAGAAGGCTCCTTGTATACTTTCGCATGCTTATATGCCCCAAATAACAATCAGTTCACATTCATGCAGGATACTCTTGCTAAACTGTCCTCATTCCAAGAGGGACAAGTAGTAATAGGAGGGGACCTTAACTGTATAATGAACAACTCTTGGGATAGATCACACCCCCCAATGAAACCACCCAAGGAAACGTGCACTCCCCTTCACTCTTTAATAAATCAACATCACTTATGCGACATTTGGCGACTTCAACACGAGGGAGTAAAAGACTACACTTATTTTTCATCATATCACAACATTTTCACCCGCATAGACTATTTCCTGACTTCAAACTCATTGATCCCTCAGCTCAGTTACTCAGACATCGGTCTTAGAACCCTATCCGACCATGCCTGGGTAGAATGTCGCATAAACATAAACATAAGAGAACCCCACACACGGTCTTGGTCCTTCAATAAGGCCCTCTTATCGGACTCTAAAGCGTGCGAAGAGATTGAGAAGGAAATTAAAAACTTTTTTGAACTAAACGCAGACTGTGGGGTTTCAAAACCAGTAATCTGGGACGCGTTCAAGGCAGTCCTCCGGGGCAAATGCATTTCACTAAGTGCGGCCTACAATAAAAGAAGACAAGATGCTAGATTAACCCTGCAAAAATCTATCCAAGAGTTGGAAGCTTTACATAAACGTACTTGTGCCAAAAAAGCCTACAAAAAATTATTACTTGAACGCAAAAAATTGGAGCTATTAGAATCCAGCACTATTAAGAAAAACCTCCTGTTCACCAAACAAAAATACTGGTTCAGCCACCCCAGATCCTTAAAGATCCTCTCATGGAAACTCAGAACAGAACTAGCAGATCGACAAATCCACCTAATTAGAGATGCAACAGGGAAAACCCACTCTTCCCCTCCCAAAATCAGACAAATTTTCCAGGAATTTTTTCAAAAACTATATACCTCTAAAAACCCAGACCCAGGTCTTATAAAAAACTTTCTCAATAAACCCGAAATCCTCCAAAAATTGGACTCAGATCATCAAAGCTGCATGGACTCTCCAATTACACCGTTGGAAGTCCAATCAGCAATTAAAAACGCCAAAATCAACAAGACTCCAGGGAGGGATGGCTTCCAGTCTGAGTTCTATAAGAAATTCTCTCAAAATATTCTCAAACCTTACACAGAAATCTGCAACCATGTCCTGGACTCCGGAACAATCCCCGAAAGCTGGAAACTAGCAAAAATAATTTTAATACCTAAAAAGGAAAGGGATCTACTAGACCCAAAAGCGTTCCGCCCAATTTCTCTCCTCAACACCGACTATAAATTTCTAACTTCTATTCTAACCGCCCATCTAAACTCCTTCATTGGCCAATACATTCATGAGGACCAGACAGGCTTTATCCCAAAACGTCAAATCACAGATAACATTCGCCAAACCATTAACATCATCCAATATGGCAAATTCCAACCCTACGAGTCGTGTATTCTGGCTTTGGATATTGAGAAAGCCTTTGATAGTGTGGAACCCACATACTTACTCTTAGTTTTGAAAACAATGGGGTTCGGTCCTAAATTTCTATCAACTATAGAGTCTCTTTACTCTTCCCCGAAAGCCCTGCTGCATATCAATGGGGTTTCAACCCCAGACTTTTCCCTCTCTAGGGGGACCCGCCAAGGGTGCCCTCTTTCCCCACTGTTGTTCGCTATAGCAATTGAACCACTAGCAAACTACATAAGGCAATCCTCCTCCATCCACGGCATCAGCATTAACAACGCTAACTATAAAATTAGCTTATTTGCAGACGACATGGCCCTTTACCTAAAAAACCCTTTGGAATCTTTGGCGATACTGTCTCCCTTCCTCCTGGAGTTTGGAAGGTACTCAGGGTTATCTACTAACTTATCTAAATCCCTTATTTTCCCAATAAATATCTCCTCAGATACCCAATCATCAATTAAAGCCTTGTACCCTTACCAATGGGTTAACTCATCCTGGTCATATTTAGGAGTAAAGATCCCGGTCGACCTTAAAGACCTTCTCAAATTAAACTACTCAGCAGTATACCAACAAACAACAACAGCTCTACAATCATGGAACCCCTTAGCTCTGTCGTGGATAGAACGGATTAACACAATTAAGTCATTTATTTTTCCAAAATACCTCTACTTATTTCGAGCCCTCCCCATTAACATTCCAGCAACACTATTTAAGAAATGGCAGGCCCTACTGACAAACCTTATATGGGGTGATAAACCTCCCAGAACCCGCTTTACCACAATCAGAAGGCCCAAAAATAAAGGAGGATTAGCTTTCCCTGATCTGTACCTTTACTATAAAGCCTCTGTAGTATCTTCCATGGTCAACATACTATACATAAGACCGGGCCCAGCATGGGTCTACATAGAAGAGACCCACATATCCCCCTACAAATACCATGAATTTCTATGGCTAAAGAAAAAAGACCGCCCTTCTTGGACTATACTCAATACTTTTAGTCAGGCTTTAATCACAATTTGGGACCAGGTCCGGAAGGACCTGGCCCCAGATCTATCTATTCTCTCCTCATTTCTAAAACAGCCCTGGTTCCCCCCAGCTCTCCAGTTTCCCTCATTCTGCTCTTGGGAAACTGCTTCAATGGTCTTTCTATTCCAACTCTTCAGCAAAAACAGAATTAAAACGAAGGCTCAGTTAGAGGAATCCACAACCGTTAAGATCCCCTGGTTTGAATACTTACAAATCTGCCACTTCCTTAACAGCTCTTTCTCAAAATTGGCTACCACTAGGCCCAAAACGGACTTTGAATATCTGATTTCTCAACCCTCTTTAAATACCAAGGGCCTTATCTCTAAAATCTATCGCATTCTACTACAGCAGGCCTGTAGCAGTCTACCATCCTACTGCGAAAAATGGCACAAAGAATGCAAACTCACACTTACCAACACACAATGGGAAGCCATATGGGAATCAGAAGTCTGCAAGACCAAATCAATAGCAATTTTTCAACAGAACTACAAAATTATGTCAAGGTTGTACCGCACTCCCTTGCACTTCGCCAGTATCAACAATAACTATTCCCCACTTTGTTGGCGTAATTGTGGCATGCAAGCCTCATCACTACACTGTTGGTGGGACTGTCCGATTGTCAACTCTTTTTGGCAAAAGGTTATTACCCAGGTAGAAAACATTTCCGGAACTACAATCCCAAGACAAGTTGAGACCATCATTCTAAATGATTGGCACTCTGTAAAGGCTACAAGTTCTAAACTATCCCTTATTATCTCGCTTATAACTGCAGCCAAAAACATAATAGCCCTGAACTGGAAATCTAAGCTCAATCTGTCCATAGATAATTGGATCCTCAAAATTTGGGACTTCATCACGATGGAAAAAATCACAGCCGGCATAGACACCATAGATCCGATAAAGGCAGCTAACGATTTCTATGCAAAGTGGTATCCAATTCTGGATAGGATAGAGGTTGACACCACTCTTTCTTCTTCACTTAACCAACGGGTTACCCACAAGAGTATTCTTTTCTCGTGATCACTCTATAGCTGTATAACTTTATTTTATATAACGGTATGTATGTGGAATGAAAATCAAGGCATTACTGTAACAATGTTATTCTCTGTTTACAAACATTATATTCAAAATAAAAATTGTTTGAAAAAAAAAAAAAAAAAAGGAAGGAGCCAATTGCCATGCTTGGCATAGATGGAAAAACACCAGTCTGGCAATGTTTGTGACCTGGGTCTCCATAGTCAAGGAGGCATTCAGACTCACACCCAAGCACTTGATGGATTGTGCTGGTATTAACAATGTAATTTAGATGGGTCTCTGTTCTGAGGCATACTGAATAACTTCAGTTCCAAAAATTTGCCAACTTCACAGAAACATGCCCAATTCGGTCATATACTGTACATTAACTATATTATAGGAAATGTAAAAAGGTTCTGCTATTCTTCTGTGGCCTCCTCTTGCATAGTCAGCATTCTCAACTATGTTGGCACAACGTATCTAGTCTGGCACCAACCCGGAGCAGTAATTTGGTTTTTCCAGCCACCCTATTCACCTATAAGGTTGGGAGTCTCCCTTCCCCTCTCTGTTATTGGCAGATATGAGATTTTTGAGTGCTGGCAGCCATGAGCAGCAATGAGCCCTCATTGTGAATGAACTTCTAGTAGAAGCCTGCTATTGTTCTGACAGGTTTTTTTTAACAATTCTTGTTGAGCACAGTCTAAAATATCAGTATGTTTACAATGTTTTTCTTGGGGGCAAAATAGTCCCCTAGGCACCTGTCATAACTCCAAGGATCACTGGTTTCTTTCCCCTCCATTTCACACCTCCTAACCCCTCAAGACTTGGCATCAAAATGTGCAGCTCATATCTTTCTGAATGAGGGGAAGAGACCGTTTCCTTGGAGTCAGCCTTGGTCCAGCTCTCCTTAATTGTCTGCAGAGGTCTCCTTGGATGCCTTGCTGCATGCTCCCTCTGCCTCAGCATGATACTGAATTTCCTCCTGTTTCTGTAATGTAAACTCCCTTCTTCCCTGGGAAAAAGGGAGAACTATTTAGATGAAAAGTGACTCATTGAGAAAAGTAAGCAGTGAATAATCACTATATAAAAAAAGGACATAACAATCTGCTATAAACAGTTAATGCATTTTGCGACCTAAAGCATTTCTACAAGGGGGGTCTTCTCATCTTAATCTGTAATTAGATTATCTCAATTTGTCAGTAAAATATTGGCATTTTGCATAAAAGATCTTCTCCTCAGTATAAGTTTCTGGTTTGGGTCAGATAGGGAAGACAGTGCCATAGATAAAATGCAGCCTCTCCTCCCCATCTTTATACTGTAGATACAATCATTTTGGGGCAATATAACTTGCTTGCTGGTTTGTCAAGCTCTTATGGGCCCCACTCTGGGGTTAAGCTACAGGGGGAAGCAGAGCTCAATCCCCCCCCCCCCGCCCAATTGCCCTGAGGGGACAATCCTCCCCCCACCCCCGACTGCCAGGAACTATCATGAAGCTGCTTAGGGTTAAACTGCAATCTCATCTTCTCTACTTGCACAGAAGCTACTAACTCAGCTTCCTTTCTCTGGGACTTTGGGACTTTTACTTGCCACACAGGTGTTGTGGGCCAGCAAACACTCAGCAATAGTGAGGACTCCTCAGAAGAAGGGCCTCAGGAAATCAGCTCTGAATCAGCAGAAACTGGAAAGCAAGAAATGAGCTGCAGGTTTGTCAGAGTTCACAGCCAACAGCTGATGCAGAGCCACTAGCACTTCCCAGCCCCATTCCAACAGAAGAAACCGAGGTAGTTGATATCTGTTCTCCAGTTTCACCCATACCTTTTGAGCACCAGAGACAAAGGCTTAGAATGGAGCTCAGGAAAGAAGACAAAGTGCACATCTCTTAATGACCCTTGCCTGACACTAGTTGCTTGCTGATGATGAGTAGAATACAATAGCGCAAGAAGCCGCATACTGAGCTATAGCTGATGTGAAATAGCTGCTGGAGATGCTCTGCGTCCCTCTTTTTTGAAAATTGTGTAAAGAATCTGTATAATTGAATCAATATTGGTCCCAGGTCTGATGAAGACTGGAAAGAAACAAGTACTTAATTGATTGGTTTGTCACCACACTACTTTGGGACTTGAATATACATGTTTTGGATATTTGGACTGATTTCTATATACTTCTTAGTAAATTGGTCACTAGCTTGCATTTTTAGCTGATGATCAGTAGCTGCAGGGTTACTGTCAAGTAGCTGGCTGTAAGTAAGACCTTCCAGCATAGGCCTATAAAAGCTTTTATAGGAAGGGAGACTGCATGATGTAGTAGCAAAAAGTCATCAGTCTCTTGAGTCAGTGACCACAGCTCTGAACTCTGCTCTTTCCCTGCAACCCTTGAACAGGCTCTTACTTATTATTATTATTTAATTAATTATAATTAGATTTTTGACAACTCTTCCTGATAGCTGGGCTCAGAGCAATTAACAAGTTATAGTTTACAAGTAAA
Source organism: Heteronotia binoei (assembly GCF_032191835.1). Lineage (NCBI taxonomy): Eukaryota > Metazoa > Chordata > Lepidosauria > Squamata > Gekkonidae > Heteronotia > Heteronotia binoei. The sequence continues at coordinate 121,592,623 of NC_083227.1, forward strand.
TAAAACCTAAATAAATAGAACATTTAAAACCAAAATAAATAGATGTTAGGAATGTGTGAAATATGCAGATGGGCTGTGCTAATGAGCTCTGGCATCTCTACTTCTATGAAATGACTGCTGAGTAGGGCTGTTAAATTTACCAGAACCAATTACTGTACATTGGAAGGAAGGATACCTCCTGCTCAGTTACCAGGGAGGTAGAGAAGAGAATGGGGATCCTTTAGGTCTAGGGGAGAATTGTATAGGTAAGGTTTGCCTTGACACTGGTAGACTGGAAGGTGGGTGGGTCCCATGGAACTTTGGGTCAAGCATGAGATCTCAAAATAACCAGTCCTTGATTTTGAAACAAAGTGTTGGTTTATTGACAATCCATTGTGCTCAGATAGGCATCAGATTGGAAGTGATACATTGTACTTCAAGAATACCAGCTTTAAGGGGCACATCAAAGAGACCTTAGGAATTCTACTCCAGCATGTGAAATTCACACGCTCGCTACGTTATCTTCACAGTGGACAACTCTGGTCCGTTATCCGGTAGAAAAATAGCAGCCAACCCTTCATCTCTTTGAGACGAGTCCTCCCGAACCAGAGACATTTCATCTCCTGTCGGCTTTCCCCCAAGATTTAGTTTAAAAACTGCTCTGCCACCTTTTTGATTTTAAGCGCCAAAATCAAAAAGGTGGCAGAGCAGTTTTTAAACTAAATCTTGGGGAAAAGCCGACAGGAGATGAAATGTCTCTGGTTCGGGAGGACTCGTCTCAAAGAGATGAAGGGTTGGCTGCTATTTTTCTACCGGGTAACGGACCAGAGTTGTCCACTGTGAAGGTGACAAACAGTATGGACTGTCTGCCAGAGTCTCGAGGCGGCAGGAGGAAGGTGGCGGGCCTAGCTTGCCTGGGAAATTATAGATGTTTGTATGCAAATGCTAGAAGTGTTGGAAGTAAAATTGGTGAATTGGAATGTTTAGTGTTGGGAGAAAACATAGACATTGTGGGAATTTCAGAAACTTGGTGGAATGAGGAGAATCAGTGGGACATGGGGATTCCTGGATATAAGTTATATCGGAAGGATAGGGAGGGAAGGGTTGGAGGTGGGGTGGCTCTGTATGTCAGAGAGGATATACGATCCAGTAAGACTGAGGTCAGAGAATTAGATTCACTTTTAGAAATGCTTTGGGTTGAAATAGAGGGCCCAAAAGGAAATTTAACTATGAGAGTTTGTTATCGCCCACCAAATCAAAAGAGAGAGGATGATTATAATATGATGGAAGGCTTAAAGATAGCGGCTAAACGTAAAAACTGTGTCGTAATAGGTGATTTTAACTACCTGCAGATTGATTGGGTCAATATGTTTTCTGGTCGTGAGAAAGAGATTGAGTTTCTTGTTGCTCTCAATGACTGTGCTATGGAGCAGATGGTCTCAGAACCTACCAGGGGTGGGGCGATCCTGGATTTGGTCCTAAGTAATGCCCAAGACTTGGTGAGAGATGTAAAAGTGATTGCGACACTTGGGAGCAGTGACCATAATGTTATTGATTTCACCGTTTGTATAAACAGGGAGTTGTCCACAAAGACCACCACAACCACGTTTAATTTTAAAAGGGGTAAATACAGTGAGATGAGGAGGCATGTGAGGAGGAAACTGAAAGGAAAGGTACATACGTCAAAACCCTTGGGGAAGCTTGGAGACTATTTAAAACTATAATCCTAGAAGCTCAGATAAAATACATACCACAAGTTAGGAAAGGCACAAACAGGCATAAGAAAAGGCCTGCATGGTTAACAAACAAAGTAATGGAAGCTGTAAAAGGTAAGAAGGACTCCTTTAAGCGGTGGAAAACCAGTCCAAGTGAAATTAGTAAAAGGGAACACAGGCTGTGGCAAATCAAATGCAAGACTGTGATCAGGCAGGCAAAAAGGGACTATGAGGAGCATATTGCAAAAAACATAAAGACCAACAATAAAAATTTCTTCAAATATATTAGAAGTAAGAAACCAGCCAGGGAGGCAGTGGGGCCCTTGGATGACCATGGGGTAAAAGGATTACTGAAGGGGGATAGGGAAATGGCTGAGAAGCTAAATGAATTTTTTGCCTCCGTCTTCACTGTGGAAGACGAGAACTTTTTGCCCGCCCCAGAACCACTAATTTTGGAAGGGGTGTTGAAAGACCTGAGTCAGATTGAGGTGACAAAAGAGGAGGTCCTACAACTGATAGACAAATTAAAAACTAATACGTCACCGGGTCCAGATGGCATACATCCGAGAGTTCTGAAAGAACTCAAAGTTGAACTTGTGGATCTTCTAACAAAAATCTGTAATCTTTCATTGAAATCTGCCTCCGTTCCTGAGGACTGGAAGGTAGCAAATGTCACCCCCATCTTTAAAAAGGGTTCCAGAGGAGATCCGGGAAATTACAGGCCAGTCAGTCTGACTTCAATACCGGGAAAGTTGGTAGAAACCATTATCAAGGACACAATGAGTAGGCACATTGATGAACACGGGTTATTGAGGAAGACTCAGCATGGCTTCTGCAAGGGAAGGTCTTGCCTCACTAACCTGTTACATTTCTTTTGAAGGGGTGAACAAACATGTGGACAAAGGAGACCCGATAGATGTTGTTTACCTTGACTTCCAGAAAGCTTTTGATAAAGTTCCTCATCAAAGGCTCCTTAGAAAGCTTGAGAGTCATGGAGTAAAAGGACAGGTCCTCTTGTGGATCAAAAACTGGCTGAGTAATAGGAAGCAGAGAGTGAGTATAAATGGGCAGTCTTCACAGTGGAGGACGGTAAGCAGTGGGGTGCCGCAGGGCTCAGTACTGGGTCCCATGCTCTTTAACTTGTTCATAAATGATTTAGAGTTGGGAGTGAGCAGTGAAGTGGCCAAGTTTGCGGATGACACTTAATTGTTCAGGGTGGTGAGAACTAGAGAGGATTATGAGGAACTCTAAAGGGATCTGTTGAGGCTGGGTGAGTGGGCATCAACGTGGCAGATGCAGTTCAATGTGGCCAAGTGCAAAGTAATGCACATTGGGGCCAAGAATCCCAGCTACAAATACAAGTTGATGGGGTATGAACTGGCAGAGACTAACCAAGAGAGAGATCTTGGGGTCATGGTAGATAACTCACTGAAAATGTCAAGACAGTGTGCGTTTGCAATAAAAAAAGGCCAACACCATGCTGGGAATTATTAGGAAGGGAATTGAAAACAAATCAGCCAGTATCATAATGCCCCTGTATAAATCGATGGTGCGGTCTCATTTGGAGTACTGTGTGCAGTTCTGGTCACCGCACCTCAAAAAGGATATTATAGCATTGGAGAAAGTCCAGAAAAGGGCAACTAGAATGATTAAAGGGCTGGAGCACTTTCCCTATGAAGAAAGTTTGAAACGCTTGCGACTCTTTAGCTTGGAGAAACGTCGACTGCGGGGTGACATGATAGAGGTTTACAAGATAATGCATGGGATGGAGAAAGTAGAGAAAGAAGTACTTTTCTCCCTTCCTCACAATACAAGAACTTGTGGGCATTCGATGAAATTGCTGAGCAAACAGGTTAAAACGGATAAAAGGAAGTACTTCTTCACCCAAAGGGTGATTAACATGTGGAATTCACTGCCACAGGAGGTGGTGGCGGCCACAAGTATAGCCACCTTCAAGAGGGGTTTAGATAAAAATATGAAGCACAGGTCCATCAGTGGCTATTAGCCACAGTGTGTGTGTATATATAATTTTTTTTTGCCACTGTGTGACACAGAGTGTTGGACTGGATGGGCCGTTGGCCTGATCCAACATGGCTTCTCTTATGTTCTTATCTACTATTGCGGTTTAGCTACATCATGGGTTCAGAGCTAAGCCTGAGAAAGTGTTCCCAGAAAGTTTTTATCTTCAAAGAGGACATTCCTGCATTTGCTACAAGTGAGAACTAAAGCAGAGGTCACATGGATTTGATGTGCAACACGTTAGAAAAAACAGCTATTAATGTAGGCAAACCATAAAAGAAACAAGATGCTTGACACTTTTTTGAATTCATTGGTTTGTCTTTGGGTTGTGACTCTCATATCCTGGCTAACCAGTCATGGTGCTAGGGGATTTCATGGAATCATAGGACGTGGAGTCCTCAATTTGGCTACTTAGAGGCTTGGCAGTCCTCATGGCCTAGTGGGGGTTTCTTCAGGGTCAGCCTTAAGGCTTAAGACTATAATCAGCCCTAAGGCTTCATAGTCATGGGTGGGGGTATGCTCTCCCATCCCCTCTAAAACTGACATGTGGGCAATGAAGGGTAGGGTCCAGAAGCTTCCGTATCCTGCCCTGAGCCGGGTAGGTTTGCCCTGTTAGGAAGCTTGCTTTGCAAGCTCAATGCAACCTGTGCTTTAAGATGTATGTAATGGTGCAGATCAGCTTATGTGTAAATAAAATTCCCACTTCAACCCATAACTTGTGTAGTGTGCCATTCAAGGGGCAGGTGAGCAAACTAGTCTTCCTCTCCCCTCCCCCCCCTTTTTTTTTACCCTAAGCACTGCCACATTAGTTTTTCTGGCCCCAAATAGTTTCTAAACCTCTGGATGAACTATTATGCATAGCACAAGAAATTAACCTATTCTTTATGCATTTAAGGGACGGGGAAATAATCTTGAAGGTTCTGGATTTATAAATCTCAGGACTGCTATCTGTTTTGTATTTTATAACTCAGCTGTAGGTAGCAGAGTAGAAAATATATGCACCTTATATCAGTGGAAAATAGCACAGTCATTTCAGTCATGGTTTTTCTCAGTACAATAGATGAAAGCAGTGGCCTAGTCCTTTACCAGTCACTGAATCTGTGTATTAGTCATTTGAGAAAACTGGCAATTTAAACATGCAGTTGTATTTTTTCTTCTTTGATTTTCTTCTTTTCTGCATTTGAATGTTTGTCATTCCTTTTTATTTCCAACTCTGGCTACCATTCCAGTTATGAAAAAGAATTCCACAAATTTTTGTGCCAACAAAATATATGGTGACAGTTTAATAAAGTCTTTTCAAGCAGTACATCACGTTTAGGTGTGTCATAAACTTTTTATTGGTACATGTCTGCCTTTACAAATGATAGGGGCATGATTCATTTAAGCAGAACATTCCAACAGCATGTCAATAAATCTCCATATTACACTTCATAGATATTTACTGAGCATAACCACATAATGTCAAAAAAGATATTGATCTTCAGAGTCCCAGAGGCCCCTTGATTAATTACACCTTCTTCTCTAGAGATCTGAACAAGGTGGCTCAGCATTTGAGAGCCAGCACCTGTGACTCAGGTTTTCTGAATGCCAGTGAGTGTAATATTGTTAGTACCTGCCAATGTTGATGCCAGTTGTCACTTTGTCAACCAGTAGTCCTTTTCAGATATTCTAAGAGGTTAGAATGCACAAACACATAACTGGGATTACGGTGGCAGGCTCCCTATCCCCCAAATGTTTTACATGACATGTTCACACATACAGCTTTCTTCACATGATCAGGAACCTCGCTTTTTCATGGAGACAGCATTACTGAGTTCTAGAACCTATATAAACACTATATTTACACTAGTTCACATAATTTATTCTGCATAATTTATAGTAAAGGGAAGCCTACACACACACATACAACTCAAGACAAGGAAGCCTACATACACTCTCTCACACACACATATGCACAAACAAGAGATCTTATTCAGCAATCCTGACTTTTCTGAGATTCCATTGTGTTGATGCTCATTCATTATATGTTTACGTATTAAAACACTACCCTTTTGTAGAAAGAGAGAGATGGGAAAGGAAGGAAGGAAGGAAGGAAGGAAGGGAGGGAGGGAGGGAGGGAGGAAGGAAGGAAGGAAGGAAGGAAGGAAGGAAGGAAGGAAGGGAGGGAGGAAGGGAGGGAGGGAAGAAAGAAAGAAAGAAAGAAAGAAAGAAAGAAAGAAAGAAAGAAAGGAAGGAAGGAAGGAAGGAAGGAAGGAAGGAAGGAAGGAAGGAAGGAAGAAAGAAAGAAAGAAAGAAAGAAAGAAAGAAAGAAAGAAAGAAAGAAAGAAAGAAAGAAAGAAAGAAAGAAAGAAAGAAAGAAAGAAAGAAAGAAAGAAAGAAAGAAAGAAAGAAAGAAAGAAAGAAAGAAAGAAAGATGAATTAGAGTCTCAGAAAGCAGGCCTGTTATTTCATTCTGTTCTTTTTCTGCATTCTGGCACAACTGAATCATATACACTGGCCTCCAAATTCCTTCTTCCAAATGGAGTCTTTTAGAACCACAGCTGAACATAAGAGAGGAAAAAAATACGCTGAAGGCATTTGGATGAGTATACAGTCAATCAAAGCTGAAGCTGCTACAGGCTGAAATGCAGCAGAGAGGATACCAAGCTGAATGTCAAGATAATGGAAGAAAAAGCAGGCCATGATTGAACCTGAGATCAATGGCAGCACAACAGGACAGAGTGAAGTCAAATGTGTGTTTGTGGGGAATTGTGCCTTTCTTAAATACTATAGTACTTTGTGTTCTTTTGCTTCATAAGGTTTGTAATAGTAAACCACCTGGATTGGTATGTGAGAGTTTGGAGGACTCTATAAAGGGTTGGTGTGTCTATGGCACAAGGACAGGACTAGAAAGTAAATGAGAGGAAAATTAACATTAGGAACTGATAAATAAAATGATAAAGTGTTCAGCACTGAGATACTAAACCCAGCAATTTAAAGTAGAACAAACCTCTTCTAACCATCCTGTGATAGGTCAGTGTATCTCATATTTTAACACTGCTTAAAATACCAGAATTTCCGATATTTTGTTATGATTATGCCTGATTGACTATCCAGGGCCATCAATGAGATCGCACCTCAATGCCCTCTGTGCCCTCGTGTTAAGCTGGCTCCATGGTATACCCTGGAGCTGCGACAGCTGAAACAAGGGCTCAGACGGTTAGAGAGGCAATGGTGATGTACTTGAGATGAAGCGACGAGAACATCTTATAGAGAGTTTATGAGGTCCTATGAGATGGCAGTCAAACACACTAAGAATTTCTTTGTGGCTAAGATTGCGTCTGCGAATTCGCGCCCGGCACAATTGTTTAGGATAATTGGGAATCTTACAACACTGTCTCAAGGCAGACCAAATGCTAGGGAATTAGAGATTGGCTGCGAGGCTTTTGCGAAATTTTTTGCAGATAAAATCACGTCGCTCCGCCACGACCTTCCCGCCAAATTGGATACAGTACAAGAACTTGAGGCTCCGTGCCTGTCTTCTGGTTCAGTTCTGGATCACTTCGACATACTTAGCTTGGGGGAAGTTGATGGAATCCTCTCTACTATACGCCCAACAACTTGCGATTTGGACCCATGTCCCTCTTGGCTAATTAAATCTTGCCAGAGGGAACTTTGATGTTTTATATGGGACATCGTAAATAGATTCCTCTCAGAGGAGCATTTTCCAACACTTCTGAAAGAGGCTGTGGTCCACTCTCTCTTGAAAAAGATTACATCAGATCTGGCTAAATTGGCACATTATCGGCCAGTCTCAAATTTACCATTTTTGGGTAAAATCATTGAGAGGGCAGTAGCATTACAGTTGCAGAGTTTTCTGGATGACGCTTTTGTCTTTGATCCTCACCAGTCTGGCTTCCGCCCGGGTCATGGGATGGAGACAGTGCTGGTCGCCTTGGTGGATGACCTCCAGAGGCATCTGGATCGAGGCGGTGTGGCAGTGCTGATGTTGTTGGATCCATCAGCTGTGTTCAATACGGTTGACCATCGGTTACTGACTCGCTGCCTCACCGACATAGGGATTTGGGGGCTGGCCTTACAATGGCTTTCCTCCTTCCTTGATGGACAGGGACAAAGGGTGACAATTGGGGGAGAGTTGTCCCAGAGGCACTCACTAGATTGTGGGGTGTCACAAGGGGCAGTGTTCTCTCCAATGTTATTTAACATCTACATGTGCCCCCTTGCCCAGATTGCCTGGAGATATGGGCTTGGGTGTCATCAATATGCAGATGACACCCAGCTCTATCTACTAATGGACAGTCTGCCTGACTGCATCCCAAAAAATCTGGACCTAGCATTGCAAGCCGTGGCAGGTTGGCTCAGGCTGAGTAGGTTGAAGCTGAATCCAACGAAGACAGAGGTCCTTTGCCTAGATTGTGGCAGTCTCGGAAGGGAAATTCCTCTTCCAGTTTTTGATGGTGCGCCATTGAAAGTGGCACACAAGGTCAAGAGCTTTCCTTGTCAATGGAAGCCCAGATAGCAGCCACTGCTAAATCCGCTTTTTTCCATCTTAGGCGGGCGAGGCAATTGGCCTTCTTCCTAGAGCGTCACAACTTGGCAACAGTGATACATGCAACGGTCACCTCGAGATTTGATTACTGTAATGCCCTCTACATGGGGCTGCCCTTGTGCTGAACCCGGAAGTTGCAACTGGTTTAGAATGTGGTGGCCAGGCTGTTACTAGGGCTCCTGAAGTGGGAGCACATACAGCTGCAGCTGCACGAGCTGCACTGGCTGCCAGTTGTATACCGGATTCGTTACAAAGTGCTGGTCATTACCTTTAAAGCCCTATATGGCCAAGGACCTGCCTACCTTAGGGACCGTCTCTTCCCATATGTGCCCCAGAGAGTACTGAGATCAGGTGCACAAAATCGGTTGACAATCCCCGGGCCGAAGGAGGCCAAACTGAAGAGTACACGAGAAAGGGCCTTTTTGATCACAGCTCCACACTGGTGGAACCAACTACCGGATGAAGTGCGGGCCCTGCGGAGTCTTGATCAATTTCGTAGGGCCTGCAAGACTACCCTTTTCCAACTGGCCTTCACTTAATGTGGATTTTAGTCTACTACATATGGCCATCATAAACTACCAAGGAGAACACTTAGAACATAGCACTGTAAAAGTTAGTTTTAATTTTGATGGTTTTAATTATAATAGTTTTAATTAGTAAATTATTTATTGTACTGAGATAATGTTTTATATTGTAATTTTGTATTCGTTATATGTTGTGAGACACCTTGAGCCTGCTTCGGCAGGGAGGGCAGGATATAAATAAATAATAATAATTATTGCCCAAATTCCTTCTTTAAGCATTTATAATAAATCCTCTAAAGCAGACCTTATCTACAAGTGTGTGTGCAGGAGGGTGCTAATTCAAACTACAAAGTTTTGTGTAGTGAAGCAAACACACAGTTACGTTTATTAACAGTGACTGTAGGGCAGATCAGTTGGCTTTGGAATAGGAAATAATAACTAAGCAGTTTCTAGAGCTTAGCCCTGGCCTGATTCTGCAGATTCTTAATCCCCACACTCCTGCAGGCTGCTAGTATTCAGACTATGAAGTGAAGCACTGAATCCCTCCTACTCTCCTGCTTGCTCTATGGCCTACTGGGATAGCCTCTTAAAGGGGCAGTACACAATATAAGTATTCCTAATGTCTCACCTTTCCTGCAATATTTTTGCCACCTATTTTCTTCTACACAGCACTGGTATTCTCTCCCCCCCCCCAACTCAAATATATCCCAGTTAAATCACTGGCATAAGATCTAAAGAGAGAAGAAATTGAAGTTATGGGAAATTTTACCAATCACAATGAAAATGGATCTGAAAAGTTTCTAAGCTCTCTGTTCTGCTAATACTTGCTCTGGTCCTCCTTTTGTTCTTCTACTTCAAAAACACACTGTGAAGCATTTTAGAAGTTTTACAGATGTCCATTTTTTTCTTTTGATAACTTCCTGAAGGATCTCTTTAAAAACAGAATCTCAGATCATTTTGATTTACTAACCTAGTAAAAGTGACAGCCTCCTGTATGTAGGATTTATAATTGCAGCAGCTAAATTCAACAACTGAGGGCAGTTTCATACACATTATATTTGATGTAGAAGCAGTAGAAGCTAAAAGGTCTGGGCAAATCATGGATGCGTGACATCAGTTCCACCCTCTGACATCAGTTCCACCCTCTCCTTGCCCAGAGAGGAAGGGGGAATATATGCCAGCATCCCTGTTATCTCTTTCCAGTGAGAGAGGAGCATTGGAGATTATCTATGAAGGGTTATGGCGTTTTTGGTGTTTTCAGAGACTAGCCATGTTGGTTTGCAGTTGAATAACTAGATACAGGGGGTGGGGGGTGGGCTCCCTCTGGGTATCCTACCCCCCCCCCCCAGGGAAAGTGTATGTGCAATACATAGCCTCTCCTCTCCCGGTGTAGTGAACGCCGCGTGGTCACTGTCTGGCTATGCCTGGCAGATGGTCACTGCAATGGCCTCTCCTGCATTACTGCATCCGTAGCAACACCTTCTCGCTGGTCCCCCCCGTTTTTCACAGAGTTTGCTACGTCATGGTGCGACCGAATTGTCCAGCGGTATAACCGGATGGGCAGGCTGGGCCCACCAACCTCGCCAGCCTAAGAGAAGGAAAACTCTAACATCAAACCCGGGCAGATAGAGCTCGTTAATGTAACACCTACCACCTGGAGGACTCGCTGCCGGCGTCCCGGCTTACTGGGCCATGGCAGATGACCCCCAGGTGAAAGGGTGGAGCCAGTACCGCGCACACTGCGCTTCACCTAAAAAATTCCTCTGCGCAAGCCTGAAGGGCATATCCACATACACAACCCACAACGCATCAAGTCCTGCAGCGATGGGCAAGGGGCGAAACGGCAGGTGGAAGGTGCCACTGAAAGCCGCAGTCCCGATCCTGCATGTAGGCGGTTCAGGGTATTGGTCGCCTGATGCTAACCCGGAGATGAAAGCATTTTTCGGCAGCACCCTGAACGACCAAGCAGCCTTATCTAGGGACAGCACTGCTTGCTCCACACGGAGAGGGGCCTAGAAAAGGTGGCCTAAACAAAGCTTGTCTCCTCCACCCCAGTTGGCTAGCAGTGGTCAACGGGCATCCTTACTTGCGGTCAAAAAATAACAACAAAGAAAAGGCATGCACCTGCCTCACAAAGTGTGCAAAGACTAAAGCTTGCGTGTTGGAACATCAGAACCATGCTTGACACAGTAGACAGTGGTCGCCCTGAACGATGCTCTGCTCTAGTTGCCCACCAACTTCTCAGGTTGAATATCGACATAGCAGCTCTCAGTGAGGTCCGTTTCCCTGAGGAAGGTAGTCTTCAAGAACACGGTGTAAGTCGGGTAAGTCAAAGGCTGAGAGCCGCCTTTCGGTCGGGTAAGTCAAAGGCTGAGAGCCGCCTTTCTGGCGTTGGCTTCATGGTCAGGAACTCCATTGCCTCCAAACTCGAAAACCTGCCAACCGGTCACTCAGATCGCATCATGTCCATGCGCCTCCCACTTCAAAACAAGCAGCATGCAACACTCTTCAGTGTGTATGCCCCAACCCTTCAAGCAGATCCTGCAGAAAAGAACAAGTTCTATGCTGATCTACACAACCTCATACGGAAGACCCCTACAGAGGACAAGGTGATCATCCTTGGTGACTTCAATGCCAGAGTAGGTAAAGACTCGGAAGCCTGGAAAGGAGTACTTGGCAAACACGGCATTGGCAACTGCAATGACAACGGGCGCCTCCTGCTAGAATTCTGCATGGAGCAACAGCTCACCATCACCAACACTATCTTCCAGCAGAAGAACAGTCTGAAGACAACCTGGATGCACCCACGGTCCAAGCACTGGCACCTTATCGACTACATTCTGGTGCACCAGAGAGACCTTCGAGATGTCTTACACACCCGAGAAATGCCCAGTGCAGAATGTCATACGGATCATCGTCTTGTACACTGCAATCTCCGTCTTCACTTTAAACCCACACCCAGGAGAGGAGGTATCCCTCGGAGGAAGTTTCAGGTTGGCAGTCTCCAGTCAGCCGAAGTTAAAGCTGCCTTCCAGGCAAAACTCCAGTGAAGAATTGAGGACCCCAGTTGCCCCACAGACCCTTCTCCAGAAGCACTCTGGGAACACCTAAAAACTACCGTCCTGCAGATCTCTGAAGAAGTCCTCAGGTTCTCCACAAGGAAGAACAAGGACTGGTTTGATGAGAACAATCAAGGGATCCAAGATTTACTGGCGAAAAAGAGATCTGCCTACCAAGCACATCTTGCTCAGCCCTCCTGTCCTGGGAAAAAAGCAACCTTTCACGCTGCATGTAGCAACCTCCAGCGCAAGCTTCGAGACATTCAGAACGATTGGTGGACCAAGCTTGCAGAGAGAACCCAGCTGTGTGCAGACACTGGTGATTTAAGAGGGTTCTACGAAGCCCTGAAGGCAGTATATGGTCCATCATATCAGGCTCAGAGTCCCTTGCGTAGTGCAGACGGCCAAGTGCTCCTCACAGACAAGGCATCCATACTGAACCGGTGGTCAGAGTATTTTCAGGTTCTCTTCAGTGCCAACCGCGTAGTTCAAGATTCAGCAATCCACTTCACCCCGCTTCAACCAGTGAAAACAGAGTTGGATGAGATCCCCACCCTAGAAGAGACTGTTAAAGCCATCAAGCAACTGAAAAGTGGCAAGGCAGCAGGAGTTGATGGAATTCCACCAGAGATCTGGAAGCATGGGGGCACAGTACTACATAGCTCACTTAACAAAGTACTTGTCACCTGCTGGGAACAAGGCAAATTACCACAGGACTTTCGCGATGCAATCATCATCACCCTATAAAAGAACAAAGGGGAAAAGTCAGACTGCTCCAACTACCGGGGGATAACCCTGCTCTCCATCGCAGGCAAAATCCTTGCCAGAATACTCCTGAACAGACTGGTGCCCACCATTGCAGAAGAACTCCTCCCAGAGAGCCAGTGCGGCTTCAGAGCTAACAGGAGCACCACCGACATGGTATTTGTTCTCAGGCAGCTCCAAGAGAAATGCAGGGAACAGAACAAGGCTCTGTATGTGACTTTTGTCGACCTTACCAAAGCCTTCGATACCGTTAGCAGGAAAGGCCTGTGGCAAATCTTGGAACGTTTAGGATGTCCCCCAAGGTTCCTCAGCATGATCATCCAGCTACACGAAGACCAGCGAGGCCAAGTCAGACACTGCAACGACCTCTTGGAGCCCTTCCCAATAGGCACAGGTGTAAAGCAAGGCTGCGTTCTCGCGCCAACTCTCTTTACGATCTTCTTTAGCATGATGCTTCAAAGAGCCGCAGTAGATCTAGATGATGACGATGGTGTCTACATCCGCTATCACACCGATGGCAGCCTGTTCAACCTGAGGCGACTAAAGGCCCACTCCAAGACGATGGAAAAACTCATCTGAGAGCTACTGTTTGCTGATGATGCTGCATTCGTCTCCCACTCGGTATCAGCTCTGCAGCATATGACGTCCTGCTTTGCAGAGGCTGCCAAGCTATTTGGCCTAGAAGTTAGTCTGAAGAAGACAGAAGTTCTCCACCAGCCTGCACCCCAGGAAGATTATCACCCTCCCTGCATCACTGTGGGTGAATCAGTTCTGAAGACAGTCCAGCAGTTCAGCTACCTGGGGTGCATCATCTCCTCAGATGCCAAGATCGACAAGGAGATTGACAACAGGCTGGCAAAGGCAAACCGTGCATTTGGCCGACTGCACAAAAGAGTGTGGAGCAACAAGCATCTGAAAAAAGGCACAAAGATCAATGTTTACAAAGCGGTTGTGATGACAACCCTCATCTACGGCTCCGAATCGTGGGTTTTATACCGTCATCACCTGCGACTCCTTGAGCGCTTTCATCAGCGCTGCCTTCGCACCATCCTCAACATCCACTGCAGTGACTTTGTGACCAACACTGAAGTCCTCAAGCGGGCGGAGGTTACCAGTATCGAGGCACTGCTGCTGAAGACGCAGCTGCGCTGGGCAGGGCATATTTCTAGGATGGAAAACCACCGCCTTCCCAAGATTGCCCTGTATGGCGAACTCTCCACCGGCCATCGAAATAGAGGGGCACCAAAGAAGAGGTACAAGGACTCCTTGAAGAAATCCCTTGGCACCTGTCGCATCAACCATCACCAGTGGTCTGACCTAGCCTCAGATCGCAAAGCATGGAGACACACCATCCAGTAGGCTGTCTCTTCCTTTGAGAACGCACGCATAGCTGGTCTTGAGGACAAAAGGAGATTGAGGAAGAATCGCACTGCTACAGCACCAACCCTAAATCAGACTTTTCCCTGCAGCCACTGTGGCCGGACCTGCCTGTCCCGCATTGTTCTTGTCAGCCACCAGCGAGCCTGCAGCAGACGTGGACTACTGCACCCTTCTTAAATCTTCGTTCGCGAAGCCAAGCTGAGAGAGAGATATTTGATGAAGTGTGTAGATCAAAATATAATTTATGCATGTAACATGGATGGTTAAATGGGTGTTAATATAAATGATGAACTATGTACATCTAAACTGACAAACACATTTTCTGATTCACATTATTTTCCATGATGCTGACAGTCAATTTTTGGTGATAACAAGTAACAGCCTCAGTTCTGAGGGCTGTTGTAGTAATGGCAGCCAGTTGCCAAAATAATTATCCCTATCAACATTCCATAGGGGAATAAAGAACAACATACATGTCTCTGCAAGGCACAGATCATATAGCAAGGACACTGGAGTCTACAAGAGCAATCCCCATTGCATCCAATAATCAGGCAGAAGTATCCTGTGGCATTCCTCTGAGTGGCACACAGGTGCAGCCAACCATCACCTGCCAATGCAGCCATCACCACTCAATGCCACTCAAAGACCCAGAGACTGTACAACCCCCAAAGAGGCACGTGGCCTGAGTGTTCTCCCTAAAAGCTCACACTTTCTTTAAATCTAATATAGGATTAGATGGTTGCTTCAGAGTTGAGCAGGATTTTGGGAGGTGTATCCATGACTGGTCATGGGAAAATTAGGGCTACCAACTACCAGGTGACACCTGGAAATCTCCTAGTATCACAATTGATCTCCAGATGACCAAGATCAGTTCCCCTGGAGAAAATGCTGACTTGGAGGGTGGACTCTATGGCATTATACCTGCTGAGGTTTCCCCCCTCCTCAACCCTCCCCCCTCCCCAGGTTCCACCTTCAAAATCTCCAGGTATTTCCCAAACCAGAGCTGGCAACCCTAGGGATAATATTTTTTCCCCATCTGCTTCATAATGTCTGGGGAAGTTTCTTTTAAAAATAATTAAATACGTCTGGTCAGATTAAACTGACCAGGCTGTAACTAAAGTGGCCAGTTTAGTGCCAGCTGACTGTTAATTAGATCAGCAACCATCCTGAAGTATCCTAGGGCAGGGAGAAGTAATTATATCAGACACTTTAGGCCAGGGGTGTTGAACTCATTTGTTATGGGGGTCAGATCTGACATAAATGAGACCTTGTCAGGCCGGGCCATGTTAGGCCAGGCCATGTGTATACCTATTTAAGATTAGTTAGCAGAGATATAAACTTTATAAAGGACACAGACATACAATATTAAAGATTTTTTTTTAAAAAAAACCCCAAAACCTTAAAATAAAACATACTTAAAACATGAGCACTCATTGGTCTTAAAGGTGCTTTCTTTGTATTTCTCCAATAGGATCCAGGAAACTCTGGCTCTTTCCTTCTTTCCCCAAAGGACAAGGAGGGGGAGGAGCCTCAGCCAACAGAAGGAAGAGAGGGCTGGTTCAGTATCTCTACTGTGTGATTGAGAGAGCCTGGCAAAGCAAGTTCTGCCTCCCCCCCCTCCTCCCCAAGGAAGGAGCCTCAGTCAAAGGAGAAAATAGAGGTTTTACTCTGTAGCTCCTGTGGAGAAGGAAGCAAGAGAGAGGGAGAAGGAAGCATATGACAGACAGTTGCTTGAGGCCTGATACGGTCTCTGAGAGGGGATTGTTTCAGTGCTGGTCGTCAGTGCTTGATCTCTCATGCTGACTGCTGTAAGGGAATGGTCTTGATGGCCAACATTGGTATAATTTACTGTACAAGCTGAGATAAGCAAAAACTGGCTAATTTTATCACTGTGTGTTTGAAGACAGGATGGAATTGCCCATACACTTCAAATCCACATATTAGCCTCTGTGGGTACCCACATGAATGAGGTAAACTCTTTACCCACTGTGGTTCAGCAATTTAAAATTAATGAAGCCTTAGTAAAATCAGATTCTGGTGTGTGTGCTTCTTTCAGTTAAAACAGTTTTATTTGGTAACATATGGTAACAAATTATATTTCTTGCATCATTAATAACTTCTTTTATCTATCCCATATATTACTTTCTACCCACCCCTCCTCCCGTTACTTGACCCCCGCTGGTGTTATTTACTTAAAATACTAATATTTAAAGGTACCCTTAACTAATAAAAACAAAAATTAATATTTAATAAAAACAAAAATTAATACTCTCCTTTTTTTCTAAGACTTAATCATTATCAAAAATTGTCCAATGTCCTTTTACTTTCCACTCTTTTTCTACATATCTTCTGAACTTTTTCCACTCCATCTTAAAAAACTTCTAAATCATAGTCTCTTAACATTCTTGTTAATTTGTCCATTTCACGCCACTTCATAACTTTTACAATCCAATCCCATTTCTCTGGTATTTTTTCTTGCTTCCACAACTGCGCATATAATGTCCTAGCAGCTGAAAGCAAGTACCAAATTATAGAAATGTTCTTCTTTTGGAAATGTTCCCATTTGTAATCCCAACAGAAAAGTCTCTGCAACTTTCTTAAATTCATATCCCAAGATCTTAGAGATTTTTTGTTGAATCATCTGCCAATACTTTTTTGCTCTTTCACTAGTCCACCACATATGGTAGAAAGAACCTTCATGTTTTTTACATTTCCAACATCTATCTGGCATCTTGTTGCTCATCTTTGCTAATTTTTTAGGAGTCATATACCATCTATACATCATTTTAAAACAGTTCTCTTTAATACTATGACATGTCGAAAGCTTCATAGAATTCTTCCTCAAGTATTCCCAAGTTTCCATTTGTATTTTTTTATTTACATTAATTGCCCATTTAATCATTTGAGATTTTACTACTTCATCTTCCGAAGACCATTTTAAAAGTAATTTATATATTTTTGAAATTAATTTTTCATTGTCTCCAAACAGAACTTTTTCCATTTCTGTTTGTTCTTTTCTTATTCCTTCAGTTTTGATATCATTATCCACCAAACTCTCTGTTGCATTTGAAACCAATCATATTTATTATTTAACTCTTCAGCAGTTTTCAATTCTATTTTGCCACTTTGTATTTTTAATAATTGATTATATGACAACCACTTTTCCTCACCTATCTCAGCCGTTATTTTTATTACTTCAGCTGGCACTATCCATAGCGGTCTTCTCTCATCTCCATATTTCTTATGTTTCATCCATGTATTTAACAAATTATTTCTTACATAATGGTGAGAGAAAAAACCGTCCATCTTCTTTTTTCCATAATACAAATACGCGTGCCAGCCAAATTTATTTCTGTGACCTTCCAACGCGAAGAGTTTTTTATTTAACATTATCCATTCCTTTATCCACACTAAACAAATTGCTTCTTGATATAATTTTAAATTCGGTAATTGAAATTCACCTCTCTCTTTTGCATCTGTCAAAATTTTCATTTTGATCCTTGGTTTCTTCCCAGCCCACACAAATTCTGAAATTTTTCTTCAACATTTATCAAATTGTTTACTATCTTTCACAATAGGAATAGTTTGAAACAAATACATTATTCTTGGTAGAATATTCATTTTAATTGCAGCTATTCTACCCAGCAATGACAAATTAAGTTTATTCAATTTTAACATATCTTCATCCATTTTACGCCATAGCTTCTCATAGTTATTTTTGAACAAATCAATATTCTTCACTGTTATCTCCACACCCAAATATTTTACCTTGGAGGTAACTTCACAGCCTGTCAGTCTCTGCAAGGCCTGTTGCTTGTTTGTTTGCATGTTTTTACATAAAAAAAATTGATTTTTCTTTGTTAATACAAAGTCCCGCTAACTCCCCATATTCTTACTTTTTAGCTAACAGCAAAGGTGTAACTTGTATGGGATTTTCATTTATAAACATTATATCATCTGCAAATGCTCTGTATTTGTAAGTAAATCCTTTTATTTTTAATCCTTCTATTTCTTTATCTTCTTGAATCTGCATCAATAATGTTTCAAGAGTCATTATAAACAACAATGGGGAAAGCAGACAACCTTGTCTTGTCCCTTTGCTAATTATCATATCTTCTGTAAGATCTGTGTTTATACATAGCCTTGCATGTTGTTCAGTGTATATTGCTTTTATCATTCTTATAAAGCTTTCTCCCAACTCCATTTTCTCCATTACTGCAAACATAAAGTCCCAGTTTAAATTGTCAAATGCTTTCTCTGCATCCGCAAAGAATAATGCTACTTCCTTTTCTGGATGTCTTTCATAATATTCTACAATATTTACAACAGTTCTAATATTGTCTCTTATTCGCCTTTTGAGAATAAACCCCGCTTGCTCTTCCTTTATAAAATTTATCAAATGTTGTTTAAGCCGTTCTGCCAAGATTCTTGTATATATTTTATAATCATTATTTAATAGCGAAATTGGTCTGTAATTTTTTACATTTGTGACATCTCTATCTTCCTTTGGAATCAACGAAATAACAGCTTCCTTCCATGTGTTTGGAATTTTCCCTTTTATTCTTATCATGTTCATCAACTTTTGCAATTTCAGTATTAACTCCTCTTTAAAGGTTTTAAAGTATTTAGCTGTATATCCATCTGCCCCAGGTGGCTTTCCATTTTTCATTGCATTAATTGCTGCTTCAATTTCTATTTTTTCAATTGGATCATTAAAAACTTTTCGCATATTTTATGTTAAGGGTTCTATATTTATCTTTTGTAAATACTCATTCTTTCTTTATTTTAACACCTTTAAACAACTTGGCATAATACTTAAAAAATTCTCTTTTTATTCCCTCTTGGCTAACCACCTCTCTTCCATCTACCACAATTTTATTAATAATTTTATTTTCTTTCTTTTTCTTCAGTTGCCAAGCCAAATATTTTCCAGGTTTGTTTGCACCCTCAAAAGATTTCTGCTGCAGTCTTTTCAGATTCTATTCCAGTTCTTTATGTCTCATTTGCATTTGTAGTATTGTAATTTCCCTTATAATTTTCTTTTTCCCTGGCCTTTTTCTCAACTCCCCTTCTTTCGTCTTTATTTCATTTTGAATGGCTAATAACTTTTTCTTTTGCTCTCTTATCTTTATTATTTAAAGTAATCAATATTCCTCTCATTACTGCTTTATAGGCATCCCAGACTGTCTGAAATTCTATATCTTCTTTGTCATTCCTTTGAAAGAAAGCTTTAGATTCCTTTTTTTAGGGATGTCACTATTTCTTTATTCTGTAGTAAATCTTCATTCAATCTCCATCTTCTCAACTTCTTAGACAATTTTGTAATCCACATTATTGGGTTATGGTCAGCCCCAATTTTAGGTAAAATCTCTATTTTCCTTGTTATAAGACCTAAATCTTTAGTGCCCCACAACATGTCAATTCTGGAAAAAGTTTTATGTCTTGCTGAAAAAAAGTATAGTCCCGCACTTCAGGATTAAATTTTCTCCATATATCCTCCAAATTTTCTTGTTTGACCAATTCAAAAAAAGACTTTGGCAATTTTCCTTCTTTATTATTATTTTTTTCCCCCAGACCTATCCAGTGTATTCTTAATTGTTCCATTAAAGTCCTCCATTATCAAAACTTGGTCATAAGTCAGTTCATCAAATTGTTGTATAATGTCTTTTTAAAAAGCATCCTTTGCACCATTTGGTGCATACAGACCCAATAACAACTTTTTTTTTTGCATTTAATATTATTTCTACTGCTACAAATCTTCCATCTTTATCTTTAAACACTAATTTCGGCTCCAATTCTTGTTTAATATATAAAATCACTCCCCTTTTCTTCTGTTCAGCCAATGAATAAAATTCTTGTCCCAATTGTTTATTTCATAAAAAAATTGTAATTCTTTTGTTTAATATGCACTTCTTGTAAACAAACTATATTACAATTTTGCTTTTTAATCCACTGAAACATTGCCCTTCTTTTTTGTGATGAATTTAGTCCATTTACATTCCAAGACAATAATTTGTAATCCATCATGGTGCAAATTCTTTATGTTCTTCATAAAATCTACACAGTTCCTGTGTGTTTGTAATTATGGTTCTTTTCCCCTGAAGTTCAAAGCTCAAACCTTCTGGTATTATCCATTTATACCTCATTTCATTGTCCCGTAATTTTTCTGTCAGTTTTTTATATGTTCTTCTATCATTTATCACTTGCCTTGGCAACTCCTTCATAATTCTTACTCTGCTGCCTCCCACTATCAATGTCTTTTCAAAGTTTTTGTTCATGATCTTTCCCACCATTTCTTTTGTCATATGTCTTATGACAACATCTCTTGGTAAATTATTTTTTTTTTTTTGCATAGAGTGAGTTCACTCTATACATATAGTCATACATATTTTTAGTCTCTTCAGGATCTTCCTCTAAAAATTCTGCAATTATTTTTATTATATATTCTTTCAAGTCACCATCTTCCTTTTCAGGTACTCCTCTCAGACATATCTGAGTCTCCATCAATTTGCAGTCATGGATTGCCACTTTTTCTTGTATTTTCAACAAGGTGGAGTCATGTACTCTCATTCTCCCTTCTGCCTCCTGCACTTTCTTAGATGTTTCCTCTGCCTCATTTCTGAGATCTTCAGTATCTTTTTTAATCTCTTCTATAATTTCTTTTTTAGATACAGTTATCATCTCTTTCATGCCTCTCCTCATTCTGGCCTCTATTGCCTCTAATTGATCCTGCATTTTCTCTAATGAGGTAGCCCTTGCACGGCTTTGCTTATGTTCTGACATTTAAAAGCACCAAAAATTTTGATTTCACCAATTTCAAATTTGACTATCAAGTTCAAAAGATTAGAGCTTGCTTTTTACAACAAGCCTAATTTCACTGTCCTCAGAGCTTCCCAGACCGAGATATTAATTTTGAAAGTTTTTAAATCCTTCAAAATGGTGGTCGCAACTTTTTGCTTCTCTCTAAAAAATTATTTTCTTTTTTCTTTTAAAGGCTTCTAAAGTCCATTGTAAACAATATGTCCAATAGTATTTATCTTCTTATCATTACCTCAATTATTTCCAACAATTTTTAATGTCCCGAACACTTTAAAAATATCATTTTAATTTTAACCTCCTTCCAATGGCCGCCAATGTTTATGGTATTATAGTCCTAGAGTAGGCTTTTCATCTGCTACTTCCTGCTTTACTTGCCACCAAATCTCGTTTTCACTGGTAAAGAGATCTCACGATACTTGACGTACTTACTGTGTTGATTGTATATGCTGCAGGTCTGTGATGATGGTGCTCTTTTTTCAAAACCACAAGTAGACCAAACAATAAATTCCTTCGCACTTTTTAGCACTGTCCTTTAAATTTACAAAGTTCAAATTTCACCTCTTCCTCCCTTCTTCTTCTAAGCTTTCTAGATTTCCAATTCCCACCTTCTGAATTTATTCTGTTTAACTGTAAATAGTCCCGGAATGAAAGATAGTAATCTGTACCTTTTCTGCCAATTATCCAGATCCACACTGGTCTTGTGTAGCTTTAGATGTTTAGCAATGTCCAAGAAGGTTAGGATTCTGTTGAGCTTATGTCAAATAAATGACTCTGAGAACTTCTGTAGATGATGAAAATGCAACTCTTCCCGGAGACCCCTCAAAGCAGCCCACCCCCGTGACTCCCTTTTAGCCAAGGTAAATCTCCTCAAAGTTTTCTGTGCATATCTTGGACTAATCTCTAACTGAGAAAAGTAGGCAGTAGGCATTAATTTGCCTTCCACTACCCCAAACAGAAGTTCCAGCCTGCTCCTGTTACGAGAAGTAGCTCAACTCGGCATTTTCCTTCCCCGGAAGTCTGGTGTGTGTGCTTCTTAAGGGGGATGAGGATTTAAGAATATATTTAATATTTAGCATGAGCTTTCATGAGCCAGAATCCATTTCATCTGGAAAAATCTGAAAGCTTATGACAGAATAAATGCATTAGGCTTTAAACTGTCACAATGTCCTTAATTCTATTACATCTTTTAAATATAGGAAATATTCTTTTTTTGCAGAAAATCCAAGCAATATTTATCTTTTGTCTTCTGCTTGGAAGAAAATCCTTTGTGAAAGAAACATAAGATTGAGAGTCCACAAGCAGAAAAGAGCAAGCAGTAGCACCTTAAAAACTAACAAAATTTGTGGCAGAGTATAAGCTTTTGGAAATCACTGTTCACTTCTTCAGATATCCTTCCACTAATTTTGTTACTCTTTATGGTGCTACATGACTCTTGCTCTTTTCTACTACTACAGACAGACAAACACAGCTACCTATCTTGATCTAAACATAATACTGTTACACATAGTTTGTTCTCTTCAGTACTAGAGCTGGGAAACATTGTAGTTTGGACCTAGCCAGCTCCAGGTTTGGAAATTCTTGGAGATTTAGGGATGGAGTCTAGGTAGTCAAGATTTTTGCAATTCAATTTTTAGCTCGTGGCTGAACCACAAACCAACATGTTGGATGGTGAACCAAACTGATTCATATTGGTTCATAAACCTGCTTTCTGCTCCCTGACACTTTTTCTGGGGAGCAGAAGGCCGGGGTTTAAATGGCTTTCTGCTGCCCACCACTCAGCTGTTTTTCATGAAGAGAAAAAACCAGGAGTTTAAATGGCTTGGAGCCATATAAACCTGTGCTTTCTGCTTTTCATGAACTGCCACAAACAACTACAATTGCCTTAAAAATCATGGAAGTTCATGACAGTTCTTTAGTTCACAAACATTGCTTCAATGATCCAGCAATTCAGTGATCCAGTACAATGATAAGTTGTTTCCAAACCATCTACCAATTATCCTTTAGCATTCTGGAGTGCTTTATTCTAACTATTTTGTATTTACTGGCTCTGGAAACACAAGGTCCATACTACTCAGTAATAAGGCAATTGTGTAATCACTTTTGTCTTGTAAATTATAGTATAATTAGGATTAGTTGGAGGGAAATGGTGATTGTGGTTTGATACATTGATAGTGTTACATTTAATTAGTGAATCCCATAACTTTGGATTCTCAATGCAGAGCTATAGGAAAAGAGAATAACACAGTTCTGTTAGGACTGCTTGCAAAGTAATGGGATGCAAACTGTGAAAGTAGAATGAAGATTCACTCATACAAAAAAAGGATCCATGATTTTTATCAGTCTCTCTCAACTCTCTGGAATACATTGGGAGCCTTTGACCCCCCCCCCCCAATTGGGTAGCTTTTTTGACAATGCAGCGATATTAAGTGGGAAGGGGGAGCTAGGAAAGCCCTATTCTGCAAGTTGTAGTCTGTTCATATTGCTTAGGACACAAGCTTGAACTTTGGGTAAAATCTGTAGAAAAATTACAATTCCTCCTTGGATCCTGGGCAACATGAGTTTTCTTGGTTCTTCCACCCCTCCCCTTTCTAGCTGCTGTTCTGCCAATGGAACATGCTCTGTTTATGTGTTCACTTTTCTGAGATTTTAGGATCAAGTTAAAACTTTTTTTTATTTTTTCAGGGCTTTAACAGATTTTCCCCCCTCTTTTTTGCCATTCATTATTATACAGCAATTTTAAAAACCTTTTGTTAAATCATTACTGGTTTAAATACTTTGTTTTTGAATGTTATTTCAATTTATCGTTACAATTTAGCTTTTTACTCCTTTTTGTATACTGCCCCCCCCTGAATTTACTTGGTTGAGAAATAAAGTACAAATGTTTAAAATAGATAAATAAATATTCATCTGTCTAGTACTGCTCTTACAGCTATACAGCTATACTGCTCTTTACTGCTCTTACAGCTATAGCTTTGAGCAGAAAATAAAAAAAACCAAAATAATATAATGCCATATTGATGTTTAATTATTGCCCCTATAAATTTTGCCATGCAGGAAGTAATAAAATCATTTATATCCAATTATAGCTATGTCACCTGTGCTCTCATACCATCAGATGCCTTGCTGGGCATTTCCATATTTTAAAATAAAAGAGTAACTAAACTGGCCCTCAAATCGTTAAATATAGGACATTCCATGATCATTTGTTCAATTGTTTCAACTTTGTCATGTGAGTATCTACATTTTCTGTTTGAATAAATGACTGTTGTGAAGGAAAGTGGGGCAGATCTCTGTTAAGGCTTTTTTTGAAGACTCTCAGATCACAGACAAAACAGTCTGGACTTGTCTTTACATGAATGGCTTTTGCCATGGGTTTTGGAGGCATGTGAGCTTTGCCTCTCACAGGTAAGGCTGCCAGGTCCTTTCTTTCTGCCAGTGGGGGGATTGCTGGGCCTTTCTGGGATCTTCTGGTGCTCCAGTTTTTGAGCAAAACTCTATGGTTTGAGCTTGATTTTACCATAGAGTTTTGCCCAAAAACTAGAGCATGACATCAGTTCCAGGTGACATCATTGTGCCATGTTTGGGAGAATTTTTGAGTGGGGTTTTCCCCCACTGGCCAGCTGCTAGTGGCAGGGATGAGCCTGCAAAAGCAGGGGAATCCCTGCCCAGGCTGGTGGTCTGACAACCCTATTCAGCGGTAGAGTGGCCTAGCCCACTTCCAGTTTTTGAGGCTCCTGAATCCTGGTATATTAAAAAATGAAGAAATACTGCCACTAATTCCAGGGCTTTTTTGTAGCAGGAACTCCTTTACAGATTAGGCCACGCCCCTCTTATGTAATCAATCCTCCAAGAGTTTACAGGGCTCTTATTCCAGGGTCTACTGTAAACTGTTGGAGGATTGGCTACATCAGGGGGATTTGCCCTAATTTGCAAAGAAGTTCCTGCTACAAAAAAAGCCCTGTAGCATACACTACAGGTGGTGTGTTCCAGCAATGGACCACGTGTTTAAATTTGTATGATGAAAATCTTTTTAGTCTTGTCAGTGTATCTGCAATTGTACAAATAACCTCATTTGGAAATAATATCAAAAGTCTAAATTTTAAAGTGTCAGTGAATGTGAGGCCCGAGCCAAACAGTCCTCCTGCCCCCAACCCTAGGGTTGGAAAGTTCAATTCAAGAAATATCTGGGGACTTTGGGGGTGGAGCCAGGAGACTTTGGGGGTGGAGCTAATAGCAAGGTCGTGACAGGCATAATTGAACTCTAAAGGGAGTTCTGGTAGGGTTGCTAAGTCTGTCTCAGAAAATATCTGGGGACTTTGGGGGTGGAGCCAGGAGACTTTCACATTCCCTAAAATAAATAAGTAAAAAAAACAAACAGTAGTGCAATTCCCCAGAATACAGTGTTCGTTCCCTCGCCCCAACCAGTGTTTGTTCCGGCACCTTCTCTGTATTATCTCTCTCACAGACACACAGACACACAGAGAGAGAGAGAAGCCAAAATAAACAGCTTGCAATCCCACACTTGTGTGGTCTCACTAGGGCAATTTACTCACGAGTTGCTGAAGTTCCAAGTTCTAAAGAATAAGACAAGGAAACTAAAGGTTCTAGTTTACCTTTTCCTGTGCAAATGGCCTCTGAGATGATTATAAAACCAATGCAGTTTCTGGATTCCTTCCCTTCCACCAGGCACTTTGTTCTGCAGGCTTGCCCCGCCCGCTGCCTGTTCTAAGATTTAAAGGCACAGAGCACCTTTCTAGGAAAAAAGCTGTTCCCAGGGTCTTCTTAAGCTTTCGAGGTTTGAAAGTACATGGGAGCTGTTGGGGTGGGACTTCCCTCCACTGGACAGCTGGCTGGGAGTGGAAAAGAATCTGCAAAAGGGGGGAACCCCCATTGAGACCTGGGGATTGGCAAGCCTACCCCATCGCATGACAGGCTCTGCATGCAAGTAAACATAAAGTAAGCACCATTTTAACGCCCAATGTTTGTTAGGTGACTCAGAAATAAGAGAAATGACAGAAGGGCATTCCTTTCTTCTTGTCACATTGCATTCCATAGAGACTAAATGCATAGACAGTTAGTACTGTGGTAGTGTTATCTGTTATCGGAATAACGAGGCAAACACTTTAATTTTGGGGTAATAAAACTGGGCAACTTTATTGAACATTTTCTATGGCATGGGGCAACCTAAACTGCTGGACAGGCCAAGGGAAACCCCTGACCCTTCCCTGTCCGGCAAGGGCGAGCCACCCAGCCCCTGGCAGTAGCCAGTTTGCATTGGCTAATGCCAGGCCGGCTAAGGCCAGGTTTACCCTCCCCTGTCCAGGCCCCGCACTCCGGTGCAGGTCTTAACAGAGGAGGGAACTATATAGCAGGCATCACAGCAGAGAGCCGTACAGCCCAGCTGCCGTTCCATCCCGCCACTTCCCCTCAAACAGGGTAAACCAAGGGTGCTCACCAGTGTCCTAAATTGCCCAAAGCAAACTCCAGCCAAATAACATTAACAACACCCCCTTAATATTTCCCAGCCACATGCAAACAGTACAAGGTAGACGAAACACACCCCAACTAGAACCAATCAGTTGGGGTGAAAAAATTCCCACCTGGCCCCACAAATCAGTGACCGGAGAAGCCTGTACTATTGCTGGGTGGGAAGGTGGGCCAAGAGCGCTTCAAACTGTGCCGTTCAGGGGCGGGGCTGGGGCTAATAAAGCCCCCAAGCTCCACCCCCCACCCAAGCCCGGATGGGCAGGAAGGTCCATTCGCCTCCCCTCCTTCTGGAGAGGCAAACACGGCCCCCGCCCTATGCTGCTGTTCGGCGACGAAGTCAGGAAAGGGCTGCATTATATGCAGAGGTACCTGTATGTTACACTTGTACACAGCTTCAAGTGAATATGGAGCTTGCCTCCACAATTTCATTTATTCCCCCTGTGCACTGTTTCTGTGCAAAGTTGTGTGGAAAAGGCTCTTCTCTTTCCTAAACCTGTTATCTTTATAAAAGCAGTGTAACATGTGGCTCTTAACATAGTGCTCATATGCCGCTGTAATTTTTGTATGGCACAAGAGAGAAAATTAAAGTCCTGCCTCTTTCTTGTGTGCTCTAGTACTTCAATCAGATGATGTTTACCACTGAGTCAGATGATAACTAGAATATTATAGCTGACTGAAGTCCCAATCTGTTCTACTGCTGAGAAGACTCCTGGGATTGTTAATGGGACACGGAACACTTCACTTTTGGTACACTGACTGAAAAGTAGTGCAATTTAGTAAGGAAGAAAAGTCATTACCGCCACTTTATAGTTGTGTGGTGGCCTAGATTAAATGAGTTTGAAAGTACGGACATATTGAAGCCATGTGGCCATGACATACACAAAAATAAACCTTTAAACAATCACTGGCAGTTTCACCAAGGAACCCAAAGACTGAACATTTCTAGAGAACAAACAGTCTTCTTCCAGGGCCCTGTCAAATGCATTTCATCTAAATTCATAAACAAATCTGGCATTTTGAATTTGCATGTGTGTTCCTGTGTATTAGCTCTACTGGAATGTTGAAATGAAATTTGAATAGAAGTAAATTCTCACACATATATCTTGGAAACTGAATAGAATCACCACCCAAATATTTGTACAGTGCAATCTGGCTGGTCATCTGGGCTAGAAAACTGGGCTAAAACAAAATGAATTTCAATGGGGGATAAACATAAAGTTCTGTATTTAGGTAGGGAAAATCCAATGCATAATTATAGGATGAGGGAGACTTGTTTTGGTAGTAGTATGTGTGAAATGATCTAGGGGTCTTACAGCACAATCCTCAGGGGGGGGGGGCAGAAAGTCCTTTGGGAGCAGACGATCTGCTACTCAGGCACAAGTACCAGCTGCATTGACATACAGCTGGTGCCGCCACAGCAGAGGGGAGTTACGTGTGCGTGGGGTCGCCCCAGCGCCACTCTGCCCAAGAGCAGCAGCGCCTGAGGGCTGTGCCAGAGTGTTGGCGGAGGTGAGGCAGAGTGCGACTCTCAGGCGCAGGAGAGGGTGGAGTTGGGGGTGCGGCCAGGCTTAGGCAGCACCTTGAGTAGTTTGGGCCATGACACGTCCCCCCGAGAGGTGCAAAGTTACGTCTGCAAAAATGGCAGCATGCCCCATAGGCACTCATTGAAACCATAAACAAAGGCCACCACTGTGAAAGCTCACAAACCCCTTAGGGAGCGGTGTAATTGCCTCACCAATCCCCTCGCGCCAATCGGCACTCTCCCTCCTAGAAATACTTCTGCTCTTACCTCGCAGAACTCAGTTGTTAGGGACAGATGCGCATGGTGAGGAATTCTGCTGGTGAGCTTCCCGTCATGAAGACTTAGAGTGAGGGACAGGCAGACACGTTGGTTTTCACTGTGTGTTTGCTTTGACAATATCTTTGACTTGCTAGGAGGAGAGCTTGGTCTTTCCCCTGGGGCTAACTGCTATTGTTTCCAGGTCTCCACAGGTTCTTAGCTCCTGGAGGCTCTGTATGCAAGGACTATCGCCCATGGCTGGGTAAGTTCAACTGTGCGTCCCCACTGTCCTTCCCCCCCTCACTCTAGACCAGGTGGCATGCAAGTGTCTCTTGCACTTGAACTAGGCAGTGGGCTCCGGCAGGGGGCATTTGATGACCTTGCTCCCCTGTGCTGCTGCCTGCTCCCTTCCCTCGGTCCGTCCTCTGCCGTGTTCCCAACCCCTGGCAGGGCAGGGTGTGTGTGTGTGGCAGCCGCTCTGATGCAGGGAGGTGGGTCAGAGACTGCCCCTTTAAGAGAGTGCCCGGCTGAAATGCAGCCTCCTCCTCCAGCTGTTGCCCCTGCAGGTGCTCTTGATCTCTGTCTCTGTTTTGCAGGTGAGAATCCAACACAGAGGCTTCCACCCCCCCCCTCCACTCCCTTAGCTGTTTCTGCCTGCAACTCTGAATGGAGCCCCGTCCACGGCAAGACTGCCCAGCATGCACCAGGGCAACCGTTGCACTCTGTTCTGGAAAAATAAAGTCTGAACTGTGCCCTCTGTTGTCTCTCCTGCTTATCATCTGCTGCACGTTTGCTGGGCAGCCCCCCCCCTCCCACTCTGTCAGTGGCCTCTCTGAGGGAATGCCTGGGAGGGTGGGCAGACTTGGTTCTTGGGGGGGAAGTGGGCTATGAGCCACCATGCTGCCCCCATGTGGCTGGACAGGGAAGGGGGTTCCACCCCATAGCCTGCCCAGGCTGACGGCCTACCTGACCCCATAGGGCTGATGTGTGCAGGGCACAAAAGGGGGGGGGGCTGATGAAGTGGACTCTGAGCTTTCAGACTGATGAACTCACACTCTGAGTTCTGCAGCCCCCAGGGGAGGTGTTCCGTGCACATGGCAGGGGGCGTCAGGGCAACACAGGGGGTCTCTGGGTGGGGGGGGGGATGTTTGCTGGTGGGCTGCTCACTCCCAGACACACATTCCAGCCACTGTCTATGACAGTGAACTCCTGCACTTGGTACTTCCTGCTTGTCTGCGCATGCCTCTGCCTGTCTGCCTGCCATTTGCAGAGTCTCTGACAGCGGTAGTGTGTGAGGGGATTGACAGCCTCTCCATGGTCCCTGTCTCGCCTCCACCCCTGCCTTGCCACCAAACCAGGCTTCTCATGCCCAGCCTCACTCCTGTTACCTCCCCATGTTGGTGGGATGTCTCTCCTTTGCCTTTGATGGTCTGCCCATCATTGGCTCCGTTATCTGTTTGAGGGTGGGTTGGGGATGGCTATCAGCATCTCTGGGGTGCCTCTCCCCATCCCTGACTGTCATGAGCCACGGCACATGCACAAGGACTGGCCAATGGGAGGGAGACAATAATTCAAAGCCTCGTATGATGCCATAAACTGGGGATAAGTACATTAAAAATTTGCAAAGAGTGGTGCATACGCTAGGTAATGTGAACTTGCAGGCTTGTACGGAAACTAAACCCTCGGGATGCATAAAACGTGGATTCCGATGTCTCTATTCTAATGCACAGAGTATGGGAAACAAACAGGAGGAACTGGAAGTCCTAATAAAGGAAGGAGACTATTGGCGTTTTCGCACTGACCTTAATCGGCAGCGACGTCCCTCTTCACCACGCAGGATCTGCGCGGATTTCGCACCAATTGCTGTGGAGCACCCGGAAGAGCCGCAAAGTCCCACGGCTTTTGCGGCACAAATGTAAACCGCCAAAAACCAGTTTACATTTGCGCCGCAAAAGCTGCGGAAGTTTGCGGCTCTTCCGTGTGCTCTGCAGCAATTGGTGCGAAATCTGTGCAGATCCTGCACGGTGAAGAGGGACGTCGCTGCCGATTAAGGTCAGTGCAAAAATGCCCTATGACATAATAGGCCTTACTGAAACTTGGTGGGATGACACTCACAACTGGAATATTAGGATTCAGGGGTACAACTTATTTAAAAGGGACAGGCAAATGAGCAAGGGCAGAGGCGTAGCAGTATATGTGAAGGAGGTATATACTTGTGAGGAAATATGTGAATCTGAGCAAGGCAGCTCAGTTGAGAGTCTCTGGGTAAAAATAAAAGAAGTAAGAAATAACAGTGATATTATTGTGGGGCTCTGCTATAGACCACCAAGTCAGGCGGAGGACTTGGATGAGATACTTCTACAGAGATTGCAAAGTTCTCCAAGAGAAGGGATACAGTGATCATGGGAGATTTCAATTACCCGGACATTTGTTGGAAAACCAACTCTGCTAAAAATGAAAAGTCAAATAGATTCCTGACTTGTCTTGCTGACAACTTCCTTTTCCAGAAAGTAAAGAAGGAAACAAGGGGATCTGCTATCTTGGATTTGATTCTCATCAACAAGGAAGAATTGATTGAAGAAGTGGGAATAATGGGCACCCTGGGCAGTAGTGACCATGTGATTTTGGAATTTATGGTCTTAGGGAAGGGGAAAGCTATACATAGTCAGACTTATAGGTTGGACTTCAGAAAGGCAAACTTTGATAAACTTAGAACTATGCTGGGTAAAATCCCATGGTCAGAAATACTTAGGAGGAAGGGGGTTCAGAAGAGGTGGGAGTTTCTTAAAAGCCAAATACTGAAAGCGCAATCACAGACAATTCCTATGAGAAGAAAAAATGGAAAAGTCTAAAGAAGCCGAAGTGGCTCCATGGACAGCTCTCTAAAGACTTGAGAAATAAAAAAGACTCCTTTAGGAATTGGAAGGAGGGCCTTATAACCAAGGATGAATGTAAACAAATCACCAATGGTTGTAGAGAAAAAGGAAAGCTAAAGCTCAGTATGAGCTTAGGCTGGCCAAAGGTGCTAAAAACAACAAAAAGGGGTTCTTTTCTTATGTTCAGAGCAAGAAAAAGAGCAAGGACATGGTAGGCCCATTGTGAGGGCAAGGAAGTGAAATTGTAACAAATAATGAAGAGAGGGTGGAACTGCTCAATTTCTACTTTTCCTCAGTCTTCTCTTCTGAGGGAAACGGTGCTCAACATGGCAAAAACAAGACATATAATGAGGGTATGAAGTTCCAACCTAGGATCATCTTGGGAGTAGTACATAAACACCTAGTTTCTTTAAATGAAACTAAGCTCTCAGGGGCGGATGAATTGCATCCCAGGGTTCTAAAAGAGCTTGTGGATGTAATTTCTGAGCTTCTGGCTATTATTTTTGAGAATTCTTGGAGAACAGGAGAGGTGCCGAATGATTGGAGGTGGGCAAATGTTGTCCCCAACTTCAAGAAGGGGAAAAAAGACGATCCAGGTAACTACTGACCTGTCGGCTTGACGTCTATACCTGGAAAGGTTTTAGAACAAGTCATCAAACAGTTGGTCCTGGAACATTTAAAAAGAATGGATGTGATTACTAAGAGCCAGCATGGTTTTCTCAAGAAGAAGTCATGTCAGACTAACCTGATCTCTTTTTTGAGAAAGTGACTACCTTGCTGGATCAGGGGAATGCTGTAGACATCGTTTATCTTGATTTCAGTAAGGCCTTTGATAAGGTTCCACATACTATCCTTGTTGACAAGTTGGTAAAATGTGGCTTGGATCCTGTTACTGTTAGGTGGATCTGTAACTGGTTGACAGATTGCACCCAAAGAGTGCTTATGAATGGTTCCTCATCCACTTGGAGAGAAGTGACAAGTGGAGTGCCTCAAGGATCTGTCCTGGGACCTGTTTTGTTCAACATCTTTATCAATGATTTGGATGAAGGAATAGAAGGAATGCTTATTAAATTTGCTGATGAAACTAAATTGAGAGGGGTTGCAAACACAGAAAAAGACAGAAACAGGATACAGGATGACCTTGACAGGATGGAAAACTGGGCTAAAATCAATAAAATGAATTTTAACAGGGATAAATGTAAAGTTCTGCATTTAGGTGGGAAAAATCCAATGCATGGTTGTAGGATGGGGAAGACTTGTCTTAGCAGTAGTATGTGCAAAAGGGATCTAGAGGTCTTAGTGAATCATACGCTGAACATGAGTAAACAGTGTTATGTGGTGGCTAAAAAGGCAACTGCAGTTTTGGGCTGTATCAACAGAAGTATAGTGTCCAGATCACGTGATGTGATGGTATTGCTTTACTCTGCTCTGGTAAGACCTCTTCTCGAGTATTGTGTTCAGTTTTGGGCACCACATTTTAAGAAGGATATAGACAAACTGGAACAGGTCGAGAGGAGGGTGACGAAGATGCTGATGCGTCTAGAGGCCAAGTCCTATGAGGAAAGGTTGAAGGAGCTGGGGATGTTTAGCCTGGAGAGGAGGTGGCTGAGAGATGATATGGTCACCATCTTCAAGTACTTGAAGGGCTGTCATATAGAGGATGGTGTGGCATTGTTTTCTATGGCCCCGGAAGGTAGGACCAGAACCAATGGTTGAAATTAAATCAAAAGAGATTCCGGCTCAACATTAGGAAGAATTTCCTGACTGAGAGCGATTCCTCAGTGAAACAGGCTTCCTTGGGAGGTGGTGGGCTCTCCTTCCCTGGAGGTTTTTAAAGAGAGGCTAGATAGCCATCTGATAGCAATGAAGATCCTGTGAATTTAGGGGGAAGTGTTTGTGAGTTTCCTGCATTGTGCAGGGGGTTGGACTAGATGACCCTAGAGGTCCCTTCCACCTCTATGATTCTAAAAGGAAAATGCAATTTTGGGCTAGAAGTATAGTGCCCAGAAATATATTGTCCAGATCACACAAAGTTAGGCCTCAGAATCAGTGGGAGCTCACAGGAGCACAGCTCCTGAACCTTTCTGAGAGTTCCACTCCTCCTTCTGAGAGTTCCACCTCCTTGTCCATTGAACAGTATGTGCAGCTGCTTAACAATCCCTGGATGAGCTCCACCACCTATATTTCTACAAAACAATCCCTGCACAAAGTGATAGTTATCACTTTACTCTGCTGTGGTTAGACCTCACCTAGAGTATTATGTTCAATTTTGGGCATCACAGTTTAAGATGGATATAGACGAGCTGAAACATGTCCAGGTGAGGGAGGCAATGAAGATGGTGAATGGACTGGAGAGAAAAGGTTGAAGTAACTGGGTATGTTTAGCCTGGAGAGAACTGAGAGGCAACATGATAACCAACTTTATGTAGTTGAAGGGCTGTCATATAGAGGATGGTGTGGAGTTGTTTTCTGTTGCCCCAGAAAATTGAATCAAAACCAGTGGGTTGAAATTAAATGAAAAGAGTTTTCAACTAAACATTAGGAAGAACTTCCTAACAGTTAGAGTGGTTCTTTAGTGAAACAGGCTTTCTTGAAAAGCGGTGGGCTTTTCTTCTTTGGAGGTTTTTAAACAGAGGCTAGATTGGCACCTGACAGCAATGCTTGTTCTGTGAATTTAGGCAGATTATGAGAGGGAGGGCAGGAAGGGTTGTATCAGTGCTTAGCTCTTGTGGCCCTTTCTTTCACACCTAGGAAAATGCCAACTGTCACTCTAGGGTCAGGAAGCAATTACTGTCCAAGACAGTTTGGCCAGGGATCTTGGAGGGTTTTTTTTTTTTTTTTGCCATCTTCTGGGCAGGAAGCAGGAGTCACTGGGTGGGGTATAGTGAGGTATTTATGAATTTCCTGCATTGTGTAGGGGTTGGACTAGATGACCCTGGGGATACTATCCAATTCTATATTTTATAATTCTATCTTTTTTGTGTATTTTATTGAACAGGTTGCGACCCTTCAGAATTGTCAGGATTCACAGACAGGGATAGTAGCTTTCAGAGTATAAGTTCTACTACACAAAAATACAGTCTGGTTCAGAGTGGATTCACACGCTGTAAAGTTTTTGTGGCAGCCACATGGCAGTCAGGCTGACTTTAGATCAGGTATGTGTCCAACATTCTGTGCTAGGAATTCAGTTCCCAAGTGTGTGTGGACCCAATTTGGACAGGGAACATGGCATGGGGGATAAAGGACTTAACCCCCCCTCCCTGTTTTTCCTGCCTAAAATGGCCCCCCAGAGTTGCTATTTGCAGTATTGGTTAGACTTACATGATGTAAATTACATCTAGTGATAAATAAACATGAGTTTTCCAAAGGACTCCTTGGAACCATTTCTGGTTGGGAAAATAGAGAGAAATGCTGAAATCCATGGTCCCTGTGCACCATGGCCCCTATTTGAATTGGACCCATACGAACCTGGGAAATGAGTTTCTAGAATGAAACTCCAAGAGCATATCTCTTGCTAGTCTTTGTTTCCCCCACAAGGAGTTTGTAATGTCTGAATTGGTCCACTGGTTACATTGTTAGGATACCAAAAGCAAAGGGCAATAATAGCAAATTAATAGCTGCCAATCATTTCATGCATTACCCTGCATTTAGTGTAAATTTCTTATACAAGTGGAACCCTTTCTCCATTCTGTTGAACTTTTGTTAGAAGGAACCGTTAGGTGTAAAAACTGATAATATCAGTCCAAAACTAAGCAAAAATATTTTAGAAAACAGAAATATAGCAAAAAAAAGTTTCCCACTGCCAGAGGAAATAAAGCTAAACATAATAATTGTTACAACCAAAACTTTTGAAATGAAAAGTAATCTGAAAATAAAAATGTAAAAAATGCATATCTCTAATAATGATTCTGGCTTTACATGGCATTAAAAAAACCAGTTATTGTCAAATACACATATACACATATCTTTATGACCCATTATGCACAATTGAATGAAAAAATCTTGCCCTACCAAAAGCAATTACAAATAAAGAAAACCATCTTGAAGTTCTTACATTTTACTAATACAGCTGGTAAATTTTCAACAAATGAAAAAAGGCACTTATTCCAAAAAATTATATTACAGGGAATGAGAAACAAACAATATCTGACTTACCAATGTTGCAAGAATATAATGATATCCTATCCCATTTTTCCCAAGCTTAACGATCTGTAATGGTGAAACACAAAACACTTTATTCAACACCACTTATACATAAATGAAGTGAATTTTGCACTGAATGTTCCACCCCTGTAATTATTTTAATCTAGTTGTGCTATAAATAAGAACATTTGCATAAGGAGGTACTTTAAAAATTCCAGATTCAAGTTACAATAAGACCTCTGAGACATGGAGTTACAGTTGCTGTGCAATCAGAATGAGGAAAGAAGAAATTGTAAAAGGAGTTCAGTAAGCATATCCTAAAAGGTAAGATGAAAACCCATAATATCAGAGATTCATCAGCCACGTATCATAAATGTTTAGGGAATTATTTGTTCCCGCTTTCAAGATCAAAGGAATTAATGTTCATTACCACCAACAGAAAGAGTGGTGCCCCTATCTCCCAGGCTGCACATTACACAAATGTAGGGAAAGCAAAAGGCCAAGTGACTTGCCCTTTTGAATTCCAAACATTGTTGTGGTACCCAAGGGGAGACTTACAAATCTCACCTGAAAGGACCTCTGAACATCTGGAGTTCTTTAGAACTTACAGAACTCACAGAAAGGAAGAAAAAAGTGAAAAACAGAAGCATGAATAATCTGTACTTGGAAAATAGCATGACAATATAAGAGCAGAACATCAGAGTGCATCCACCCCAGTACTCTGGGAGACCTCTGAGAACTCAGAAGAAAAGCTTGTCCTTTTGTTTAACGTGGTATTCAGGGAAACAAGGCCTTTGATGCCGCAGGTTCCACTTAACTAAAAGGGCTGATATTCAGTTAATTGTCTGAGCTAAAATTCAGTTAACTGTTTCTAAAATCACCTGCATTAGTGGCCATTATCACTACCTCTTCCATTAGAGAATCCTAACAATGTCTTATTAGTTGGCTTCACATAATGACCTTCTATGTTACATATTGGAGACTCTGGATAGATAGGGTTGAGAGGACAAATTCAATAAATATCTGGGGAGTTTGGGGGTAGGGCCAGGAGCAAGGTTCTGACATGCACAATTGAATTCCAAAGGCAGTTCTGGCCATCGCATTTAAAGGGACTACACACCTTTTAAATGCCTTCCCTCCATTAGCAATAATGAAGGAGAGGGGCACCTTCTTTTGGGGCTCATAGAATCGGACCCCTTGGTCCAATCCTTTTGAAACTTGGAGGGTGTTTTGAGAAGAGGCATTGAATGTTATACAGAAAATTTGGTGCATCCACCTCAAAAAACAGACTCCCCAGAACCCCAGATACTTGCAGATCAATTCTCCATTATACCCTATGGGAATTGGTCTCCATAGGGAATAATGGGTGCCCAGGAGACATTCCCCCCTGCTTTCTGGTGACCCTAAAGTGGGGGGGGGTCCTGCCCCCACCTGGGGATTGGCAGCCCTATTGGTAGAAGATTTCTTCTGTTATTTTTGCTGTGAAAACTTGGGGACAAACTCAAGCTAATGAACTGCCCCAACCATTCTCCAACTGTGCTAATCCTTCTACCCAGCAGGGTCAAAGATAGGATCCTCTCTGCAGCCCACCTTGAATGATTTGGAGGCAGCAGACACAAAAGGAGACATGCAAACACAAAAGGCAGTACATACAGACATGAAAAGAGGTACATGCCTCTCCTGTGTTGTTGCTGTTTCTTCAGAAGTATCCAGACCACTTTCTCTGAAGCCTGCCTTGGATAAATCTGAGACAACAGATGAGAGAAGATACACACTTTCCTCCATGCTGCCCAGGTGGGATCCAGGGATGGGTCTTTGCAGCCCACTCTGGACCCAAGGTGACAACATTAGCAATGCAGAAGGTGACAGCAATGACAGGCACATATGCCTCTCCCCTGCCATGTTTGTCATTCTTTACCAGTTTGACAGTCCAAGTAGTGGCTTCGGTTTTTGTGTGATGAACCAGTCCTGTCATGGGAGGAAGAGAAGAAGAAGTAGAAGAGGAGGAGGAGTATTGGATTTATACCCCACCCTTCACTACCTGAAGGAGTCTCAGAGTGGCTTACAATCTCCTTTCTCTTCCCCTCTCCACAACAGACACCCTGTGAGGTAAGTGGAGCTGAGAGAGCTCTGGCAGAAACTGCTCTTGAGAGGAACAGCTCTGTGAGAGCTTTTGACTGACTCAAGGTCACATCAGCAGAAGTGGGGAATCAAACTTGGTTCTCCCAGATAAGAGTCCATGCACTTAACCACTA
Organism: Heteronotia binoei; assembly: GCF_032191835.1. Lineage (NCBI taxonomy): Eukaryota > Metazoa > Chordata > Lepidosauria > Squamata > Gekkonidae > Heteronotia > Heteronotia binoei. The sequence continues at coordinate 121,629,973 of NC_083227.1, forward strand.
CACCAAATTGGTTTTATGTAATTACTGACATTCAGCTAGTACATGGGGAATCTTGGGCTTGTCAGCATCCTCATGCATTAGCTGAATGTCAGGATGCCGTGAGGCCTCAACCATTAGATCCTGCTAGCACAAAAAATGCTGATCCTTGTAAACTTAGAAGTGTGATGCATTTCAAGGCATTTCCCACACTTGCTAGTGAGTTTCTGCTACACTAGCTCAGCTGCAGTCTGCAGGAAATATATTACGATATTATAATGTGATGAAAATACTCAACATTTATAATGCATTATACTTACAAGATCTAAAGTAGTCTAGCAAACTGAATAAAGGTCAAACATATATTCTTCTGTGATGGGCATGGCTACATTTAACTCTGCACAATGTCTTAAGAACAAACAATGGCCTAGAGCCCTCAAATTTAACCAGTAGCAGCAGTGTTTTTATATATGATGCTCCTATATAAAGAACATTCTGAGTATTTTTTCCTTGTCATCGCCATGACCTTTGGGGGGGCAGTTTTATTGCTTCATCAATATAAATGGTGAATGGCCCATAATGCTGTCATCCTTTTCTCTCAATAGTGTGTTCCCACTGATGTTGTGGAATTGAAAAGATCTTGCCTAAAGGGCAAATTTAGTTATACTTGTTATTGGCTTCCATCCATTTGGTTTAGTCAGGATAATATAAAGTTGTGTCATAATCCCACATAGCATCCCTGAACCCTAAATCCATATGTTAATGCCTATTTTGGGGTGAAAGGGGAAGGTTACTAGCCAAGAAGACAGGCCATGAGCTATTTGTGTCAGATTTTTTTGTCCCCTTTTCTATTCTTATTAGGTTTCTAGATATAAACAAGAACAGACAAAACACAAATTAAATCCCAGGCCTTTTTTAAAGAGCATATGACCAGAGAACAGAGATGTGTGGATAGGTTTTCAATTACACATCAATACCCAAATGAGATTAGCAAGAACACTAAACAATGCCATAAAAATCTCTGGCATTACAATTATCACCAAATGGTTTAGCAGTTATTGGACACTTGTTCATATGTTAACTGGCTCACCTGCCTCTGACTCTTACAAATGAAATGCTCTTGAGTATATATTAAAAACTGTCTGACTCCTATGCTAATACCCCAGCATTTCAATTAGTGTTATCAGAGCAGACATTTGTTAGCACTTCTGGATACAAATAAGTAAGGCACCACCACCTTTCACACCGTGCAGATCTCCTGGGTGGGATAATTAAATAATGACTGAAGGAAATGAGTCTGCATATCAGCATGATCTTTCAACAAAGGCTCTTTTCTGTTCCACAGATTTCTCTTAAACCTAGAAAATGTCATAAGTTTCATAACACTTTTTTACAAGATAAATGCAGGGAGGGAGAACACAGAATCATCTTATGAGCTATCAATGCTAACCTTAAGTGCTTACAATTAAAAAAGTGCCATGAAAATAGTACAATCTGAACATGAGCTTTTCCAATGCTAACTTTTATTTTGTTATGAGGATTTTTAAAATATAAACCACAACCCAGAAATAAATATAATATCAACAATCAAAGAAGAAATGTGTGCAGAGTTTTCATGTACAGGATTACTTTGTCCAGGACATGCATATGTAGACTAGAGGTGAAATGGAGACAGCTGAATTTTTGCTCTTTTCTTGCCTTCTGAGATGCTCTTCCTCCTATTGCAGCAACATGGCTACAAAACCAGTCCTTTACACAGTGGTTACACAGAAGCTAGCAACATATATGTATGGGCAAGCATCATGTCGATCAGTTGGGTAAGTATCCAATGAAATGTTCAGGTCCAACAGGCATCTATCAGACCATATTTATGTGAATTACAAGTTTTGCTTTATCTATTTCTAATTTTAAAAGGTTTCTCAGTTCCAGTACTTCTACAACATGATAGCTGAGAATAATCATTTGCCTTTTAATGTGAAAAGAAATAGTGAAAAGAAAAAGATTTCCCATGACAGCATACTGATACTTTGAAGTTTTATTACCCACTTGATAGCGGGAAGAAGTTCCATCAAGTGTAGAAATCCTGGGACTGTATAGCAAGCAAGGTAGAAACAATGTAGCATTTTGGTTTTGGTTTTTTTTAAGAATAAAAAGTTCCAATCCACATGGTTCTTTATACAACTAAAATATGTGACTGCAAGCCCATGAAAAATATTTTATAAACACAAAACAATGATTCATGTTCACTACGTGTCAAAAACAAAATCTGCAGAGGTTAGAATTTGATGCTTGCAGCCTGGAGCAACGCTGCTAGGCTGCATTAGCAGGCTTTGCCTCCCTGGGAGGGAAGGGAGGATTGGCGGCCCGTTTGGACGCGTATTTGAGGGAGCGGGGCCAGGCTGTTGTAACGACCAGACCTCCGCTCCCTGCTTCAGTCCCGGACAAGATCAGTCTGGGCGAGGAGCATGTTTCGAGTGGCGCGTTTTTTCCACGCTGGAGAGGAGGCCCCGTTTCTTTGCGGCGGTGTGCCTCTGGGTGTGGCGGTGGCCGCTTCAGCGGTCAGCGGTCTTCCTGTGTGGGAGCTGGGGGCTCCCTGGCTCATCTGTGGCTAAGTTGAACGAGCTCCTTGGGTCGTCGGTGGCTGCTTGAGGGTGCTTTCTATAAGGCTGTAGTATTGCTCTTTATTCTTTCCTTTGCTTGGGGCGGCCTGCCCTCTCCCTCCTTTTTGGCAGGGAAGGGATTTTTTGTTGGGGGCTGGGACTCCCGGCGGGAGTTAGGGGGATTGTTGCCTTAACTGGGTCAGCCATTTGTTCACTTCCCTGTAATTGTCTGGGCTGTTGGCCATATTGGGTTCCCTTTCTTGTTTAAGGGAGGGCAGCCATTTTAGGAGGCTCTTGTTTGGAAGCCATTTTGAGGTTCTTCCTTAGCTTATAAAGATGTCTGGTGGAAAGGGGTCTGGTAGGTCTAAAGGGAAAAAGCCAGTACCTAACGCCCCTAAGGCTCCTGCCAAGAGGCCTCCACCCCCGTTGTCATCGTCTGATGAGAAGGGTGATGTGGCTGTTAATGCTAACATTATGCAAAGGCTGCAGGCTCTGGAACAGGTGATGGGTATTCCTCCTGCAGAAAGGGTGGAGGGGGAAAGGGCTTCTAAAAGGGGGCGCCAAGCTAATGTGTTAACCAGGTTGTCTATCTTTGAGGGCAGATCTGGTGCATTCATCGCTGGTGGTGCCATGGGTCTCGGTGGTCTAGATGTGGGATCAGTATCATCTTCAGGAGCAGCTGGAGTTGGGTCAGTGCTGGTTCCTGCTGGATTTGTGGGTAAGGCTGGGGACAATTTGCAGGCATATGCTGGGCAGGCTCGGCCGTGGGGACCTTGGGGTCCTGCCTCGCTGGCTGGGCAGAGCATTCCTGCTGTGAGTACAGGGTTTGCTTCCCCCTCAGGGAAGGGCTCTTTCTCAAATTGGGCTTGGCTAGTTGGACAATGTGGCCCTTGTGGGGCTTGGCCAGGTGTGGGGCAGCAGGTTATTGCACACTCTTTTATGGGGAATTGGGGCGCCCCTTCTCCTTATGGGATGGTCCCTTTTATGGCGTTGACCTTTGGGGATGTAGCTTTGCCTTTGGAGGACCGTTTGCTACCCTAAACAAAGGAGAAAATTTTAAAGGGTGAGTATGTGGATTTTCCCCCCCTCGTTTTTCGGGAGTTGGAAAAAAAGGATAAAGAGGAGTTAGATGAAAAAGAAAAGTTGAAGAAGCGTAAAGTGGAGCGGACCTGGGCTAATTGGCTTCTGGGGTTTTTTATTTACACTGGGGTGATTGCACAGGCTCAGCCATGGAGGCTGCCTTTATCGAATACATGGACATAATTTATAAGGGGTACACGACGTTTAGCTGGCATGCCTGGATGCAGTATGATGAGGAGTTCAGGATGAGGGCCGCTTTATACCCTTCCCTTCAGTGAGACCGTATTCACCAGCAGCTGTGGCTGCAGGTCATGTCTCCAACGCAGCCAAATTTAGGTGACCGCTCTGATAGCAGTCATTTGGTGACCAGGTCAGCTGCAACCTCCTCAGCATTGTCAGGCTCTTCCCGCAGTTCTGCGGGGCAGGCTGTTCAAACCCGCCTGCTTTGTTGGGAATTCGGTTCTCAGGGAGTGGGTAGCAGAAAGGCTTGCCAGTTCAAGCATGAATGCCCCATGTGTGGTGGGTCTCACTCCTTCAATAACTGCCCAAATGCTTAGGTATGCATGAACCAAAAGAAGCCTGGAGGGGGAGGAGAAACATATCAGGCTGGAAAAGGGGCCCAGTTCGATAAAGGTGGGTCCTCCTGAGTGCTGGCTGTCTAGGTACCTGCGAAGGACTGACAGTGTTTACCTGCTAAAAGGTTTTAAGTTTGGTTTTAGGATCCCTTTTCCGGGGCCCCGGCTTCCATTTATGTCTGGGAATCTTAGTTCCGTTAAGGGTTTAGAACAGGCTGTCAAAGATAAGATTGCCAAGGAGTTGGCTGAGGGCAGGATTTTGGGCCCGTCTACCCATCCTCCTGTGCATAACCTTAGGGCTTCCCCATTGGGCGCTGTGCCTAAAAAGGCACCTGGGGAATTTCGTTTGATTCACCATGTTTCCTTCCCCAGAGGGAAGTCTGTTAATGATGGGATTCCTGAGCATTTATGCTCCGTTAGGTATACCAACTTTGATCAGGCCGTAGCGTTGGTGAGACACTGCAGGGAGGGTACAGAGTTGGCAAAATGAGATATTAAATCTGTATTTCGCCTTCTACCAGTGCATCCTACTGATTTCAAGCTCTTGGCATTTTCTTTTGAGAGTCAATTTTACATGGATAGAGCATTTCCAATGGGCTGCTCTGTATCATGTTCAGTTTTTGAGTGTTTCAGCACATTCTTATAATGGGATGTTTGGGGAAAAGTGGGTTTTCAGGACGCCATTCATTATTTGGATGACTACCTTTTTGTGGGTCCTGAGGGGATGGGGCATTGTGCACAGCCGCTGTCTGGCTTTATAGAGCTGGTCGCAGAACTTGGGGTTCCTTTGGCTCCGGAAAAAACGGAGGGTCCGGCCCAAAAGCTGACCTTCTTGGGGATTGAGATTGACACCATGGCACAGCTGTCTAGGATACCTTTCAAAAAATAGTAGAGTTAAGGAGTAGGATTCATTCCTTTCTTCTTAAATGGAAGGTAACCTTGATTGAGTTGCAGCAGCTGGTAGGGCATCTTAACTTTGTTTGCAAACTGGTTGCCCCGGGGCAAGCCTTTCTCCGAAGGCTCTGTGATGCTATGGCAGGACTACGCTTGCCTTAGCATAGAACGTGGGTTACCAGCAGCATGAGGGAAGATTTGAGGGTTTGGCAAGAATTTTTGGAGTCCTTTAATGGGGTCTCTTTTTGGAAAGATGATATGAGGCTTGAAGCTGAGCTCCATGTCATGTCTGATGCGGCTGGGTCTTTATTTATTTATTTTATGATTTATATCCCGCCCTTCCCAACAAGTGTCTCAGGGCGGCTCAGGGTGGCGGTTTTGGAGTCTATTTCCATGGACATTGGTGCGCTGATAGCTGGTCAGACTCCTGGAGGCTGGTAGGAGTGAACCGAGATCTTACGTTTCTCGAGTTCTTTCCCATTCTAGTCACGGTTTGGCTGTGGGGGAAGGGTATGGCCAATTGCACTGTTCATTTTTGGTGCGATAATATGGCAGTAGTCCATGTCATTAATTCCCTTTCATCCAGATCTCAGCGGGTGATGAGGTTGGTGAGGGCCTTCACTCTGCATTATCTGCAGCTTAACATATTGTTTTTAGCCAAGCATGTCCCTGGGGTGAGTAATGGAGTGGCTGACGCTCTCTTTCATAAACAGATGGAGAGATTTTGTCAGCTGGCCCTGGATGCCAACTGAGAGGTGGTGCCAATGCCCCAGGAGCTATGGCTGATTGGAGAGCCGAGGCCTGCAGAGCAACAGGCCTAGCCATTGTGCCTAGCATCAGGAAGTCTTACGAACGGGCTGTGCGGCAGTTTGAAGACTTTAGGGCTGAGGTAGGGTATCGCATCTTTTGGCCCCTACCCAGTGGAGCAGTTGCTCCACTACTGTGTTTCGCTTCGAGGTAAGGGATTGGCCGTGCGATCCATTAGGGGGCGCCTGTCTGCATTGGCTTTTGCTAGTAAGGCACTGGGTTATAAGGAAGAAACAGCTATTTTCATCTTTGGAAAAATGCTGGAGGGGTGGGCCAGAGAGGCTGGACATAGGCTGGATACTCAGAAACCTATGTCCCCTCTGATTCTTAAGGGCCTGAAGGGGGTTTGGAACACAGTGTGTGCTTCATATTTTGAGGCATCTTTGTTTCATGCGGCATTTTTAGTAGCTTTTTTCGGGACCCTTAGAGTCAGTGAGCTAGTGGCACGGTCTAGAAACGATGTTTATGTAATGCTCTGTTGCTAAGGGATTTGAGGTTATCTGAGAGTAAGGCGGTGATTACTGTCCGTTGCTCTAAGATGGACCAGTATCAAAAAGGTACCGTGCTTGAGCTTGGCAATTGTTCAGAGCTTGAGCTGTGCCCAGTTGCCGCGTTGGCTGCTTATTTGGCAGTTCGGGGGCACAAGGTGGGTTGTTTGTTCTATCACGATAATGGGAACCCGCTAACGAAACATCAATTTTGGGCTATGACGTTATGGGCTTTAGGTGAGCTGGGGTTGTCTGGGATGTGGTTTGGGACCCATTCCTTTAGAATTGGGGCGGCCTCGACAGCTGCCACCCTGGCGTATCCTTCCTCCTCCATTCAGCGCTTGGGCCGTTGCCGCTCATCTGCTTACAAATTTTATGTTCGATCTTTGCTCAGTCCCTAGTTTGGTTTGTTTGGCTAATATGTTACTGGTTATGTTCTTGTTTGACTATTTTTTCTATTTAGATGCTGTAGTTCCTGGCCAGAGGAGCCGAGTTCTCATCTGTGGCCATAGCTATGTGTTTTGGGTCGCTCATCAGGCGTGGAGAACTTTGGTCGGCTCTCAGCTGGGACTCAACCAATATGTTTGTATCGAGTGGCAGGGGTGCCAGGGCCTTCAGTGGCTGGGCCTGCTGCCTTTGTTATTCCAAGGGAGTATGGACCTTCCTCTTCAGGTTCTATTATTCACCTGGGAGGGAATGATCTTGGGCAAGTAAAAAGCAAAGCTTTAGTCTGGCAGGCCCGGGAGGATTTTCAGTACATTAGGGAGCAATGGCCTGGGACCACTATAATTTGGTCAGCCATGCTTCCTCACCTTGTTTGGCGCAGTGCGTGGGACCCTGCAGCTATTGAGAGGGCATGCTACAAAGCTAAAAAGGAAATTAGGAAGGCATTGGAAAGGGGGTTGGGCCACTTTTTGCCCCATTCGGACATTTCTACGGAATTTCCTGATCTCTACAGAGGGGATGGGGTAATATGCTTTTCTTGAGAGATCTCCGACAAGGGTTGCGGGTGGCCTTGGGCCGCCTGGTGGGTGCTAAGCCCTAAGTTGAGACTTGGCCTTAGTGGTGGCAGGTTGCTCTGGGTTTAGGGTATTATGTGGCTAGGGAAGGACCATGAAGCGTCCCCCTTTTGGGGAATTAGAGGTCTGGCATGATCAACCTTGGGATTTGGTGACCAGGGGTGGGGAGAATGCAGACCGACCTGGAGGCTCGACTAGAGGGTGCCTTCCATTGAGACGTGCATCTGGTGGTTGGACCCTCTGGGACATGCCTCCCTGCTGGGCCAGCCTGGCACGAGCTGTGTCACACAGCTCCAACTGGGGGCTGGGTCTCTCACCCGTGAAGGGCAGGGGAACGGTCTGTTGAGACCCCTAGCCCTGACCAGGCCGCAGTTTGGGTGCCCTTGCCGTTTATTATGATGATTAATAAAGTGGCCCATTATTTATACTAATGCATTGTGTCCAAGACTTCATTCCGACTTGGGGGGCAATTTGATGCTTGCAGCAATGCTGCTAGGTTGCATTAGCAGGCTTTGCCTCCCTGGGAGGGAAGGGAGGCTTGGCGACCCGTTTGGGCATGTATTTTAGGGGGTGGGGCCAGGCTGTCATAATGGCCAGACCTCCACTCCCTGCTTCAGTCCCGGACAAGATCGGCCCTCCCACTCACCCTGTTTGTTAGGTCAGCGATTGCTTGTCGTCTCATTTTTGGGGGGGCTGGGTAGGAATTTTTTACTCTCCAGCTGATTGGCAGTTGCTGGGGTGTGTTTTTGCCTACCCTACATAGCAGAGCAGTGGATTGTGGATTTGGCTATCGGGAAGTGCTTTTAAATAGGTGGTCACTTTAGTTGGCAGATTTTTCTGGGTTTAGGGTACTATGAGGCTAGGGGAGGACCATGAAGCACCCCCCTTTTGGGGAATTATGGGTCTGGCATGATCAACCTTGGGGTTTGGTGACCCGGGGTGGGGAGAATGCAGACCGTCCTGGAGGCTCGACTAGAGGGTGCCTTCCATTGAGACATGCGTCTGGTGGTTGGACCCTCTGGGGCATGCCTCCCTGCTGGACCAGCCTGGCGGGAGCCATGTCACACAGCTCCGGCTGGGGGCTGGGTCTCTCGCCCGTGAATGGCAGGGGAGTGGTCTGTTGAGACCCCTAGCCCTGACCAGGCCGCAGTTTGGGTGCCCTTGCCGTTTATTATGATGATTAATAAAGTGGCCTATTATTTATACCAATGCATTGTGTCCGACTCTTCATTCCGACTTGGGGGGCAAAATGACATTTTCCCTTTAAGTTAGATGGAAAATAATCTATTAATAGACTCTATTTGAGTGTTTGACCCCTCTTTAGCCTGAAGTCTCAGTGGTAGAGTATCTGCTTTGCATGCAAAAGGCCCTGTGTTCAATCTCCTACAATTAAAGTTAAAGAATCAAATTATAGATGATCTGAACAACCTCTATTTATGATTCTGCCAGAATGTGCAGGTATAGATGAATAGACATAGGGAGAGGTGTGCAGCTTCACGTGCTCAAGTTGTAAATTCATGCAAAATAAATGTATAGATTGTAGATTAATTTTTGTTCCAGTATAGGAGAAAGAAGGATTGCAGGGTAGGCAGTAAGTAGAGGTTGGAACTGAAGTCCATTAAGTGGGGTCAGAAGGTGGTAGAGCACTTTCACCAAGGATATGACTTGGCAGTCATCAATAATAAACATAACATTTATATCTATGGTACTTTTCTGAACACTCAGATTGCTTCACATACATTATATATGTACTCATGCAGGTGAAAATAGGCTGCTCAGTTTTGTTGGAGACTGCTGCAAGTGCAGGTCGAACTACTGATAAAAATAAAAAGTTTTGATCACAGTATGGATGCTGAATTCTAGCATTTCCATTCCTAACCCACAGTGCTTCAGACATGGAAGCATACAATAATGCATGTGTTAATGAGACTGTCTTTTCCTCTAAAATTAAGTTAAGATTCTCATTTTGACTCTCTGTGCTCAGTTTGTTAGTCCTGCTGGGGCAGGGTTTCAATAAAACTTATACTGGCTGTTGGGAAAAACATCAGCTTAGATCCACAAGGAAATTTCCACTGATGGACTTGCCTTCCACTTGCCTCTCCCCTGCTGCTGTTGCCTAAATTACTACCTGAAATACTACCCTTGTGGGATACAAGAACTGTATGTAAGGGGAATTGGAGATATGGCATAGGAGAAGAAGAAAAAAAACCCTGCCCCCATCTGCAGAACTCCTCCACTGAATGTAGAAAGAACCTGGTCCCAAAGTAGAGTTAGCACTAAATATAAAATGAAATGCACAAAATAAACATTTGGATTTGGTGGAAGCAACATTGTTGTGAAGATGGCATACATTTCTCAGAGTTCTTGTGAGGAATTTAATCAGCATTTGGTGAGACAGTAAACATTATATTCCAATTGTGCAGTATGTTTTGAAGAATGGGAACATGTTTGTGACAATAGAGGTGTATGCCTCTAGAATGCAAGGATGACTTCTGAGCAGCAGAAATCTTACTTCAGTCTTGAAACATCAGGCAACAGATGAATACAAATAAACAGATGGGAGGAGCCCAAGGGAACAGTGATATTAATCAGATAATCATTCTAATCCCTGAGTTTCGGCACAGCAGCTGTTTTGCCATGGACAATTTTTATGCATCAGAGCAGACATGCAATCTGTACAGGGATATACACAACGTGTCTCGTTATTTCCACAGATATGCCTTCCTGAATGTTGGTCTGGACATGATCAGGGCACTTTTCTGGAAATTCAGTTATGTTATTTTGAGCATGTTTATCAGTCACTGGGCTGTGTCAGATTCCATGATCTAACTGTATATCAGCTTCACTGTCTCTTTTTGCAGAAACTGTCCAAATATTCTGAAACCTGCTGTTTCAAGACATGTCTCTGTAATAGTAAATATGAATTATTTCTACCTCAGGAGTGAATATTATCCCCAATTTTGGAATGCAAAATGAAATTCCTAAGTAATTATGAGAAAAGGGGTGTGTGTCTGTATTTGCTACAGGTGTTGGAGAGTCCTTGGACAAAATGCCCTCAGTGGATTCCCCTACCTGGGTGGGTCAACTGGTTTACTACTGCTGATGGCCTGCCTTCTTTCTATAGGCCCAGTTTGCATAGCTGCTCAGATAGTTGTTGTTAGCTATCCTATTTCCTTAGTACTTTCTTTGCTTGTACAGTCAAAATGGGAAGACACACAGACAGCAACAGCAAAAGGAGAAACAACTAGTGACAATTTCCAATGACTTTTGCAAGAGCTGCTTAAGACCTGCAAGGTCACAGTACCTTAAATTAAAGTCAGAGGGAGGAAAGTAGTGAGTGAGCTGGGTAAGAAGGGAAAGGTCCTGAGCTGGATAAGAATGAAGAATGACTATCTCATTGCATTTTAAAAAGCTCTTTGGCCATTTGTGTCCTGTCCTTTCATCCCTGTATTTCTTATACCAGGGATGGCCAAACTATGGCTTGGGAGCCACATGTGGCTCTTTCACACATATTGCATGGTTCTCTAAGCCCCCGCTGCCCTGTTGTCTGGCTTGGAGAAGGCATTTGTTTCCTTAAATCACTTCTCCAAGCTAAGCCAGATGGCAGCTTGGAGTATGCATTTAAAGTTAAAGTTGCTTTTGTTCCACCTCCCCCCATCTATTTGCCTTCCTTCCTTGTGGCTCTCAAATGGCGGGGAGGGACAGTGGCTCAGTGGTAGAGCATCTGCTTGGTAAGCAGAAGGTCCCAGGTTCAATCCCCGGTATCTCCAGCTAAAAAGGGTCCAGGCAAATAGGCATGAAAAACCTTAGCTTGAGACCCTGTAGAGCCACTGCCAGTCTGAGTAGACAGTACTGACTTTGATCGACCAAGGGTCTGATTCAGTATAAGGCAGCTTCATATGTTCATAAGTTCAAACGTCTGACTTTCATGTGGCTCTTACATTAAGCAAATTTGGTCACTCCTGTTTTATAATAATTTTGTGTCTTAATGCAATTTTATGTTGTTTTAATTGATGCTAGCTGCCCTCAGCCCATCAAAGGAGGGCAGGATATTAATAAAATAAAATAAAATAAATTATATTATACTTACACATATGTTATTATAGGAATGATTTCTCATTAGTAATTTCTTCCTATCTGATGCCAATTTTTTTTTTCATAAGCAGACTGGAGTATGTGATTTGGATGACCTCACCAGCTAAATTGTGCTTAAAACTTAGATGAAATTGCTCGAATATGTATGACTTCAAAAGGAAAACTTCCACTCCTAAGAACTCTAAAGTTTTTTCTTTGTTCATGAGTAATTTTTTCCTATTTGATACCAAGGCTTTTTGATAAGCAGACTTAAGAGTGGGTCTAAAAAAGAGTATCTTTAAAAATTGGTATTTACTAGAGAATATCCCTTTATGAGATTTAAAAAACTACCCTACCCTATGATTGCTTTTAGGAGAACCAAGGATTTGAAGGAATGTCTAATTCCTAGTAACACCCATAAATGTGTTAGTTAACAAACAGTTCTACCTTGTACTAACTTTCCCCAGGGACATTTTGCCTGCGGAAATTGTAATTGTTATAAGTTGCAATATGAAATACGTTATCTACCCTTTAGATAAGAAAAAAAATACATTTTAAAGGATTTTGCAACATGTAACTCTACATAGGATATAAATACCATCCAATGCCCGTGTGAAAAACTTTATGTTGGTAAAACAACTAGAAATTTAAAAACATGCATAGTAGAATACAAAAGTAATATAACATTGAGCCAAGAAAGAATGCGGCTTCCCCTGCCTAGCACACTCCAAATTTGGAGTGCGTTGGGCAGGGGAAGGCGCCGAGTATTCTTTCTGGACTTTAAGGGATCAGGGGAGCTTCCCCGATCCCTGAAAGCCCAGAAGGAACCAGCCTTCCCCTAACCAGCAGGGGATGCATGGAGTGCCCAGTGTGATGACATCACCTCTGTGTGACATCATCAGAGTGCACATGCTTTGCACACATGCAATTAATTTGCTCCTGGGGTTGGGGGTGGATGGGCATGCATTGGGGTTCTGCCTCGGGCACCAGAACCCCATGAGCCGGGCCTAATCTTATAAGCAAAAATTTTACTTTGTGAGTTACTACTATTAAAATTGTGAGCTACTGGCATTAAAGTTGTGAGCTACCACATAGATTATTATGCTCTGGTGTCATCCTTCCTGAGCTAAGACAAAAATGTGTGAGCTGAAAGCTAAAAATCTGTGCGTTAGCTCACACTAACTCAGCTTAGAGGGAACACTGATCACGGTCCCTCTGATTTTATTTTTTGGGCTATGCAGATATTAACCTGTAAAAATTAAATGCTGCTACTGAAAAAAAGAAGCAGACTGGATTGTTAGGGTTAAATGTGTCTTTAGAATTGCATCAGCTTTTGCTTTTTGTTTTTTAAAAAGGAAGATATTATTTCAACTGGATTTCAGAATATAGTAAAGTTCTTCCAGAGATCTTTTACTCTTTTTGAAGAACTACTGCAAGACGAATAATTTGGTAACATTTATTTAGGCACAGTAAAAAGATTTCATTATTTTGGAGCCAAAACCTGTTGGGTGCTGGACAGCCTTATCTTATCCCTGGTCTTTACAAGGAGTTTCTGTTCCTCATGCAATCTCAAGGACAGATTAAGCTCTAGTGGTTTTGTATGTGACTGATATTTTAGGACCTGGATTTTTTAATACAATATCTTATTTGTATAGTTTTAACTATAATTATATAAACTCAGTGTTATTATAGATTCCCCTGATGAACCCTGTTGGCACAACATGTAGGGAATTTTTGGAAATTTAATTAAGTAATAAAGTATAATTTTACCTGATTTTGCACCATAGGCCTTGGCCCTATTTTTTATCTCAAAAAAACAACTTTCAACATGAAATCAGAAATGTGGGCAAAAAGTTTGTGAGGAAACAGCTGTCTAAAAATTGATTTGTAAGATTTATTGGACTGAACTGAGACTATTTTCCCCCCAACATGCCCTGTATACATTCTTGTTTTGAAAGCCAGCAGATAATAGGATATACTGCACTATACTATGCAACACTATTTCTGTAACAAATAGGCACTTCAAGTACCTTACAATAAAAGTACTGCAATTAAAATAGTTCCAATCAGTAAACAAAATAAAATGCTAAAAGCATCCAGTGAATGCGTACATCTCCTAAACCAGTGTTTCTCAAACTGTAGCAATCTAGGAAGTCCATTAAGTATTTTTATGAATCTTCAAGTTCTTCTCTCTTCCCTTACCAGTGCTTACCACATACCAAATAGCTCCCTTTCAATGTGCTTGGCAAGTTGCCATGTTCCATGGAAGCTTTCACCCTCTAGTGTCCTCAGAACAATAATACCATGAGAACATCAGCCATACTTCAATATTAAAACATTTATTTGGTCAGAACCTGGCCTACAAGGTGAGGTGTAAGAAAGTATTGGTTCTATAAGGTGACAACTCAAAAGGCCCTGACCATTTTTAATCAATCTGCTGCCTTGATTGCAAAGGACTTTTCACTGGAGATAGCACCTTAATAACTTCTAGGTACAGGCTGGATGAACAAAAGTGGAAAGAGGATGGGAAATTTTGTCAGAGCTGCACAGTGTTACACACAACCTCAAATTCTGGTAACAAATTGAAAGGCAGCATTGCTTTGAGGATTGGCTACATCAGGGGTGTGCGGCTTAATATGCAAAAGAATTCCACAAAAAAAGCCCTGGATATAGATATCCTTATGGTCCCACAGGTGTACAGAAATCCTGGTTTGAAAAATACTGTCTTATATCCCTTCCATTTTCTTTATCCCACCATTCATCAAACCATATCACAACACTAGCCCACCTTGCTCAAGATAGCATTCAGTCGGTCTGTTTCACAATCTACCACTACTACTCGTTCCTTCTTCTTCTCCAGATTTTGGAAGAGTGACTTGTAATCCTCTTCTGTTGTTGTCATGACATTGACAGCTGTCACTTGCCAGTTTTTCTCTGCAGCTGTATCCAACACTTTTTGAAGGACTGACAACCCTGAGAAAGAAATAGAATGGATGAAGTTAGAAACAGAAACAAAGATGAATCCCAGATTCAGGTTTTTATGTACATCTTTCCTTATATCTTCTCATTACTGGCAATAGTCAGTAATATCAAAAACATTGTTCATTAGGTGCTTAAATGTATAATTCCACTTTTTAAAAATCTGTATAGTTTATCTCCATATAGCTCTTTAGAATGTGCAAACATTTTGCATTCATTATTACAAAAGTCCTGTAAAGGAAAGCACATTTCAGATGGGGAAAACTGAAAAACAGTAACTTGCCTAAGGCCACCAAGTAAATTAATTGATGAGGCAAGGCTTTTACTAAGGTCCCCAGTACTTCCTCTGACTAAAAAGCCCTTCCCCCATCCTTCCCTGATTGGTTTCATTGTTTACTCATAACTTACCCCGGTCAGCATCATAAATGTACATAAATTTCTGGCACTTGTGATATTCTATAACACTGATGAGGGCATCCTGCAGTTCAGGGCGCAGCTGAAGAACAAATTGGTTGGAAGTGTCAACGGGGAAGCTGGGTGTGATGAAACAGAGGTGGAGAGCCCCACAAAAGGATGTGAGCATATTGACAGTCCTTCTCTCATAAAAACCAAAGATAGCATAGACGCCCTTGGAGAACTGTGAACAGACTGTGGGGCAAAGGGGATAAAAAAGAAAGAAGTCAGAGAAGTCAAAGAAGCTGTTAAATAAACTAAACAAGCTTCTATTTCACTAGGTTATTAGTTTCTTTGTAAGTATGTTCAAATCCACTTTGCATCTCAGTGGACTGGGGAAATGAGTAATGAAGAATGCTTTCTCTATCTGTTGCCAGTTGCTTGGTTAGGATATCAGGTATTGGAGAGCTAAACTAGATGTAAAATCTGGCATGAGTTCCTCAATCCAATTTTCAGGCAGATGTGATGTTGAGGGAACTAATATTGCTGAGCGTTCCAGGGCCCAATTCATCTCAGGAGCATGGAACGGGGGGGGGGGGGGGGAGGGGGTTCAGTCTTCTCTCTTGAAGGAGGAGGAAGCACATGCCGTTCAATTAGAGTAGAAAGCCTATCTGTCCATCACATTGTTATCCTATCAAGAAGTCTGATGCGGCATGTATGATTTCCCCATTTTCTTCTCACAGTCCTACGAGGTAGCTGAGGTAAAGTGACTAGCACAAGGTCACACATAAATGTTCATGGCAGAATGGAAATTTGAACCAGGGTCTCCTACTTCCACATATTAATTTCCTACTCATTGCCGAAACACCATCCAGGATAACTGAGCTACAAAAGTTTTTGGACTTAAGTGACAGCCTCTCACCACACCATAAGTGCTCCCAGATTCTGCCATCATATTATATATACTACCTGAGCGCTGGGGAAATGGTATTTGACAAGATTAATTCAACACAGTAAGTACCATTCATGAAAGCAATATGCTTTTGCAAATTGATATAAAATTAAGAGTACACAAAATGGTCGTATTAACTATATGAGCAATAAATTGTACAAAATGTATTTAAACATTCAGTTCTTTCATGAAGACATATAAATAATAGCTGAAAAGAAAGGCTATTAAAATTAAACTCTAATAATGGTTCACAATCTAAAATTTACTTTCAAAAGTTCTTGTACAAAATTCAAAATAATTTGATGTGTCCAAAGTTTCAGCTCACTTTATTGTTTTATATTCACTTCCTGAAGAATCTGGCATAGCCTATGTATCTCAGGCATATTTGCCTTTAGGAATATGTAAATAAAGGAGACAGGCTCTAGAAGTCTTGCTGGAAGTTTCCAGGCAAAGGAACATAGAATTATTAAAGTATGGAGCTGGAAAATATTGGACTAAGGAGATATATGATGTTCAATGATATAGTTTTTTTTTTTTCTTATGGAAGAAACATAAAGGGAGGTTAGGAAAATGTAAACCAAGAAGCATTATAGCACTTTGGAGCAAATTACGTGCCACCACTTTTAGTTTTTTTGATATATTTCCAGCATATTGTATGTATGTGTATTATTCCTTGAGTGAGTGCATAAGAGAGAGTAATGGACAGATGGACGGTTCTGATACAGCAACAGTACCTCAGTCAGATTTCTCATTGTGAAAGTAAATAGGCATGTGCAATTATGCATCCATTTCACACATGGTAATCTTCAACCTACAGTCTACTACCTAATGTTTCAAGATTGCTGTTGGTCACAGGAAAAGTATGAGACTAGCAATTGTGGGAATGATTGTACGCAAAGTGAAAGTTTAAATCTGCAGAACCACAATCTCAGACACTTGCTGGATTATTACAGATCAACCTTTCTTCAATTATAATCTTAACAGTGGAGCTGAATAATAAGGAGAAATCCATCCTTAATAAAAGAAAAAACAAAAATAAAACTTCCTGATACAAAAATCTTTCAGCAATTGGGATTAAAAAAAAACAATTACAGATATTAACTGTATAAAACCTTGGAACCCCTCACTCATATTTAGCTTAGCATAATTAGTGAACAGGTTTTTTTGTATTTTTCTTGATTAAATGTCACATAACTGTACTTCACCGCATGCTTCCTGCATTTTACAGTCTCTTGACCCTGTTGATTTTTTTCATACCCTCACATAGAATGACTGTACTCATTTATTGTCTCTGAAGAAGTGAGCTATAGTCCATAAAAGCATATGTTTGAATATAATTGTGTTAATGTTAATGTTTAAGATATAATTCTTCAATTATAACCTTAACTGTGGAGCTGAATAATAGGGAGAAATCCATCCTTTCTAAAAGAAAAAACAAAAACAAAACTTCCTC
The DNA here is from genome assembly GCF_032191835.1 of Heteronotia binoei. Classification (NCBI taxonomy): domain Eukaryota; kingdom Metazoa; phylum Chordata; class Lepidosauria; order Squamata; family Gekkonidae; genus Heteronotia; species Heteronotia binoei. Next base: position 121,647,263 of record NC_083227.1, read on the forward strand.
ATACAAAAATTCTTCAGCAATTGGATTTTTTTTAAAAAAAAAACATTACAGGTATTAACTATATATATACTATATAAAACCTGGGAATCCCCCACTCATATTTAGCTTAGCATAATTAGTGAACAGGTTTTTTGTATTTTTTAATTAGGTTTGAATGTCACATAACTATACTTCACCCCATGTTTCCTGCATTTTACAGTCTCTTGACCATGTTGATTTTTTTATACCCTGACATAAAAGACTGTACCTATTTATTGTATCTGAAGAAATGAGCAATAGTCCATGAAAGCATATGTTTGAATATAATTATGTTAATGTTTAAGGTATCACAAGCCACTTGTCTATTTTTGTTCTAACAGCTATCTCTCTGGAATTATAAATCCATAAAATCAGTGTTATGACCCTTATTTTTCATCTTAGTGGTTTACTTTTGTGGTACTATGTGACTTCCTGTAGTTTATTATGCTTAACAAGAGGAATTGATAGCTAGCTAGATGGCTGGCTGGTTGGCTAAACAGACAGATAGACATGAGTATTTCACAAAAGCATTTTACCATACATTCTTCCTAAACTTTGACAAAAGGCTCTATACCGGTTGGCAATGAGAATTACATGACTAGCTATATTGAAAAGGGAGCGATGTCCCTAGGGTATCTTCCCATTTACATAGTCTGCATCAGGAAAGGACAAACTTTTTGATACTGCAACATTATGTCATTTGACCTCTTTTCTTTCCCCCACTCATTTGTTATATTACAAACCCCTTAGTATTTGCATTTCAGGGGGGTGGGGAAGCTGCTGTAAACTACTCTGAGCTCAGGGTTGAGAACATGCTATAAATCACACAAAGAAAGAATGTTGGCTTTACTTCTGAGAATGCAGAATAGCTGAAAAGACTGCACTTCTGCATAGCTAAAACCCAAGATGAAAAAATGTCAGACAACCCCACAGTTCTTTGTATTCAGTTTCAGTATCTTCTGCTGCTGCTCTGCAGAAGATCTTGGCCTCTGTCAGCAGACTCTACAGGACTCTACTTGACGGAGTCCATGGCAGTGCTTGTAGGCTGACTACAAATGTCTGGTGGCAATGCATGGTGGGGGACAGCAGCATATTTTGACTTGTAAACCCCAGGCCTAGAAACTGTCACACTCATTGAATTTTTACCTCTGCTTATGGGAAGTTCCAATTATTGTAACAAATTTCCAGGGGCTGGCACTGAAAGTGACAGCACTTGGCCCTCTGACCAAGCCTCTGGCTTTCTCATTTTTAAAGGACTGAAGTCATCACTTCACTATATGGCAAACTTCTTGGTGCATGGAACCTTGTTCACTTTAGTCTTCCTTGATTTCATCACAGACTTACAACATGGGTCCATTGCATCCACACATGTTAGGAACATTATCCAAGAAATGGCTTCTTAAATATCTCTTTGTTCCTATTCAAAGCCTTTCTGACACCTTGCTCACCCCACTACATCTTTGCCTATTAGCTATATGATTTATTTAAGATGTGTGATTCTAAATTTCTCTCAGAATGTATCTTCTTAACTCATACAACATGAATCTTCTAGAGTGCCCCAAAGTGTAGCTAAAGGAAAGTGTATAAATTATTATAATCTTGCATCTCAGTCCAAGGTAAGGTGGGGACACATAGGATATGGTGTGTTTCAAGGATATGAGAAACAGAAGGGAGAAACCTAAGATACAACAAAATGTATCATAATATTAGGCTGCAATTAATATTCAGCTGTCAAGCAACACAACTAGTGGTGTGTGGAGGTGATGGGGAAGGAGGATGTTAATTACCAGTGATGCACTGAACAGAGCAAAGAATGAGTGAGAAAAGATTAGCACTTACTTGCTGAACTAATCCTGCTTCACCCAAGCTATAGGGAAAGGGAGCAAGGGGGATTTCTGTCACTTCTATCACTTGCCTTGTATCACTTTGGAGAGTAAACAGATGGAAATTAGATATTGGACTAGAAGGTGTTGGCAGCTGCTGGTTGCAAATACTCATGGTTTCCAGTTACGAAATGCCAACTTAATTCCTGAAGCCTCAGTTCTCTACATACATTCTAAGCTTTATATCTTTTAATTAATAATATCTTGCTAGGTGTGACAAACAGGTTAGGTTTTGCCTCTCCTTAAGAGTGACCAATGAAAGCTAACAGAAAGTTGGTGACAGGAACAGTAAAAAAAACAGTTGTTAGGCAGCTGCAGGGCTTTTTTTGTAGAAAAAACCCAGCAGGAACCTATTTGCATATTAAGCCACACCCCTGACATCACCATTGTTTCACACAGAGTTTTTTGTATAAAAAGCCCAGCAGGAACTCATTTGCATATTAGGCCACACACCGGAACTGTGTTCCTGTGCGCTCCTGTTCAAAAAAAGCCATGGGGAGCTGAGAGTGAATGTGGATGAGTGAAGTTGTGGCAACTTCAAGTTGACTGGAAAAAGGTAACATTGCAATGAAGAATTCCAAATGCTTGAATAGAGAAATGGTTCAACAATTCAACTGAAAAAGAAACTTTGTAACCTCTATCTGATTTTCTCTGATATTACATTTAAACCATAAGTAAAAGTTCCATGTTTGTTTAAACCTGTGAACTAATATTTATGGTCTCAGGGATAAAAGCACAAATTTACACACACACAACCCAAGATCTATGACTGTATATAAATATATTTTAGGATATTAATAAATGGTAGCAGCATGTGAATGAAAAAAAAAGTTTGATTATTAAAGAGGACTAGGCTATCCTGTCTGCTAGTGTTTCAGTAAGACACAGGACCTGGTATGTGAAATGATCATGTATCTATATATATTTTAAAAGAGGCAAGACAGGTGATGAACTGTGACTGCCTGACCTATATGTAACCCTGAACTGTGGGACAGAGATTGTGGATGGTGGTAGGCACCTTGACTGAGTGAGAGGAAAAGGTCATCACACTAGGGTATCTCTATCATAATGAACACAGTAAAGCAAGAATAAGCTACACAGTTTATGGAAAATATCAGAAAGTGATGATCTAGACCCATCTTTCTGAATGCATCATTTACAATTGTGATGTGTGTGTGTGTGAGCAGACATACACATTGTATTTAATGGAACAGCTTTTTAAAAAGTATTTATTTGCTGATATGTACAGCTATGACAACCTCACTCACTCACACCCCTCAGAGGCAGAATTTTCCTTCCATTTTTTCTTTCCCTTTCTGACTGAGCAGCCATTTTTATCTAGTTTCCTCTTCTCTGAAGATCTATGGCTGTCCCACACTGTCATAGCATGTTAGTTTGCTGCTGGCTCAGATCATGAATTAAACAGAAGGGACAAGATCACCCCTTTAACTTAAACTAGTGGTGCACAAAAGGCTTTTTAAAGTTCAAAAATAACAAAATATTTTATTCAACATAGAGAGGAAAATCAGGTGAAATCAGGAGTAAAATGTCTAATGTAAACCAATAATGAACTCTGAAGTTAATCAGTATAGACACAGACTACAGTTCATATGTTTCAAGCAACTGAGAATTTTTTAAGGTTTTCATGTCATCTTAGAATCTTTAAGGTCAGAGACTTTTGTCTCAGTTATTCCTAAACACTCCAGTATACTTTCTTGAGTTTAACTATTGTTTTTGGTTTCCAGACGATAGGAATACACTATCCAGTTCCCAGATTCCTTCACTAAACACACCAATACACTTTCCAGAGTTTTACTGACTCTTCAGGTTTCAGAAGGTAGTCTCTAAACATACCAGACCATGGATCACTCTATTCTTTAGGTATATCTCCTTTTTTAACTGGGTAGGAAATATCTTCTTTCACTAGAACATCTATCCCTTTTTCTGGCCTGAATGGAAGTCTTCATTGATCTTGTGTATTTTGTTTTTTAATGTTTATGTGATTTAATTTGTTGTTGTTAGCCACCCTGAGCCCATAAGGGGAGGGCGAGGTATAAATTTGATAAAATAAAATAATCTACTTACTCATCCTGCTAACCTTCCCAGTTCTCCATCCATGTTACACTGCTCTCAGTCAGGGCTAAACACAAACTCTATCAGCACCCAACTCTTTTCAGTCAGAGCTAGACTCAGACTGAGTTCTCTTCAGCATTCAACTCTGAAATCTTGCTGCTCAACTGATACTAATGAATCAGATTTCTTTGAGCAGCTCATCACTCAGGCTCTCTGATTCCACAAGGCATTAACCCTTCGGTCCTTTGCATATTTACACAGCACTTCTGAACTTTTAAAGTCACAACAGCTAATAGCAGCTGCTAACTAAAATAATCCAGTAAAGGTGCTAATCCAGTATGAGCGCTAATTAAGATACAATACAATCCTAAACAGAGATACACTACAGTAAAATCACTGATTTCAATAGAAGAAGAAGAATTGCAGATTTATACCCCACTCCTTGAATCAGAGACTCAGAACAGTTTACAATCTCCTATGTCTTCTCCCTCCACAACAGACACCCTGTGAGGTGGGTGGGGCTGAGAGGGCTCTCATAGCAGCTGCCCTTTCAAGGACAAGTCCTGAAATAGCTATGGCTAACCCAAGGCCATTCCAGCAGGTGCAAGTGAAGGAGTGGGGAATCAAACCCAGTTCTCCCAGATAAGAGTCTGCACGCTTAACCACTACACCAAACTGGCTCTCTAGATTTGAAATAAGAGTAACCTGGCTCAGGATAGTACTGGCTTTCTTACATGCACAAGGAAGCACTGATTGCCACTTTGGAGTCAGGAAACAATTTTCTTTAGGCCAGTTTGGCCAGGGATCCTGGAAGGTTTTTTGCCATGGAGCAATGGTCCCTGGGGTGTGTGTGGGGTAGTTGTGAATTTTCTGCATTGTGCAGGGGGTTGACTACATTACCCTGGAGGTCCCTTCGAACTCTATGATTCTATGTTATAAATTCACAGAGTACCTTAGTTAACAGATGTCATTCTGCCCGCCTGGAAAAATTATAAGTAGGTCAGTACTAGGGATGGGCACAAACTGGAAAAATAGAGGTTAATGGTTTGTGGTGTCCACAAACCTTTCTGTTTAACAAACTGGGTTTGTGGTTCATGATGTGGTACAGCAGGTTCCCTTTACATGGCTTTTGCAAGCCACAACACTGCCGCCACCTTCTGAGTTCACTTACAAGTCACGCTGTAGTGGTGGCATAACTTGGAGAAGGCAATTAAATGCCTTCTCCCAGTCCCACCACTGGCATCAGCAGATCTCTGGACATGAATCAAAGGAACTTCCCAAAGCCTCTGGGAGGTTTATGGGAGTGGGATGGCATGAACCAAGGTTCAGGAACCATGAACCAGGCCTGGTTCATGTCAAATTTCTGTTCATAATTTGGTTTGTGCCTATTTCTATCTAGTACTTATTTATTTCATCTTTGCTCCCAGCAAGCTACAAAATAAGTAATCCATATTCATTTTCTTAAACATGATGACTGTTGATGTTTTCTTAAACATGATGAGTGTAGAACTCATCATGTTTTCTTAAACATGATGAGTTCTAAAACATGAAGTATTAGAGTGATACAAAATTTCATTTACATGCTGCTGGTCACATTTCAATTTCCTCTGAGTATATGTAGAACCAAGTAAACATGTAAAGTAAAGTATATGTAGAACCAAGTAAACATGTAAGGCATTATCAGCCTATTCCTCTCCAGAAGCAAACAAAAGTACTATTTCACTAATTAACCTGTGGAATTTGCTACCACATAATGAAGTGGGGGGCCTGGAGTTTTCTCAGAATTGCAACTGATCTCCAGACTACGGACATTTGCTCCCCTGGAATGGCTTTACTGGACAGTAGACTCTGTAGCATCATAGCTCTACTGACTCCTCTTCAGACTCTGCCTTTCCCAGGTACTTCCCTCAAATCACAGGGAATTTTTCAAGCAGGAGCTGGCAACCCTGTTTGTAGGCCCTTCACATGCATCTGGTTTGTTTGAAACAGATGGTGAACTAGACTGCCTATTAATTTGATCCAGCATTATATACTCTCATGTGATTTATGGTGCCTCAAAAATGAATGTCAATAGGTTCTTCTCTCTTTTTTTCTGTCTTGAATTTCAACAATCTGATTGCCCACTGCATAGCTCCGATAACTTCAAGAGTGATGCACATTAGAAGAAAAATGTCAGTGCCCTGAAATAGCTAAACTTGGACTGGATGGGAAAATAAACAAACAATACATGCATTCAGTATTGAACAAATGTGCAACAGTATCAAACAAACAAAAAAAATGCATTCTAGGGTCAGGAATTAGAATCTGCGCTTCAGTAGAAAGCAATAATTCCAGAACGAGGTAGTATTTTACATGAAGATCTGCTGCTTTTCTTCAGTGAGTTAATCAGTTTAATCATGGAAACCCATTGTACAATCATAATTATGTTTTATGATCCTTACCACAGTGCCTTAATCAGCAGATTGGGAATCTCCTTTTATTGAGGATGATGGGGGGAATGGGAAGTCTTAATGAAAACCTTGCAGAGAATTTGGCAGTCTTGAAAGGAAAATACTTTCTCTCTATTAGACTTTTACAGTGCAACTCTAAACAGAATCACACCCTTCTAAGCCCACTCGCTTCAATGAATTTAGAAAAGTGTAACTGTTTAATATTGCTCTGCTAATATCACTTTTGAGACAATAGCAATTAAAAAAAAAAGATCAAGCTTGTGAGGTCGGATTTTAAGCAGACTTGTGGAATTCCAATTCTGTCTCACTGCATGATTGAAGTGACATTCTTGGCACAGCTAAGCAACTAATCTATCTTCTGAAGTTACTTTGCCATCTCTGTTGTTTTATGGAACAAGCAATGAGCTCACCAACTGCATAAATTATTATAGTTGCTACTAATTGCACACTCTTCTCCCTCCTTTGATTCCTCTGCTTTCCCCCACATTATGTATCCATCATGAGCATTCTGTGCTCCTCCTACACTGTTCTCATACAGATTCAAATCCCAGTTCTTCAAACAGATTGCTGTAAAGAACTCACAGTCTTGCCATTCAGATCACTGAAACCAGGCAGATTATCTGAAGGAAGGCTAGGCTGTAGATTAGATCACTTGGGGAGCAATATGGAAGTATTCCTGACCCTTCTTATGACATTCCTAATGATATATCTACAGAAATTCAGCAGTAATATTTTCTGGAAGTGATTATCTCAATTAATTAAATTCAGTGTCAGGGCAGTAAGAACTATCAACCAGTTATAGCTCCATAACTAGTCTGAAATTTGCATTAACTACCGGATGCAGTGATCCTGTAGAAAAACAGAAAGACTAGAGAGTACTTCTTAGTCGCTTAATGGAACAGGTTGCCTGGACATTACTTTTTAATTAGATGTCGATTACACACTGTATACTCTCTGTATGTTTTATTTAGAGATAAGTGAGATACTGATAAAAGATAATGAGTCCTGCTGGCCATAAACACAATTTCTTTTCCCCCCTCAAGGCATGAAACATAGATTCTTTTTGGATTTCCAATTAATTGCATTAACATTTTCTGTGTGTAAGGCTCCCAGCTTTGTGCCCACCACCAAAGAGGGCATCTGGCTCATAAGCCTCAAAATTGGAGTTCTGGCACCCAGGTCATCTTCCTTCCCCAGACTGACTCTCTTCCCCTCTCTCCCATTTTCTCCCCAACTCCCCACTACCATCTTTCTCCTTTCCCAAGTCAGGCTTGATTTTGCCTTCTGACCATGCCCGTCTCTGCTGCTGACCGACTCCCAGCCTTGTTCTCAGCTGTGCCAGAGCAATCTGCCTGGGCCTCACCTGCCACCCTCTCCCATCCATCCTTGCATGGCCATCCTCAGCTTGGGTAGCCATGGTGGGTTGAGTTGGAGCCAGGCATCAGCTCCCAACATGCTGTATCCTCTTAGAAATAACCAGAAACTCATACCATGGCACAAAGAAGTTTCATGTATGGAAATGAAGCAGCAGTGTAAACACCATTAATACACAGCAATACTGGATAAAATTTTTAATCAGATTTTTATTAACAGATTTTCAGTTTACAATAAAGAACGCTGTAATCTATCACCTAAAATAATGCAGCCTTAGTAAGGATATAATTGACAATTGGATAACATTCACATGTAGTTTGATCTTATTATAGTTCTCATCCTCCTAGATTGATCTGTTCAGATAACAAAATCCAAGATGTGAATAATTACAATAGAGTAGAAAAGGAAACTTTATTATGGGGGCAATATTTAATTTAATGGGGGGAGGGTGTTAAAAAGTGCTGGGGGAGATTCTGTCCATTTTGTATGTTACAAATGTCCTGAAATGGTAGGTGGGCCCTGTTTTTTCTTTAACAAGTAATAAAATATAAAAGTTTATTTAGAAAGATACTGTCCTAGTCTTTTTTCCTGCCGTAATATAAATAGAAATACTATTAATCTAGCTAGCCTTTCAGTCCATGTGTTCCTTTGACAGATGGTTCAGAAAATCCTCAAACTTTACCTATGATAGACTGTAAATATGTGTGAAGTTGCTGCTTACCCTGTCAAATTGCTTCCTTTTCAGACTGACACGTCTTCCAGTGGTCTAACACCTATTGTGCTGTGTTCGCTTTCTCCAGATACAAAATGCACCAACTGCACATGACAGCATTTTGAGACAGCAACACCAAATGACTAATTTCAGAAATGATTTTCTTTCTTTTACATGATATTGGTTTAAAATACATTTTTTCCTTAAGAAGTGAAGATAATGTCAACTAATTTAAAATGAACTGCATCACAGCCTAGTGACATTTATTATTTATTGGTGAACTGGACTTTATCTTAAATGCTTAATAATATGCACTGCAAGGTTATATATACTATAGTACTTTATGCACAGTAGAATTTTCGTTATGTGTGGAATTAATCTACTTGATACTACTTCATTCAACAAAGTTCTGTATAACTTGGAATTTTCAATAAACTTATCATGTTTTTTTAAAAAGAAGGGGAAAAGTTGTTTTTTCTTGTTTGTATGGCTTTTTTCTAGAGCTGTACATTTTTTTTTCAGATTGGGTCTATTGGATCCCCCAAAATTTCAGGATTTCTGAAAACTTCTGGATCCCAATCCCAACAAAGTATTTGGATCTGGTATTTTTTTGAAATCCCAAATATTGGGAGGTTCAATAGACTTGAGATGGGGGAAAATGGGATACAAACACCTCAGGAGCAGCAAAGGCACAAAACACAACTTCTCTGCTGTTTTTCCTTGATTTCTTTTGCAGTTCCTCTAAACAACAAAGAGCAATACAGAAGAAAATCAAGATCACAAAAAACCCCCATGAACAAATCACTAAATACTATGAATGACAGTAATGTTAGTGTAACAATTTCGTAGGAAAACAATAAAGTCCATAAATTTCCAAATTGCAATGAGGAATCAATACAGGACCTTGTGCTTGTGATGCCTGTAGACTGGTGTTTTTTTGTGTTTTTTTGTGCTTTGGAACAATAAAAAATTGGGACAAGATTCAACCTCACCAAGATCCATTGAGGTGGCTCCTGATATGTCCTCTATTGATCCTTATTGCACTTTGGAAATTTATGGACTTTATTGATATATTGATTTTTTGCACCAGCACTTTATTGTAGTAAACCAATTTATATGAAAAAAAATCATGTCTCATATTATTCAGTGGAGATCACTTCAAAGAAAGTATTGAGACCAACAGAATAATTGTAATATTAGCTAAAGCTGAGTCGCTTTTTAAATATTTGCATTCATGGGTTCTGTTTAGGGTTGCCAGCCTCCAGGTGTGGCCTGGAGATCTTCCACTTTTACAACTGATCTCCAGCTGGCAGAGATCAGCTCCCCTGACAAAAATGGCTGCTTGGAGTGGTGAACTCAATAGCATGGTACCATGCTGAGACCCATCCCCAAACCCCACCCTCTCCTGACTCCACCCCCAAAGTCTCCAGGTATTTTCCAACACAGATCTGGCAACCCTTCTGTTTGTTGAGATTATTAAATCCAGTCTGGAGCAGCTTAAATCCAGACCTATGGTATATGTTTTCCAAGCCAGTTGCTTTGTTGAACAGCCAAAAGCCATACACTTGGTACTTAAGGCAGATCTAGCCCGTTCAGAGTTTCATGCTGCCTATTTCAAACCTATTCCTTTCTTTAATTGAAGAGGGGTCTGAGTAGGGTCTTGAAATTCCAGGGCGGGCCTGGAGATCTGAAATCTACAAACAACTGAGATCCATTCCCATGAAGAATGGCTATTTTGGAGGGTGGACTCTGACATTATACCCTACTGAGTTCCTTCCCCTTCCTAAACCCTGCCCTCCTCATGTTCCACCCCCAAATCTCCAGAAATTTTCCAACCCAGAGCTGGCAATCCTAAATAAAACTTCAATCTTCCTACCATTTTAATGCTTGCAGCATTGCTGAGCATGTTATTTTAGGCCATGCGTATTCTTCTGTTCTTCAATTTCTTTAGGAGAACCTACCTAGAATTGTTTCTGTTGCTATACAGAGCAATATAACATCCTAGACAGTTACCTTGAAAAAAAAAAAAGAGAGAGAGAAATAACAGTCCATAAGTTTGGAATCCAAGAGACTAAAAATATGAGAACCAGCAAAGGTCTTGGAGAAAATACAATAGATTTGCTGGCAAACTGAGAAATGGGAAAGATCCTTGCTCCATAGGGTTGCCATGTGTCTGCTGGGGGTTGGGCCTTGCCTGCCAGCACTCCAGCATCAAGTGGGAGAAAATTGTGGCCATTGGTGATGGTATGATGTCAATCTTGGGAAAATTTCTAAGTGATTTCAAACTGTTTCTGATGGTCAGTCCTCATCCCCACCCCATCTTGTCTCCTGCTGCTTGCTAAGATGGGCTAGCCAAGCCTAGCTCTGTGGTATGACAAGCGCCAGTCTCCAGATGGTAACTGGGGATGCCCTAGCATTATAGCTCATCTCGACTACAGATATCAATCCCCCTAGAGAAAAGGAATGCTTTGGACGATGGATTCTATTGTATTGTAGCCCAACATGGTCCCTGTCCTCCCCAGGCTCCAACGCCATATCATCAGGACTTTCTTTGCTTAGATCTAGGAACCCTACTCCCACATCCCTCTGGTGGCCCTGGAAGACCTGGCAACCCTACTGACCACACATCACCTTAAGGTAAGGCCTGAGGCTCTCAGTTTATTCCACAAGAATCTTTAACAGTGCATACTGTTAAGAGGACAGTTCTAGCTCATCTTATTGGCTTTGATGAGATGCTACAGAGGAAAGTTTATTCCAGAGAAATGTAGACCTTTTTTAGGTTTCAAAATTATTTGCATTGAGTCTTGCTGGAAGAATGTATCAAGGAGCTTCCAAGTGATAAAGGAAAGAAAAATAATGTATGTTCCTAGTGGCCTAGTGGGTGCAGCTTTCAAACAGTTTCAAGGGCAACCCTACTTAGAGTGTCTGATTGTTTAGTGTCCATTATATAGTCCAAATCTCAATTGACTCACTTAATTCTTTTTTAAAATAAAGTGGTAAAAAGGAATGATATAAGCAATTCTGCTGCTATCTTCAGGGTCAAGGAGCAATTCCGATGACTCTTGTTTTGTTGGATTTGCATGTATGTGTGCAATTTATTTTTAGCAAGTTGTGCCTGGAGGCAATCCTCACATGGTGATGGAGAACCTGACATTGGATCAGAGAAGCTGGTGGAATTCTGATCATAAGGTGCAAATGTCTGTTCTAATTAGGAGCAACTTGCCTTCTCTCACAAACATTTGTCCTTGCAGTGCTCTGATATAGCATAGGTGCCAAAGTGCATCTCTTCATTGCAAGCCAAGAGTTCGCTTGCATTCCTCTCACACATAAAAATGGATTATGTTTTCCCTTTCACTGCCTTTGATACAGGCAGTTATCTGAAGGCAACACATTTTTTTCCTCTTTTTGCATCTGTCACCCTTATTTATTAAGTTCATCCTTTGCATGTGTTTTTATTGTTTAAATACTCTGCTTTAAAAAAAAAAAGGATTCATGATCATCCCACAAATAATCAGGTTTCTTCTCTCACTCTTCCTACATCATCATCTAATATTTATGAAAGAACACACTAAAGCCAGTGGTGGAGTACTTTCTTTTCATGCAGAAGGTCTTTAGCAATTTCCAGAAGGTCCCAGGTTCAATCTTGTTTAACAAGATCCCACTTAGCACTGGGAAAGTGTGTGACAACCTAGAACACTGTTTTAGATTAGATTAGATTTAAGAGAGATGGGCCACTTGCTGGAAATTGCACTCAGACAGATGCTTTTGTGTTCCAATGACCAAAGGAAACTTTACTTAGACTACTGAAAATGCAATAAAATATTGTTTCAAAATTAAGATAGAATGGATGCCAAGTGGTCCCCCGCATTGTGACTGAAGGTGCTGAATAAAGCATAGGATTGCTAATTCCCAATTGGGGGCAGGGCATCCCTCAGTTTGGAGGCCCTCCCCTGCTTCAGGGTCATAAAAAGCAGGGGGGGGGGGATGTCTGCTGGGCACTTCGCTATACCCCATGGAGACTGATTCCCATAGGGTATAATGGAGAATCTGAGAATCTGGCATGGGTATCTGGCACCAAATTTTCAGCATAACATTTTGTACCTCTTTGCAAAACAACCTCCACGTTTCAAAAAGATTGGACTGGGGATCCATTTCTATGACCTCCAAAAGAAGGCACCCCATCCTTCATTATTCCAAATGGAGGGAAGGCATTTAAAAGGCATGTGGTCCTTTTAAATGTGATTGCCAGAACTCCCTCCAGAGTTCAATCATGCTTGTCACACCCTTGCTCCTGGATCCAATCCCAAAACTCCCAGGTATTTCTTGAGTTGGACCTGGCAACCCTAACAAAACATAATAAACATGGTGACCTTATACTCTCTTGCAAACTCTCCACAACTATTATAAAATAATGAAAATCAATCCCATTCCCAAACATACATCATTAAAACATTTTAAAAAGAGTTTAAAAACAGAGTTAAAATATATACAAAACACAAAAGACATTGATTCATAGTAGGAATTATTGAAGGAATGTTAAGTGAAACAAAAGTCTTCATCTGCTAGCAGATGGCAATAGAATGAATCTTCCATAGGAATTGTGGTGCCATGACCAAGAAAGCCCTCTCCTAGGTTGCCATCTGTCTAATCTCAAAAGGCAGAGTATTTAAACAATAAAGCAAGGCCTCCAAAGATGACTATAGCAATTGGGCAGGTTCATAAAAAAGTAGGGGGTCTTTCATGTACAGTGGTCCCAGGGTTGGATTCAGGCCAACTGATGCCCTAACCAGAGCCCAACAATGGTGCCCCTCTGCCTTTCTATTCCTTAACTGACAAGACATTAAGACTCAATAAAAGCTGAAGGTGAAATAAGAGATCCAAAATTCAGTTTTCTTCCAGGTCATTTCTCAAATCAGAACCCATAACTGTATTAAATACAAACTTTAAAAAATATTTAACACTAAACAGCAGAAAGCAATATAAACAAATTATTTTCTTATAAGTATAGCAAGTGGAAAAATGCAAATTTTAACACTTGTAATGCTTTTTAAATAAAATTGTTTTAAGAAAAAATGCAAATGTGAAAATATATTGAAAACTATTTTTAATCACCCTCCCAAAAATTATAAGGCAAAGTATGATCTCATATTATCTCTATTGAAATTATGTGAACGCAAGAGCATACTTTTCAATTTTGAAAATCCTCTTTCTACACAAATCAGTATTGGTGGACTGTTTTTTTTTTTTTTTAAGATATTCTGATGGAGAAATATCATTATTTGTACAAAACAAAAAATCTTTATTCCATTGCTTTCTAATCTTGAAGATATACAGCACTGCAACTTATGGATCAAAAGATAGAAAATAATGTTTATTATAGCCTACTAATAGCTTTATTAAAACTATACTTCATACTTTAAAAACATTCTCCTACTTTTTAAAATTGCACATTAATCTGGCATAACAAATCTGCTTCTATATTTAGCAGAACCTGTCTTGTCGCATAGCTGCCCCTGCTGCCCCCTTTCTTGGTGTTAGTCATTCCAATGCCTATCTTTTCTTATTGATAGCCATAACAGAAGGAATATTTCATCTTCAAGGTACCCCAGTTGTCTTGGTGCCCTAAACACATGCTTTTTTTGCATAATGGTTAATCCAGGGCTAGGTGGTCCCAAACCAAATAGGACTTTGAAGGTCAAGACCACCACTTTGAATTGTGCCCGGAAACAGTTTGGAAGCCTGTGTAGATGGACCAAGACTGGAGTGATATGGTCCCAATCACGACTCATTCCTATCAACTTCCTGGTTGCAGCATTCTGTACAAATTGAAGTTTCACAATACTTTTCAAGGGCAACCCCAGAGTGCATTGCAATAATCTAAGAGCCTCAAAACCTCCTTATAGCCCACAGCCACACTGTAAGCCAAAATGCCCTCAAAGCGAGGTTGGGGGATTGTCAGGTGGGCACCTGGCTCACTCAGGATCATTTTACCTGTGTATACAGGATTAACACGTCCAGAAAAGTAATGTTTAACAGATTAGGGACTCTAATTAAGTAAACCAATTAAAATTTATTAAGAAAAATATAGGCTTCCATACAAGATAAAATACTCATCAAAACACACATTCAGTCCTAGGAAACATAGACAGAGAAATAGGGGAACTCATGGGTAGACAAACAGGGTGATATTTACCTATCGTAGTCTTCAAGGAAGGCTCCAATGGTGACAAGCGAGGAAGTAGTAGAAGGGGCCTGAAACTTGGCCTTAGAATCGGGGATGTATCTATGCAGCGGAAATTGAGATACTGCTAGAAGCACACCTGTGGGTAGCTAGTCCACAGATCATCTCTTGAGCCCTTAGGGGATGGGAGGTATGAGGGAGGAGGAAGGTGGTCAGCTGCTGCGTGACCTCACAAAAAGGGGAGGTTTCGCAGTGACCATAAGGGCTGGACTCCTGCGGCAACCAATAGAAAATTCATTGGTGGCACCTAATTGGGGGCTTGCTCTTGACCAATGGACTTGCCTGAATCCTGGATACCTGAGAGAACTTTCAGATTGAAATGGACCAGGGGGAGGCTCCAAAGTGACAGTTGGGGAGAATAATAAAGGGATTACTTGGGTGGGGAGATGCTTAGGACTATTGGACTTATCTGAAAGGGTGACAATAGAGAGTCAAATCATGGCCTAGGTAACACCCAGTTTGTAGAAAGGAACTTGGCTTTGGCTGAAGATGGTCTTCCTCTTCTTCTGTCTTCTCCTGGGCACCAGTCTTTGTCTAGAGTTCCATTAAACAAAGAAAGTGGCAGTTGGACAATTAACCACTCCTGGGGTGGGTAGGTTGCTTGTAGGCCAAAGGTGACATCTGGTGAGTACGTGAGCCATCCGCTTCACTGGCATGGAGTCAAGCCTGGTTGGAAGATGGCTGCATGGTGTTAGCCCTCCATGGTGGATTCCATGGTCAGAATTTCATAACCGTTCGCCTGGATAGCTCCTGGCGGTGCAGTTTCCTTCGCTCCAATGCTGAGATGGACGTCATACGGAACAACAGGAAGCCTTCCATTCTCCTGGTGGGCACTCTTGTACCGGTCTAGAGTGCCTTTGTAGCGTTATGGCTGCTTGTACTGCATAAGTCCCTTTTGCCCCTGGATAGGTGTACCCACATTCTCTGGCCAGACTGTGCGAGTCACTTCTCCAGGTGCTCTGGCAACCGAGCTGGTAATCACGAAGTTCTGTAAGGGGGCTTTTCCTCACAACACTGCCTCCCTGACTGCCAGACTTATGCTGATGCATCACCAAGTACCCTGAAGGGCAGAACTGAGAGAGCTTAACCCTTCTTCCCTCCCCTAGCCAACTTCCAGTAATACATATTAGCCAGGGCTTTTTTTTTTTTTTTTTTAGCAGGAATGCACAGGAACACAGTTCTGGCTGGCTTGGTGTCAGAGGTGTGTGGCCTAATATGCAAATGAGTTCCTGCTGGGCTTTTTCCTACAAAAAAAGCCCTGATCCTAGGTCAGCCTGGTTTTCCTGGTGACTGACTTGGCATTTAGCAGCAATACTGTATAGCCTGGTGGGTTGCTGATATCATTCCTATCACTTCAGCTGGAAGTAGAACCAGAAGGGACAACAGCTTGCAACTCCATGCTACTTCCTCCTCTTATTTGGCATGCTCTTCTCCCATCACAATACCACCTTCTACTCCACATCTCTCACCCCATTCCATCTTCCCAAGCTCCTCTCTCCTACTAGTGGGCAAAAACCAAAAAACCCACATTTGATATACAGACCACCCATCCATTGCCTGGGTCTTGGAAACATAAAATGAACACAAATCGAGACCCACTGCTGGGTCTGAATAACACACAAAGCCCCCACCCCCGATTTCACTTGACTAAAAACAAACAAAAATTGGCACAAACTCAGCCTCCTTCCTATAAGTACAAAAGGCTAGAGAGCCCAGTCTTCTCTTGGGTAGCTCTCCCTACCTTGGTACAATTAGTGCTGGTTCAACACTTCTTGCTACACGTACATAGCTGAGCTGCAGGCTACAAGACCCTTTAGCTCTTGACCTTCAGCTCACGCCCCAGGCACCAGCCCTGGTCTAAATGGAATACCTTAGTGCAGGCCTCAGTTTAGGCAGGAGCTCGCAGGAGCTCACAGGAGCAGGGCCCCAGAACCTCTAAATTTTATTGTGCTCTTTCTTTCTTAACCCCCCCCCCCAAAAAAAAAAAAAAATCAAAACCTTGCTTCTGGGCTCCACTCTTCAAACCCCCTGTGAGAATTTTGCTGAACTTTCTAATATTTTTCCCTACAAGAAATGGGAAGACAACCAAAACATATAAAGCAGACAGATGGAAATCTTCATCATGCCACTATGGCCACATAGGGGAAGTAATTTAAAAGTATGATAGGAGTAATGTTTTATTATGACAATTATAATTTAAGAAGCATTTTAAGGTAGATGCTGAGCTGATGTAATTTAGTGCACCTTCCAGTGATGTCAGGGGTGTGTGGCATATGCAAATGAGTGGTGCAAATGAGCTCCGGCACCTCTTTTTCTACAAAATGACCCCTGCCTGCATGAAAGAGGCCCAACGTTTCAACAGAGATGCTTGAAGAGTAGAAGGTGTCTTCACTCTGGCTGCTCTCTGCTTCTAGCCTGCTTTCCCTTCAGCCCAGGCACCAGCCCTGGCCTAAATAGAATACCTGACTCAATGACAGAGCTGCCTCTTGTTCCCCCTTCCCTGGTTCTTGTACTCCAAATCACAGGCACTTCACAGCTTTACATTGCCTGGACTGATGACAGCACCAGAGAGAAAGAGAATTATTCTTTTGCTTAGTAGAATACTCTTCTTTGAAAAGTCTGAATAGAGGAAAGAGTTTTTTCTATCAGCCTATGGTTGTACACACACTTCATATTGGCATGGAACCATATGGATTTCCTGATAGTAAAATATATGAAGATTATGTACTTTTATCTGAAAAAAACTTGGTGGAAAATTTTTTTGATGCAAAAGCATTTAGCAAATTAAACTTCGTAACAGAAGGCATATTTTTTCTTCAGATTGTCATCCAGTCACCACAGCTCAGCACCATGAGGTATAAGGGAAATACCAGAATTCTATAAAGTTATTAAAATTATTGATAATCTTTGCTCTATGCATTACTTTTACTCTGTTCTAATTAACAAAGACCTGCTTTTGCAATGAGAGACTATTATTATTGGCTCTGTAATACAGTCTTTACATCAGTATGCCTAATCTCAACATGCACAAATCTGTGGATACTTAAAAATTAAAAACTGAAACTGTGAATAGACAAGATGGATGTTTCTAAAAACATAAGAAAAGCTTTAGGCTTTCAGAAACGTCTGAAATCTTGCAAACACACGCATACATGGGGTGTATGCAAAACCTCCCCAAATACTAGAAGAAACATCTGCAACTTTAGGAAATTGATGCCCTCAGTGGCTGTTGTTAGGCAACCACAAAAATATTGCCAGCCTTCAAGCCTTGGTTTTTGTTTATAAAAGGCAGGAGGAGGGGAGGGCACATTCCATGACTATTATGGCCTTTGAGGAAGGACTCATTTAAGGTAGGTGTGGCAGCAACTACCAGGTAATTCTCTACCATGTGACTTTAATGATTCACCCAGGCCTGGCTGCTGGTACTGTTCAACAGCAGCCATGCCACAAAAGCCCGTGTGGTGAGGTGGTTAGAGTTTCAGACTAAAATATGGAAAACCCGAGTATGAATCACCACTTAACCATGAAAGTTCATTGAGTCACCTTGGACTAGTAACAAAGCCTAATTTACCTCACAGGATTGTTGTAAGTATAAAATGGAGGAGAACTATGTAAGTTGTTTTGGGTTCCCATTGTGGAGAAAGTCAGGGTAGCAAGTCATTTCAGGTTCCCCACTGTGCAATTGGGCTGAGTCCAGCACCCAGCACCACACAACTGGACCTGAAGTGGCTGCTGGCATCATACAACTAGGCTAGGGTTGCCAGGTCCTACCCCACTGCCAATGGGGGAAACTGCTCTGGGAGTCTTCTGCCACCACCAACCAGCTGCCAACCCCAACAGGGTTGT
This sequence comes from Heteronotia binoei, assembly GCF_032191835.1. Taxonomy (NCBI): domain Eukaryota; kingdom Metazoa; phylum Chordata; class Lepidosauria; order Squamata; family Gekkonidae; genus Heteronotia; species Heteronotia binoei. The sequence continues at coordinate 121,665,860 of NC_083227.1, forward strand.
CATCACACAACATCCCTGATGTGATAATGTCGCTTGGGTGTGGTGTCACTGCACTTCCAACATCACACTCAACTCTCTGGGTTTGGGGCAAAACCTCTATTTTTTGGGGCTACAAAACCAGAGTTTGTCCCAAAGCCAGGGTGTCATCATGTGATGTCAATGATGTGATGATGCCACTGTTTGGGAGTGAGGTTTTCCCTGCCAGCCAGCTGACTGGTAGCAAACCTGAGCCCCAAATACCAGGGGATCCCCTGCCTGGACTGGGGGGCCTGGCAACCCTAAACTAGCTTGAATTCAGTTTGACAGCCAAAAACATGCAGAGTTTTACCAGGCAAAGGTTGTGAGCAGGGCCAGCTTCAGAACATCTGGCACTCAATGCAAGGCCCCACCCCCACCATACCATCCTGCAGCCTTCCTCCCCCCACCCTCACCCCCTGGTGAGGAAGAGCAACATGGCAGTGGCATGGCTCCTTTGCCTCAGAGTGTGTGCTGACTGGCCACTGTCAGTCTAGCTGTCGTCACTTCCAGAAGCAGCAGCGGCTGGGCTGAGCGATGGCAGCTGGGCAGTGCACATGCTCTGATGTGCAGGAGCCACGCCACTGTGCTTGCCTATTTCCCTTGCCAAGGAGGTGAGGGTGGGTGGAAGGGCCCAAACTGGTACCCTCAAGGCCATACCCTAGGCAGCTACCTAGGGCTGCCTAATAGACAGACTGGCCCTGGTTGTGAGGGAGAGGGAAGGAGACAAAGCTGACAACAGGAGGGCAGATAAAAGTACATTGGCTGGAGGGTGGGAAGGAGAGGAAGAAGCTGGAAATAGTGGGGCAGTGGAAAATAAGATCCCCCCACAAGTGCTTCCAGTTCCCTGCTTTTCATATTTCTAATAGTGTTCTGTAAATAATAAATATTTTATAATGCATTTTTAATTTTCATGTGTAAACAATGATATAAGGTGTCCTCTAAGTATCTTTGGCCTAAAGCATATGCAGCTCTTATTGAAAACATCATTTCTGTACCTCAGACTGGATGATCAAGAAGATATTTGGAGCACTGGTTAGAAATATTATACTGAAATTCCATTCACCCATCAGCAATAATCACATTTTAATATTCATTTATATGCATCAGGAGACTTCAGATGGGAAGAAATCTGAGGTTAGAGCAATTGTTTTTCTATCAACACAAGATATGGGCTAGAAGGACTGCATGGCATTGTTTGCATATGGAAATTTATTTTTTAAACTGCGTTTCATTTCATGAACAGATTCTCTGTTGACACTACACAGTTCCATTTACTCATGGTTGATTTAGCAGGGTGTTCGTGTCTCAGAAATGTGCTAGTTTAGCAGATGAGAAGACAAGACGTTGTACTTTTTGAGAGAAAAGGGAGAGACAGGTGGGAGTTATCTTTAAAACCTCGATTTTAAAAGGCGTAAACTCAAAACAGTTGTGTGAATACTAACAGAATGTTATATGCTGGGGAATACATAGGAAAATCATTCATATTGATAGAATGGATCTCTGCAGCTTTATTCCAAAAGATTTCAGGACAAAACATACTAGTCTGTACAAAACCAAGGGGTAGTCAGATTGTGGTTTGTAGACCACACGCTGTTATCTGGTACTTAGGAGACAGCTTCCAAGCAAAACAGAGGAGACAGATGGGCTACAGTAAACATACTTCAGGAAGTAGTTTGATTTGACTATAACCCCTTGATACATGGCAATAAACATCCTTCTTTTCACAAATGTGACCACTGCAGTTTGTTCTGTCCTGAACTGTTGCCAGTGCTCGGGACTGACAGCCTGTTGGTGGCCTCAGTTGCAGCTCCTGTGTCTTATTTGAAATTCATTACTTATATGGAATGTCTTGGTGTGTCCATAGAAGCTTGATGGTCCACAGTACTGGCATTTCAGACAGTTTCTAAGCAATATAAGGCTATTAAGTGAGCTGTTAGCCAGCATATATACTTGGGCTTTTTGTTCTCTTCTCACAACTGTTAGCTGCTTGAAATTTGTGTATGTTTCAGTCCCTGCTTGTGGCGTATTTGCAGCACTAGCCATGCACAAGATCAAACACTTGTCATTAATGCTTATTAAACTATTTTTTCCAGAAGCATAGTGGGTGACATTAACTGCAGCTACACCACCTTCAGGTGGTGGCTGGAGATCACCTGGAATTACAACTGATCTCCAGGCAACAAAGATCAGTTCCCTTTGTTTGTTTGTTTTTTAAAAAAGGCTTCTTTGGAAGGTAGAGTCTCTATCATTAGACCTTACTGAAGCCCCTCCCCTCCCCAACCCCCACCGTCTCCAAAACTCCACCCCCCAAAATCTCTAGGAATTTCCCAACTGAGAGTTGGCAACGCTACCACAGCAAGAAGGCAACATTCTTTTTAGCTTTTTTTTATTATGTGGGACCTATTCTTACCTTAGCATACCAAACCTTTAATGGCGTAACAGTTGCATATAAAAATACACAGAATATAAAAATTTAAACATTGGAGATAAAATCAAAATGAAACCGAGCTTACAGATGACATCCTTAAATTTAATTCTGACCATGTATGAATGCATCTGTAAGCTCGGTTTCATTTTCATTTTATCTTCAATGTTTAAATTTTTTATATTCTGTGTATTTTTATTTGCAACTGTTATGCCATTAAAGGTTTGGTATGGTAAGAAGGCAACATGTACAAGAACTTCAGGCAGCTACTAAACACCAAATGGGAGTCCATACAAAGATACATGCATGCAACACTTCAGACTGGGAAGTTTCCTCTAAAATAAGACTGAGAGCAGGAAAGAGGCTCTAGAGACTACCTCTTATGGAAACAAACTTTCATTTAGTGCATCACAGCCTAGCTGTTCTAACAATGTGGAAAGCTAGTAATCTTTAGAATTCAGCCTCAAGATGTTAAATGTAAATACTCACCCAGAGTTTCTTAGCATTTATCAGGCTATAGTATGCATCAAACCCACTTTAAATGTTAAAAACAACTACAGGAAAACAAGGTAGTGGCCCAAGATACCCTTGAAAAATCAGAACATCCTCAAAGTACTTATATTATGGATGTAAAACACTTCCTCATTCAATGTCCAAAGTATTCTGAGCCACTGTAGGGTCTTTTGTAGGCTACTGAAGTGGCTACAAGGACAGCTACTTTGCAGTCCTAGGCAGGGTTACACTCTTCTAAGCCTTCAATGGATTTAGACTTCAATGATTTAGGCGTGTATAACTCTGTAGGATTGCACATAACCTGAAGTTATGTTTTATTCTTTGTGACTTATCTGATAAATCAGAGATTTAGTCATGAGATGTAACTGCCAACTAAGGAAGGTGGAATACCTGCTAGCTTGGGTTGCATCCTGTTCACTAGTCTTGTACAAGGAACCAGCCAATCATTGATAGACTGTTTCAGCTGTTCTCTTAACAGTAAAGTGGAGCACAATTGGCTTGCATGCATTTACATTCTCAAATGGCTTGATAAAGTTCAGTTCCCCTCTCCCATCCTTCCTGTGCTACTGCTCCCCTCAGTAGGCAATTGTTTAAAAAAATTATGTCAGTCATAAATAATATACATTAGCCCTAAGTATACACGTCAAAAAATCTTATTGATTGGTTTTCATTTAAGTAATTTTTAGCGGCGTGAATGGCTGTTAGTCTGTTTGGATCAGCAGAATTTTGCACATATGCATGCAAAAAATGTTCAGCAACTGTTTAAGTCACTGATTGGCTCACATCTGATTGATACACTCAAACAGGTTAGTTCAACTGCCAAACATTTTCCCAGTTACATTTGTGGCATCCATGTTAATCATGTCAAATTCATTATCATTATTATAGCTAGTAGCAATAGTATTAGGTGTTGTAGATTTTCCAGGTTGTAAAAAGCCCTTGAAAACATAATAATAGTATTACGATTAGTAAAATTTAACATATATTATTAATTATTACAAGGTATTAGTTCCATAGCTAAAATTTTAATGGGAATTACGACCGGAGGGGGGGTAGTTGTAGAAAAAGCCCAGGAGGAAAACATTTGCAAATTAAGCTACCCCCACCCCTCCAGTATCACCGTTCTTTCATACAGGGGTTTTTGTGGGGGAAAGCCCAGCAGGAACTCATTTGCATATTAGGCCACACCCCCTGGAGCCAAGTGCGATGGCCTTTCTCACTACCCCCACCCCACAGGACATCCGTTGTGGTGCAAAGGGAGGCCAAGGGGTGCTTATGGCCTCAGAAAATGGAGGGGGGAGCCTATGTTACATCATGCAGCCACCTCCCCTGCGGAATCAGGCATTCCCACTCTCTCTTTCTCTCTCTCTTTCTGCCTCTTTTCCTCTGCTCCTTTCTTCCTCCCCAGCCCTCAGTATTTCCCCCCTTTTTATTGCTTTACACCTCCATCCCCATGCCCTCTTCCCTCCTCCAACCCTGTGCTTCCCTGTCAATCATTCCTCCTCCCTTGCCATTGGTGTGCCCCCCCACAACCTGGGAGTTCCCCGTCCCCTGTGAGGCCCTGGGTGAACGCCATCCTCTGGAGAGGCTGCTGGGCATGGCATGTCCACTGCAGTGGGTGCGTCTGCTCCAGCAGCCCACTTAGAACTGCCTGCTAGTGGACATAGTCAGCAAGTGCTCTACTCAGAGTTCTGAAGCAGGCAGGCTGGAGAACTAGGGAATCAGTGTTAGTGGTTTATCCAACTGAGGTGGCAGATGAATAAATTCCAATGGCATTTGACCTCTTTTGGGATGTAAGGTTGGTGCTCATTTCCCCATGCTTCTGAATTTACAATGAAGCATCCAGTTATGTATGTCCAACACAGCAGCAACGAAAGAGTCATTGCCTTCCAACATAGAATCTGGAATACCTATCTGCCAGCTCAAAAAGCTGCAACTTGGTGGAACTGGCACCAAGTGCTCAGCGATTCCATAGAAGTATTAATTCTGGAACCAGCAGCTGATTAACCCACTACTGAAAAAGACCATAGTACAAGTATCAATAGTCTTTAGGTTAGTGTAGCACTTTATTGCAAACCACAACTGCCCTGCTGAGCAAAGAGCAAGGGAAAGGCAGTATCAGAAGCCAGATTCATCATATAATGGAAGGGCTTTCTGTAAGCAAAATACAATTTGTCATGGATAGACTGGGGTCTCCCCCCTCTCCCGTTTAGTATTCAGCATTTCCCTTTACAGCCATTTGTGGCAGTTCTTTTAGACATAAAAGGCTGTGACTGTCTCCAGTGCAAGGTTTCTTTTTGATGAGGGCTTTGTAAATGCGTTGTTTTTAAACTTGTTACAGGTTGCAGCATGGAAGCTTTGATGTTGGGAGACAGAAGAGTTCTCTCCATTTCCCTGGGAAGGTTTTGCATAATCAATGCTTCCTGAAATTGGAAGCCATTTGTAGTATAGAAGAATAAGGGAGTTGTTTCCTTTTATTTTTCTTTTTTGCTTTATAATAGCTTAGGAGCCTGCTATATTTCATACTCAGACACTGTCAGAAACCAACCAAAACAGCAGCATTAATCATGCCTTCCAGTTCTTGACAGGGAAAACAGTGTTGTGTTAAATCAAGCAGAAATGCACACACCAGCCAATGCTATATTTTTGGGTGGCAAACCAAAAACCAGTTCTATGGGCCGGTAGTGGAACTATAATTTATTTAAAATATTTATATTCCACCTTTCTATAATCACCAAGGCAGCTTACAACACTAAACCTACACCATTAAAAACAAAAAAGGGACATGAATTAGAACACATTGCATTAAAACTGCATAGCTGCTTGCTTTCTCTGTGATCAGTTCCCACTACAATCATATAAAGGGGTTTTTTTTGGTTTTTTTACTGAGGTATCATTTATGCACATTATGATTTAAATATTTGTAATATTACATCAGACACTTTTCCTGACTCCATTTAGAGTGCTCATGGGGTGCAATCACACGAGCAATTTAACCTGATAGAGCTACACCTCCCCTCCTGATCAAGTTATCAAATGTGAATATCTGGCTCCCATGCCCCATTCCTCCATACCTCATGCTAAAATGACTCGCGTGTGGATTAAATACTCACTGGGAAATTCTGGTGGCTACCTTGATGAAGTGCTTCCATGATGGGTTTCTGGGCATCTGATTGCCTAGGAGGGCTATGGGAAACTCATCACATAAGTAGTGTGATTGTTCCACTCAGTTTCTGGCACATCCTCCCCACACCACTCTGATGTGTGCTTCACCATCCCCATAGAATGCAGCCAGGAGCATGTGTGCGCTTGCCTGCTTTTGCTCACCGCACAGCAGAACTACGGGTGTGGTCAGTTGAACTGGTTGTCACAGCAGTGTCTTGGATTTTTAAAAGCTGCTTGGGTTTGGGATGTGTTGCATTGATCAGGATGGCTAAGCAGGCATCATAGTGCCATAAGCTCGTGCTTGGTCATTCACATCACTAAACACTGCAACAACAGGCCCGCAGCTGGGTTGGGTTTCTTTTTTTCTAATTAGCTATCAGTTACAACAAAGCATTACAAAAACATTATAAAAATATTTCAAAAGAACAATGTATGTATTTGCATGTGCATAATACATATATCATCTTATATTCTAATTGTGGGACTGTGGCCCCACACTGGAAGGGAGGTGAAGCCAGCCAGCTGGCACACAACTTTTCTGTGGTGCTTAAAGAGAGCACTACAGAACAGAGGCTGGGAGCCACCCAGGCGCCCCTCCCTGCTGTACTTCACTGCATGTGCCCCCAGGGGTTGGAAGGGTATAGGTGGCAGGGCATGGCACCACCTCACGACACCAGAGGAGGGCAGCAGGGGGGTTGCCTAGGGCACCATGTGCACTAGTGCTGCCCCTGCTGCCACTTCAAAACCCTTTGCCAAAGCTTGATCTTCCAGACTTCCAGTCTTTCCCCCCTTTGGACACTAAGCTTAATACAGGAAACTGTTTACTTTCTCAAGGTGTGATTTTGCATTTTATACATACAGAGACTATACTTAAATTTTGAGAACAGCCTCCTACCAGAGGTTCCACTATTCAAAGCCACTCCACACAGCCTCTGAATCAAACTCTGCTTTGTTTTTCTTGTCACACACTAGAAAGTCCACCACTCTCTTTTCTAGTCACTCTCCAACTGCTTTAACTCAGTAACTGCTTTCTCCAACTGTCTAACTGCCACCCTCTTTTGACAGTTAGAAGCAGTTCACCAATCAGAGTGAAAGGTCTCTGCAGAGAAAGCACCAGGTGGTGGGCAGTGGCCAGGGCATTTGCCTAGGTCAAGGTACTGGAAGGTGCGGAAAGCCCAATTCAACACTCCCCTGGTCTGGTGCCCTAGACAAACGCCTAATTTGCCTGGTGGCAGAGCTGCCTCTGGGTGGTAGTGAGAGGCCCTGTATGGAAATGGTGTTAACCACTCTTTGGAGTAAGCCAGAAATCTAGCACATACCTTTAAGTAGCCACAGCTGTGAGCAATAAACTTTTTTTTTTTTTTAATTAGTAGGAAAGGAAAGGTTCCCTGTGCAAACACCAGTCATTTCCGACTCTGGGGTGACGTTGCTTTCACAACGTTTTCATGGCAGACTTTTTACGGAGTGGTTTGCCATTGCCTTTCCAAGTCATCTACACTTTCCCCCCAGCAAGCTGGGTACTCATTTTACCGACCTCGGAAGGATGGAAGGCTGAGTCAACCTGAGCCGGGTACCTGAAACCAGCTTCCACTGGGATTGAACACGGGTCATGAGCAGAGTTTAGGACTGCAGTACTGCAGCTTTAACACTCTGCACCATGGGGCTCTTGTTTTAATTAGTAGCAAGACAGTAAAAAAACACAGGAAGCAAGCTTTTTTTCCTTTTAATTCTTTTGGGGAATTCTGTCGCTGTGGGAGTGAGAAGAAACACCAATCTTCATTGCTCGGACACTGGTTGACTCCTAGTGAGTTGCACATGCTTCTGTTTGTTTTCGTTTGCTCCGTGGGCATTGTCCCGGCAGTCCGACTTTGCAAGAGACTCTGATTTTAATGAGTGCCTCTCCCCAATCAGTATTTTGCTGTGGAGTTTTAACAACTTGACTATTTGCTTATATGACCATTGCAATGGGAATTTTGTTTTTGTTTTAATATTATCTTCTCTGTAATAAACTGTTCTTGGACTTTAAGTGAAGACCCTAGTGTGGAAGGAGCAACCCCTCTGAAGTTAAACAGACTGAATTTTGTCTGCCTGGATTGCTGAGCAGCCTCAATTGCTGGTGGGAGAGATCTGGGGAGAGGCTCTGAACTCATACAGGCCCTCAAAAGGTGCCAAAGGCACAGATTATTTGTCTTAAAGGGAAGATAGTAACAATCTTGCCAGAGGAAGAGGTCTAGTGAAGAGACCTCAGTCCTATAACTCAAGGGACAGAGTACACTCAAGTTTGTGTGATTTATAAAGTGGGGAAATTATCCAGAAATCTAAAACAGTTATAATTAAGACTAACACTGTATCTTGTGAAGTCAGTAACCTCAGACATAGCTCTGTGTTCAGTTTTAACTGTCTGTTTACGTCTTTGAAATCCTCAAAACCTATGTAAATATCCCATCCCTGCCTTGCCAGTCTGTTTAAATAAATCAAAACTTGTTTTAAATCACTACCTGTGCCTACTGTGCCATTTTCTGAAAGGTAAATTTTGACACCTGAAGAAATGACAGGGGAGTGCTTAGTAGAACGGTCCACTCTGTCACATCAGGTGTTTGTAATTAGTAGCATAAAGGTTGCACTGTGCCTCGTGTAATCTGAGAATTTTCTCCACTGAAGTACTTAAGACATATCTGTCCTTTTGGAATGGTGAGAATGTTGGTGCATGGTGTGAATTCATGGCTTATTGGAAATGTGTTAGAGTATTTTTTTTTTTTTTTTGCATGGGTTTCTGGTTTTATGTTATAGAGAAGGACCTTTGGTGATGCCTCTTTGACAAAGACTTGGGAAATGGTGATTTAGTTGACAATACCGTCAGAGGCTTTATTCTCCAGGTCCATGAGAAGCAAGACTTTATTGGGACCATACAAGTACTTCATAAGAAAAATACTGCAAGATTTTAGAGCACAGAATACAGACTTTTTCAAGATATTGGACTGACTTTAATAGTATGGAAAAATGATTAATAATTGTGTGATTTTTGTAATAACCTGTTGAAAAGCTGTTTATTATTGTTTAATGAACCACCATAGGATTTGTACTGTATTGTTGTTTCTTAGTTATTTTGCCAAGGCTCTTGTTTTCTTTTATTTTTTTCCATGATTCTCTGGTGTCTACAACCTCCAGATCATGGCTGGAGATCTCCTTGCTTTTACAACTGATCTCCAGGTGACAGAGGTAAGTTCACATGGAGAAAATGGCCACTGTGGAAGATGGGCTTTGTGGCATAATACCTCACTGAAGTCTTTTCCCTCCTCAAACCCTGACCTCAGGCTCCACCCCTCAAATCTCCAGGTATTTCCCAACACTGAGCTGGCAACACTGAGCTGGCAACCATACCCTAGATTTATATATATAACCTATATATTTAATAGGTTTTCAAGGAAGACTGATTCTTAACATTATAATCTGAACTGATATTTTTCATTGAGCTAAATGTAATGCTTATAGTTTTAGTATAAACAAAGAGGAAAAGTGGGGCAGTGTGGTTAAAATGGAAGACCTTTTTTAACTTTTTGAGCGTTTGAAATATTAATAGCTTTTTTTCCCTACACAAGGAAAATAAGCTTTAGAAAATAGGGTAAAATGTTAAACATAAAGTTAATGCTGAGTTCTACCATACATAGAAATTAAAATATTCTTTTAGGATCAGGACAAGACTAAGTGCTGGTGAGAGTTCCGCTTTTTCAAAATGTTTTGACACATGATCAAATGCTCCTCCATGCTAAAAAAAAAAGTATTTCCATTAAAATAATACAACATATACACTAACAAAGCAGCCAAAATAAAGAGAATTTGCAAGCACACAAGATGTCTGAAACAAATCCAAAAGAAGCACAAAGACACACTCTCTCTCTTACACACGCGCACACACACAATTACCGGCTCTGGTTCCTATACAAAGACTTCTGATGCAAAAGCAAAGCCAGCCAGAGATATTGAACTCTCTCACACACATGGCTCTACTGCTGATTCCTCCCAATGCAGCTTTCAGTCCCTGCTCAAATTTAAAGGCACACACACACATTTTAAAACACAAGGTGTTTGCAGGCTTCTAAACCCACAGAGATCTAAAGGCACATAGTGGCTGTGGTGGTACTTCCCCCACCGGCCACCTGGCTGGGGGCAGGGTGAAGCCTGGAAAACCAGGGGTTCTCCTGCTGGAACCGGGGGATTGGGAAGTCTAATTGCTAATTTTTTGGAGCTAAAACAACAAACATAGGAATGCTGTTTTGGTTTTGTAATTAAATATATATCCAGTGTGTTACATAAACATTTGTACTCATAATAAATATGAGTTTTGCAGTGATTATTCCTCCTAAAGGCTAGGGATTTGCAGTGTTTCCAGTAGTGTAGTCTGTCTCCTAAACCTCAGATTCCTTATCTCATATTCCTGTTCTGCTAACAAAGTCAATGGAATCTGTCTCTGAAGTTCCACATGGGTGTTCATCTTGGCAGGATTGATTCCTGAAGCTAAATCTAATATGTTAGGAAGGCTTCAGAAAATGATTCATTGCCACAATTTGCAGATCCATCTCTGCATATCACAAAAAATGTAGCAAAAATATGAACGAAGCATTTTAAAACTTTTATTTTTCATGTTGTAAATGAATCAAGCATAAAATGCTACCAGATACTTGACCTCAAATCCAGTAATGTTGAAGAAAAGCAGCTTTGGAGCTTAAAATCACCTTTCCGGATTAAGTCTGTGAACAAAAAAGGAACTTCTCGTAGGATACATAAAATGTACATTTTCAGTTAGTTGGGGCTATTTTATCTGATGTTTTTAGAGTTGTACTTCATTCCTTCCTGAGTAGTTTTTCCAGAAATCCTCATCTGATTTTTAAATGCTTGTGTGATATTTGTTTTACACTTTTGTGGTCTACTATTTTTAGCTGAATCAATTAAAATTTGTTCCTTTTTGTGAAGTGTTAAAATCAGCTATCTTCTTCCTTCCCTTAGGTGTGAATGGGATGACATTGTTGTCTATTATTTAGATTTTCCTTCACAAAACAAATTTTAGTTTTTCTTTCTTTTGTGCACTTCCAAGGCATCTAACTTCTTACCTAGAATCTCTGATACTGTTTTCATAACCAGTATCTTAATGGTTTCTTTAAAAAAAAAATCAACCCAGTTCAGTTTTAAGTTCTTTTTGTATTTCCATTTGTAACCTTTATTTCCCAAGCAGTCAGCAAAGGTTTTAAGTTGACCACAATGACCTGATTAACTGTGTTTTAATCAGCACTCAGAGATGCTACAAATAATTGTATTTCTTTTTCACCAAGAAATTTGCTCTGTCCAGCAAGGCTTCTTATTGGCCATTGGAAACTGGATTGGCTGTGCAGATTATTTAAAATGTTGTTTCAGCAGGAGCTGCCACCACAGTTCAAGGATCTTGGCTGTATTACTAAAGGTCAACTGCAGCATCCATTGCATGGCTGGCTCTATCTCCTGCAGCAGTTATTTTGCAGCAATTTTGTGTCTGTGTCCACCATGCTTTAGTCAAATTCCAAAGGTGCCCAAAAGCTTAAAAAGGCTGAGGACTCCTATTCTATCATATGCCCTCCAATCATACATTCCTGGGTTTAGTTTGGTATATTAATGCATATAGCTGAATAAAGTGACGTTCCTTAAGATGGAAATGTCTGTACTGCCATGTAGTACCTACAGGCATATATGAGTACCTAGGATCTCACATGCTAAATTATTTGGGCTACAGTGTTCATATGTGCATGAGACAACCATTGAGACTTTCAAAACTGCTGCCCAAATAAATACTTTGTGCCCCCATACAGGGCTTTTTTTTTTTTTTAGCAGGAGCTCCTTTGCATATTAGGCTACACCCCCCTGATGTAGCCAATCTTCCAAGAGCTTACAGGGCTCTTCTTACAGGGCCTACTGTAAGCTCTTTGAGGACTGGCTACATCAGGGGGCTGTAGCCTAATATGCAAAGGAGTTCCTGATACAAAAAAGCCCTGCCCCCATTCAATATTTAACTTTATATTAGTAGTCAGCCACCTGTTTAAACTTCAGAATATTCTATTACTGTGGAATTTAATCCACTGTTTGCTTGCAAAGTGATTTGTCATTTTCCCTGTAGTACTCATAGTATTTCACACTATTTTGTCAGGCCTGTTCAGTGTCCTGGGGTACTAGTATCATCATGCAATAGAAATAATACCTTTCATTCTTTTTCCACTGAGAGAACATTAATAACTGGGAGCATTCTATTTCTACTGTGCTTCATCTACAAAATTACTTTGTGCTTGCAGGAAAACATATCTAAACTCTGACATTTCAAAAGTTACAGCCATCTTTGAGGTGGGGGGCAAGAAATGGTGTCAGATAGGCACCTCAAGGTTCTGATTAATAATTCTTCACCCTTCTGCGTATCTTCTACAGGTATAAATTGCTGCTTGGGGTGTTGAAGCATTTCAGACATGCATGCTGTTGAGCAGTATTTCTTTGCAAGCCTCTATAGCTTGTGATCTTGCCAATAATCTTTAATAATAAATAACAATGGCATTAATAATAATAAATTATGCAATTGATATTCAAAGTATGTCTAATCTACATCTCTCAGAAGATAATTCCACTACAGCAGCTGTGTTAGACTGAATCAGTAAACTAAAACAGGAGTCCAATGGCACCTTACAGACTAACAACACTTATTCCAGCATAAGTTTTCATGAGTCAGTTCAGTTTATTACATGCTTGAAGTATTCATCCGTTAAATGGATGTATTTATACTCAAAGATGCAGACAACAGAAATTGTGTGTGTGTGTGTGTGGGGGGGGATGTTATAAAGACAGACTAGTTTAAAACAATATCCAACCAAATGAGTAATCAGTCCACCTGAAACAATGATAGATAGGATAAACTTTAAACATGTTTAGTGTAGAGTGAAACATTATAAACAGATGTAGTTAGAAAATTAGGGTGGTTTAGCTGAAGTACATGGGTAGGATGTGCTAACATATTAGCACCAATAGTGACTGACAAATGTCACATCTTTGATAAGATCTGGTGGAGAGAATTGAAATATCAAACTTCTTGAATGTTAATTCAGCAATTTCCCACTGGATTATCCTTTTGAAATTCTTTTGTAGACAAGCAGTGACATTTGGATCAGTAGCAGACTCTGTTAGGGGCTTTATTGGTGGCTGTTAGCCTCAGTATCTAGATACAATCATTTTAAATGTTATTGCAAGTTCAGGAACCCTGAGGATAGGGTGAAGCAAAGTCTGAAGAAATAGACGTGGTCCAGAATTTCCATTTTCCTGTGAAAGAATGAATCTAGGAACAGAGCACAAAACAGTCCTCTGCTATTTCCAGCATCTCAGAAAACCATGTTTTCTTCCAATTTCTTATATTGTTTTACCAACAAATGTTCTTAGTAATTCAACTCCACTGTGAAACAGTGTGGAAAACCACAAATATTTTTGAAAGATGAACCCTGGCAATATATATATATTTAAATATATATATTATTTAAAAAATACAATCTAATACCAAACAGTAGCAAGTATCAATTTGTTATTTAGACAATACTTTTGTTTGGGGAAAACTGACTGATTTTAAGACTTCTGTAGATTCCATTTTGTCCCAGTTCTTCTTTTAACATGTCCTCTTCCTAGGGCCATAGTAGGGTTGCCAAGTCCAATTCAAGAAATATCTGGGGACTTTGGGGGTGGAGCCAGGAGACATTGGGGGTGGAGCCAAGAACAAGGGTGTGACAAGCATAATTGAACTCCAAGGGAGTTCTGGCCATCACATTTAAAGGGACAGCATGCCTTTTTAAATGCCTTTCTTCCATAGGAAATAATTAAGGATAGGGGCACCATCTTTTGGGGCTCATAGAATTGGACCCTCTGGTCCAATATTTTTGAAACTTGGGGGGTATTTTGGGGAGAGGCACTAGCTGCTATACTAAAAATCTGGTGCCTCTACCTCAAAAAATAGCCCCCCCAGAGCCCCCAATACCCATGGATCAATTCCCTATTATTCTCTATGGGAATCGTTCTCCATAGGGAATAAGAGAGTGCCTAGTAGACATTTCCTTCCCCCCCCACGCTTTCTAAAGGGGGGGTGGGCCTCCATACCAGGGAATTCCCCCCTCCCTGCCCCCTCCCTCTCTCTCTCTCACACACAAACACTTACCTTACTTGGTCTTCTTCCAGCAGAATTTGCTGGCTGTGAAAAAGAAAGGAAGACTGCACAGGAAAAGAAAGGGAGGGGCCGTTCCTGTTTCCTGTGCAGCCTTAAAGGGCCGTTCCTGTTTCCTGTGCAGCCTTAAAAACGGATCCCAAGCTGTAAAACATAATTCCTGCAGGTATGTTCTCTCTCCCCCACCCCCAGACTTTTCAAGAGCGGGGGAGGAGGCTGAAAATTCGGGAGTCCCCAGCCAGGGCGGGAGGGTTGGGAAGCCTAGGCCATAGCCAGGCTTTTTCCAGTCAGGGGGCACTGGAGGGGCTGGAGGGGCTGACAAAATGGTCCTGGTCCCTCCCTCTCTTTCCATGCAGCCGTCCTTCTTCCCAGCCAGCTGGCAGCTGCAACTTCGGACACAGGCATCTGTTTCGAACTTCCCTCCAGATCACACCAGGCTGGAGAAGAGCTCCTAGGACCCTGGCATGGTGTGGGTATGGTCTGGCACTCCACTGATCCATCCACTTGTTCGCTCCTCCCAAACAAAGGTGAGTTTTGGGGCTGAAGCAGCTGCCTGCTATGTGCTGTTGGCTTCCTGGCTTCATCTGCTGCTTCCCCAGGCCCAGAGCATGCCTGCTGACCAGCCCCACTCCCTCTGGCTGTCTAAGCCACAAACTCCCACCCCCATGAGAGACATGGTAGAGAGCAGGGTCCATGATGCATGCATAGTAAGTGAGCCAGCTGCTGCCCTGACCCCAGAGCTTAGCCATTTGCCTACGTGGAGCAGCCCCTGGGGCCAGAGAGATCAGGAGCCATGACTCAAGCAACAGCCAGTCCTGGAGGCCTGTGCTGGATAGGAAGTCAGGGGGGCCTTGACAGGAAGTGGAGGGCTGGGACCCCAGGGGCCCCACCATAGCTATGGGCCTGCCTCTACCAGGCCTGATGTGAGTTTTTTGATGGTGTAAGAAGATTAAATATAATCATCCAGTAAAATACAAGTTGTGGGAATAATGGCATTTGCAGATCAAGCCTTTTCAAATATTCACAATGAAAGTATAAGGGTTCCAAGGCAAAATAAAAACATTTACTGTGTTTTTAAAAAGCAAAGGATACGTGTCAGATTGAAGATATACTTTTTTGTCATATTTAACTATATCGATGAAGCACAATGAAGTATACAGTTCTGCAGAAAGTATACACACTTGTATTTTCTTGCATGAAAGGGAAGGAGAAATTGCTTTCTTGTTATTATTATGCTGTTCTTAGCTGTTGTTCATTAGCTGTGTTTGGGGGGGAGGGTGATGCCATTAGTTAAAAACAGTTGCTCCAGAAATCTGTTTTCCCCATGTCAAGAGAAGGATACCTGCAGACACCTTCTTCAGGGTTCCATAAAATTGAACCAAATTGTCCAATTCACTTGAAATTTGGGGGGGGGGGGGCTTAATAGAGAGGGAGGACTAGCTTCACTGAACTTTTGGTGACACTTGGTTTAAAAAAACAACAGCCACTTTAGAAAATCTGCTGTTTCCCCACCTATTTATCCACTGGGGGAAATGGAGAGAAAGATAACTAATGGTTCCTTCTTTAGGAGGCTGTAAAACTGAACCATGTTGTCCAATTCATTGAAACATTGAGGGGGGGGGGGGGTTGGTGCCATGTAGTGCAAAAAGTTAGTCCAGAAGCCCTGCCATCACTACCCCATAGGAAAAGTAGGGAGACATCCAGTCTGGCGTTAATGAAAATGGAGATTTTCTCTAAGTGATTTCCCTGTACAATAAATCCACTCCTAGTCTTTAATGAAAATCATAATCCTGTCTTTTCTGATATTATGATACAAATTTAAAGCAATAATTTGTCATAAACACAAATTTTGATATTATATTGGCCTCAAATTCATTGACAGAAAGATCTAATCCAATTAACAAGCAATAATGATGTTTCTTTAATTTTACTTATCCTGTTTTCTGGTTAATTTGGTTATGAATTCTGATTTGGGGCTTACCTATTGAATATGGGTTAATGGGTGTGTATGTTCACACTACACTAAATAATGTGTTTTGTAACTGGATTTTTACTGTGTAAGAATAGCAAAAATCCAGTTGCAAAACACATTACTTAGCATAGTGTGAATGCACTCCCAGCACATGGACCTCACATAAACCAGAGTTTAATTAATTAACTGTGGTTTAGAATAATGTTTGAATTCAGCCTGTGGCTGTCCGCATCCAGAGACTCATCTATAATGAAATTAAAAGAATAGCTAGCTATGGAAGCTAAAACACACACACACAAAAACTGATTCCAGAACTCTCTGATTCCCACCCCCCCAACTGTAAAGACTGGGTTATTCTTTTTCTAAACTGTAATGAGAAAGGGTTTAATGGCAGGTATGTCAGCTGTTTCTGCATTTTAAGACTGTTTGATCTGCTTTTAAATTCAATCTACAGGCTGTTTCTGAAGCCTGCTTAAGGTGGGATAAATCTGAGATCAGTAAAAAGCACCAAATAGTGCTTGGCCATATTTAACCTAATTAATTCAGTCCATAAGTTTACAAATTCTTGCTGCATGGCCACAAACTATGGGAATAGTCTACATGATGTTTAAGCACTATTTCCCAGTTATCTATCTAAATAAGTGAAAAAGCAAAGAGGCATTTTGAGCCAACTGCACAAATGCAACAACATCAACTGTTCTGGGTGGCATGTAAGGACATCATAATAGCCCTGAGGCAAGTTCTCAGATCTCTTTCACAGTATGTCAGCTCTGATGACATAGTTGGGGATACTTGCCAAGACACAGCAGATATTTTAGAGCACTGTGGAACTATGGCAGCAGTATATTAAATCTGGGCCAAATCCATAATGATCATTCTTAGGGAAAGAGTAATTTTCTAACCTATGGCATCATTACTAAGGAAACAGAGATTTGCCACTTCTGAAACTGCAAAATGCTAGACTCAGAAACTGGGTAAAAGGGTCAGTTAAAATATAACATATTTTTCCTTCACAGAAGAGTATTATCTATTATAATGTGATATCAAACTTAATATCCAGGCGGATTTTACATTTTGACATTTCTCAAGAGTGTTCTGAGGCAAAGGCAAATGTATAACATCTTGATTGTCATAAAGATGTCCTCAAAGCCTTTGGTAATGCTTATAAACACAACCTATATAGTCATCATTGCATTCTTAAGATATCCTTAATTCTTTGAAGCTAATAGAGCTATCCAAGTGGTTTGGCTTCATATACAAAAACTATTCCTGTGCCATCTTCTGACAGGTTTATTATTTACATAGTGACTAGGCCTTAAGAACCTCAAGAACTGTTCCTGGCAGTAAGTCCCATTGAAAAAAAGACCTTAATAGGATTTTGAGTTAGGCTTCCCAACCCTCCTGCCCTGGCGGGGGACTCCAGGATTTCCAGCCTCTTCCCCTGCTCCCCAAAAAAATGGAAGCGGGGGGGGGGGGAACGGCGCCAAGGCTCAGGCTGAGGTGAAGGAGGAGGCAGCCAGTGGCCCGTCCGCGCCGCCACCAACTGGCCCTCGACGGCGCTCTGGGGCAGCCTCCCCTCCCCTCCCTTCCCCTCGGGGCTGCAGCGGCGCATGGCCTTGACTGGTGGCTGCTGGAGCCAGCGGGGGGCTTCAGACGGCGCGGGCGGCTGCTGGCCGCGACCTCGGGGCTGCCCATGGTGCCGCTGGCGCTGGGCCTGGCTGCGGGGCTCCTGCTCTCCGCCACGCCGCCCCACCGGAGAGGTAAATGGTCACGCTGGCTCTCCGCCACGCTGCCCCACCGGAAAGTTAAGCGGTGCCGCTGGCACTGGGCCTGGCTGCGAGGCTCTGAGGGGAGGCTGGGGGTTTTAATAGTAGTCTGCTCTTCTCGGGGAGTAGGAGGGATCTCAGGGCAGACCGGTGCCCCCAGCCCTGTCCGCTTCCCTAATGATGGGGGCCGGTGGGGCTCAACAAGAGCTGAGTAGCCTTTGCTCCCTTAGCTTGGTTGGGGGTGTGAGTGAAATTCTGAGGAGTGGGCTGGTAAGGAAACCAGTGACTAAGATAAAGTTCAATATTGAAATGTAAGCACGTGTGCTGTCCCTTTAAATGTGATGGCCAGAACTCTCTAGGAGTTCAATTATGCTTGTCACACCATTGTTCCTGGCTCCTCCCCCAATGCCTCCTGGCTCCACCCCCAAAGTCTCCTGGCTCCACCCCCAAAGTCCCCAGATATTTCTTGAATTGGACTTGGCAACCCTATTTTGAGTAGATCTTCTTAGGATGACTTCCTGAGAGTCTTCTAGTCAGCAAAGTAAAGCAAAGCAGTGGAAGATCTTTCAGGAGAGTTTTCTGGTGTCTGCCCTTAAAAATGGGAGTAGCCAGTAAAATAAAAGTTGAGAGAAAGGGTTAACTGAAAATGTGCAACTTCTGCTTCTTAATGGAGGAAAGTACAAGCAATTTAAAGTGAATAAAATGGGAAAAGTCCAACAGAAGATAAAAGTTCTTCCTGTGGTGTTCCAAAGGGAGGGACCAGAGACTTCATAAAAAAGAAAGAAAATTCAGAAAAAAGTGCAAAATGGACTTTTGTATAATTTTTCCTTCCTGCCAGAAAGAAAAGCATATCCTCTACCATCTTCCAGGTGTTCAAACTTCAAAGAAGTTTTGCAGACATTATATTTCTGTAAGAAATGCCCATATTTGACTCATCTGATCAATGCATATGTCAGATCTTGAACAAGATCATTTAATGACATTTTTGCACTGTCCATGCATAGTTCCACTTGTACCATGCAAATATGTCTTCATACACTAAGATTTTAGACTATTTCATTTTTAATTAGTCCAAATTACTTAAAGAATTGCCTTCTACGTATTACTTCACAGACAGCAGAAGAAAATATTTAAAAAGGGATTAAAAAACCTTCTCAAGTTTCCTGTCTAGTTTCAATGACATTCATTTATTGATTTGAGAGCCCTTAGGTGACACAGGGGTGAATTTAAAATAAACGTGTTACTGGGATTAGATGGCACATAACTATGTTTTTTTTTAGGAACTCACTGCCCTTAAACTCAACTTGGAAGCTCCAGTTGCACAAAATGACTCAGCCCCATTACTATCAGTGCCACACAGAACATCTAAATCACACCCATTCTGCAGGCTTTCCATCAAAATAAAAGTTATTGATTTCATAACCAAAATATACTTTTTTTGCTAATATTGGTCTCCTTTTTGGAACATTTAAAAGATTTTTAAAGATACCCAAAGGGGAGCCAGGAAATTACAGTCTGGTTGTCCTAAAGCCTGTTCTGGCTATATTAGCAGGAACTGTTAAATGGGTTTAATTAAGTATTAATAAAACATACTGAGGAAGAAGCCCTTACTGAAGAAGAATCAGCATGGCTTTTCTTATGGAAAGTCTTGTCTCACCAACCCTGTGGAGTTCTTTTATAATGTAATCCTAAACAGAGCTAGTAAAAGATTTTGTGGATTAGTGACTGACTAAGCAACAGGAAGAAGATAGGAGAAATAAATAGAGTGTTTTCACAAGCAGGGATTCATGATCGCCAGTTAGTTTGGCTCATGTCCTTTTTGCCAGTCATGATCTGTTTGTCAGTTTGGTCATTGCTGTTCAACAGGTTGTTTCAGTTATATTCCTTCCTAACAGTACAGCACAATTGACTTTTTGTGGAGCTGCATTCTCAAGCAGCCCAATGGAGTTCCACTCCTGGCCCCCTGCATCCTTGCTGTGCCACTCCTCACTTAGCAGGCAACTATTTAAACAATCAAATTACTCACAAATCATAGGCTGATAGCAGACAGCCAGTTCAGGGCAGCTTGAAGCTGCCCCAAAGAGAACCAGTCAGAAATAGAGCTCCCCAGATGGCACTCAGAAAAGGGGTGGGACATGGGTGCCCAGGGAGCATCTGGAATGTTCACACATCCCATCCACAACTCCTCTCTGGGCACTTCCTGGCCTTCCAGATGGCCGGGGAGGCATCTCAGAGGCACCCCAGCGAAAAGTGGTGCCTTTTTGAGCTGGTTCCTGGCAAGCTGGGGGCAGAACGGAGGTGGGACAGGGTCGGTAGGCAGATGGACACTTTTTTTTGGTCCGCCTGCCCCCCACGCCCCTCCCCCCCGGGCAGCTTTAAATGCCCATCTGTTCTCAGCCATATAGACCTTTTTTAAATTGTACCATTTGCTGTTTATCTAAGTAATCCTTAGTGTTACTAAATGCTTCAGATCTGGTTGGATCAACAGCATTATTGCATATGAATAGCTTGCAAAAATCTGATGCAACCCTGTTTGTCAGGCATTTGAGTCATTTGGTGCTGAGACTCGTGCCTGATTCTCACATTCAAACAGAATGTGTTCCACTGCTCTGAAACTCATGGCTTCCCTTCTCACAATGGAGGGAAGTAAGCAATGTAGCTTTGAGGGATCATTATTGGGACCCATGCTATTTAGTTTGCTTATAAATGATCTGTAACTGGGTGTAAGCAGCAAAGTGGCCAAGACTGCAAATCACCAAAATATTCAGGATAGCGAGAGACAAAAGACTGCAAAGAGCTACAACACTGGGTTACTCGATGACAACATATAAAGTTTCATACAAGTATAAATCATGCTTATGAGAGATTGTAACTTAAAAAAAAACCCACTGAAGGACTCTGAACTGTGGATGACTGGACAGAAAAGGGATCATAGGATTGTGATGGATAGTTTGCTGAAAGTGTTGACTCTGTGAGCAGCAGTGGTTTTAAAAAGTCAATTCTATACTAGGGGTTATTAGGAAAGGAGACTGAAAACAAAGTCACAACTGTGGTAACACCCTTGTATAGTTCTAGAATGTAGCTTCATTTGGAATACTGTGCACAGTTTGGGGACATTATCTCAAAAGGGATCTTGTAGTAATGGGAAAGGTATAGAAAAGGGGAACCAAAATAATCTAGAGGTTGGAGAAGTTTTCCTACCTTCAAGGAAAGGCCAAGGAGTCTGAGACTTTGGTTTAGGTAACAGATGATTAAGGGGAGGGGGGTGCATGGCAGAGCTTTATAAAATTATGAATAGATGGAGAAAGTGGATTGAGAGAAATATACCAAAATATTAGAACTTTAATTCCAAATATTAGAACTTTAAGCAAACAATGAAGTTGATGGGTGGTAAATTCAGGTCTGCCAAAAAAATACTTCTAAACTCAGAGTGGAATTTACTGCTACAGGATGTTAATTATGATCATGTATGTAGTTTTATTTAATCCAGGATTAGACAAATCCATGGAGCATATCCATAGCTACTTGTAATGGTGACTAAATGGAACCTCCATGTTCGGTGGCAGTAGCACTGGAAGGGAGGCTTGGTTTTCTGCACTCAGCTTGTAGACCTTCCAGGGGCATCTTTTGACCACTGCCTGAAATAGGATGCTGGACTAGATGAGCTATTGATCTGATCCAGCATGCCCGTTCATTTGTATGAGGCAAGTGAAAGTAAATGGGGAAGTATATAACAATTAACAGTCCCTGTGTTGGGACTATGTTCTATACAATGATTGTAAAATGCATGAATCTGGCTACCAAAAAGAATGGTGAGGTGTTCACAGAAAGAAGCAGTAATTGGAGCATTCAAGAGAGAAGATACATGGGGAAAGGATGGAGTCAAATGTAAGGAAAGCTGAAAATTGAAACACTGTAATATTCATGTTGACCTATAACCAACTACTTTGCAGCTCCAAAAACAGTCATGTTCCTGGTAGCGAGAGAGAAAACATAGGCCTTTCTTTTAATGATGGTACTCACTGGTATTGAGTACTAGCACCTTTTTTCAGGGCTCTCCCAAGTCCGAAGGGGGAAGTGGGTGGAAACTGGTGCAACGTTATGTATAAGCGCTAGCACATTTTCTTTTACATACACACAGACAGAAAAATAATACCCAACACTGAGAAAACTAGTAGGCAAAATCTCTCACTGCTGTATGCATCAAGAATTCTGCTTTTGCACCTTCCTGGTGGTTCCTTGCTAATTTGCATATGCAGAGTGAATCTTTCTGCAGTAACAAAAGTGCTATAATCCCTCTCACCACATTGTAGGCATGGTAATCCTTCTCTGCCTGTCACAGGTGTGGTAATCCTTCTCCCTTAGTGACAGATATAGTAATGTTCTTGCTGCCTGACACACACACTACAAAAGATCTCTGTTTACCACATCAGCCTTCTCAGTAAATTTTATGCTGCAGTCCCCAATGTGTTATGGTAACTCTTTATAAATATTTTCAACAACAAAACGTAACAATTCCAACAACAAAACATAACAAAATGAAACCATCTGATAACCTCATATCCTATATAAGAGATGATACCATCACATTATAGTTTTATTATATATTGGATTTATATCCCGCCCTCCACTCCGAAGAGTCTCAGAGCGGCTCACAATCTCCTTTACCTTCCTCCCCCACAACAAACACCCTGTGAGGTGGGTGGGGCTGGAGAGGACTCTCACAGCAGCTGCCCTTTCAAGGACAACCTCTGCCAGAGCTATGGCTGACCCAAGGCCATGCTAGCAGGTGCAAGTGGAGGAGTGGGGAATCAAACCTGGTTCTCCCAGATAAGAGTCCGCACACTTAACCACTACACCAAACTGGCTCTAGTGATGTTCCAAAAAAACAAAACAAAGAAAATATATAAATCAATGCAGGAAAAATCATAAATAGATAAAAAGGAAGAAAGAAGAAAAGGGAGGGAGGTGCTTCCATCCAAGTTGGCTGAGATTTTGCATAGATTTGATTTATTCCATTTCTGAGAAATAGTATCCTCTAATATAACTATTCAATACCTTATTCAATTTTTCAGGTAAGGGTCTCCATCCATTAAAAAAAATTCTCTAATGAGCTATAGTCTGGAAACTCCATTAAATAATTTTTTTTTTAAAAAAAAAAATCTATTCCCAATCATTTTAAAATTATTTTCTTATTTATTTGTTTGTTTGTTTAACTTATATCCCACCCTCCCCAACGGACCAGGCTCAGGGCAGCTTACAAGGCAAACTGGCATATTTTTTTCTTAAAAAAAAACCATTAAAATATTGATTACATTTAAAACATTATAAGGTGCTATATCCAAGATGGTAAAATACAGCCAGTCTTCTTCATATCTTTATCAAGTCCTCCAGATAAAATATAAGGTCCTGGCTCTACAGTGACTCATCCAGTACAGTCCAGGCAGTGATCTCTAATGTAACAATCAAAGGCTTGGTGGAAGAGCTCTGTTTTACAGGCCCTGTGGAATTGCAAAAAATCCCACAGGGCCCTAATGTCCTTGAGGAGCTCATTCCACCAGTGTGGAGCTGTGAATGAGAAGGTCCTTGCTCTGGTTGTTGCCAACCTGGCCTCTCTAGGGCCAGGGATTGAAAGAAGATGTTGAGACCTTGAACATAGTACTCTCTGGGGAATATGTGGAGAAAGGCAGTCCTGTAGGTATGCAGGTCCCTGGCCATATAAGACTTTAAAGGTAAGAACCAGCACCTTGAAACAAATCCAGTGTGCAATAGGTAACCAGTGCAGTGCTTTCAACATGGACTGAATGTGCTCCCACAAGGAGAGACCCAATAACAGCCTGACTGCAGCATTCTACGCCAGTTGAAGCTCCCAGATTTGAGACAAGGGCAGCCCCATGTAGAGACCATCACAGTAGTCTAGTCCCAAGATGGCCATAGCATGGATCACTATCTCTAAGTTGCTACGTTCAAGGAAGGGAACCAATTGCCTAATTAGCTGAAGATAGTAAAATGATTTGGCAGTGGCTGCTACTTGGGCCTCCATAGAGAGGAGTCCAGGAGCACTCCCAAGCTCTTAACCCTTGGTGCCAGCAACAGTTGTGCCCTGCTGAGAGTCTGGAGTGGTATCCTTACCAGTTTGGTGTAGTGGTTAAATGTGCGGACTCTTATCTGGGAGAACCGGGTTTGATTCCCCACTCCTCCACTTGCACCTGCTAGCACGGCCTTGGATCAGCCATAGCTCTGGCAGAGGTAGTCCTTGAAAGGGCAGCTGCTGAGAGAGCCCTCTCCAGCCCCACCCACCTCACAGGGTGTCTGTTGTGGGGGAGGAAGGTAAAGGAGATTGTGAACTGCTCTGAGACTCTTCGGAGTGGAGGGCGGGATATAAATCCAATGTCTTCTTCTTCTTCTACCCCCAGACCACCGCAACTCAGGTATAGGACCTCTGTCTTTGTTGGATTCAATTTCAGTTGACTCAGCCTGAGCCATTCCACCATGACTTGTAACACCAGCTCCAGAGATTCTGAGTCATAACCAGACTGACCATCCAACAACAGATAGAGCTGTGTCATTGACATACTAGTGACATCCCAGCCCGCACTTCCTGGCAATCTGGGCAAGGGGGTGCATATAGATGTCAAATAACATCAAGGAGAGAATAGCCCCTTGAATGTAGTGGGTGTCTCTGGGACAGCTGCTCCCCTAAAACCACTCTTTGTCCCTGACCCTGGAGGAAAGACAAAAGCCATTGTAATGCAGACCCCTGAATCCCAGCGTCAGTGAGGCAATGGATCAGTAGCTGATGATCAACCACACTGAATGCTGCTGATAGGTCTAACAGCAATATTGTCAATCTGCCTCAATCCAGGTGCCTCTGGACGTCATCTGTGAGGGCGACCAATACTGTCTCCATTCTGAGGCCTGGGCAAAAGCCTGACTGGTATAGGTCTAAAATGGAAGCATCCTCCAGAAACTTCTGCAACTGAATTGCTTTCAATTATCTTGCCCAGGAAAGGCAAGTTTTACACTGGCTGATGGTTTGACAATATGTCCAGGTCCAAAGATTTTTTTTTTAAGGAGCCTGAGGAAAAATCACTTCACAGATGAACTTCTTTACAATTTCCCTTAGGGAGTCTCATAGCTCCACATGGCTAGTTTTGATTAGCCACAATCGGCACAAGTCCAGACTGCAGGTGGTTGAACATACAGTGGAGAGAGTTCTGCCAACTTCCTTCAGGCTGAACTGAGTGAACTGATCCAAAACCTGACTAGAAGACGTGCATAGCCTTGAGCTCACTCACTGTCCCAACTGTGGTGGGGAGGTCATGGGTGGAACAACAGGAATTTATCTGCCAAATAGCTCGCAAAGGCCTTGCAGCTGATATCCACACAGTTTCCATAGTTTATTATTATTATGGCCCATGGCCAAATATCTAATTCTCTAGCATTTGGTCTGCCTTGCGGCAGAGTAGTCAGGGACCAAACCGTTCTAAATAATTGTGCCAGGTATGAATTCGCAGACACAATCAAGGCCGTGTAGTAAACTTCCTTAGCAGCCTTGACTGCCACCTCATAGGTTCTCATGAAAGACCTATCAGGGGTGTCGAACTCATTTGTTATGAGGGCAGGATCTGACATAAATGAGACCTTGTCGGGATGGGATGGGCCTTGTTGGGACAGGCCATGTGTGTACCTATTTAAGATTAGGTAGCAGAGATATAACGTTTTTAAAAGACACAGACAAACATGACTAAAGATTTAAAAAAAACCCTTAAAACATTAGCACTCATTTGTCTTAAAGGTGATTGTTTTGTATTTCTCCCATGGCATTCAGGGAACTGGGCAAAGGAAGCTTTGGCTCTTTCCCTCCCTCCCCAGGGGACCAGGAAGGGGAGCAGCCTCAACCAATGGAGAAAACTGAGGTTTTGCTCTGTAGCTCCTGTGTGATTGAGCAAGCCTGGCAAAGCAAGTTGAGATGCAGAAGGAAGCAAGAGAGAAAGAGAAGGAAGCAGACAAGAGCCAGTTGCTTAGGGGCCTGATAGGAGTCCTCTGGGAGCCTTATTCGGCCCCCGGGCCGCATGTTTGACACCACTGACCTATATGATGTTCTTGTCACTTTGTCATGGGCTCACAGCCACTGCCTCTCTAGCTGTCTGAGTCTGTGCTTCATCAAGCACAGCTCTGGGATATACCATGGAGCCAGATTTGAATGGAGGCACAGAGGGCACCAGGGAGCAATTTCATTGATGGCCACAGAAATTCAGTTATGCCAGTCCATCTAATTAGCTGCCAAGGGGCAAGGGATCCTGCAGAGCCATATGGAACTGCATAGAGTCCATTTGACTCTGTGGGTGAGCTAAAATATGCTTGCCACCTAAACAGGGGTGAGGTGGGACGTTCATGCAGACCTTCAGAACATGGTGGTCCAACCACAACATTGCATCAGCAGTAATCTAGTCCACTGTAACCCCCATCATGAAGAAAAATCTAGAGTATGTCCAGCCCTGCGGGTAGGAGTCATTACATATTGGGAGAGTCCTAGTGCTGCCATGGATGACACTAGATCAGTTGCCTGAGTGGAAGTCGCATCATCATTGTGGATGTTGAAGTCACCCAAGACTAAAAGCCTAGGGTGCTCCAATGCCCAGCCTGCTACAGCCTCTACCAGGGACAACAGGGTATTTGGCTGGTGCATTCTGTGGTCGGTACACCATCCAGATAACCAAACCCTCCCCAGCTCCCAACACTAGACTGACACACTCTATGCCAGTAATTTTGTCAGTGACCTGAAGGAGTAAGCCTCCTGGATGAATAGCACCACTCCATCCTCCACCTGCTAGTCCATGATTGATGAAGGACTGAGAACCCATTGTGAGCCAGCTGGGAGAGAGCCACTGTCTACCCATCTCACACCTAGGTCTTGTTCAGGCAAGCCAGGTCTATATCCTGCTCCAGCAGGAAGTCCCAAAGGACTGAGGTCTTATTATTAATGGACCTGGCATTACATGACACCAGTGTCGGAGATGGATTACTCAACCTGATCTCTGCAACCTTTGGGATGTGATGCAGGCTGGAAGAGGACCAAGCTTTCTGACATCTCAATCCCTTTATATATATGCATGTTCCAACTACTATACTTTCCCCTCCCCAGGAATATCAGAATCCCCAGCCCAGTCATCACTCTGTGCTGATAGTCTTTGTAACAGCCCTAGATCAATCAAGGGGTAAGACTGATGATATAACCCAACAGTACCCTATTATATAACCAATTTATCTATCTTACACTAATATACCTACCTACTAATCAATCACCTAAATCTAACAAAACCATCTAATCTGATCTAATATTCCTAAACTTACAAAATTAACTGAAGAAACCCCAACAGAATGCCAGTTCATCGAAACAACCAATAACCAGACAGCAGTTAAGAACTAATTAATCAACAAGTTGAATAATAAACAGGGTGAGATATTTCTTCCCAGCCCTTATCATTAAATTTATTATCCAGTTTTATTTCCCATTTCTTTTTAATTTTCTGCACTAGGGTTTGTCCCTGATTTAATAATATCCTCTATATTTTAGTAATTAATTTCCCCTCTTCTTTTTCTATATTTCAAATTAATTTTTCAAATTCAGTTAATGGTCTGTTTGTTTGATCTTTAATTTCCTTCTTTTGGAGAAAACTTAAAACCTGATATTTCAACAGCCACTGAATCCCTTCAGGAATCCTTCAATTCAGAGTTGGCTGCTGTTATTTAAGAATATTTATGACTGTTATTGCTATTTGATTAAGAAAAGAATCCCTGTGCTTTGAACCATAATTGTTTTGCTAGAACAAATTTTGAATGGTACAGAGTGGGGATCAATGAAGAAATCCCTGGGTATAAGACCCTTTCCCATTTCCTCCATACCAAAATAGGGCCATGGAGGGTTAATTTGTAACAAAAAGCATTATCATATAATAAGTGAAATCCCCCCATTTCTTTGAAATTAAAGATCTTTAACTCTAGCCACCCTATTTCCTTGAAAAAGGACAAATAGGGGATTAAATGTTTCGATTGACATGCATCATAATAGAGGGAGATATTCAGAATACCTCACCCTCCTCAAATAGAATGATACTTTAGGAGTTTTGCAATTCTTGGTTTTGTATAGTTAAAATAAATTGGTCAATTTTTAATTGCCAGTCCCTCAAAATCTTATCTGAGATATGAAGAGTAATGCATGAAATAGAAAACATAATCTTGGAAGAATGGACGTTTAATCATTACAACTTGAGTAGTCACAGCTGTTTTCTGCTTTGCCCATCTAATTAGATACATTTTTATCTGCCAATTTATAATTTATATATAATTTATAGTTTAATTTATAATTTATAGTTATATTTTTTTGTAGAAAAAGCCCAGCAGGAGCTCATTAGCATATTAGGCCACACCCCTGACATCACCACAGTATGGCTTGGCCCCACAAGCCTGGCCAGTGAGCTGCAGGCTTGGTATAAAACCAAGCCTGCAGTTCTGCTTCTACTTCGATTAGCATAAACTCTACTGTAACTATCTGAGGGACTGAACCCCAAACATTATTGTAATTACTGAATCGTGCCCAGCTCCTTAATAATGGAACACCAGAATGTCAGGAAAGTTTACTTCTCTAGGTTAATAGCTGATCATCAAAGTGGGAATAGACAAGGATATACAATATATCAAGGATAGGTGTTTCACATAGGGCATCCCTACAAACACACAGAGGAATCACACGTTTGAAATAAAACAGCTTGCAATTCTATGTATAGTTTCTGGGGAATAAACCAAGTGAGACATGCTTCTGAGCAAGCACACTAAGGGGCTACATAAAGGGTTAGAACCTTTCAACACAGGAACTAGTCCTGCTGGGAAAGGTGATCTTTCAATGCTTTGGACTTATGTCAACTACACACAAGGCTAGGCAAAGAAGACCAGGTACCCTCACGCACCTCCCCCCATACCTGCTCTAGGGATGAGGTGGCAGGCTTGGCTAAGAATGAGACAAGGCACTCCCCTCAGGCCTTCCCTAATGCCTGACCCAGCCAAGAAGGTAAGGAGAGGGTAACATCTGGGAGAATAGCCCAGTCTTCCTTTCTCATCACCTGGCCCATAGAACTTGCTGCCTTTGGTTATATCGAAGTCATTGCCATTGATGGCCAGGAGGATGTGTGGCATGTGCAAACCATCATACTTACACAGCTGCTCCAGCATGAAGTCCTCCTGCTTCATATGGGGCAGGGAAGAGACCTGACTCTGCTGTGCCATGCCCCCCGCTTTGCTCTGTTTGCTCCAGCACCTGTAGAGCAGACAGGCTGCCAATACCATGAGTGCCAATAGCATCATGTTCAACAGTATGCCACCTCCCTTCACATCTCCTTCAGGTTGCTGCTTCTGCCTCCTCCTCCTTGCTCAGTCCTTAGCTTCCCATCCCCATCATCTGCCATCATTGCCCAGCCAAAAAATCTGGTTTTCTAATAGGCTATTGTTAAGTTCCTGCAAGATAAGAAAATTATTTTTTCTAATATACATTATCAAGAGCTGTTAGATTTTTAGACTTAAGGAACTCTGTAGAAAAGAATACTTCCTGGACTTTTCTCTATGTGTTGTACTTGATTATGGATATTCACATTGATTTTTGGTTTAGTTTTGTATTGATTTGTTGTATATGTCTGATCAAATATTTAATATTTTTTTAAAAAAACATAGCCAACTTTCCCTCACAATGACGAGCAAACAGTCAGTATTTCCCAATATTTTTGGATATAATCAGGTTTACCAAATTTACTCAGCATTTTAAAAATGTCTTCCCTTCACTCTCTGGAGTCATAGAATCATAGAGTTGGAAGAGACCTCCAGGACCATCTAGTCCAACCCCCTGCAAAATGCAGGAAATTTGTGGTTTGCAGCCGGCAGCGAAGCTGCTAGGCTGCATGGACATAATTTGCCTCCCAGGAAGGGAAGGGAGGATCGCCGGCCTGTTTGGGCTCGTGTTGAAAGGGGGCGGGGCTTGGCCGCTGTAACGGATGAGCACCAATCCCCCAGCTTCAGTCCGCAGTGAAGATCGGTGGGAGCGTATTTGGGTGCTCCTGGCTGGCACGGGCGTGCTGGTTTCCAGCATGTCGGTTTCGGGTGCTTATCAGCAATCGGATCGCTGATAAGCGGGGGAAGGAGCGGCGCATCGGTCGTTGGAGGGCTGGGGCTTACCTAGCCTGGGTCTTGTATTTGTTATAACTTGTAGTTATCGCTCCCTCCTGCCCAGTGCCTGAGGAGAAGAAGTGGACCTCCGCTGGTTCTCCTGGGTACTGCCTCTTTCTCCACCACCACTGCTGCTCGGCCTGAGCCTGCTCCTCTGGCAGCAACAGCAAGCAATGCCCAAATTTCCAGTGTGAGGTGCTGCTGGGGGGCCAGGTGGCAGGACCGGATCTACATGTTTTTGAGGGGGGGCAAAATTAAAAAATGACACCCCCTTTTGGGTCATTTTGTCTTATGGTCCCATAGAATACAATGGACTCTGTGTCCAATTTGGTGCCCTCCCTCTGTCAGTGCCCGGGGAAAGCACCCCCCTCTGCCCCCCCCCTAGATCTGGCCCTGCCAGGTGGGCTGGGACAGGCTGGCTGAAGGGGGCATGATGGGAGATAAAGGGAAGGCTGCCAGAAAGCTGCATAGACTCCTTGAGGGGAAGGGAAAACAAAGGCGGGGGAATGACCCCCTCCCTGAAAGTTTCTTGCAGATCTCTGACTTGTTTACATTTAATATTAGCATAAGTTAAAAAAAATGGAATAGATGGTTAAGTGAGCAAGGGACTTTAGATAGCAATATCAGTAGAAGGTTTTAAGGGACTCAGCATCAGCAGATCACTCAACTGCCAAACAACAGGCTTATATGCTCAAGGGTCAGAAACCAGTTTATAAGCTAAACAGAGCTAAAGGCTTTCTTGGTATCTTATAGTCCAGTTACTGTGTTAGCAGCCACAGATGCAAGCAAGCAAACACAAACAGTAAACAATAGGTCTCTCTGCTCCAAGCCATGCTCAGCTTTGTTCTTGAACAGCTAAGTGAAAGAAAATGAGGTCATCAGGGAGTACAGACAGCAATGTTTTGAATGGACTGACTGCCTCCACAGCAGGAAGAGACATCCAAAAGAGAGGATGTGTCTGCACTGGCAAATATTCACCTGTGCGAGCAAGGAGGAATGGAGTCTAGCTCTGTCATATGCCACTGCAGTATGCTCTACTTTCAGATGCTCTCTTGTATATTGACTCCTGCCTTGCAATACTTCACCTAGACAGCCTGAGCTGTGCTAGCAGGAGCTCAGGTTCCTTGACCCCAGGTGGTTCATAATTTAGGAAGCAGGATATTTTCTAATGAGTTCTTCTGGCTTCCCACTGCCCTTTACACACAGAATGAAAATGTATCTTTGCACATAGTTATATTTTTGTGTATATTCAGCATTGATCTGGAAAGGAAAGGAAAGGAAAGGAAAGGAAAGGAAAGGAAAGGAAAGGAAAGGAAAGGAAAGGAAAGGAAAGGAAAGGAAAGGAAAGGAAAGGAAAGGAAAGGAAAGGAAAGGAAGGAAGGAAGGAAGGAAGGAAGGAAGGAAGGAAGGAAGGAAGGAAGGAAGGAAGGAAGGAAGGAAGGAAGGAAGGAAGGAAGGAAGGAAGGATATGCAGCTCAAGGAAGAAGACACATATGTCTATGAGAAATGAAAGAAGATTTTTTTCCAGGCTGAGAATGTGCTCATAGGGTTAAACAATTGGCCCAGAAGCAACCATGGAAAACTATGTGATTGTAGGAAATTACTTAATAAGAAATGCCAGTGGATGAATGAGTTAACATGTACAATGTTGTCCCAAAGCCAGCCTTGGAAGCTTTTCAAGATTCAGCAAAGTGTTACAAAAGATATTAGGCAAAACACTGGAAGTTAGATGTGCCAAGAAGATGAGTAGATGGTCCATGTATTCCATTGGGAAATGTCATTTTTTGGTGAGAATTCCTTTTAACATGTAAATTTTATTGCTGTATCATTCTGATACAGCGAATCCAAAAGGAATTATGTTGCTAATTCTGTGTTGTCACTTTGATGACTTCAGCTTTATGGGCCAGTTTTGGAAAAGATATTAGTTTCCAAAATTAGGAGTGGGTGAGGGAGAGCTCATCTCTCACTTGCAGATAGGAGAGAGGCTTTCTAAAGAACAGGTTTAACAAGGTGGTTAATTGTTATAATACACCCGGTATGCTTAGCTAAGGATGCACTGACCATTTACAAGCATTTTAAAGTATTTTAGAAATGAAAGAGATATCACATGACAGTTTAGACAGGTGAGGACTCAGCTCTGGTTCTTGTGTATCTTTTGGCCCAGCTGTGGGCATTTGGTGACTTAGACTGGAAACTCAAAGAGAGCTGAACCCTCTTATCTTACCATAAAGCCTATGTAGACGCAGAGCTTATCTCCAACAGCACAGGAACCTGTTAGAAATGCTTGGTGTACAGAATATCCAGTCTAGAATAATTTTGCTCCTTCCTGTGACTTGACTCATACAAGAAATTGGCTCATACTTAATTCAGCCCACAATTATGGCCATTAAATTATCTTTCAAAGCCTGCTTTATGACTTTCTGATCTGTATATATTCTGCTGCCTTTAGAAATGCTTGGGTACTTGATTAAAAGGCTATGAAGATTTGATATGGATGCCAGTGCTTGAAATCTGTGATTAATATTCAGAACGGTGTACTGAATCTTTCTGTCCCCAAACATGACATTGCCTCCTTATGTAACGACATAAAACATAAACATCCTTCATACTTCTGCTGTCTCTTTAAAAATAAATAGAAAAACGAGAGAGAAACATTTGCTAACGAGTCCATAAATATTGATGTCTTTCTCAAGTCCCCCAGAGCCCTATCATTTCAGCAACTGTCTGATTAATAATAGATTAAACATTTTAGATTTGCTTACTCTGGGCTTCATAACTTTAAGTGCATCTGCCGTCTTTGTAATGGAAGTCCTGAGATTGACAGATCTTGCAGATTTTCATCAGAAAGATATGACAGGCAATCTGCACATATCCCAGAATAAAAATGCACCTGCTGGGGATAAGAGGGGCAGAAGGTCCGGAGGATGACAGATATAGGTTAGTGTGCACTTCACACCCACCCACACCCAATTCCTAGGAATATTAGAGAGGGTCATGCCAATGCTCTAAGCAGCATAGAATTTTTTGTTGTGTAAGAATCAAAGTGTAATATCTAGGTTTATGCACTTAAGTTGATGTAGTTTATGCACACATCCAGTGCCCATTATGGCCTAGCCTAAACAAGCAGTGACTAAGGTAGCAACACTTAGTGCACTAATTATGCCGCTACAGATTGCAAGTTGAAGAGGTGGGAGCCACTTGTTTGAATGTTTCCTTGGGGGGGGGGGGTGTGTGGTGTGTGTGAATTATTACACATATGAAACTAACATGTAATAGAAGGCACGAGTCTCCCTGGTATCTGCTTTCTGGATGGAGTCAGATATTCATATAAGGGAATATCAAACATAAAATCCTCATTTTCTGGTCAGTTTTGCTAAATTGCTGTCCTTAATTTGGCCCCTTTTTGCTACTGGGGAGTCATTAGTGTGAGTTGATTGGCCTGCCACCCTTCAAATTCAGCTCCCTCCTATCTCCTGAGAGTCTATAGTAGTTGAATCTCTTTGTGGTGGTAAACAGATGTTGTCTTCAGTGCATATGCATGAAAATGTGCATGGTGGAGGGATGAGTGGCCATATAGTGCTCAGCTGGATACTTGCTGGTAAGGCTCATTTTGAATAATTATTTATCTGTGCTATGCTTTAACCCACAAAACAAGCACCTGCATGGCTTTTAGAATACTACTGGACTTGAAATGAACACTTATTTATTTTTACTTATTCTTTTTTTAGTCCACCTTTTTATCGTTATTCAGTTTTTGTAATTCTGAATTGTTACTAAGAAAGTGATGGCCTTTGGCTAATAATAAACTACACACACACACACACACACACACACACATATATATATATATATATATATATATATATATATATATATATATATATATATATATATATATATATATATATATATATATATATATATATATATATATATATATATATAGAAGAATTGTTTTCAGTACTTAGGGGAATATGGACATAGTGGAAAGGAGGCAGTTTTTGGTATGCTATACTGAGTTTGCAATTGTTTACACTCAATAGTGGCCAAACTTGCTTAATGTAAGAGTCACATAGAATAAACATCAGTTGTTTGAGAGCCACAAGACATGAACAAATATTACACACACATCATTATTAAAACTCTTAATACTTTCTTTGCACAGAAAAATAAAATTCACATGTTTGCATTTTATGACTATGCAAGAAGGAGACTTTTTAAAAAAACAAAATCTGGGAATAACCGTCCTCATAAGACCAGCATAGGAAAAAGTTATGAATTTATTTTTTGGCACCAGTGGGAGAAGGAAACACACATGTACCATATAAATCACTGACCACCGTTAGCATCATTATGCATCTCTCTTTGCCTTGACACCAGGATTAGTAAATACAGCTCCCACAAGAGCTATGAAATGAAGGGGGAACCCTGTGCCACCCTCTTTAATTCCATCCCTCCTTCCAGTGCCTCCCTCAGTCTTGTGCTCTCTTTCCCTGCTCTAGGGTTTCTGGGCAACCTCCGTAGTAGAGAAGAAGAGCTTGCAAGCTTGCTTATTTCCTCCTCCTTCCCCACCTCACACATGGTGGAAATAATTGTCTACCTACGGGTCAGCACTCAGAGGCTGACTGAGGTTCCAATGCTAAGCATGCTTACTTGAGAGTAAGCCTGCATTAAGTTCCTCCTTGACTTCCAGGAGCTGCACAATATATGTGAAAGAGTTGCATGTGACTTCTGGGCAGGACCAGATCTACATGTTTTTTGAGGGGGGGGGAATTAAAAAATTATGCTCCCCCTTATGCACCCATTCTATCTTATGGGCCCACAGAATAGAATTGACTCCATACCCAATTTGGTGCCCACTCCTCTGGCGGTGCCCAGGGCAAGTGCCCCCTCTGCTCCCCCCCCCCTAGATCTAGCTCCTGGGCCACAGTTTGGCCACTCCTGTGTTTGTAGCAAGTTCCCACATTTCGTCTTGAACATGGAAGTGGCTAGAGCTGAATAGAAATATAGGAGACAGTAAACCGCTCTGAGTCATGAACATTTTTCATGAACATTTCCAGTCATGCTGGAAAATAATTCTTTTGGGGGAAGATGTCCCAGCACACACATTGCATGGCCTTCAATGGCCTCTGGAATGTTATAATTTAAATGTGTGCAAACCGCCTTAACTCCACTTGCTGTGAAAGGCAAGTTAAAATTAAGTAAAACAGGACATCTGTAAGAACTTGTTCTTCTGTCTTTATTCTTTAGTGTGGAAAACATCACAAAACTAATTCAGAAATTTCAAAATAGCAACTAAGTGAGAGACATCAGCCAATGCATCAATAAGGGGCTGGAGCACATTTCCTATGAGGAAAGACTGAAGAGACTGTGACTTTTGAGTTTAGAAAAAGTAAGCTAGGAGCGAACATGTTAGAGGTTTATAAAATAATGCATGGGGCAAAGACAGTGGTTAGAGAGAGGTTGTCCAGGAGCTGCACAATATATGTGAAAGAGTTGCATGTGACTTCTGGGCAGGACCAGATCTACATGTTTTTTGAGGGGGGGGGGGAATTAAAAAATTATGCTCCCCCTTATGCGCCCATTCTATCTTATGGGCCCACAGAATAGAATTGACTCCATACCCAATTTGGTGCCCACTCCTCTGGCGGTGCCTCTCTCTTTTATAATACGAACTCTGGAGCACTACTTGATGGGCAATAGGAACAGGACACACAAAAAGGAACCCAGCTTTACTCCATGAGCAATTAAATTGTGGGATTGAGAGTGAGTTTGATGCAGTGGTTAAGTGCATGGACTCTTAGCCCTTATTCCTCCACTTGCAGCTGCTGGAATGGCCTTGAGTCAGCCATAGCTCTTGTAGGAGATGTCCTTGAAAGAAGGCGATAGCTATGGCTAACCCAAGGCCTTTCCAGCAGCTATAAGTGGAGGAGCAGGGAATCAATCCCAGTTTTCCCAGATAAGAGTCCTCACACTTAACTACTACACCAAACAGGACAGCTGCTGTAAGAGCTCTCTCAGCTCCACCTACCTCGCAGAGTGTTGCATGTGGGGGGAAGATAAAGGAGATTGTGACCACTCTGAGATTCAGAGTATAGGGTGGGATATAAATCCAATATCATCATCTTCTTCTTCTTCTTTGTAGTGATGGTCACATGAGCATAGATGGCTTTGAGAAGAAATTACATTCATAGTGAATTATTCACAATAGGTCCATCAATGGCTACTAGTCATGGTGAGTAAAAGGAAACCTCCATGTTCAGAGACAGTAAACTTCAGAAAACCAGTGCTGGGAGTCAACACCAAGGGGGAGCCTGGTCTCTGCTCTGCAACTGGTTGGCCACTGTGTGAAACAGGATGCTGCATTAAATGAACCATCAGTTTGATCCAGCAGGGCTCTTCTTTAGAGTTGCCAGACCACTGCTGGCAACTCCTGGGAGCCATTTGGAGGCAGAGACTGGCATGCCACTTCTGTCTAAAACTGGACATGAAGTCCTGACATGGGAGGAGGGGAATGCTCTAGGATTTCTATGGATGAAATCCTGTGAAAATTGTTCAGTCCCTTGGAAGTGAACAGATATCTCAGAAGGCAATCCTTAGAAATTTCAGTCAAAAACTGAACTTTTTCAGCTGCATTTTTAAAGGTGTTAATGCTTGTGGAAATAGCAGAGCCTCTATCAAATCTAAGGCTATAGAATATAATCTCACACATTAGTCCCAGAGCCAGTTTTGAAATGTGGTACTTTCCATTATTTTCAATAATGTGGATTTTAGAAAATTGTGTGAGAGATATTCCAGTAATAGCACAATGGTAGGTTATCATTGGAAATTGTGTGGTATAATTGGAATTGGTGTGAGACCAAGAGGATTCTTTGTGGGTTGCACCCAGGCAAAATTTCCTCAATAGATAGATTTAGAACAAGATTAATGAGCAGCAGAGGGAAATCAGTGAGAAACAGTTTTGCGTTAACCTTTATGCAGAGCAACCAACTGCTTTCCTTCTTGACCTCTTCACTGAAAGACTTCCAGGCTGCATATGGGACTTCATTACAATGCGGGATATACTCCACTAGTGAAGCCATGTGTGCTAAGGTCCATCTCATGGGTTTGCTTCCTGTGCACAGAACCTTCAGAATAATTTATTTTATCATTATGTTGTCATGAAAAGACCAGACATTTCATAAAACCATTTCTCTATCTTCTGGTTGTATGTACCTCCTCCAGAAATGCAAGCAATGTACCAGTAATGTACTGGTGAGGCTTGTGAGCATGAAAACAACACGTAGCATTTCTAAAATCATGCTGACTGATTGCTATGTGCTGACAGAACTATCTAGGGCAAGCAAACCTCTGCAGATCTTCTAGCATACAACTACAAAGGGTATGTCTGAAATGTGCTTTTTTGTGGAAACTCCCTTGATCTTAAGTAGTGGAGACCAGGCCTGTTGTCCTCTAACTGAGTTGCTGGGTACATGTTGACAATGTCTCCAATAACTTCCTTCAAAGCCTGAGATACAATTCAAACTACTGGTTTACTAATGATTTGATTAGACTTATATGCCGCCCTCCCTGTCGAAGCAGGCTCGTGGCGGCTCACAACAGTAAAACAATAGATCATAGTAACAATACAATTCAGTCAATTCAACATTTAAACAAATTCGTCAGATCAACAGCATAAACATTTAAAACAAAAGAGTTTTGGTGCCACTGTCATTTAGTTTCCGGTGGCATTCAGTGCTCAATGTTTGAATCGTGTCTCAGATTTACTGGCATAATTTCTGCTAAGTGATCAATGACATACTATCTGTAGTGGTGGAAAGTGTCATCAAGTCACAGGTAATTTATGGCAACCCCATGACAGGCAGGAAACAAATAGTGGTGGTTTGCCATTGATTGACTCTGTAAGCAAACCTGGACTTCCTTGGTGGTTACCCATCCAAATACTAATCAGGACTGACCCTGCTTAGCTTCTGAGATCTAATGAGATCTATCTAGCCAGTTAAGGTGATAATATACTTAGGTAGGTTGGAAAAGCATAGGACACAACTAAGTCCCTTTGTATTACCAGAACTCAAGGATATGCCACTGCCAGGGACCCATGCTGGTATAATTTCATGGCAATGCATGCATAGCTATACTGACATAAGGGTCAACAGTGAATAACATAAGAACTGTGGTAGGAGTATGAGTATGGTTGAAATCCTATGATGATTACTCAGACTTTGGTCCCCTAGCAGTGAACAGCTCTGTCACAGGACAATCTTCAGAAGTCTCAGTCCAAAATTGACCTTTTTCTTCTGCTGTCTTCCTACTCTAGAATAGCTTGTCTGTTGTCACTTGTCAGACTCTCATCCCCTTGGATTTTAGGACAGACTGCAAAACATGGCTTTTTCAGAGGACATCTGACTGGTGGTTTGTTCCTGTGACTTTGATAGTTGAATAGCTGCTGGAAGAGTTGTTTGCCTTTTTAAAGCTTTCCAGGAGTGATTGTGAAGGGAATGCAACTTTTTGTGTTGTAAAGATTGAATTTTTATTGCTGTATTGTTGTAAGCTGCTACTAGCTTTTTTGAAGGACAGGCTACAAATATTTTAAAGAAGTAAACAGTTTCTTTGTTGGACAATTGTTTGGACAAAGATAGGGGAACTACTTCCCAGTTGGTTGACAGCATTTGAATTCTCTCTAACAATTTTATTCTGTTGGGTTATTTGGATCAGCAGGTGTTCCAAAGGTTGATCTTTTCTGCTAGT
The DNA here is from genome assembly GCF_032191835.1 of Heteronotia binoei. Classification (NCBI taxonomy): domain Eukaryota; kingdom Metazoa; phylum Chordata; class Lepidosauria; order Squamata; family Gekkonidae; genus Heteronotia; species Heteronotia binoei. Next base: position 121,704,892 of record NC_083227.1, read on the forward strand.
TTTAGCCTTATTTATAGGATCAGAATTAGGGTGCATTCACAGTACACTAAATAATGTATTTTGCAACTGGATTTTTGCTATTCTTACACAATAAAAATCCAGTTGCAAAACACATTATTTAGCGTAGTATGGACACACCCTCAGGGGATGTCTGTTGGAGGGATCTGGTTCATTGCTTTGGAAGCTGATGTGTGGGGAATCCTGGAGCTTTGTTATTCCCCTGTGTGATTAAATATCTATGTGTGATCATTTGGTGAGACTGAGTCAGTGCCAAACAAAACCCACCATTATATGGATTTATCATGTGACTACATTTATTAGGCTTGCTATCTCTAGGAGAATAACATTCAGCTAGATTAAGTAACAGAATGGAGCCTCCGGGAACCCGCGGCGGCTCGGCGTGGCAAAAGGGGGAATTTTGCCCCCCCCGAAGGGAGAGCGGACAATCTGGCATGCTTCGAGTGCGTCTCGAGGGGGTGGGGCTTCAATGTTACTATTGAAGCCCCGTCCATTGCCGAGGCAGTCCTCTCGGCGTTTTTGGAGGGCTAGGAGCGTGTTTGCACGCTCCTGGTGTGATCGGTGTCTGTGTGGGCCGGGAGGCTGCTCGTTCGTCACGCGGTCATCGGGGAGGAGTGGAGCGCGTCGAGGGATCATTGTTGACAGTTTGCATGCGAAGGGGTTGCTGTCTGCCCTGAGCATTTCTCAGCTTGGGAGCAGTTATTGGGTGCCCTTTGGGCTGGGGGAGGCCTTCCTGTAAGGGCTCTGGTAGCTGGGCTTTTATAAAAGGCAGTTCATTGGGTCCCCTGTATACATCTGGCCCTGTATACATCTTGAGAGCCTTTTGGGCTAGGTGAGGCTTTCTTACAAGGGCTCCAGTAGCTGGGTTTTTTTTTGTTTTTTTTTAAAAGCAGTTCATTTGGTGCCCTGTATATTGTCAAGGGTGTGGGTGGCCATTGGACCAAGGCTGCGGTGAGCAGCAGGGCGGGGTGGCCATTTTGAGCAGCGGCTATTTGGCAGGAGTTCAGGGGTGCTTGTCCTCGCACTTCTCACTGGGGCTTGGCAGCCATTTTAGCCTTCTTCCCTATACCTTGTGCTTGGGGCGGCCATTTTTTGAGGTCTTGTACTTCTCCCTGGTGCTTGGCGGCCATTTTTTACCTTGCTTCTTCTTCCCCATACCTTGTGATTGGGGCGGCCATTTTGAGGTCTTGTACTTCTCCCTGGTGCTTGGCGGCCATTTTGGCCTTGCTCTTTCTTCCTCACACATTGCTCTTGGGGCGGCCATTTTAGGAGGTTTTGTGGCGGCGGCCATTTCAGCTAGATTAAGCAACAGAAATACTTATAGCAACTAAAATGTCATGGGAATGAATTTTAGGATTTTGAAGAAAGATGAATAATACACCAGAAAATGATGGATATCTTTAAAATTATCAATAATGTAGATAGTGTGAATAAAGAGGAATTGTCATGCCTCTTTCATGGCTAGAGTTTCCAGGTCCATTTGAGATGCTGGTGTGGGGACATTCTGGGAGCCAGAAATATCACCCCTGATGTGCCAACATCACCAGAAGTGATATTGTGTGTCATGCGTATTTAGGCATGTCAGGGGCAGCAGTCTGGTTTTTGGGAAAACTCTATGGTAAAATTGCTCTCAAACCATAGAGTTTTGCCCAAAAAATCAGAGCATCAACCCCCCCCCCCCCCCGGGAACCCACATCACTTCTGGGTGACATAAACATGTTGCGTGATGTCACTTTGGGGAGGAACTTCCTCCTGCTGGCCAGCTGGCTGGTGATGGGCAAGAGCCTGCAAAATCAGGGGATCCCTGATGGCAAGCCTGCACATGGCTGTAAAATTTGCGTCCATATATCAGATACAAGACTGACAGAAGAAAATATTACCTCATATAACACATAAGCGACTTACGGATTTTAGGATGACTACTAGCATAGAAAACTGACAAATTCACTAATGATACTTTTCACTAATTGCAAATTCACTAATGTTTTCAACAATCAGTTTAATTTTTAAAATTCAATAATGATACCTTTGTCAATAGATAGCAGCCAAGATGGCTAAGTGGAACCTGGCCCTAAATACGAGAAGCTGAGAACAAATCACAGGGAACAATAATCAGATTCAGATATTACAAAGTGTAAGCAGAGAGTGATTGTGGATCTCTTCCACTTCCCCCAGCAACTTCCTGAAATTTCCAAAAAGCTGCTACACATGAGCACAAGATTTTCACAGACAAAATGCCACAGGGCAAGGGGGCTGCTGTGATGAGGGGCAATTGGGCAATACTGCTGTCCCCTTCCATCTTGAGCTAATAAAGCCTTTTGCATGAGCATGGAAGAGCAAGAGAGACCATGTCAGTACATGTTCAACTGTACTTGCACTGAATAAAGCATGAGAATTATTTAACACATTTAAAATATCACATGTACACTGTACATGGACTATAGAAGTGATCACTATAACCTGGACAGGGCTACTGTGGTCTTTTGGATTAGCCTCTTAACGAAGGAGTACACAATAATTTTCTCTACTGTTCTTCTGTTGTTCTGCCATTTATATCTAGCAGAAGCTGTGGAAGATACAACATAGTTTCCAGTCAACATGAGACAAAACAGAGGCAGAGGGAGAAAGTGATTGACAGGGACTAATAGGAATTCAAATGGAATTGGGTCATGTGGCACTGAAAATGAAAGTAAGGTGGTTAAAGATTTGTGAGATTACAGTGGTCAGGTCCCACATGGCCATTGGTGGAGGATGCGGGGATACATTGACCAACTCCAGGTTGCGAAACTCCTGGAGATTTTGAGATGGAGCTGGGAAGGACAAGTTCCTCAGTGGGGTACAATGTCATAGAGTCCACCCTCCAAAGCACCCATTTCCTCCAGGGGAACTGATCTCTGTAGTCTGGAGATAAGATGTAATTATGTGGGATCCCCAGGTCTCACCTGGAGGCTAGCATCACTATGTGAAATGAATCTCTAAGTCTTGAGGTAAAGTTTAAATGAGGAGTGGGGAGGTAAATGCTTGAAAATAACAACTTAGCTACCCACTAACTAGTATCATAGCCCTGGTATTCTGTTATTTAAGTCTGGTCTTCTACCTAAAACTTTACTGTGTGATTGCTGGCAAAGGGTTTAAAGACAGCTTGATATATATATATATTTTTAAGTCAGTAGGTGTTTGGACGACCACAAAACCTCTGAAATAGCCAGCAGGAAAATGTACACACATGCACCCTCCCTGCTAACTAGGGTTGCCAAGTCCAATTCAAGAAATATCTGGGGACTTTGGGGGTGGAGCCAGGAGACATTGGGTGTGGAACCAGGAACAAGGGTGTGACAAGCATAATTGAACTCCAAGGGAGTTCTGGCCATCTCTCTCTCTCTCTCTCTCTCTCTCTCGGCTTGGCTTCGCGAACGGAGATTTAAGAAGGGTGCAGTAGTCCACGTCTGCTGCAGGCTCGCTGGTGGCTGACAAGACCAATGCGGGACAGGCAGATCCGGCCACAGTGGCTGCAGGGAAAAGTCTGATTTGGGGTTGGTGCTGTAGCAGTGCGATTCTTCCTCAATCTCCTTTTGTCCTCAAGACCAGCTATGCGTGCGTTCTCAAAGGAAGAGACAGCCTGGTGGATGGTGTGCCTCCATGCTTTGCGATCTGATGCTAGGTCAGACCACTGGTGATGGATGATGCGACTGGTGCCATCACATTTAAAGGGATAGCACACAATTTTAAATGTCTTCCTTCTATAGGAAATAATGAAGGATAGGGACACCTTCTTTTGGTGCTAATAGAATTGGATCCCCTGGTCTAATAGTTTTGAAACTTGGGGGGTACTTTGGGGAGAGGCACTAGATACTATACTGAAAATGTGGTGCCTCTCCCTCAAAAAACAGCTCCCACAGAGCCCCCGAAACCTCCAGATCAATTCCCCATTATACCTTATGAGAATCAATCTCCACATAGGGAATAATGAAGTGCTCAGCAGACGTTTCCCTGCCCTTCCACCATTTCTGGTGACTCTGAAGCGAGGGATTGGCCTCTCTACTCACGAGTTGCTGCCAGCTTCTTCAAAGTGGCACAGACACACCATCCCAAGAGGAAGCCTTTAAATCGGAGACTGAAGCCTCTGGAGGTGGAAAGGCACATGGTCCTCTGGGGCGGGGCTTCCCCCCGCCGGCCAGCTGACTGGGGGTGGGAAGGAGTCTGGGAAAGCGGAAAAAACCCCGCTGGGACCTGGGGATTGGCAGGCCTACTGCTAACCCATTTTCAGTGAGCAAGACTAGAAGGCTCTTAGCCATCTTCAGAGAACTGGTTTTGGTGGTTGATTGCAGGATTTTTTGTCCATTTATATGCCGACTGAAGGTTCTATAGAGCATTTCAGACTTGCAGGTGTGGGGAGATGGAGAGCTAACTGTGCAATCCAAGGCAGAACAACACCTTTCCACCTGGACTTAGAAGAGTGTGACTCTGTTTTAGGATTGTGCTATAATTTCTTCTCAGGGAGTTTCTCATCTAAATTTTCCCCCAACAACAGCACTGAAAGTAAAAACATGACAGCAAGGTTCCCCTCCCCACTTTAGCCATGGAGTCTCATTAGTATGTCTCCGACTATTTATTTACATATCAAGTAGGTATTGGCAGAAAAAAGATAAAACACGGAGTTTTGAAGCTAACTGTGCATGGCCTCAGCTTCTCCATGACAGAGAGAACCTTTCTGTGGCTCCCACTAAAAAAGGAGAGATGCAATTCATAATGCAGACACCATCTTTTGTTAGCTTTTAGCTCAGAAGTCTGTGTATTGACATGTTTCTTTTTTTTTTTTTAGTCTTTGCTTGTCTCCATCATTATTTCTCTTTACAGTCAGCAATCGGTGAAAGAGAAGGGACAAAGTTGCCTAGTGTAATGAAGTCCTACTTTGGGCAGAATTTAATATCTTTGGGTTGGAATCTATGCTAGTGAATGCAGGAGAAGACAAGAAATACTTTTCCACTTAGACTGTAGAATTTGACTCACTGAATAAACTTTTTGCAAACCTCTATATTGTGAGCTTGAGAAAGAAACTGAAAAATTGCACTCCAGAATATATGGCTAGAGGAGCAAAAATTGGGTACAAATGAAGGAATTTTAAGGCAAGAAGTCATTTTATCAAAGTTTAAAAGTCACGCTATTTTCAATGTTGCCTTCTTCCCTCTGAGCTGGAGCATATTTGTCTTAAACAGTATGTCATGTACAAAATACAATGAGTTTCCCACTAAGTGTCATCCATCTCCAGAATCTCCCCTCCATTGGCACCACTCCTAGATCTACAAGAATTTCCCTTCCCATAGCTTGGAATTCTAGTCAACTGCAATTCCCACTTTGCTGCAAAGCTTGAGACAGCTTAATCTACCTCACAGGGTTGTTGTAAGGACCAAAAACAATGGGTGAATTACTTTAAGAAAAACTATAGCCTGTTTGTAAACACATTTTTATAGCTTTAGAAACCCATTACTGAAGGCCCAATGATGGGTTTCTAATAGAGGGTATATAGCATTCTGCATGCAAACTAGAGATTTTCCAGCACTTTGCTAAACTACATTATCTCTCCTAATGTTACGACATTTTATATTAGGAAAGTGTAATAGATTTACAAGGATAGCCATTAACTGGCTACAAGTTAAAATTAATTTTAGAGAAGGTGCTTGAAAAAAACATAGCTGGGTTTTAATAATCTCAGTAATAAAATGAATACCATTTCTTGAAAAACACCACACAATATTTAATGAAGTGTTGTATGCAGATGGTATTGTTAGTCCTGGGGACATTCTGCTTTTAAAAATTATTATTTTATTTTATTCTTCATGGCAGACATTATTCGTGGGAAATGTACCTGTTTCCAAAAGGGAAAAAAAAAGTCTGATACCACGAATAAAGAGACGTTAGTTCAGTAAAAGTAGCTGCTTTTAAAACAGAGTTAGGAAGTGCCTTGAGTAGGCTTCCCAAATCCCCCACCTGGGCGGGGGACCCCCGATTTGCCCCAAAAGACCAGCACAACCACGTTTAATTTTAAAAGGGTAAATTCTCTGAGATGAGGAGGCATGTGAAGAGGAAACTGAAAGGAAAGGTAAATACAGTCAAAACCCTTGGGGAAGCTTGGAGGCTATTTAAAACTATAATCCTAGAAGTGCAGATAAAATATATACCGCAATTTAGGAAAGGCACAAACAGGTATAAGAAAAGGCCTGCATGGTTAACAAACAAAGTAATGGAAGCTGTAAAAGGTAAGAAGGACTCCTTTAAGTGGTGGAAAGCTAGTCCAAGTGAGATTAATAAAAGGGAACACAGGCTGTGGCAAATCAAATGCAAGACTGTGATCAGGCAGGCAAAAAGGGACTATGAGGAGCATATTGCAAAAAACATAAAAACCAACAATAACAATTTCTTCAAGTAATGGAAGCTGTAAAAGGTAAGAAGGACTCCTTTAAGCGGTGGAAAACCAGTCCAAGTGAGATTAGTAAAAGGGAACACAGGCTGTGGCAAATCAAATGCAAGACTCCGATCAGGCAGGCAAAAAGGGACTATGAGGAGCATATTGAAAAAAACATAAAGACCAACAATAAAAATTTCCTTCTTACCTTTTACAGCTTCCATTCCAGTGGGGCCCTTGGATGACCAAGGGGTAAAAGGATTAGTGAAGGAGGATAGGGAAATGGCTGAGAAGCTGAATGCATTTTTTGCCTCCGTCTTCACTGTGGAAGATGAGAAGTGTTTGCCTGCTCCAGAACCACTTATTTTGAAAGGAGAGTTAAAAGACCTGAGTCAGATTAAGATGACAAGAGAGGAGGTCCTACAACTGATTGACGAATTAAAAACTAATAAGTCACCAGGTCCAGATGGCATACATCCAAGAGATCTGAAAGAACTCAAAGTTGAACTTGTGGATTTCCTGACAAAAATATGTAATCTTTCATTGAAATCTGCCTCCGTTCCTGAGGACTGGAAGGTAGCAAATGTCACCCCCATGTTTAAAAAGGGTTCCAGAGGAGATCCGGGAAATTACAGGCCAGTCAGTCTGACTTCAATTCTGGGAAATTTGGTAGAAACCATTATCAAGGACAGAATGCGTAGGCACATTGATGAACACGAGTTATTGAGGAAGACTCAGCATGGGTTCTGAAAGGGAAGATCTTGCTTCACTAACCTGTTACATTTCTTTGAGGGGGTGAACAAACATGTGGACAAAGGAGACCCAATAGATGTTGTTTACCTTGACTTCCAGAAAGCTTTTCATAAAGTTCCTCATCAAAGGCTCCTTAGTAAGCTCGAGAGTCATGGAGTAAAAAGACAGGTCCTCTTGTGGATCAAAAACTGGCTGAGTAATAGGAAGCAGAGAGTGAGTATAAATGGGCAGTCTTCGCAGTGGAGGACGGTAAGCAGTGGAGTGCCGCAGAGCTCAGTACTGGGTCCCATGCTCTTTAACTTGTTCGTAAATGATTTGGAGTTGGGAGTAAGCCGTGAAGTGGCCAAGTTTGCAGATGACACTAAATTGTTCAGGGTGGTGAGAACCAGAGAGGATTGTGAGGCACTCCAAACGGATCTGTTGAGGCTGGGTGAGTGGGCGTCAATGTGGCAGATGAGGTTCAATGTGGCCAAGTGCAAAGTAATGCACATTGGGGCCAAGAATCCCAGCTGCAAATACAAGTTGATGGGGTGTGAACTGGCAGAGACTGACCAAGAGAGAGATCTTGGGGTCATGGTAGATAACTCACTGAAAATGTCAAGACAGTGTGTGATTGCAATAAAAAAGCCCAACACCATGCTGGGAATTATTAGGAAGGGAATTGAAAACAAATCAGTCAGTATCATAATGCTCCTGTACAAATTGATGGTGCGGTCTCATTTGGAATACTGTGTTGAATTCTGGTCACCGCACCTCAAAAACGATATTATAGCATTGGAAAAGTGCAGAAAAGGGCAACTAGAATGATTAAAGGTTTGGAACACTTTCCCTATGAAGAAATGTTAAAACGCTTGGGGCTCTTTAGCTTGGAGAAATGTCGAATGCAGGGTGACATGATAGAAGTTTACAAGATTATGCACGGGATAGAGAAAGTAGAGAAAGAAGTACTTTTCTCCCTTTCTCATAATACAAGAACTCATGGGCATTCAATGAAATTGCTGAGCAGTCAGGTTAAAATGGATAGAATGAAGTATATGGATAGAATGAAGTATATATATATATATTTGGTCACTGTGTGACACAGAGGGCGTTTTCGCACTTAGCGTTTGCTACCCGTATTCCGCGGAGGAAATATGTCCGGATCATTTTCCTCGTTTTCGCACATTGCCTCTTTTGCGCAGTCGCTTTCCATGAAGCCCCGGCTCAAATCGTTTTTGCACTAGCATCGACTTGAGTTCGATGCCCTGTCAATCTTTTTTTTTTTAAGCGCAAGTCTGGTTGCGTTACTACGTAACGATGTAACAACGTAACAATGAGCGGTCACAGCTGTTCCTTCCCCTTCTTTTCGTGGGCAAACCACATCACGTGTGCTGCTTCTGCTTATTGATTGGCTGCAGCTGTAGCATCCTCCACAGCCCTTTATGTATTGACAGAAGCATTCACAGTGGAGAATCTGGATAACGAGACTATGGCATGTCTTTATTCCAGAGTGGAGGTTTTGCTTTTGTGTCTGTACATCGGACGCCAACTGATTAATGCATATGCAAGGAGTCTCACTTCCATGAGAAGCCTCCCAGCACTAGATTTCCCCCCACACACACACACACTTATGTCCGCAGGGATCGACCCTGATTCCGTAGTTCCGTGTGACCAAATTCCGAAGTTGCGAGATATCGCAATAACGCTGACAGCCTGAAGAGAGAGAGAGAAATCGAGGGGTAATCGAGAGAGAGAGAGAGGGTGTTTGTGTGTGTGTGTGTGTGTGTGGCAGCTTCTTCCCTTCCCAGCCTCGCTCCCTCCCGGCCTTTCCACAAGACGCGCCTGTTGAAAACATGTGAAGGTTGGGCTTGGAGAACCCTCTTTGGCTCCCCCTTTCCCCGTCCCGGTCTCAGAGTCGTCATGGGAGGGAGGTATAAAATTTCAAGGCAGAGGAGTAGAGAGAGGCAGTGTGTGCTGTGAGCCAGCGATTAGCGATTAGGAGCTGGGCAGCAGGAGCGGCAGCGGAGCCCAGGCGAGCGAGCAGGGGGCCAGGGTCCGCCTCGAGCTGCGCGACCCTGTAAAACTACAGGAACAGCATAAAACTACAGGAACAGTGAAGTGGCAATTGAGGCTATTCCAGGGGTTTTTTTTTAATTATTTGTTTATTTCGAAATATCGCTATTACGCAAGAAATATGAAGTTTTAAAAAAAAAAATGGCCGTGCAGGCACTTTTGGGAAGCGCCGCGAACGGCTGATGATTGGCCAAGGGGGTGGATGGAGTGGGAGGACAGAAAGGCAGAGGGTGCCGCCCACAAAGCAGTCGATGCGGGGTGGATGGATTTCCCACAGCAAACTCCGCGGAGTGGATCCGGTGTGGATCCGCAGGTTTTCGGAAACTCTGGAAGCATGTGGATCAAGATACTCTGGGGTGAAACCCCTGAAGCCCCGGAGCAAACCGCAGCCGCGGAGCAACATGTGCGAAATCCAGGAAAAGATCCGGAGGTAAATGGGATGCCACCCCGGAGTAAACGCTAGTGCGAAAACGACCATAGTGTTGGACTGGATGGGCCATTGGCCTGATCCAACATGGCTTCTCTTATGTTCTTATGTTCTTACACTTTTCTCTAAATTATTAGGCTCTGATACTGAAAAATGTCTTAGTCCTGCTTGGCAGAATAAAAAAAAAAATCTAAGGACAATATAATTAGGTTGTCAAATCCCAGGTGGGATGGATAAACACAATCACTGAAATATAGGAGCACAATGAGTCCCCAAATATTATATAAGCATTTTATACACTTTTCAACCTATAACATATAGTAACAATATTTATTTGACATTATTCACAACCATACAATAATAGAACACAGTCCCATGAGAAATATTCACTTTCTCTTCTTGAAAAGAGTGACAGTCCCTTCTCTCCAACACAGACAATAAGAGAGAAGAAGTAAGATGGAACAAGCTTTCCATCAATCACAAGTTCAATTTCCTTCATTAGATAGAATAAAAAGAGTAGCAGATCAGGCTTGTTTTCACTACATCAAATGAGTAAAAAAACCTGCACCTGTATTTTGCCTTCTATCTCCTGATCGAGGAAGTCTACAATGCCATCCTAAGCAGAGTTACACCTGGGTTGACAGGAATCAGGGACTCTCCTGCCTCCAGTTCTTGTTTCCTACTGTCACTCCAAGCAAGGGCAGGAGAAAAATAAATTAAAAATGGCTGTTGGGACAATGCCATGATATCACTTCCTTGAAAACCTGCAGGTGACATCAGTCATCTTTAGGGATCATCAGAAAATCTACGGTTTTACCCCATTTATCTTACAAGGTGCCTGTTTTGAGGAGGGGAAGGGAATGCAATTGTAAGCTGCTCTGAGATTCCTTAAGGTAGAGAAATGCAGGGTATAAAAAACTCTTATTCTTCTAATTTACCAGACAATCATGTAGGTTTCTCAGCAGGCTAGGAGACAAATAACTTGTCCAATTAATAGCGGCTTATTATGTGGAAAGTAGGAGCTGAAATTTTTTCATATCCAGGAGGTAAATAATATAACAGAGACCAATTCCACATTCGCTGTTGCTCTGCCCCTAGGCTTCTGTTTTCATTGGATCAAGCAATCGATTCCCCATCGGTTGCTGTGTGGGAACATTTTGACCTGCAGCTCCCTCCAGTTCTCCCTGTGCCTTCCCAATCTTGTTTTCTAGAGATCAGGAAGGCACAGGGAGAATTGGAAGGAACCACAGGTCAAAATGTGCCTGCACAGCAACTGGTAGGGAATTGATCCCTTGACTGGACTAAAGCAGAAGATCGGGGTGGAGCAACAGAGACTGTGGAATCGATCCTAGTAAATAACATCACATAAAGTAGAGTCGCCAAGGGGAGACCTTCCAGCAGTAACCCCTGCTGCCTGCAACCACTATATTGGCCAGCAGGAAAATAAATTTTAAAATATCAGTCAGTGCAACAGTGTTATGTCACTTTCAGGTAAAACCCAGAAGTGACATCACGCTACTCTAGGAATTGCAGGAAACTGCATGGTCCAATACCTTCATTGCTATAGTCCATGCTGATATTTTAGATGAAGTAGTATGATTTAAGACCATAAGTACAACCTTGCTGGATCAGATCATTGGCCCATCTAGTTTGGCTTACTGTTCCACTCGGCAGTCAACCAGCTGCCCTGGAGGGCTTTCACCGGAATTCATGAAAAGGCAAGAAACACATTTGATAATCGTGCAAACTGCTTAGCTGTTTTCTCCTCATCGCACTAATCTTGCCACTGGAATTGGAAATCACAGAATTGTCTCATCCCTAGCCTAGACTCAGAAGGAGAATGCCAGTCTCTGTTGGAACACACATTCATTTCTAAAACTGATATGACCTACAAAGTGACACTGAACAGCCTTTTTAAAAAAAAAATCCTTCCCAACTGCTAGTTGTTTTGTTTGTGCCGTTTCACAAGATAGCTCCAAGAGAATACCTGCCTCATATCATGTATCCCTTGCTTCTCATGCAGACAGCCAGAACAATTTTACAACAATCTTGCCTTTGATTGCCTGCCTGTTCCAAGGGGCAAGAACTCATATAATGCAGTGGCTTATTATGAACTGCAGCCAACAGTGTCCAAATTCATCATTGCTGCAAGACTTGCCACCTGTCATATCTGGAATCTCACAAACAGGCATTGCATTTTGTGATTCACAGCCTGTCAGCAACAGGCTCAGTCCATGGGATCTGTGTTCTAACAGGCATGGCAGCAAATATAGGAGATGGTGTGATGACCATCACATATGCATACAAGGAAGAGAGAGAGAGAGAGAGAGAGTTAAATGGCTGCAATCAAGCAATTTATCTCTTTCCATCTTCTCAGAAACTGTGGACATCTTACCCATCACATGCCAGACTGAATATATGAAGTTAAGGTGCTTCTTTTTTCCATTTTATGGAATGAGATTATCATACAGGGACAGCTCTTTTGTTTTTAAAATGAGCTTTGTATTCATTGTAATGCAATCTTTATGGTTAACCATAGCAACAGCATAAATCTTTGCACATGGATTTATTCAGGCAGTACAGGGAGAATTCAATATGTGCTCTCATCAGCTTAGTCAAAAGGGTTACAAAGAGGTTTATGGGAAGGAAGGCAAAATCTTTAAAAGAGTTATAATGGGCTCTTAAGAGTTATTGGGGGTTATGACTTTTAGACAATATAATGGGGCAGCTGACCTGAGATGGCAGGTGGGGGTCATGCTAACTAGCTCTGGGTTGGGAAAGGGTTGGGAAATATCTGGAGATTTTGGAGGTGGATCCTGATGAGGGTTGTGGGGGAGGAAGTTCACTGCCATGTTAGGTCACAGAGTCCACCTTCCAAGGTGGCCATTTTCTCAAGTTGAACTGATCGCTTTTGCCTGAAGATCAGCTGTAATACCAGGAGACCTCCAGCCACCACCTGGAGTTTATGCAAACTGGAAACCACAGCGTACTGATTGATACGAAAATAACAAAACACTGTGTAAATTACATGCTTCAAATAAAAACTCTACATTCTTTACTCATGCATCACTTATTATGGCTAGCATCAAATGCTCTTAACCCAATACTGAAACTTAAAGTGTCCACAGTCCTCAAACAAAGGCTCTGTTGCAAAAAGGCCCAAGCTGGATGCTGCAAACAATAGCAAATCCTGCTGTCTTTATATCCCTCTTGCTGGTAGATGCAGATGGTACCATTCGTGCAAACTAAGAAATACTAAGCAAGTTGATGTGAGCAGTTAGAATCACAAAATCATAGAGTTGGAAGGGACCTCTAGGGTCATCTAGTACAACCCCCTGCACAATGCAGGAAACTCACAAACACCTCCCCCTAAATTCACAGGATCTTCATTGCTGTCAGATGGCCATCTAGCCTCTGTTTAAAAATCTCCAAGGAAGGAGAGCCCACCACCTCCCGAGGAATCCTGTTCCACTGAGGAATTGCTCTAACGGTCAGGAAGTTCTTCCTAATCTTGAGACAGAAACTCCTTTGATTCAATTTCAACCCATTGGTTCTGGTCCTACCTTCTGGGGCCACAGAAAACAATTCCACACCATCCTTTATATGACAGCCCTTCAAGTACTTGAAGATGGTGATCATTTCACCTCTCAGCCACCTCCTCTCCAGGCTAAACATGCCCAGCTCCTTCAACCTTTCCTCATAGGACTTGGTCTCCAGACCCCTCACCATCTTCATCGCCCTCCTCTGGACCCGTTCCAGCTTGTCTATATCCTTCTTAAAATGTGGTGTCCAAAACTGAACACAACACTACAGGTGAGGTCTTACCAGAGCAGAGTAAAGTGATACCATCACATCACGTGATCTGGACACTATACTTCTGTTGATACAGCCCAAAATTGCATTTGTCTTTTTAGCCACCGCATCACACTTAGGTGAGACACTTAGGTGAGAAGGGCGGGGTATAAATCTTAATATAAATAAATAAATAAATAAATAAATAAATAAATAAATAAATAAATAAATAAATAAATAAATAAATCACACTGTTGACTCATGTTCAGCCACTAAGACCCCTAGATCCTTTTTGCACATACTTCTGCTAAGACAAGTCTCCCCCACCCTATAACCATGTATTGGATTTTTCCTACCTAAATACAGAACTTTACATTTATCCCTGTTAAAATTCATTTTATTGATTTTAACCCAGTTTTCCAGCCTGTCAAGGTCATCCTGTATCCTGTTTCTGTCTTCTGGGTTTGCAACCCCTCCCGATTTAGTATCATCTGCAAATTTAATAAGCATTCCCTCTATTCCTTCATCCAAATCATTGATAAAGATGTTGAACAAAACAGGTCTCAGGACAGATCCTTGAGGCAATCCACTTGTCACTCCTCTCCAAGAGGATGAGGAACCATTCACAAGCACTCTTTGGGTGTGATCTGTCAACCAGTTGCAGATCCACCTAACGAAAACAGGATCCAAACCACATTTTAGCAACTTGTCAACAAGGATAGTATGTGGAACTGGGCAAAGGAAGCTCTGGCTCCTTCCTTCTTTCCCCAGGGGACTAGGAGGGGGAAGATCCTCAGCCAACAGAAGGAAGAGAGGCTTGGCTCAGTAGCTCTACTGTGCAATTGAGAGAGCCTGGGAAAGCAAGTTTTTCCTCCCCGCCTTCCTTCCCCAGAGAGGAAGCGAATGGAGAAAATAGAGGCTTTGCTCTGCAGCTCTTGTACTATTGAGCAAACTTGGCAAAGCAACCTGTGATGCAGAAGGAAAAAAGAGAGGGAGAAGGAAGCAGATGACAGCCAGTTGCTCAGGGGCATGATAGGAGCCTTCTGGGGGCCTGATTCAGCCCCTGGGCTGCATATTTGACACCCCCTGGGCTAAATTATACAAACAATAATAAACAAACAAAGTGGCAAGAAGGCATAAGTGCATAGTGCTCCAATAGGATCTATACAAAGGTGTGCCAGTAATTAACCAGCTGGACCTGTTGATTGCTAGTTTCCTTTGTAGAACTTTAGTTCCCAAGACTTTAAGTCTGTAGCATAAAAATGTCCCTAGCGTACAGTGGGAAGAAAGACAAACAAATGTGTATTATTTTACATTTATGATTTTATACCAATCATTCCTCTATGATACCTAGTCAATTGAATAAGTCCTTTAATGCTACCTTTTCCCATCTTTTGAATATCAACACTTTCTCTGATGAATTATGCTCTGCTTCTTTGCGATCTCTTGCCAGAGAAGCAAAGCCCCATTCTCAAATCTTTTGGTATAGCTTCCCTCTCAAACCAACAGCAGCCTTTCCCCTCAAGACAGCTGTAGTACAAGACATGCTCTTTTCCCTTTTCTGAGTGAGTGGCCTCAGCTTCTGCCCCAGAGAACGATGCGTAGATAATGAATTGTTCTAATAGACTCTCACTCTTGTTATTGCATCAGTTTTATTGTTGCCCCAAAGCTTATCCAACTTCCATATCATAGAGGTTTTGCTGCTCCCACCTTTGTTCATTGCTGACAGGTCTATAAAGTATCACCTGGCTTCCGTAAGAGAGAAAACATGATCCTGTTTTCTACTGCAAGGCGTCAAATTGAAATCCCTAGGCTTCAACTATCCATTAAGGGAGCCTTTCTCAGGATCTTAGTATAAAACAGATGGAAAAGCCAGCAGACCGGCATTTTTAAAAAATGAATTCCAGCAGGAGAGAAAAGCTCTGCACAGTGGACAGGTTAGAGACCATAATGTATGTATTATCATGCCTGGGTGATAAGCAACTGCACCTCTCTTGCAATATGATCCTATCCAATAAAACTGATCATAATATTCTCAGCAGAATAGTGAGGAGAATACTGGAGCTTTTCAAAACCGAATTGTAATTGGAAGGAATTGTGTTTAGGAGTGGTGATAGCCAACAAGCTCATCAAGGATATAGTGATGGCAGCAAGTGAATAAGGAAGCAATTCTCACCCTGGAGGACTTATATATTGATTGATCTTCAGATTTGTATTCCATCCTCTTCCAAGGAGTTTATGACACCATGCATGGTTCTGTAGTGGATGGTCATTTGACTTCTCCGCAAAGTTTCTAGTGGGCCACTGGTGACCTGGAACAAGCTGAGCCAAGTGGCCCTTGTGGTCCCAGCAACTCCATGGTGCTGCTGGCCACAGAACATAGAGGCCACAATTCAGCGTGCTCTAGGGCTTTTTAAAACATACCATCCACCCCTGTGAGCTCATCCCTTTCTCTTCCTGCCTGAGGTTCTAACAAGGTACACCTGGACCACTGGTTCCATATTTGAGTATTTTATTCTCCACTCTTACTTGCTCTTATTATACTACCTGTTTGCCAGATTTCCTGCATTGCTGAAGTGCATATATGGAACTGAACTGCTAATTTTTTTTTAAAAAAAACCCTCTCCATAGGATGAGATACCAAGGTGATCAGTGTTCACATTCTTTTTAATAGCTGCATAGAATGATAATCACAAAACATCTTAATGTCAGTATAAGCAGTACTCACATGGTGGGTCTATTTATCTGTCTATCTGTCTATTGTTTATTATTTTAGTAACCAATTTATTGGGTTATTATTAGTAAGGTGAGTTGTGTAGTTAGTGGGAGGGAAATAATAGGAATAAATTTATTTATCCTCTAACCGTGTTCTAAATTTCTCTTTTCTCTTTTTCTCCTAACTGTTCCATATTTTCCTCCTTACTGATTGGTTTATGAATTTTTATAATTAATCATTTTAATTTGCATCTTAAATTTGTTAGGTATTATGGGTGTATTAATTAATTTGGTGGGTCCTGTAGCAGGGTGAGTTGATAGACTGAGGGAGAGAGGGAGGGAGGCAAGGGCTGCTGTGAGGATTGGATTTTAGGGAGTAGCTTTTAGATTATGGGTACTGAAGTACTGAGTTGGTCATCTCTGCTAGATGCTAGCCTCTTGTCCATCTTCTTTTCTGGTATTGGACCAATTCAAGCAACTCTCACAGAAATATTTCAACAGAGCTCTGGCAGCTGTGAAGCCAACTACTTGCCTCCTTGACCCGTGTCCTTCCTGGCTGATTAAACCTGCAGGGACCTTCCCAGCAGGGCTGAAGGAGGCAGTGATTTGTCCGCTGTTGAAGAAAACAAAATTGGACCCTGCAACCCTTGCCAACTACCACTCAGTTTCAAATCTTCCATTTCTGGGTAATGTTTGGGTAATGAGAGCATGGTAGCAGAAGACTCCAAATTTTTCTGGATGACACATCTATCCATGATCCATTCCAGTCTGGGTTCCATCTAGTCACCCTCGCAGATGTCCTCTGGAGACACATGGATCAGGGTGGATCAGCACTGCTGTTACTTCTTGACTTGACTGCAGTATTCAGTGCAGTCAATTACAATCTTTTGACCCACTGCCTCACCAATATAGGAGTTTGGAAGTCTGCCCTACAGTGGTTATCCATGACTGGCCCAAAGAGGTCACATTATGTCAGATCTGGACCTCATAACAAATGTTTTAAAGCCTTGCACTGCCTGGGCCTAATATACTTGAGGGACCTCCTCTCCCCATTTGTGCCCTGAAGAGCCTTGTGCTCAGCCTACAAATATCTGCTGGTTGTCCCCAGCCCAAGAGACACCTAATTGGCCTCAACCAGGGCCAGGGCCTTTTCCACCCTGGCCCCAGACTGATGGAACATGCTTCTACTTGAAATTAGAGCCCTGTGGGAGTTTCTACCATTCCACAGGGCCTGAAAAATGGAGCTGCTCCACCAGGCTTTTTGCTGAGGTGGCCAGTGTCCAATAAAAGTCCGACCTCCCAGTTGAAGCTCACTATATCATGCGGCCCAAAGTAAAAGAATCTTAAGATGTAACAGCACGGCTTTGAACTTATGCACACAGGCAAATAGTGTGACCTAAATAGTTTTTAACATGTGTTGTTTAGTGTTTTATATATATATATTATATTTGATGTATTTTAGAGCTTACTGTGTGATCCATCCTTAGCCTGCTTATGGGAAGGGCAGAATATAAATAGAAATAAATAAAATCTATCATCTATCTATATCTTCCTCTATTGTTTTTTTAATAATCTTATTTGTACTTATATTTATATCTTATCTTTTTTTTAATTTATATTTTGTCTGAACATGTGGGCTTATATTTGGCAATACAATGTGTGTGTGTGTTAGTTTGCTCCCAAATGAAGTTCTCTGTAGTTTTCAGCCCACTGTTGGCAGGCATGCTGTTTTCCAGACTCCATGCCATATTTCACTAATGGGATACCACTCACTACTTAAACCACTCCCCCATCTTACAATGACTGACATAGAAAAAGGTCAGAGAAGCACTGAAACCCAGGTCAAAGGAAGTTCAACAGATCAATATTCCAGACAAACATCTACAGCATGTAAAAAGACAGCATGTGCAGTTACCATGTAATTCACAGCAGATTACCCAGTATGAGCACTGAGCCTCAAACTATTCATGTGCATTGACCCTTCATGAGTACAAATCACTGCTGTACCTGCAGTATGCCAGAAAAATCCCACTGCTCATGGTGGGGAAAGCTGGAGAATGATTCACACCAGCAATTATGAGTATGGATGACATTTAAAAGTATATGTGAAAGAAACTGCACTTACTGGAATGAATCTGTTCAGCACTTAATAGACCAAAAAAGCAGGTAAGCAGAGAGTCCGTGCTTGATTCTTCATTATAGAAAAGTTATAATTATGTGATAATTTTGTTTGTGATTGGCGATTCCATGGTAAAAAGTTGAATGAATGTTAACAGAAGATGATAGCTGATTTTCCTGTTTCATTTGACAATCAGAAAAAAAATGTTTCATTTCCAGTCATTCCAGTATATATAGCTGAGTTTACTTGCATAATAATGAGGTTTTTTTGGGGGGGCATATACTGTGTATACTCGCAAGCGCCAGGGTTCAGATCTCCAACCATGAAATTCACTGGATGGCCTTAGGCCAGTTACTGTCTCTCAGCCTAGCCTACTTCACAGAGTTGTTGTAAGGATGACAGGGGAGGAACAAACTCTGTATGCTGCCCTAAACTTGTTATAGAAATTGTGTGATAAATGATGTATAACACATCTCTAGCAATCTTCTTCCTCTGAGAAGCAGTTTCGAGTAGGGAGACTGTAAAAAAAAACCCCACAGTAGTACAGAGAACATGTTTCTTGCCATCCCTTTTCCCACTACAAAACAGCAGCCCAGGCAGCTTTCACTCTATGTGTTTCTGATATGTGCTTACTGGGAGATTTCTCTTTTTCTCTCTCTATACTTGGGTTAGGGCTATCAAGAGAAAGAACTGGAACAGAAAAAAAAATAGCCTGTGGGCAACAGGTAAAGCAACACTCTCTCCTGTTCCTCTACTCAAAAGCCCCCTTCCTATAAGACTGTTTTTCATTAACAAGAGATTGTTCATCACACACACTTGCCTTTAAAAGGGAACGTTTACCCTAGACTTAAGGGGAAAAGCTTAAGTCAAAACTTGATAAATGTAATGTTAGAAATAACCATTAGCAGAGCAGAACTCCAACTTAGACCTCCTGCAGCAAACTCCAATATCCTAGCCCTTGTGCCAGCTAGGGTTACCAATCTCCTGGAGAAAAAAAATGCCCTGTCACTTTTACAGAGGCAGGAAGGGATGCTATTTAATATGATGTTATTTACTTCCATGCAATGAAAAGCTTTAGCTGTCCATGTCCATGCATTGAACATCTATTTAAGGGGCAGGACATTTTTCTCCAGCCTTCCGTCAACTCTAGTTATCAGGTCAGAAATTTAAGTTCATCAAGAAAAAATATTTTGATAGACAGCACAAAATTTTTAGTTTCATTTTTACTGGGTAGTACACGACAAGTCTCGCCCCTTTACAACTGCACTACACACAGCAATAGCAGTTTCCAGCCAGATTTGCAGAAGTGATGTGCAGCCCAGATGGAAATCCTTGCATCCCACTGCAAATCCTCTTGAGGTACTGTGTCTACCTCTGACTTTACATCGCCTATTTTTTCAGTGCCTTGTTGCATGATCACCTCCTACAACATCTTACTGTACTTTCTTTGACAGCCATACAGGGAAAAGGGATGCTTTCCTTTCTCTCCCACATGGATTTTGTGTGACAAGTAACAACGTTGCAGGTACTGATGAGCCCTTCTCTACCTAACACAAAAATCATCCTAGAGCAATGCATAAGGGAGTCTAATGAATGGATTTTCAAAGCTCACTTGCCTCCCTGTGCCTGCCTGTCACTACAGTGTTTGCAGTTTCTGTTCACCCAGTCATCCTGAAGAGAAGTTGAGGTAGGTGGGTGATGCTGTGACTGGCATTTTTAAATAAATTATCCATGTTTTGATTGTTTGCCCCAGCACCCCCAAGATAAAGACATGTGTGGGTTCAACTGATTTATTTACTTAACTGCGTTCAACTTATGTAAATGGCTGATCTACATCGCTGCTTATTTCAATAAGCGAATGTTTTTGAAGACAATCTGCTCTAGGCATTCACTTAGAGTGCCTCTGGAAAGATCCATCCCAGCTCCAAATCTGGCCACCATTTGGAAGAGAAGGAACATTCAAAATGGAAGTTTTGCTCAATCCTTTAGCAATGTGTCCTGATTGCAACTGAGTTTGATTAAGCATCTGAACCTTTATGTCTTGTGACAAACTCAGTATTCTATCCACTGTACCATGCTAAGTCCAAACAACTGTCTGAAGCTTTGCCAGTGGGGGGAGAGAGATGGAGGCCCAAACTCCCTCTGATAAACAGCATGTTTGCTCTGCAGGGAACAACAGAGACTGTTTGCTTGCAACAGTTGGCATGCCAGGCTTTGCCTTCATCCTGCCACTAGTGTCTTATATGCTTTACAGACTGGTGGGGTACAGCGCCAGATGGAAGGATGAAAACCCAGGTTTGCCCCCCTCCCCCAGGCAACATGCCTGCTGTGCTTTGGATTCCTGTCAAGTGGAGCTAGGGTAGGGTTGTCCTGGCCACTGGTGGGGGATAGTGGTAGAGTTGCCAGATCCAAGTAAGGAAACTCCTGGGGATTTGGGGATAAAACCTGGGGAAGACAGGAACCTCCATGGGTACAGTGGCATAGGGTCCACCCTCCAAAGCATTCATTTTCTCCAGGGGAAATTATCTCTGTAGTCTGAAGATGAACTGTAATTCCAAGGGATCCTCAGGTCCAACTTGGAGGCTGGCATCCCTAAGCTAGGGCTGAAAGAAATGGAGTGGGGGGCAGAGACAGGCTGGCAAAATGAAAATCATGTCATTCTGTCAGGTTGACACTCTAGGGCTGAGTCCAGACCACCAGCTCAGAGCAGCAGCGTGCCATCCCAGAAGTGAGCCAGCAAAACTGGAGTACCCTAAAGTGTCCAGATGGCCTGTGGAAAAGGAATGGGTGGTGGGCACCCTGGGGGAGCATCCAGAGTGCTCACGCATCCCATCTGCCACTCCCCAGGTGCTTCCCAGCCATCCAGATGGCCATGGGGGTGCCTTGGAGGTTTCCCAGCGATTAGGTTCTACTTGGTAAATGGTGCCTTTTCAAGCAGGCTCCAAGTGAGGTGGAGATGGGTCGAGGGCGGGAGCAGGATGGCAGGCAGATGTGTGCATTTGGACACACTTTTTTGGGCCACTCACCTGCTGTCCCTGGGATGACTTAAACTACCTGTCTGAACCCAGCCTAGGATTCACCCAAAACTCTGTAGTTAAGGATGTGGTGTGTGTGTGTGTGTAGGGGGGAATAGTGGGGCATTGCCAAGAAGTCTCCCAGTATAACAGTCTCCAAATGGACAGGAGGCTGGAATACAGGCCAAGGTCCAAGTCTTCCTTTATAGACTAACAGGCTAAGATTCTGCTCAGTCCAACAGTAAACACACACATACAAGATGACATGAAAGATCAGCAGTAAAGAAGGTTCAGATCTTTAGTGCTGATCTTCAGATCAGCAGTAAAGAAGGTTCAGGTCTTTTTCCAATGTCTCTTAAAGAGGCAGTGTTCCGCCTCCTCTTGAAAAAGTCCAACTTAGACCCGGCTGAATTGGCACACTATCGACCAACCTTGAATTTACCCTTTTTGGAGAAAATTATTGAAAGGGCAGTAGCATTACAGTTACAGAGTTTTCTGAAGGAAGCTTCCGTCCTAGACTCCCACCAGTCCGGCTTCTGGCTTGGTCCTGGGACGGAGACAGTTCTGGTCACCCTAGTGGATGACCTCCAGTGACATCTGGATCAAGGCGGCTCGGTGGTACTGATGTTGTTAGACCTATCGGCTGCATTCGACACGGTTGACCATCAGTTGCTAGTCCACTGCCTCGCCGACGCTGGGATTCAGGGGCTAGCCTTACAGTGGCTTTCCTCTTTCCTATGCGGTCAGGGACAAAGGGTGTCAATCGGGGGAGAGTCGTCCCAGAGGCACCCACTTAATTGCGGTGTACCTCAGGGGGTGGTTCTATCCCCAATGCTGTTTAACATTTACATGCGACCCCTTGCCCAGATTGTCCGCAGGCATGGGCTGGGTTGCCATCAGTACGCCGATGACACCCAGCTCTATCTACTGATGGACGGCCGGCCTGGCACTGTCCCAGAAACCTAGGTCAGGTGTTGAAAGCCATGGCTGGCTGGCTTAAGCTGAGCCGACTGAAGATGAATCTGATGAAGACAGAGGTCCTTTGCCTGAGTCGTGGTGGCCTGGGCAGGGAAATCCCCCTACCAGCCTTTGACAGGGCACCGCTGTCAATGGTGCCCAAGGTCAGAAGCTTGGGGTTGCTGTTGGAAGCTTCCCTGTCAATGGAGGCCCAAATAGCAGCAACTGCAAAATCCACCTTTTTTCATCTGAGGCAGGCGAAACAGTTGGTTTCCTTCCTTGACCGTTGCGACTTTGCAGCAGTGATCCATGGAACAGTCACCTCGAGATTGGACTACTGTAATGCCCTCTACTTGGGGCTGCCTTTGTCGCAACCTGGAAACTCCAGCTAGTGCAGAATGTGGTTGCTAGGCTGCTATTGGGGCTGCCCAAGTGGGAGGACATACAACCAGCGCTGCAGGAACTGCACTGGCTACCAATAGTATACCGGATTTGCTGCAAGATGCTAGTTATTACTTTTAAAGCCCCTTATGGCCGAGGCCCTGTTTACCTGAGGGACCGTCTGTCCCCACACGTTCCCCAGAGGGTACTAAGATCTGGATCGCAACATCTTCTAGTGATCCTCAGGCTGAGGGAGGAGAGATTAGTGACCACCAGGGTTCGGGCCTTTTCAGTGGCAGCCCCATCCTGGTGGAATCAACTGCCAGAAGAGGTTAGGGCCTTGCAGGACCTCACCCAGTTCCGCAAGGCCTGGAAGACCGTCCTCTTTCGGCAGGCCTTCAACCTACCATAGGAGAATTCTGGAATAACCGCCATCCTGGAACTATGAGAAACAGCTAATGTGTAGCACCAAGCTGTATACTGTTTTAATCTATGTGTTTTAATTTATATATTTATGTGGTTTTATTGTTTTATGCCTGTGATTATAGCATGCTATGACTTGATGTAAGCCGCCCTGAGCCCGCCTTGGCAGGGAGGGCGAGGTTTAAATTGAATAAAATAAATAAATAATAATAAATAAATCTCTCTGTATGTGAAAGAACAGCTGACTCAGGATCTGAGATCTCTTAATGTCTTTAATTTCATGTAGTGGCCATACCTTTTTCCTTATACATATAATCCCATGATGCAGTTATTATTAACACCAGGCAACTTCCTGTTCAGCTATATTAAAAAAAATAGGGCATAAAAATGAAATGCGCCAGGTAAAAGGAGCTTTATCTAGCCCCTTCCCATGCTTTCCTGTGGTGCATGGAACATTTTTCTTCCGGACACTCAAACACTAGAAGTCAGCCAAAATGTGAATTGAATACTAAAATCAACTGAGTGCAATGAGGTAGGAAAGTGGTACAATTGTGTTTGAAAACAGACACCTCACTGTGCCACTTGAGCATCCCAGAAAAGGAGGAAAAACTTGTGCCAATTCATGCTTCCTTGTGCCTCCCTATAAAATGGGAATCTTTCTCTCACCTGCTTGGGAGCTGGCAGGGAAGGGGACAATATAGGAGACTTCCATCCCAGTTCGGCAGGTAACAGAAAGCGATAGGTGGATATTTGTTTTTCCATTAAAGCTAATGGAATCGGATAAAGAAGAAAAAAATCCAAGCATGTAAAATAAGTGTAATCAATAAAATTAATACAAAATATTGAAGGACAAAACACATTTGAATGAAGCTTCTGTCTAATTTCCTTGCAAGAGAGGCCAGCTGAATCCAAGAAGTCACTGAGAGACTTCTTGGCCAATACAATTTTCAGGATTTGCCAGAAGTTTTTTATTTGAACCATGGCTTAAACCCTCATGAGTCTGCTGTGCAAGGAATACATCAGGAGTGCTTAAACTGCAGCATCTGGTTGGGGAGGTAATTGACTGGCTGGCATGCCAGTAGGAGGTCAACTCTCTCGTGCACTTCCTTATCATGGATTCCTTTTGCATTCTGTCCTCTGAGTCTGGAAGGGCCTTGTTAAACAGGGTTAGATGATGCTAGCTGAGTCACATTCAGCAGAAAAAAGGAAGCAACCTTGGCTGCCTCTCAAACAGCTGGCTCCCTGCTTGCAGCTAAGACTTTAACAGGAAGGAGGATTTTTTATTTCTTTCCTCTAAAAACCTGTAGGTTTTTGGAAGGAAAACAGTGTTAATTTATTATAGCAAAAACAAGAGAGTCTTGTGGTACTTTAAAGAGGATGAGGGTTTTTTTTTGTTATTTTTGCTGCAAGAATGAATGATATTATAAAGGAATTAAGCATTTGGAAGACATTCTATAAAACATGTATCCCTTTAAGGTAAAAGAAACATTGAGGATGAAAGTGTATTCCCAAGGACAGTGAATTCCTTTGAATCTAGCAAATGAATCTTACAATAAGGACTGTGGTCCACAAAGTGCAGGCTGCAATAACAGGGTTTTTTTTTTTACAAGGACCATTGTTGTTGTTTTTGTTGATATAGCTAGTTATTCTCATTGCCTGTAGTAATTGTGAGGGGTGTGCCACTGCAGTGTGTTCATCTGTTGCCCTGCCAGCCTGTGCCCCATCAGTGATGCCTGGAACAGCTTCCCAAGTCAGTACTGATCTAAGAGGCAGTGCCCACCGTCTTTTTCCTGCTCCTCTTTCCAGCTCTCTCCTCTGCAGCCTGGAGAGACACTGAATAACTCCTCATTAGCACATTTTTCACCCTTTCTAGAATGAGGTATGCGGGCTCAGAGACAGTTGATGATCTCTTGTAAGGGGTGTTCCCCTCATGATAGCAATCTCAGCAGCACCTTCCCTGCCTTCTCCAGAGCATCTCCAGGGGTGAGGTCAGACGTTCGGAAAATCCCGCTACGGGCATGAGTGGAGTCCGGAAGCATGTCGGATTTTACCTGGTCGTTCACACGTCAACATCTGTGAACATCTGTGAACAGTGCCTAGCTCGTGTGCGTCCCACGCTGATGCGCCTTGCTCGCAGATTATTTTGCTACCACTTTAAATCCGGATCATGACGCTTCCTGAGCGCTTCCTGAGCTGATGTTTGTGTTTGAACATGCAATCGTTGCTGAGTCGCAACAGCGCTTCCCGCCACAAGCAAAATAAGGATATCACTGCGCGATCGAATGAATAGACCTCGAGAAATCGAAAAATCGCTTATTAGCGGCTGTGTACGTAAGCAAAAGTAATTTTCAAAAATAGATCTTAACTGCATTGACTAGGGATGTG
This sequence comes from Heteronotia binoei, assembly GCF_032191835.1. Classification (NCBI taxonomy): domain Eukaryota; kingdom Metazoa; phylum Chordata; class Lepidosauria; order Squamata; family Gekkonidae; genus Heteronotia; species Heteronotia binoei. Next base: position 121,730,331 of record NC_083227.1, read on the forward strand.
AGCAGTTTAGAAATATCTGAAGATTTTCCGGCATGTGAGGCGATCTTTTCAGATAAGTAGTGCCTGCCCGGCCATTTTTTTTTTCTTCATTTTAGTTCATTGCGTAATAACGATATTTCACAGCTTCGAAATTTCAATGAAGTGCCATACAGCATACACAACACATGCGTCAGTTTTTTTAAAAAATTTAATTCCTTGTGTAATAGTGATATTACTATTAAGTAATGGCAGTAGTTAGAAGCATAAAGGGCTGTGGAGGATGCTACAGCTGCAGCCAATCCATAAGCAGAAGCGGCACACGTGATGCGGTTTGCCCACGAAAAGAAGGGGAGCCTCATTGTTACGTTGTTACGTTGTTACGTAGTAACGCAACCAGACTTGCGCTTAAAAAAAATGAATGGTTGCCAGGGCGCCTGGAGAACTGAGCTCGCACACGTCTGGCCAGAGATTGCGGGCAAAACTATCCAGGAATATAACGGACTTATGTGTGCAAGCAGCCACGAGTGCTGGCAGGCACTCTACACCGGTGCATGCAGAGTGCCTGCTAGCACAACGAGCGTCTTGCCATCGTCGCGGGGGCCAGCCGTGGAACGGAAGAGACTGTGCCACCAAGGAGCTATCCAGGCGATCGGTTCTGAACTTAGTAGAAGGCTCACGTACACACCAATGTCACCTTTAGCATTCAAACAACAGTCTTCCCCATGAACGGATTGCCACTATTTGAAAATAGGCCAGCGCAAACACAAACGCGCATGCGCTCAAACGAATCCAAAAAAGCTGTTAGCGCCCAGCACTGCGCCTGCGCTAATGCGGGTTGCTGCCATCTGAAAATAGTTCCGGCAGGGCGCTGTGATCGAGCAGCGACGGGATCAACATGGGAACTCCACGCTGTCTGATCGGGGAACTGGCTGCAACGGATTATTTGAGAGACGCGTTAAAGACGCTTTAAAGATGCGTTAGTGATGGATTTAATGTAAGTGTGACCGCACCCCAGGATACTGCCAATCAATTGTTGAAAAAAAAATTATTTTAAGACAATGGCTGGGGCTGATGGGAGTTGTAGGCAAAAAACATCTGGAGAGCCAACATTGCCTACCCCTGGAGTAGAGGCTCTAAAGGAGCCCATTCCCCTTGCAGTTTCCAGGTAACTTCAGGGACTTTCCTATCCTTGAACAGTCATGGATTGATATAGCCTCATTAATGAACAAGAGGAGACTGGATTTATATCTCACCCTTCACTCAGAGTCTCAGAGTGGCTTACAATCTCCTTCGCTTCCTCTCCCGACAACAAACACCCTGTGAGGTAGGTGGGCCTGAGAGAGCTCTTTTGAGAACAGCTCCAAGGTCATTCCAGCAGTTGCATATGGAGGAGTGGGGAGTCAAACCCGGTTTTTCCAGATTCGAGTCCATGCTCCTAACCACTATACCAAATAAAGTATTTTGAACTGTGGCAGTTATCAGTATGTGTATCATACACATACTTGTGTGTATTCCACTTTTTTCACTTTTTACCCTGTGAGGTAAATTAATCTGTGATTGTGTAATTGACTCAGTGTCACCCAATGAGCTTCCATGGTAGAGTGGGGATATGAACCTGGTTCTACATTGACATGTTAACCACTACGTAGCACTAATGCCCTATTGACACCAAGGGACAAGAGAAAGGGACAAGCAGATCAGTGCCATATAATTGGCAACAGCATTACCAGGTGTCCTGGAAAGAATGTTCTATCCCTTCAGCAGAGTCTTAATTTATGAAATGGATAGTTGAAAATTTTCATGGCATGGAGGTAAATAACACCTGGTGGTTTTTTTTTTCAGCTCAGATATTAAAGGAACTGCTAGAGTGATCAGTCTAACAGTCCTAAGTGACAGCCTATGCAAAGGACAGCATGTTCACACATAAGACTGATGCACTCCTGGCTGTGCTGAATATAGAAGTTAGAGTTCCTATGCTCGAGAGCATCCAACACCTCTGTGCAGCGTAGACAGAGCCCTTTCTGACACCAGTGGACTCAGTGAATGGGGAAAGCAAGCAGGTTCCAAGGCCAGCTGTCTAGGCTGCAGCACGTGCATATGGCTCTAAGCAAGAACATAGGCTGATGTTGCCATCTGCTTCCACTAGTGCTTTAGGTCTACACATAAATTGAGACCAGCTAGACCAATCCAAAACCCGGCTAGATCAATCCAAAGACTCAGCAGCAATTGTAACTCTGGCACTGAATTCCACTCCATAATGGAAGATATCCTACATACAGATCTTTCTGTCTGACATGATTAGCTTCTCCTGTCGTACAGTCACCATTTCCAGCTGTTCAGACCATTGTTGCTCTCTTTATCATTAGCAGCTTTCCCCTCTAGTAGCTAATTTGGTACTCTCCAAAGTGACCCATCACTTCCCATGGTCTAGGGCTTGATAGCAAGTATAAACAGGAGGAGGTGCTTTATGAATGAGACCGAGAGCAATGGACAGTTGATACAACAGTGGTTGAAATGAGGTGATGAAATTAGCCAGTCACAAGATTAAGGAGAGAAAGTATGAAGGCAGTCACAGATGCTCCAAAGGTATAGTACATGGCAACTGATACCATACAACCTTAATAGCGTTAGCGATTTTACCAATGGGTTAATTGGTCTACACTGTGAAATGATGGGATGTGGGGATATCCCTTGGAGTTCTCTATCATGTTTTTTAGAGCAGGGGTGGCCAATGGTAGCTCTCCAGATGTTTTTTGCCTACAACTCCCATCAGTCCCAGCCAGCATGGCCAATGGCTGGGGCTGATGGGAGTTGTAGGCAAAAAACATCTGGAGAGCTACCGTTGGCTACCCCTGTTTTAGAGAATCACATTGGCATTATCTTTAATTATCCTCTTGGCTGCACTTGTTAAATTTTCAATATTGTCTCTGGAGCTAAAACAGGTTAGATGCTTGCTTAACAAAATGAACGCTGAGAATCTTACCGGCTCAGCATCCAAGGCTTTATAATGAAAACAATGAGAGCTGTAATAAATTTGAGAGGGCTGTCTGCTTTCCTCATGGTTGTGACCCATTTTTCCAAATGCTGATGCAATACCCAAGCTTGATGTGAATGAGAGTCTAAACTTTGTGGCACTCACAATTAATCATACAAACAAAAAAAGCATACTTTTAAGACTCTGTAGCAAAGCAAGGTTAGTGCTGATATTTTGCTTTCTTCTCTTCCCTACCTACAATAATTCCATCTATTCCTAAGGGGGAGCTGTGGAATGGCTTGCAAGTTGCTGTAATGTGAACCTGGGGAATCAAGGAATTCACTTATGTTTTTTTTTTCCTTGGCATCATTTATTTTTATTGGCCAGACCCTGTAATGGGGACCAAGTGGATACAAAGATGCTATGCATTTGCATCCCTGTGCAGAGGCTAATCTACTGTCTGTCACAAGGCGCTCCTTAGCAACAGCATTCCTGCAGGACCAAAGCTACATTGACTCTATTGTTTATCATCTGCCTAGTATTCATGGAGGGTCTGGAAAATGAAAAGGGGAGGTGTACATCTTTTAAAGATAATAAATACCAGACAGTTCTGAATCTGGGGCAGAGGCATATGTGTGGTGTAGCCATGGAGGGGGGAAATGGCTAGGCAATCCATGCCTGAGTCCCTAAGAACCTGCAAAGGAAAGTTAAAAAGCACACTGCTTGCTGGTATGAGTGAGTAGTACCACCCTGCTCACCACTAGAATCCTCTCACATAAAAATGTGTTGACCCATCATAGTCCATGGGTTTCTACAGACATTATTATTGCTCTGGCTGTTCCCAGCTGCTGCTTGGATCCAGGAAAGGCTCCAGAGGCATTGCCATTGCAACCCATTCTGGACTTCATAGAGGTGGCAAGGCTTGGGAAGCAAGCCTCCTCTCATCAATACCACCACCAGTCATGTCCACTGTAGGTTCCAGAGGCTTTTTCTACCCTTGCTTCCCCCTTGAGATGAATTTGAACAATATCAACAAGAATAGGAACAGGATCCTGCTCCCTGCCCCTTGTCTGTGTTGCCACCACTGTTTGGGATCCAGGCAGGTTGGAAATTAGGGCTTTTCAAAGTTATCCTGTTCTCAGCTCTTCTTTGTCCCTTTCTCATTCCATTCTCCCCAGCCATAATCAAAGAGGGATTTGGCTATCCTTGGAAAGCAAGACCTGCCCTCAGGACAGAGTTTTCTGAACTTGGCCTAATCCATCTCATGACAACCAAACTACATGAGATTTTTTTATGAGTTGGGTCCTTCCTTGAACCTGACTTGCTTTTCCAACACCTGCACAATGGCTTTGGGGAATATCATCTGAAAAGTCTGCAGAGACTCCATTCAGCTTGGGGCAGCAGAGGAGAGGAGGAGGGGCTTCTGTCTCCTCACCACCATTTTCCTGAGCTGCTTGTGCAGTATACCTGGTTCCAACTTGTTAAAAAAAAACCTGGTGTCATTTGGCCCTCAGATTACAACTGGAGGGGGAGGGAGGTGACAAGAGAATATGCCAAGAACAGCCCAACTATGAGACAAAAGCAAACTCTGCCTTCCTCCAAGTTACCAAACATTGTCAAACTCCTGAATCCTGCTTGCTCCCTTTTGTCATTTTCATATGTGGTGATGATCCTCACTACAGTTGCCAATCTCAAGGTGGGGCCTGGCGATCTCTCCAAATAGCAACTGCTCTGAAGACTACAGAGATTACTTTCCCAGAGAAAATGGCTACTTTGAAAGGCGGACTCTCTGGCATTATACTCAGCTGAGGCACCTTCCTCCCCAAACTCTGCCCTCCCTTGTCGCCACTCTAAATGTCCAGGAATTTTCTAACCTAGAGGTGGTAAGTTTAGTCCTGGCAGGTGTAAGCAGGGAAGTTTCACTGAAGGCCTATGTAGCGTATCGCCAGCAACACACGCCATGCGCAGAGGCGACTGGGCTGTCCCAGGAGCCTCCAGCGCGGAGCGCGTAGTCCCCCGCCAATCACCAGCTGTGGCGGGAAGTTTAACAGGTCAGGATTGGCCTGACCAGCCCAGTAGGCTGTACCGGGGGTTGTACATAAGCGGGACCCGGCCCGCGTGTTCTCTCTCTTGCAACGTGCTCCTAATAAAGAATGTTGCCCGACTCGCGTCTCCTGATTGAGTACGTTATGCTGGCGACGAGGATGGGATGCTAGCCTCATCGGCTACGTAGGAGACCAAGGGCACCACCAGGCCACGACTGCCGCCGCAGCCACCATGGCCACCCAGGGCGGAACCACCGGTCACGTCGAGCCGTTCGACCCCGCGAATCCAGAGGCCTGGGAGTCCTACCTGGAACGGGTCGAATGCTACCTGAGGGCCAACAAAGTCACAGAGGACAGCATGAAGAGGGACGTTCTCCTGAGCGTCTGCGGGGCGGCCACATTCGAGATCGCCAAGGGTCTCTCAGGCCCCGCCCGCCTCACAGAGAAGTCCTTTGCGGAGGTCACCAGACTCCTCACCAGCCATTTCTTGCCTCAGCCATCCCGCGTGGCCCGTCGGTTCCTGTTCCACAAGAGGGACCAGGCCGCGGGAGAGTCGGCCGCCGACTACTTGGCGGCCCTCCGCAGAATCGCCGGGAACTGCAACTTCTCCCAGCTGGAAGAAACCCTGGCCGATCGCTTCACGTGGGGCCTACGAGACGAGAGGCTCCAGCAGAAGCTCTTTGCCAAGGAAGAGCTCACCCTCCAGAACGCCTTCAACGAGGCTGTGGCGTTCAAGAGGACATCCAGGACCTTTCCCAAGGCCCAGGCAGACGCCGTCCACCACGAAGAGCCGGACCAGAACCGCCCGGAGGAAGGAGAAGCCGACCAGCTGCGTCGCCCGGCCGGGCCACCCAGCAGAGCAGCCCAACGGCCCCGAGTGGCCGAACACCCTCCAGCGACGGAGAGAGCCCCCGCCACCAAGTGCGCCAGCTGCAGCGACCCCCACGACAGGAGAGACTGCCAGTACCGGACCTGGGACTGCCAGAGCTGCGGGAAGACCGGCCACATCGCACGGGCTTGCCGAGCCAAGCCTAGCCACCGGAGGCCGACCGCACACCACGAGTCGGCGGAGTTCTACACCGCAGACTCCACAACCCCGCAGGTAGTGAACTTGCCCCTCACCACCCCCGGCAAAATTAAGCTGGCGGTCCTCATAGAAGGGAACCCCTGCCAAATGGAGGTGGACTCAGTGTCCTCCCTTTCCATCATAGCCGAGGAAACCCTGAGGAAACTGTGCACCCGCCAGCGGCTTCAGCTAAGGCCGGCGGACTTAACACTCTGGGACTTCCAGAAGAACCCGATGCAAATCGCGGGGTGGGCCCGGGTGCAAGTCGAGTGGGGGTCCTTCTATGGGCCGCTGGACATTCTGGTGGTAAAGCGCCAGCTTACCACCCTACTAGGACTGGCATGGTTCAAACCCTTGGGGATCCGCGTGGAGGGGGTGGGGCAAACCCTAACGCCCCGGGGGTTCGGGGAGATATGCCAAGAGTTCCCGGACGTGTTCGATGGTTCTCTGGGGAGCTACAAAGGGCCAGCCATTTCTCTACCCCTAGACCCCATGGTAAGGCTGATTCGGCTCAAGGCGAGGAGGGTCCCGTTCGCCTTGAAGCCAAAAATAGAAGCGGAATTAGACCGCCTCACAGCCCAAGGGGTCCTGGAGCCAGTAGACTACGCCACCTGGGAAACCCCCATTGTAACCCCAATCAAGCCAAACGGGGAGGTGCGGATCTGTGCCGACTACAAGTGCACAATAAACAAGGCACTGCAGGACAATCCCTACCCAGTGCCGGTGGTGAGCCACGTCCTGGCCGCCCTAGCGGGGTCCAAAATCTTCAGGAAGCTGGACCTGGCACAGGCCTACCAACAGCTCCCAGTGGACGCCAAGATGGCGGAGGCCCAAACCATTGTGACACACAGGGGGGCCTTCCGGGTGAGGAGGCTACAGTTCGGGGTTAGCGTCGCTCCGGGGATTTTCCAGAGTATAATGGACGCTCTCCTTAAAGGGATCCCCGGAGTGCAGCCGTTTTTCGACGACGTTTTAATCGCCGCCCCGGGCCCCGATGAATTCGGCAACCGCTTAAGAGAGGTGCTCCGCCGGTTCCAGACAGCGGGGCTCAAGGTCAAAAGGGAGAAATGCTTGCTGGGGGTCCCACGAGTGGAGTTCCTGGGCTTCGCCGTAGACGCTGCGGGAATCCACCCAACGGAAGAAAAGACTCGAGCTATCGTGCAAGCCCCAGCTCCCACCTGCAAAGCGGAGCTACAAAGCTTCTTGGGGGTGTTGAACTTTTATCATTCATTCCTCCCCCACAAAGCAGCCCTAGCAGAGCCCCTTCACCGGCTGCTAGACAAAAAAACCCCGTGGGTTTGGGGGAAAAGACAAGCCGCCGCGTTTCAGGCGGTCAAGGACGTCCTGGTGTCCAATGCGGTGCTCCACCATTTTGACGAGGGCCTCCCCGTCATCTTGGCGTGCGATGCGTCGCCCTATGGGGTGGGGGCAGTCCTGGGGCACCAGCTCCCGGATGGGAGGGAGGTTCCGGTAGCATACTATTCCCGCACACTGACCCCCGCCGAGCGCAATTATGCACAGATAGACAAGGAGGCTCTGGCGATCGTGGCGGGGGTCCGCAAGTTCCACGAATATCTGTACGGGCGGAGGTTCACGATTGCCACGGACCACAAGCCCCTCCTAGGTCTACTGGCCCCAGACCGACAAACCCCCCAAATTCTCTCACAGCGCGTGTTGAGGTGGAACCAATTCCTCAACTCTTACACGTACACACTGGTTCACCGGGGCGGCAAGGCCATGTGCCACGCGGACGCGCTCAGCCGTCTGCCGCTTCCAGAAACGGGCCCGGACCCCGCCCTCGCACACCAGGTCATGCTAATGGAGAGCCTCCCGGAGCAGCCCCTACATGCTCCGGAGATCGCCAAGGCTACCCAGAAACACAAAACACTGGCACGGGTACTCGACTGGGTGGTGAGGGGCTGGCTGGAAGGGAACATGGGGGATGAATTCAAGCCGTATAAGACCAGGAGGGAGGAACTAGCAGCCCACAAAGGGTGCCTATTATGGGGAAGTAGGGTGGTGGTCCCGCCCCCGCTGCAAAGGCGTGTTCTGGAATCCCTACACGAGACCCATCCCGGCATAGTCCGAATGAAGGCGTTAGCCAGGAGCTACGTCTGGTGGCCGGGGATGGACGGGGAGATCGAGAACTGGGTCCGTAGGTGCCAGACGTGCCAGGAAACGCGGCCCGAGCCTCCCAGCGCCCCCGCCACATGGTGGGAGTCCACCAGGAAACCCTGGTCGAGACTCCACATCGACTTCGCGGGGCCATTCCAGGGGCAGATTTTCATGATCATCGTGGACGCCTACACCAAATGGCTAGAGGTCATCCCCGTAGGGTCCACCTCGTCCGCCGCCGCGATCCGTGCGCTGCGCAGGGTCTTATGCACACACGGTATCCCAGACACTATAGTCTCAGATAACGGGACCGCATTCACCTCGGCGGACTTCCAGGCGTTCCTCCGCCGATATCTGATTAGGCACATAAGGTCTGCCCCCTTCCACCCGGCCACAAACGGGCAAGCGGAGCGGATGGTCCGCACAACCAAAGAGGCATTAAGCCGAATCGTGCAAGGCGACTGGGACCACCGGTTAGCAGCGTTCCTTTTCGATAACCGGGTCACCCCCAACCCGGCCACAGGGGTTAGTCCGGCAGAGCTCCTCATGGGGCGCAAGCTCATAACCCGACTGGACAGACTACACCCCGACAGGGCATCAGACATCCGCGAGAACCCAGAGGTCTGAGATGCAGCCAGGGGTTTCTTTGCGGGAGACCCCGTATATGCCCAGAACTACGCGAGGGGGCCCGAGTGGGTGCCGGGCCGAGTGTTACGAGTAACGGGGTCCCACCACTACGATATCTCAACCGAGGGGGGCCAAGTATTACGGCGGCACATAGACCAGTTACGCCACCGCACGCTACCGGAGGAGCCTGTGGACACAGAAGAAGCAAGTTCCGGGGAGGAGCCCACCAGGGGCCGACCAGAGGACGTGGCCCCATCACCGGCTACACCGACGCAGGAAGCGCCGGGACCAACAGAGCCCAAGAGACCCGCGGAACCAGACCCGCAGCCGCCGGCAGTGCCATGGCCCACCGATGCACCAGCAGTGGAAGCCGTGCCGCCCCCACCGGACCTCCCCAGGCGGTCCACCAGGGAGCGCCAACCTCCTGCATATCTCAAGGACTATGTTCATTAACCAGGGGGGGAGGGGTGTAGCGTATCGCCAGCAACACACGCCATGCGCAGAGGCGACTGGGCTATCCCAGGCGCCTCCAGCGCGGTGCGCGTAGTCCCCCGCCAATCACCAGCTGTGGCGGGAAGTTTAACAGGCCAGGATTGGCCTGACCAGCCCAGTAGGCTGTACCGGGGGTTGTACATAAGCGGGACCCGGCCCGCGTGTTCTCTCTCTTGCAACGTGCTCATAATAAAGAATGTTGCCCGACTCGCGTCTCCTGATTGAGTACGTTACAGCCTACTTGTGAGGTTTCCTTCCTTGGCATCAACTGTGTCCCAGACTCCAGAGATGCTGGAAAATTGTTTAAGTAAAAGAATGAAAATCAAAGGCAGACTTGAGTCTTTGTCAGGGTCCTTCAGTCCTGAACATGCTTTGCACTGTTCCAAGTGCAACATGTAACTTACATAGTTCTTCATATCCACCAGAATACTCAGGTACTCTCCAAAACATATTTATCAGCATCTGGGAAATCATTAGTGTATACAGGGCATTATCAACAATGGGAAAGAAGTGCACTGGCTGAGATTATAATATGAAGAATAGTTTGTTTTATATCCCACCCTTCACTATCTGAAGGAGTCTTGGAGCAGCTTACAATCACCTTCCTTCCCTCACCCCAAAACAGAGACACTATGAGGTAGGTGGGGCTGAGAGAGTTCTGAGAGAACTGTGACCCAAGGACACCAGCTGGCTTTACGTGAAGGAATTAGGATTGCCAGGTTTTACTTCCTTGCCAGTAGTGGGTGGGAGGGAGCTTTCTGGGAGTGGGGAGGTGGGGGCAATGCCACAGTGTGCGACATTCCCAATGTGATGTCACACAGAAATGACATCATCATGCTGGGGATGTCACATAGTGACACTGGTATGTTGGGCAAATCTCTAAAGTTTAACCCAAAATACCACATAACGTTCCCAATGTGATGATGTCACTTCCACATGATGTCATCACATCAGGGATATCATGCTGGGTCATGGCTGATGGGGGTGGGGCTTCCCCTGGCAGCAGGCAGAAGCCTGTGAAATGAGAGGATCCCCTGCTCCTACCTGGGGCTGGCAACCCTAGGAGGAATGGGAAATAAAACTTGTTTTTCCAGATTAGAGTCCACCACTCTTAATCACTACATCAAACTGAGCTGAAAAGCAGCTTTCAGAGAATATTGTGTAACGCTGCCTACCATTATGAGCGACATGCCAGGTTTCCATTCCCATCAATATAGTAGGACTGGGTCCCATTTAGCGAATGATCATTCCAAAAATTGGAGAACGTGGATGCAGCAATTTGCGTTGTGAGTGACAATAGAGAAAGGCGTGGCCGAAACTGGTCTCTTTTTTCTTCTCCAACACTTCTTACAAGAAATTGAAGATTGCATCTTAAAGCAGATTTTGGAATACAGTGGACTTTTGTGGACTGGGACTTTAAGAATATGTTTGTATGGATTGTGTATATGGAATGAGCAATATAATGAGCAACTGAATATACGGTGTATGTTTGTGCTACCCGAACTCTGTTGTTTTTGACAAATCCCCAGTTGGGAGCAGGGAGTCCCCCAGTTTGGAAGCCCTCCCCCCACTTCTGGGTCATCAGAAAGTAGGGGGGGGAATATCCATTATACTCTATGGAGACCAGTTCCATAGGCCAGGGGTGACCAACGGTAGCTCTCCAGATGTTTTTTGCCTAAACTCCCATCAGCCATAGGCAGCATGGCCAATGGCTGGGGCTGATGGGAGTTGTAGGCAAAAAACATCTGGAGAGCTACTGTTGGCCACCCCCGCCATAAGTTATAATAGAGAATCAATCCACAGGTATTGGGGGCTCTGGGGGGCTGTTTTTTTTTTGAGGTAGAGGCACCAAATTTTCAGCATAGCATTCAGTGCCTCTCCTCAAAACACCCCCCAAATTTCAAAAAGTTTGGACCAGGGGGTTCAATTCCATGAGCCCCAAAAGCTGCCCTTTCAAGGACAACTTCTGTGAAAGCTATGGCTGACCCAAGGCCATTCCAGCAGCTGCAAGTGGAGGAGTGGGAAATCAAACCCAGTTCTCCCAGGTAAGAGTCTGCACACTTGACCACTATACTAAACTGGCTCTCTAAAAGGCACATGGTCCCTTTAAATGTGATGGCCAGACCTCCCTTTGGAGAGCAACCGTGCTTATCACAACCTTGCTCCACCCCCAAAGTCCCCAGGTATTTCTTGAGTCGGATCTGGCAACCCTTCAACCAAGCTAAAAGCCAACCAGCCTAACCAAGTTACCTGGTGATAAAAACAGAGTACATGGCATGAACCTCTTGGTTTTTAAAATCATGATACACTGAGGATGAGAATATTTACAAACAAGGGGAAAAAAGGGTAAGGTCTGTTTTCCACAACATTACTTAATTTAGTTATTATTAATATAATGGTGTTATATTTCTAGTATGAGCTGAATTGGTGTTCGGTTGTTATACTAACCCTCAGGGGCCCTCAATGTTCTCAGTAATACAACCATTTTTTAATAGCCTGAGCATGATTGAAGTGGATGGAGTTTACAACACATAACTGATTTGAGAATCTCATTCCTTGGTTCTTTCTCACTTTCATTCTTTTACTTGTAAACATAGCCAGTTTACAGTCCATTTTAAGTGTGTGGCCTGTTGTTATTGATATAAAATATTCATTAATGCTGTGCACAATAAAAGATTAGAATGTTTAATATTGTCCCATATGGATGATGAATATTCAAGATGGGTGTTAAGGCACAAAGAATTAATGCCTTCTGAACTAGTTGTATTAGAGTGCAATATAATAAACCCATCACTTGATTTGGGTAATAACCCTGGTATTGCCAGAAATCCATGCAGCCACACCAAGATCTACAGTAATTTAGACTTGCTTACTAATTATTAATGATGTAATATTCTTTCTTTTTTTTAGCAGAACCCTGTTCAATTAGCTGTTCTTATGAAATGTCTAGAGTTGTTTGCAGGATGAACTGAGAATTTATTATCCTAATTAATCCCTAGTTTAATTCCTGCTATCAAAGTGATTAATTTGATGCATTTGTGTCCCTCTGATTTGGAGGGGGAGGGGGTCAAAACAATGAGTGTTTGATAGCCCAGCTGGCTATTCAGCTTTTTTCTGCAGCTACCTGGGTGGTAAAAGATGGAGGTGTTTGTCTTCTCACCCTGTGACATATGAATGCAGTCTTCATGATTATTAATCACAACAAAATGCATCACAACATGTGTTCTATTAAAATGGAAACATCTTGATTGTACATCAGAGATGTTGTGAGGAGTTTTGGCTTCTATGATATGCATGTAGCTACAGAAAGCTTTGCTCCTTAAGGATTTTAAAATAACAAGGCAGCAGATTTTGCAGTGGGAACAAGAAACATGAAAAGAGAATAGGAGATGGGGGGAGGGAGATAATGACAGGCTGTAATCATAAAGAAGCAAGAGTTTACAGTAGAAATAGCATCTATGAATAATGTAATAAAAATGCTCCCTAGAGAGAAAGGGCCCTCTGAAAATGATTGCTCCAAATCTAATGGCTGAGACGGTCCATTACAGGTGTTACAAAAGGCATCTGTCTCCATTTACATACCAATCTGATGAGATGCTGAAGCGGCAAATTATATGACAATCAAAGCTTTGACCAGGACCAACCCCGGGCACCAAGTAAACTGATACAGTTTATGTTAAAGATTCAAGCACAGATACCAGTAACTTTAGAGAGATGGAAAATACAGCATGCGTTCCAACAAGATGAGAACAAGCCAAGCTTTTTCAGCTAACAGTTTAGTTCAGTTGTTAAAACATGGGTGGGGAACCTTTTTTCTGCCAAGGGCCATTTGGATATTTATAACATCATTTGTGAGCCATACAAAATTATCATCTTAAAAAACAGTGCTCTGCCGAGGGAGAACGATTCAGTCCAGCAAAATTAATGCAAATAATTGTTTTTTCTATTTGAAGTCATGTGGAGAGAGCCTAATTCAGCACACCCACACGCCGACTCGCCATCCTAGGCAAATGTCTAGGTCCAGGCATATTAGACCACATCCCCTAATATTAGCATATTAGACCACACCATCTGGAATAATCATGTGCAAATTGAACTGGTGGTAGCTGGCTCCCACCCCCCATCCCTGCCACCCCTTCCTCCCTCCCTTCAGCTGCCCCCAGCAGACCTTTAAAGGCACCCACATATTCCAGCAGCAGTCCTTCACAATGCCCACGAGAGAGGGGGGCTCGGCCCAGCAAGCCCTGAGGGCCAGACCAAGTGATCTCAAGGGCCATAAATGGCCCTCAGGCCTGATGTTCCCCACCCCTGTGTTAAAACAAAGGTCATTAAAGTCACTGGTTTAGATGAAACAAAACCACATCAATGCATGGGCCAATTTATTCATTAATTTTTAAATGAGTTGTAGAGTGCTAGAGTAGAAAGTATCTTAGAGATCATCTTCAGTAATACCCTAAAATCACTTTCCTGAGAGGAAGCCTTATTGCCAGCAGCAATTGCAGCCAGGTAACTTGCATGATACACCCAGGACTGGCAGCATGCGATTGTTCAACAACTCCCACTTCTCAAAAAAAGAAGAAAAAGTTGGTGTTGCTAAAGTGGTTAGAATTTCAGACTGGGATTTGGCTGACCCAAGTTCAAATCATGACTCTGCTGTGGAAGCTCACTGAATAACCTTGGGTCAGTTACACTTTCTCAGCCTAACTTAATTTACAGGGTTGTGGTGAGGATAAAATGCCAGAGGGGAGAGTGTTGTAAACTGCTTTGAGTCCCCATTGTAGAGATGGGGTATAAATTAAATAAATATAGCTGAAAATGGGGAGCAGTTAAAACATAGGTTGGTGGGTGGGAAAGAGAGAAGGAAAGCAGAAAAGGTGAAAGGGTTATGAGGGCTTTCAGGAAAAGGAAATAGTGGGCGTAGGGGAAATGAGATGCCCCTACACCTCCTTGTAGGTCCTCTGCTTGTACTTAACAGATTACAAGAAGGTTGGTCAAGTCCCAGAGGAAAATATTATTTCATAAATAAGCCCCAAGAATTCCAGACCAGATGATTTAATTCTGCTTCATGCCAACTGTGCTTTGCAAGATACCTTACCCTGATACTACCTGCCATTTTCAGGTTGTTTTTTTAAAAAAAACCCCTAAATATAGGACTGGGTCTTAAGGTGTCTTGAGTGAAGGAAACAGAGATATTTCTGTTTGTGCAAGTGAGCTGGATGGGGGGTGGGGTGGGAGACTTGCCTACTAAAGTTGCACATTCTCCCCTTCCCCCACACACTGAAACACATACAATTCCTGAGGTTCCTACAATATTCAGAAATTATTTTTTGGGGAGGGATTGTGCAGAAGACTGACTACACAGATGAACAGACAAAAAGGCTGTATCCCATAAGAAAAAATCTGTTTTCTGTTCTTTTGAATCAAACCCATAATTTATTTATTTTTACTGTATAATGCCAACAAAACACCAATCTGAGATTAATTTCATGAATATTTACTCAAGGGTCTATTTACACTGTCATGTTTCATTGTTAGGCTTCCCAACCCTCCCGCTCTGGCAGGAGTCCCCTGGGTTTGCAGCCTCATCTCCCAGTCTTCAAGAAGTGGGAAGCAGGGGGTGGGGGGTGGAGGGGGGGGGAGAACATACCTGTAGGCTTCATTATAGAGCTCCTGAGCCGTTTGTAAAATGTCTGCCCCTTTAAGGCTGGGCAGGGAGCAGGAAGGGCTTGGGAGAACAGCCCCGCCCTTTCTTTTGCTTTCACTTTCACAGCAAGAGTTCTCCGGAAGAAGATCTGGTAAGTGTGTGTGTGTGTGTGTGTGTGTGTGAGAGGGAGGGGGCAGGGGATTCCCTGGTTTGGAGGCCCTCCCCCCTTTTAGAAAGCGTGGGGGGGGGAGGGAAATGTCTACTGGGCATTCTATTATTCCCTATGGAGAACGATTCCCATAGGGAATAATAGGGAATTCATCCGTTGGTATTGGGGGCTCTGGGGGGCTATTTTTTGAGGTAGAGGCACCAAATTTTTAGTATAACATCTAGTGCCTCTCCCCAAAATACCCCCCAAGTTTCAAAACGATTGGACCAGAGGCTCCAATTCTATGAGCCCCAAAAGATGGTGCCCCTATACTTCATTATTTCCTATGGAAGAAAGGAATTTTAAAAGGTGTGCTGTCCCTTTAAATGTGATGGCCAGAACTCCCTTGGAGTTCAGTTATGCTTGTCACATCCTTGTTCTTGGCTCCACCCCCAATGTCTCCTGGCTCCACCCCCAAAGTCTCCTGGCTCCACCCCCAAAGTCCCCAGATTTTTCTTTTATTGGACTTGGCAACCCTATTCATTGTATTTCCACTGAAATTCTGTGAGGAAGGGAGAACTGCTGCCCTTCCCATTCACAAATAAAGGCTCTGCCGATCAGCTGATCGGTGGTCCCTTCTGGCGCCCTCCCACACATTTGAAATCGCACGGGAGAGAGGAAGAAGCAGAGGCAGGAGTGTGTGTCCAAACATGCATCTGGATCGCAGTACTTGCAGCCAGGTCAGGGAAGGGAAGGGAGCTCAGCTCCAGCTGGTAAGGTGGCTGTGGTGAGGCTGGCCAGGCACCTGTGGTGGAGGGGGGGGAGAGAGACTGGAAGTAGGGGCATGCTTTGCCAGCAGGGGGTGCCTTGCCTGGGGTGCTGGCATGACGGGGCACCCTAGTGCTGGTGCTGAGTCCATCTGTCCTATATATTGGAAAGTATCCAATATAATAGGGCATGTGGACTCACATTCTGCTATATCTGAAGAAGTGAGCAGTGGCTGACTCATACCCTACCACAAATTTTGGTAATCTTTAAGGTGCTACTGGAAACTCTTTTCTACTGCTACAGACAGACTAACAAGGCTGCCTGTCATAATTTGTAGATGTTTCCACAAATCGTGGTACGAAAAAGGCCTTAGTTTTCAAAAATTTCACTCATATTGAGTACAGAGACCCAAATATATCACTTGCTTTTTCTTTCAGCATTGTAATAAAGTAGCCACCTTTCTGCAGCAAGCCACTAATGGGAAATGTCAAATAACATTTTTGTAAGGTTAATCTCAAAAGGATGGCTGACATTTGACACTCCGTGCTTATTCCTATACTGCTTATTCCAATACATTTAATTATTATACCAACTTTGATTAAAAAAAATTACTGGTTTAGAGTCAAATTCAATGTCAGTTATTTTCAGTTGACTTATCAAGGCAGCTCATCCTCTGGCTCACATTCATTCTGAGAAATTCGCAAGAGGATTTAACTACTGCCCTAGTGAAATAAATAGCCTGTCTGTTAATAGGGGAACCAACTGTCTTTTTGATTAACTATATAGATGGCAGTGCAAAGACTGCAATGTGAAACTGCAAAAGCCACCAAAGATCTTGTAAACTTTTTTTTTTGCAAATGCCAGTTTTGCACTTTCCTCTGGCTGAATTTTGTGAGGCATGGATTTGATGTTTAGGGTAAAAGGGGCATTATATTACAATAGCGACAGCCAGGATGAGACCAGCAGGTGCAGAGAAAGCTTTCAAGCAGTCACATGGATGACTGTAACATAAAAACCAACACAGCTTACCTTTATAGAGCATCCATCAAAAGCAGCATTGTGAGATGCTTTGTGGTAAGGAGTCAAACAGGGAGCTAATGCTTTAAAGAGTTCAGTGCTGTGTCTTTCCTACAGGCAGGTGATGTGCAGAGATGGGAGTAATTGAAGTGGAAACAAGATGAAATTTAGACAGCAGCAAGGATGCTAATACATGCTCAGGTCCCAGCAGAGAGTTATAATGAGGGTGGAGTGATAGGCAGGAAACGTCAGCTGGGTTTTCATTTCATGGTAATGAGATTTGATATGTGGAATCCCTTCCATCTCAACCTCAGGGCAGTGTATGATGTACCAATAAACTTCAAAACTGACCTGAAGCATTTCCTGCCCCGAGTTCTAATGGCCTCAACCTTCAGCATGTCCTGCCAGTGCCAGATCATTCTAAACAGATATACAACATAAATTCATAGGTTCTATCCTGGTGTAGTTTATAAGCTAAATCCATTGTTGCTCCATATGCTCTAATTTGATACGATATGCCCTAATTTCTGTGCTAGATATTGTTTTAAAGTGCAAGCATCATTTTGGGACCCTGCTTCAGCAACATAGGAGCCCTCATCATATGGCTTCTTTCCTTGCTAAAATTGGTACTCATATCATAAAGGAGGAATCAACTATATTTTAAAATCAATCTCACTCCTTTTGGAAAGTGGTTAATAACTGCCATTAGGAAGTAACATATTGGCAGTAACTTACATGTGATATTACAATACCATCTTAAGCAGATAGGGTTGCCAGGCGCCCCTGGACACTGGCAGATGATCAGGGCCAGGGCTAGGGATTCTGCCACTTGAGGCAGACCCCTGCACTGCACCCCCCCCAAGCTACTTTTATGGAGCTCATTGCGTGCGCATGGCACGATGACATCACTTTCGGTGATGTCATCGTGCAGGCGATGAGTGGGGGACAAGAGAGCGATGGGCAGTACACAAGAGTGCTGCTGTGCCACCACTTCCTCCCTGCACTACGCTCTTTGGAGGCTTCCAAGGAAGCCTCTGAAGAGTGCACTGTTTTAGCGGTGCATGACCTCTTTTGGGTTGAAAGTGGCCGAGCGGCACCTTTGGAAGGTGCCACTCAACCGCTTTCAACTTGAAAGCAGATGGGTGCTACTAAAACAGTGCACTCTTTGGAGGCTTCCTGGAAGCCTTCGAAGAGCGTAGTGCACTGTGCAGCGCTCCTACGATCCTGCCTTCATGGCAGGCTTAGAGGAGAGTTCTGCAGGGGCACGTGGAAGTAAGGGGGCACCTGGTGGTGCACCCAGGTGGGGTAGCACCCCAGGCACTTGCCTGCCCTGCTGGCTCCCATGCACTGGCCTTGCAGATGATGGGGGAGCAGGGTTGCCAGATCCAAGCTTGGAAACTCCTAGAGATTTGGGGATAGAGCCTTGGGAGGACAGGGGCCTTGGTGCAATACAATGCCGTAGAGTTCACCCTTCAAAGCAGGCATTTTCTCCAAAGGAAATGATCTCTGTAGTCTGAAGATGAGCTGTAATTTCAGGTGATCCCAAGGTCATGCTTGGAGGCTGGCATCCCAGGAAGCAGAGTTCCAGGCTTCTAAACACATTGACTTCAATGGACTTAACTCTGTTTAGGGTGACACTATTAAGAACTGTCTGGAAAGGGGAAGGAGGATCTCCTTGGTCAGAAATTACCATTATGACTGACAATTGCTTTAGCTCAGCAAAGGTCCTTAAGAGTGTTTGGAAGCTGCAGCTACAGCAGAATGCTGATCAGTACCAGCTACTGGGAATATATGACCCTGATAGATACTACAGCAATTACACTGGTTCCTGATCAGATCCCAAACCCAATTCAAAGTGTTCACTTTGCCCTTTGAAACCCTTTATAATTTGGAACTGGGGTATCTGAAGGACTCTTTTCTCCCATACATTTCTGGCCAGGGATTAAGATCCCAGGGCAAAGCCCTCCTGACTGTCTCACCAATGAAATAAGCTTTTCTAGTGGGCACACAAGAAAGAGTCTTTTTGGTGGCGGCCCACTCATGGTGGCGGCCACTCAGTAAACATAGCACTAGCACTTTTAAAAATTAATTAATTTAATTTTAAAGCTTAACCAGATTTTAATTAAATGCTGATAATGTTTAATGTAGTTTTATTTATTTGTATAATTTAACTCTGAACCATATTGTTAGCCACCCTGAGCCTGCTCCGGCGGGGAGGGCGGGATACAAATAAAATTTGTTGTTGTTGATGTATGATCTTCAGGAAGCAGTTGAAGACAGTTTTGTTTATGATGGAGTTTGACTTATTTAGTTTTTTTTTTAAATTGGCAGTCCTAATTAATGTTTTTAAATTTATTTATTTATTTTAGTAAATTTCTATTCTGTCCATTCCCCATAGGGCTCAGGGTGGAGTACAACATATAATAAAACAATAAAATACAATAAAAACATTTTAAAACAGACAACTCAATAGCACTCAGATTACCATGACATCACATATTGCCCAGCCTAGCCATCTCACATCATGATATCTCATAGGGATGGCAGATTTTATTCCAATTCCTAGCACAGATGACAGTGCTGGCCGGGGAGGCCAACCAGATCAAGAATAGACGCCCGCAGCCTCAGCTAAAAGCCTGGTGGAACAGCTCCATTTTACAGGCCCTACGGAAGGCTAATAAGCCAGGTAGGGCCTGGATCTCATTAGGAGCTGATTCCACCAGGTTGGGGCCAGGACTGAAAAAGCCCTGGCCCTAGTTGAGGTGAGGTGGGCGTCTCTTGGGCCGGGGATGGCCAACAGATGTTGGGAGGCCGAACATAACAATCTCCTGGGCATATATGGAAAGAGTCATTTCCATGACCTTTTATGTGTTTTTAATGGCTGTTTTATTTATATTGTTTTACTGTGGGGTTTTTTGTTTCATTTACTCTTTTATTTATATAGTTTATTCATATTGTAAACTGCCTCGAGTTCCACATGGGAGCAAATTAGCTTATATATGTTTTAAATAAATCAAATAAATATTTCAGCTAAAAGGGGTTGTCCTGTCATAAAAGGAAAAAAAAAAGCTTCACTCACCCAGTTTGCTAGTGTGTGTTATCGTCTGGGAGCCATGATTATAACATAGTGATGACAGAGTCAAATTCAGCTTGAGTTTGGAGTCTGTCATTCCAAATCAAGTGAACAAATGTCATGCAGGAGAGAGATTCATAATTAACACCGCAGTGCTATGACCATGAAAAGTATCCCCAGCAGGAGCATGCTAAACTCGACAGCAAAGGATTAGACTGAGATTGTTTTAGGCTGGAAGAGGACTGACAGATGAAATTGTCATTGTGATAGAGTTAAGAACCAGCCCATGGATGAGCTGAATTAATTCTTTCTGATGGGGATGGAAAATTTAATATGGCAAAGGAAAAAGAAAAGGTGTTTAGTTCCTAGGAACATCTATGGTTTAGACTGATCGTTATAAAAATACTGTGGATGTTTGGATTCTGAAGCATCAATATGTTCCTTGGGCATCAAGTATGGAAGTTTAATTATAACAACAAAACTGTCAATGGTTTTCATCAATGTATCTGATGAAGTGTGCATGCACATGAAAGCTTATACCCAAAATTAAACTTTGTTGGTCTTAAAGGTGCCACTGGACTCAGACTTTATTCCAGTAGTTTTCCTGCACTTCCTTCTGGTGGAAATGACATGAGTATTAATTCAGTAATGATACGGTGTGAAGGCATATGGTATGGCCACACAGTTGGAGCTGAACAAGGCTTGGCTTGGATGGGACAACATATGGGAATGTTGTGTTCTCTCCTTGAGTTCAATGGAAGAAAGGTAAGTCATGCATGTAACATGTAAACTATAAAGTGAGGGAATACAAGGGGGGGGGGGGGACTGGAATTACAGCAAGAAATCAGATTGGCCAGTGTCTCATTATGGAATTATATGGAACATATCCTACTAATTACAAAGAATCAGCATAGCCATTCTTGCTAGGGTCACCATTAGGGATGGGCATGAACTGAACAACAAACCACAGTTTGAGCACTAACCAGACTAGTTCATGGTTCCTGAACCAGGGGTTTGGGAAAACGTGTCTCCCATGAACCCTTCCCAAGCCTCCATGGAGTTTTGTGGGGCTTAGGGAGGGTTTGTGAGGGCTCCAAAAGCATTCAAATACCTTTGGAGCCTGACTGGAAGTGAGCTCCAAAAGGCATTTAAATGTCATTGGAGCCCACCACCGACCCCATGCCCTTACCGAGAGCTCTTAGAGTGACTGAGCCTGACTGAGCTCTTAGAGTGAGCTCTGAAGGCCTTTGCTTAGTCAAGTGGAATGGCCCAATTCAAATGAGCTCTGAAGGTTTTTATAGGCCTTCAGAGCTCACCTCCAGGTGGAGCCTGCTTATATGAGGGCATATAAGGCCTATAAAAGCCTTCAGCACTTATTCTGGGAGCTCAGTTGAGTCATGCAGCCCGACTTGACTGAGCTCCCAGTGTGAGCTCTGAAGGCTTATAAAAGCTTTTAAATGATTTTGGAGCTCCCTCAGGAAAGGGCCAAACTCCCAAACCACAAATCGGTTTATCAAGTGGAGGAATTTGTTGGAGGTCTGTGATTCATGAAAACCCCAAACTATGAACCTCCATTTTCCCAGTTCATGTCCATCCCTAGTCACCATAAATCAGCTGTGACTTTACACATAAGAGATATCTATACATCACATTTTCTTCCCATGGGAACACAAAGCAGCAAACAACTTTGTCTCTTCTCAGTTTTATCCTCAAAACTACCACACTGTGAGATAGGTTAGGTTGAGAGAGACTGACTGGCCTAATGTCACCTAGCAACCTTCTGTGGCAGAATAGGGATTTGAACTTAGATCATAGTCTGACATTCTAATCGCTATGCTATTTTGACTGTTCAGTTTTTGCTACAATATTTACAGTCTTACTGGTCTATTCCTTCTTTTAGTTGGCTTTCTGTCATGATCATTTTAGCCATGAAGCTCCCTCCAACTATTTCTGTTAGAAGAGAAGAAGATTTATACCTCACCCTTCACTATCCAAAGAAGTCTCAGAGCAGTTTACAATCTCCTTTCCTTTCTCCTCCCCACAAGAGGCACCCTGTGAGGTAGGTGGGGCTGAGAGAGCACTCTAAGAACTGCTCTTGAGCAGAGTAGTTGCATATGGAGTAATGGGGAACCAAGCCCAGTTCTCCCAGATAAGAGGCCGGGCACTTAACTACTACATAGTGGTTAGTGACAGTAAGGGCAGTGCCAGACTAGGGAGACCTGGGTTAAAATCCTCACTCAGCCATGCAGCTCTTTCTACTAACCTACCTCAAAGAATCATTGTGGGGGAGAACTATGTATGCTGCCCTGAACTCCTTGGAGGAAAGGTGGGAGAGAAACATAACAGAAAATACAGTATATGTATATACTGTACATACAATTCATGCAGCCTGCCATATATTTGTTATCTTGAAAGTTTCTCCTGTCGACTTTCCCTTTCTGTCATCACCTATTTTATCTTCTTAGTACTTTACTGTAGAAACTCCAGGGAAACACTGTCTTTCTTTGTCCTACATTTCATGAAATTCTGAGCTTTCCACAGATTACTTAGTGTCTGTGTACCATTTTCAGTGTTACAAAATAATCTACTCTGTGTTATACAACACAGAGACATACAGTGCACACACGCATCAATGTATTGCTGCCATCATACAATCTTTCAATAATTCCAGATTCCTGATAAGATGTAAGAGGATTGTGAGGTACTGCAAAGGGGTCTGTTGAGGCTGGGTGAGTGGACGTCAACGTGGCAGATGAGGTTCAAGGTGGCCAAGTGCAAAGTAATGCACATTGGGGCCAAGAATCCCACCTACAAATACAAGTTGATGTGGTGTGAACTGGCAGAGATGGACCAAGAGAGAGATCTAGGGGTCATGGTAGATAACTCACAGAAAATGTCAAGGCAGTGTGCGATAGCAATAAAAAAGGCCAACGCCATGCTGGGAATTATTAGGAAGAGAACTGAAAAAAATCAGCCAGTATCATAATGCCTCTGTATGAATCGATGGTGCGGTCTCATTTGGAATACTGTGTACAGTTCTGGTCACCGCACCTCAAAAAGTGAAGAAAAGGGCAACTAGAATGATTAAAGGTTTGGAAAACTCTTCCTATGAAGAAAGGTTAAAACACTTGGGGCTCTTTAGCTTGGAGAAACGTCGACTGCGGGGTGACATGATAGAGGTTTACAAGATTATGCATGGGATGGAGAAAGTAGAGAAAGAAGTCCTTTTCTCCCTTTCTCACAATACAAGAACTCATGGGCATTCAATGAAATTGCTGAGCAGTCAGGTTAAAACGGATAAAAGGAATGCTATAATTTTTTCCAATGCTATAATATCCTTTTTCAGGTGCGGTGACCAGAACTGTACACAGTATTCCAAATGAGACCGCACCATCGATTTATACAGGGACATTATGATACTGGCTGATTTGTTTTCAATTCCCTTCCTAATAATTCCCAGCACGGCATTGGCCTTTTTTATTGCTATCGCACACTGTCTTGACATTTTCAGTGAGTTATCTTCCACGACCCCTATATCTTTCTCTTGGTCAGTCTCTGCCAGTTCACACCCCATCAACTTGTATTTGTAGCTGGGATTCTTGGCCCCAATGTACAATACTTTGCACTTGGCCACCTTGAACCTCATCTGCCATGTTGACGCCCACTCACTCAGCCTCAAGAGACCCCTTTAGACTGCCTCACAATCCTCTCTCTGGTTCTTACCAGCCTGAACAATTTAGTGTCATCTCAAACTTGGCCACTTTGCTGCTTACTCCCAACTCCAGATCACTAATGAACAAGTTAAAGAGCATGAGTTGAATCAACACGCAACCTGATGCAACCTGCTGTTAAAGGGACATTTTGCACGTATAAGACTAGCCGTGTTCAGTTTTAAAGCCATCATTTTATCCATTGGGTATGTCTCCTCTCCAAACTATATCCGCTTAGAACTGTTGCATCTCCACAATTCTCTAAATAACGTCTGTGTTGCAAAACACGCTTTCCCCAAGCAATATGAAGCCTTCTACACCAGAAGCATAGGTTGACCCCCCCTTAAGAAACATCTGGCATTCCTTGGGTGGGTAGATCCCTAGCCTCCCATCGGGGACTGTTGCCTCACTCCCCCATAGAAAAACATATGGCATTCATTTTTGTGGGGGGGTGTGGGAGGGGCAGCTGTCACTTTGCAATGCAGCTTGATGATGATAGGGTACCCCTATCCACTACTCTCAATGACCATCAATAATGGAAGAGTGTCATTTATTATGATCCAGGTAAAGAATATAGATTCTTCATTCATCAAATTCTCAACTATTATCTAATCGGGATCTGCAGACACAGTAGAGAAAAATTATCACACAATCTAAGAGGGCTGTGGCCCTGGACAAATAGGCATGGGGAGAGATTTAATTTAGATAAATGTATGATAACACTGAACTGAATGCTAACATCCTGCAAATCAGGAGAATGGAGACTTGCATTTAGAGAGCAATAACAAGGAGGCTGTTTGTGGAGAGTTACAGGAATTAGAATTTGTGGCATGATGATTTAGAGAAAATGTGTGTACGTGCATGAATCAGCCAGATGATTTTAAATTTAAAGAACTGAAGAAAGTCCTGTTTAACTTCAGATTACACTTACTTTCTCCACACACTGTTTTTTATTTAAAACTCTGTCTACATGCACTCACGTACTCATGTTTCTAGATTAATTTAATTTAACTAGAGAATTCTGCACAAATTTCAGTCTCATTTAGATGAATTAGTACAGTTCCTTAGGAAAAAAAAATCAAAGCTGTCTGATTACTTCAATTGCTAAATGAAACGAAACTTTTCACTTGATTAGTTTTCTAGGAAATTATAAAAAAGAACTAATCAAATGTGAAGTTTATCTGCATAAAGTTGTATGTTAAATCAAATATAATTCTTCATTTTTTTTGCAAACAAGCAACCAATTACAAGTCAACTAACCTAGCATGTTAGTGAAAATCTAAGAGAAGTTTATGCACCAACAAAATTGATGCGTGGTTTCTTAATCCTTAAATGACATCATCACAAAGTCGTGAGGGGAACTGACGGAGCTGCACATCAAAATGCATCCATGGAGCAAATGGTGGGAAATGGATTGCTTGCATTGGGGGAAAAAAGAAGCCTGGGGGTGGAACAATGCTAGTGAGAAATTGGTACAAGTCATAGTCACATCACAGCTATCATCACTGCACAACAGAAATACTAAACTAAAGCAAAAGACGGAGACAAGATGTATTGAAGGGCTTGCAAGGATAATGTTTTTGACTTTTTCTTATTACCACCTGACCCGAGAGCCATATTAGAAACTGTTTTTTTAAGTTCACCTCAGTTCCTAAAGCACTTTGTGAACTGTTATGGAGAACAGTTGTTGCAAGTTTAGAAGCCTTCTTGGGCTTACAACACAAGTTGCACAAATCTTAACTGGTGTGATATGATGAATGATGGATTCGTCTTGGAAGAGAAAGACTCAGGTTTAAATGCCTGTTCAGCCATGAAGCTTACTTACTGGTCTTCATCTATCACTTAGCCTAATCTACCATAAAAAGTTGTTCTGAGGACAAAAGTGGTAAAATCTCTAAGCACAATACTGAGAGGACTACAATGGTAGACTACAAGAGAGAATCTATCTGTCTGTCTGCCTGTCTCTTGTTCAATGTATTTAAGTTACTACTGGAATCTTTATTATACATATATATATATATATATATATATATATATATATATATATATATATATATATACACACACACACATACGTACAAATAAACAGGGACATGCCATTGCCTTTTTCTTTGATATTTCTCTGAGGTGATGGCTTTTTAAAAGCCCTAAATGCAGCCCATGTGACACCAAGAAGAAAAGAAATTCTAGTATTCACAGCTCACCCTGTTCAGGAGGGGGAGGGGGGAACACTGGGTTTATTCTTTTACAGGAATACCATCTTCTTGAGTTTTGTTTTTTATTCAATCTATGGTTGATTTATTCTAGGGAACAGAAAAGGCCTGAAGGCAAGGCAGCTCATCTCTCAACAACTGCAAACACTTCTTCAGTCCCTACTGGAGAATTTGGGACTTTGAATGCTGCTTGTGGTTGGTTTCTTTACCCACGTGTGGATCATTCTCCCCCACTCTGAACTTCAATTCAGATGCTGTTACTCTGGTCAACAGTTTATGTCATTATGACATTATGATGTTCTTTGGAGATAGTATTATTCCTTCTTTGGAGATAGTATTATTCTGAAATACTGTACACTTTACAAATTTAAAAGATTTGTCAAACTGCAGTTGATACAGTAGTGTCAACAACATAGACTGAGGGATGAATTTTGACAATCTCTGGACAGATCTAATTATGGGAATCTTTTCTAACTGCAAAATGGTGCTATGTGAATGCTTAAATTATGAAAATTCCACACATATACACCTGCACACTCCATTGGTTTGATCACACAGTGGAAGTTAATAACATTTATTTACAAAACTTTTACCCTATCTTTGTGCCCAGTCAGGGCCACCAATATCCCTTGTCAATAACACAAAAGTAATTTCAGGGTTTTACATTCTTAAACAGCCTTCTAAATTATCATATGGAATCTATTTTTAGGTGAAATTATGTACAAAAGATTATGTACATATGCCTTAGAATGGCTAAATGTGCAAGCTTTTGCATAGACTTGACATATAGGGAGAAAATAGGTAAAAGTACATCAGAATGCACATTCAAGTGGGAATGCAAATACTGACCCATGTCCATATTAATAAAAGGATATGTCTGTTTGTGGTAGGGGAGACATAACATGTCAGAAAATAAAGCTAGGAGTTTCAAAGCTGCTCATGAGATTCAGGAGGATTATGGAAGCTGCAGTGCCAAAAATCCATAAGGAATTGGAACATCCCAGCGCAGGTTATCTCCCAAACACCCCTGTGCTGTTTTCAAGGGAAAGAGAAAGACAATTTACTTGCTAGATGTCAGGAAGTTGGAGGTAGCATAGACAGAGATGGTGGAGAATATCTTCTCCTTTACAGAAACAAAGAAGGTTTAATATCTGCTCTGTTTTTTTTTAAAAAAACAATCCTTTTTCTGCATCTGTGTGCTTCTTTAATCAATGGTTGTCCAGGCAACCACTGAAGTTCTATGAGGCATCTGTTTTTAGAGACTTCTGTTGAAACTGAACTCATTCTGCAAGCTGAAGTAAAGCCTCAGCCATTGCCATGTAGACAGAGAGGAAAGTGGGTGGTTTAAATTCTAGGGCTTTAACTGATTTATTTTAAATAAGATCCATTTTGTCAAACAAAATGTAATGAAAATGCTTCCAAATATAGGAGAAAAATATGGCCAAAATTTTTGGGGATTGGCCCACTGAGGGTGCAAGGGGAGAGCCTCTATAAAATAAATACTGTAAGTACAGTGAGCTGCAGAGTTGGTGAGAGAATGGAGCAGTGACTTACTCCTAGTCTATAATGCCCATCAGTTTTGAAATTACAGTTTGCAGAGAAAAGGAAAAGAAAGACATATGGAGGCCATTCAGGAAACAATAGTCTAAACATTTGAGACATTTCTATAGATATCAGAATATAGGAAGAAGGGGATAGGGTTCAAGCATCCCTAGCCACAGTAAACAACAAATGTCTTGTTCTAAATTTAAAAATATCATCTTTTAAATGCAATGACATATAATTTGGATCACTCAGAAGATCAACTCATTTCATTCCAGATGGCCAGAGTGTTATTCCATTTTGTACATTTACAAAAGTGGCTTCTTTGTGGTGTTTTTTGCTTCAGCTTGACAATCAAATCGGAACTTTTTATCCACTTGACATTACCCCCTAAACATCTACCATCCTGGTTTTGTTTCAATGTTTCCCTAACCTAGTTTGATATGCACCTCTGAGAGAGACTGAAATCAAAGTATGTTCAAAAACTGCGCAATATTGTAGGTCCCACACATATCTGCACCGTTATTGTTAGTTCCCCACTATCATTACCACCACTGGATGAATCTTTCTGTTTTGCTTTGTGGGTTTTTTTTTTTTTTGCTGTTGGGAGGAATGGTGGCCATAGGGGCACTGAGTCAAGCAAAGTGGGATGAAAACTGCCCTGGATGCTCCCTTGCCATTGCAAATGCCTTTTTCATTTACAGCAGCAATGAGAGCTACATGAACAATTGTCACTGAATAGAAGCAGCCAGTGATACATCACAAGGATCCTGTTGCTAAACATGAATACTGCTGAGAGAAGTTGAACTCACTGCTAATTAAAGGTTCCAAAACTATGAAGTGGGAACACAAACAGGTGGAGTCAGAGGTAGTGATTAGTGAGCCATACAGAGCCCTGCCATAATGTTGTCAGGACTCCTGCTGTGGTGGGAGAAATCCTGGCAATACCCATTGTTGCTTACCAATACCAAACAGGCCAAGAGGAGTAAAATAGAAGTAAATGGGGGGGGCACTAGCATTACACTGGCATCCTACATCCCTTGTAGTAAAAATCTGAGGTGATGTCGTGACATTGGGGGGATGCTGTATGGTTCTGGCAAATCCTAGAAAGTCACCTCAATGTAATGACAGCACTTCCATTTTTTGTCAGAGATGATGTTGTACACTTTTTCAGAAGTGATTATATCAGTGCACTTGCCCCCCCCCCCCCGCCGCCCAATTATCTCAAGGATTCCATGCTGTAGCCTTGTGTCCAAGGCCATCTGTTATTCCAAATTTAACTTCTGAACCTACAGGAGAAAGGTCAACTTTCTTTTTGCATAGTACAATGATGGAATTATCTTCTTCAACATTTCTAATAGCAAAAAAGCAAAACGATCAAGAAAACATTCTTAACTTTCTGTTATTATAATACTTGTGCTTAAAAATGGGAAAAAACAGTTGATAAAAAGCACTGAAGAATTTTTATGTGCCTTTTAGCTGTTTTTCTGCCTTCCCCGAGTAGACACATTCCTTCTACAATTCATAAACTTTAAACCTAAATATAAACTTCATGCCATTCATGGATTTGGAAGAGACTCTGTGGATATTTATGTTAATTCTGGAAACTCTTGAGCTGTTTCTGGTGATTTGATTATATACACAGGACATTTAAATGCCTTGGTATTTAATTGCCTAGCCAGGATTTCTCTTGAAAAACCTTAGATGCTCTTAGGAAGAATACTTCGAATGCAGTTATTATAGAGAAGCAGGGCTAGTTAGATGCCACATTCTATTTAGCTTTGTCAGAGTCACTCTGCAGATAGTCTGAATACAGCTGCATTCCCAGACTCTACACTGATGCTTTAAGAGTGACACCACTCAAGAACAGGGGGAAAAAATCCAACTCAACCTCCTTTCTGTTGCTCCCCCAACATCACAGCTATCTAGTTAGCAAGGTTTATGATCGCCAAAGGAATAGGATATTACAAAACAATAATTTGTGAATGCATTGTAGGTAAGCACCTTGGAAGATATTGATTTTCCATTTTCTGAAATGTGACTTCCATATTTATATTGGCATTTTTTCCCTCTTAATGTAGTATTGACAGACCTGATGTGAACCTAAATGGTCTGCAAACTGTCTTTTTACTTAGATTAAAAGATAAGCCTGTAGAGTGTAGACCAGGAGTGGCCAAACTTGCTTAACATAACAACCACCTAGAATAAATGTCAGATGTTTGAGAGCCGCAAGACATGAACAAGTATCATACACACATAAATAAATAAAATAAAATTCATAATATGTTCTTTGCACAGAAAGATAAAATACATATGTATGCACTTTTTAACATGACCATGCTGGAAATAAAAAGTTCCCATAAGACCAGCAGAGAGAAAAGTTAGGGAATTGATTTTTTGCACCAGTGGGAGAAGGAAACACACACATACCATATAAAGCACTGACCACCATCTGCATCATTATGCACCTCTTTTTAGCTTGACACCAAGATTAGTAAATACAGCTTCTACAAGAGCTATGAAACTAAGGGGGAATCCTGTACCACCCGCTTTAATTCTGTCCCTCCTTCCAGTGGGATAGCCTAATGAGAAAAGGTGTGAAGTGTTATGACAGGCAAGCCAAAGGACACTATGATTTCACTGCCGCTTCTACAGCTGCCTGGAACCTGGTGGCAAACTAGTTAACTTGCTTACTTCTAAAGCCCAGTGCAGGAGGGAATGTAGCAGTTCCCCCATGCTCAGCAGGCCCACAAACCTGTCAGGGGACAATGGCAGTCAGCCAGCCAAGGGAGAGAGTTATACCTCTTCTATTAGAGCTGCCATTGGCCATCCCAGTATACCTCATAGAGGAGGGGTGAGGACAGTCATTACCCTCCCCGCAGTCCCACCACCGTTGTCACTCACCAAGCCAAGGGCTACCACTGGCACTTGTCCTCTCATATTCCTTTCTCACTCCCACTGTCTATCTCATTGCCCTTCTTAGTGGTGGCTGTGTTTAGGTTGCTCCAGCCATCTAGCAGGGAAGGGTGGGAATCCCGAGTGCTTGTCCAGCTGGACTTGGTGGCACTGCCAGCAGTTTCCCTTCCCTTTTGCTGCAGCCTATGAAGCACCCTGAAATCATGTATCCAGTGTTCGGTAGCATGAGGTCAAAGTAGGGTTCTACCATGGGAGAAAGAAATGATTGATCAAATTCCTCCCCCTTTTCCACCTAGGGTTGCCAGCTCCAGGTTGGGAAATTTTGAGGAGATTTTGAGGCTGGAGCCTGATGAAGGTGAGGCTTGGGAAGGGGAGGGACTTTGGAGGTCACCCTTCCAAATACTAGCCAAGACCAACCCTGCTTAGCTTCCGAGAGCTGACAGGATTGGGCTAACCTGGGTTATCCAGGTTAGGGCTATTTATTAGGTTATATTTATAGATGTATATTTCCTTTTGGAATGTGTTATGGTATAGTATATCCTGATACCATCAAATTTCACAAGCTAAATAGGGTTAGTACTTCAAGGAAGACTTGCTGCCCTGAGCTACTTGACAGAAGAATTGCATGAAAATGTAAAAAAAACAGCTTAATGGGTATGACACAAAGATTTCAGGAAGTAGAATACACCTGATTTTGGTTTAGGTTGACTGTACGATAAAACTACTTCTAGATTCTGCCTGGAGCTCTTCATCATATCATCCCCCTTCCTCTCTCTCTGGAATTCTTTCGCCAAACTTATTCAGGGGTTAGAAGTATGTCAATACCCCGGTCATACAGCTATCAACACACATGATTAATTGAAATGGCTTTATTGAAATACTGACATCCGCAGGGCAAGATGGTTCTCGCAAAAACTGATTATGGTGGGCAGTTGCCCTACACTTATACCCTTCACCCCATCCATTACACATTTGAATGCAATGCTGTCAAGCAAACCTTCCCTCCCTCTATAGTTCTGTTCTTAGGCCCCTTGCAGGTGCACACATAATCAACAGGAGACAGCCAGTGACCTTGACTGTCTCTGAGACAGAAGTATGCTTGACTTGTTAAAAAAGAGATAGTATGGACTTCCAGTTTCAGTGACCCGAGCTAGAGAGCGACTTGAGCTAGCTCCTGAGGGCCGCTCTCTAATCAGGCAGTGGAGGTACTCCCCACGATTGGGGGGCTTGAGTCACAGACCCCGGAGAGGTTCGCACAGGCAGGTGGCTTGATGAGTGGGATGGAACTAACGGCAGCGGCTGTATTCCGATCCCCTCATCACTGCAGGCATAGCTGCCCTAACCGGCATTTTAAATGGCACAGGGGTTGAACACCAGACCTTTCTTTCCTCTTTCTTTCTTCTTTTTTGGCATCTACTGTCTCTGCATGATTCAAGCTAAGTGATCTAAGTGAACGTTGATATTGGACTCCCTGATTGTAAGTCTTTTTGATTTTTTTTTCTATTGGAGGCTGCCAAACAGAGCGACGTTGGAGGCAAGTGTAAAGGGGGAAAGGGGGAGGGATCACCCGGCTCTCTCTTCTTCCATTTCGAGGCTTCCAAAAGACTCTGCCTGAACTCATCTATTAATTCACTCTGGATTAGACTTTACTAAGCTCACACCAATTTTATTAAAATATATCTTATGTGTATAACACTGAGTTCCCAGGAAATTTTCTTCTTCGTGTTACAACTGTTTGGAAAGTTAATAGTAAGCCCAGCAGGTGGTGAAGAATATAAGTTGTTTTTGGAAATTCTAGATACAAAGTCAGAAAGATAATGGGAGTTTACTCTTAGAAGGATGGAAGATTTATACTTTGAACAAAACTTTGAATAAAACTTTGTTGATCTTAAATGCTCACAAATGAATGGACAAGAAGAGGAAGAGAAGATTGTTTGGTTTTGTTAAATAAAACTTTGCTGGTCTCAAATGGACAGGAAGAATGCTGTACCTAGTGGATTATAAGGAGGAGTTACTTTGGGAAGAGGTAGAGGGTTTTTTCTCTTTGTTTTCCCAAGACTTATCTCTGTGGATTATAAATTTGTTGTGGAAATATATGGGGTTTTTTTTTGTTTTAACCTTTTTCTGTATTTTTTTACTGGATTATAATATAATTATGTTTCTTTTCAAGTATCCTTGTGGGTTCCTGGTTCCTTTGTCTTTTACTTGCCCCCCTTTTTTGCTTTTTGGGCAGGCAGACTAATAGGGGAAGGAGGCCGAGACATAGCAGTGCTCGCCCACCTTCCTGCCTGTGTCCCATCCTGATGGTGACAGGTAGTGGGGCCAGGCGATCTTACCCACCTCCGGCACTGGTGTTATGTAATGCCAGGTCCATTAATAACAAGACTGCTGTCCTCCGGGATTTCTTATTGGAACAGGAGGTGGACCTGGCTTGCGTGACCAAGACCTGGGTGTGCGATGGGGAGACCGTAGCCCTCTCCCAAATGGCGCCCCCGGGATACTCGGTCTTTCACCAGTCCTGGACCAGTGGGTGGGGGGGAGGAGTGGCACTTCTCATACGAGAGGCTTACTCCTTTAGGGCTCTCCCGGACCCGGAGATCAGGGGTGTTGAGTGTGTCGGCCTGATGTGGGACGTTGGGGAGGGGTTGGCGATCTGGCTGGTGTACCGTCTGCCTAACGCACCGGCCGGCGCCTTATCATCCCTGATGGAGGCCGCGGCGGGCTGGGCGTTGGAGTACCCAAGGCTATTGGTCTTGGGTGACTTCAGTGTTCATGCCGATGACGCGGCCTCCACTCAGGCGATGGACCTGATGTAATCCATGGTGACACTGGGACTCTCCCAAGTTGTTACAACGCCCACTCATCGGGCGGGGCACATGTTAGACCTGGTCTTCGCGGCGGGAGTTTTAGTGGACGATATGACTGCTAGAGCAGTGCCATGGTCGGACCACTATGCTCTTAAGGCTCGTGTGGGTGTGCCACCCCAAACCTGTTTAGGCGGAGAGTGTATTTTAGCTCGCCCGCGGAGCCTGATGGACCCGGAACGGTTCCTGACGGCTCTACGGGACCCTGAGCCCCCTGGCGATTCCTTGGATGGTCTGGTGGAGTCTTGGAATGATAGACTCTCCAGAGCCATCGAAGAAATCGCACCTAGGCGTCCTCTGCACCCCCGTCTGAAGTTGACTCCCTGGTATAACCAGGGGTTGCGGCGACTAAAACGGGAACTCAGACGATTAGAGAGGCAATGGCGGTGTACTCGAGACGAAGTGACTCGAACATCTTATAGAGAGATTTTGAAGTCCTATGAGGTGGCAATCAAAACTGCAAAGAGAACATACTTTGCAGCTGAGATTGCATCTGCAACGTCGCACCCGGCACAATTATTTAGTATAATTCGGAATCTAACAACACTGCCTCAGGGCAGACTAAATTGTAAGGAATTGGAGATTGGCTGTGAGGCTTTTGCGAACTTTTTTGCGGACAAGATCGCGTCGCTCCGCCTTAACCTCCCTGCCACATTGGAGGCAGTTAGTGAAACCGAGGCTCCGGGCCTGTCTTCGGATCATGTTCTGGACGGTTTCAGCCCTCTCAGTTTGGAGGAAGTTGACAGGATCCTCTTATCTGCACGCCCAACAACTTGTAAATTGGACCCGTACCCCTCTTGGCTTATTAAATCTTGCCAGAGGGAGCTGAGATATCCTGTACGGGATATCATAAATAGATCCCTCGCGGAAGGGCAATTTCCAACACAGCTTAAAGAAGCGGTGGTCCGCCCCCTCTTAAAAAAAAACATCTCTAGATCCGGCCCAATTGGCTCACTATCGGCCGGTTTCGAATTTGCCCTATTTGGGCAAACTTATTGAGAGGGCAGTGGTGATGCAGTTACAGACCTTCCTGGATGACGCTTCCATCCTTGATCCTCTTCAGTCCGGCTTTCACCCGGGCCATGGGATGGAGACGGTGCTGGTCGCCTTAGTAGATGACCTGCAACGGCATCTGGATCGGGGCGGCTCAGCGGTACTGATGTTGTTGGACCTATCGGCAGCGTTCGATACGGTCGACCATCAGTTACTTGCCCGCTGCCTCGCTGACGCAGGAATTCAGGGGTTGGCCTTGCAATGGCTTTCCTCTTTCCTTGAAGGTCGGGGACAGAGGGTCGCAATTGGGGATGAACTGTCCCGGAGGCACTCGCTTGATTGCGGGGTGCCTCAGGGTGCGGTTCTTTCCCTGATGTTATTTAACATCTATATGCGTCTCCTCGCCCAGATTGCCCGAAGGTACGGGCTGGGTTGTCACCAGTATGCTGATGACACCCAGCTTTATCTGCTTATGGACGGCCGGCCAGTCTCCGCCCCACAAAATCTGGACCAGGCGTTACAGGCTGTGGCTGGGTGGCTCAAACAGAGCGGGCTGAGGCTAAACCCAGCGAAGACAGAGGTCCTTTGCTTGGGCCGTCGTGGCCCGGGGGGGAAATACCCCTTCCGGTTTTTGACGGTGCGCCGCTGATGGCGGCGCACAGGGTCAGGAGCCTGGGGGTACTTCTGGAGCCTTCCTTAACTATGGAGGCCCAGATATAAGCCACTGCCAAGTCCGCATTCTTCCATCTTAGGCGGGCTAGACAGCTGGCTCCCTTCCTGGAACGCGACGATCTAGCAACGGTGATCCATGCTACGGTCACCTCGAGGCTGGACTACTGCAATGCCCTTTACATGGGGTTGCCCCTGTGTCGAACCTGGAAATTGCAGCTGGTGCAGAACGCCGCCGCCCGGTTGTTATTGGGGCTCCCAAGGTGGGAGCACATTCAGCCAGGACTTCGGGCTCTGCACTGGCTGCCAATATCCTACCGAGTTCGGTACAAGGTGCTGGTTATTACCTTTAAAGCCCTATATGGTCTAGGACCTGCCTACCTGAGGGACCGTTTCTCCCCGCATGTTCCCCAGAGAGCACTGAGATCGGGATCTCGAAATCTTTTGGTTGTCCCCGGGCCAAAGGAAGCCCACTTGAAGATCACAAGGGACCGGGCCTTCTCTGTAATGGCTCCATTTTGGTGGAACCAGCTGCCGGAGGAGGTAAGGGCCCTGCGGGATCTCACCCAATTCCGCAGGGCCTGTAAGACAGTCCTCTTCTGGCTGGCCCACAACTAACGGCCTTGTATACCGACTACTGAATACTGTATACTGAATTTGTATCTGAATCTGAATAGAGTGTAGCTCCACGACCGCTGTCTGTTTTAATGATGTACATTTATAACAAATGTTTGATTTTACTTATACATTATGAAATGTTAATTTTAAAGTGTAATTTTATATTTTTATGTTAGTTTTATATATGTTGTAAGCCGCCCTGAGCCACTCGGTGGGAAGGGCAGGATATAAATCCCAGATAAATAAATAAATAAATAAAATAAAATCCATGACCCCTTCAGCCAGTTTTTCATCCGGCCCAGGGAAGTTCACAGCTGCAGCTATGCAGGGTGATATGAAAGAAATGCAAAATACTCTCTTAACTGCCATATCACAATTGACTGGTAAGGTAGATAACATAGGAGAGTAGATGGCAGAGATCAAACAAGAACTTCAAGAGAACAGAAAGCAAACAGCAGAGACCAATAAAGCATTGAAGATCTTAGATGCACAGGTGACGGACAATACTCAAAAGGTGGAGCAACTGGAAAAAGAGCAGAAAGTATATGATACTAGATTTCTTCAGTTGGAAATAGATAGAGCAGCTTACATGCTGCGGTTTCAAAATGTACCAGAAGAAAAATCTGAAGATCTACAGAAAATACTAAGTGAAGCCCTATCAGAAATTTTACAAGTGACAGCTGATAAAATGGAACAGGAGTTTGATCAAGTCAAGCGGGTACCATTGTTTCATGAGGAGGAACAAACTACCTAGCGGAATTCACTTGAAGCTCACAAGGAAGAAGACTAGAGATAATATCTTGAGACAAACAAGAGATAAGCCAGTGATGATAGCAGGAAATATAGTGAAAATCCTGAGAGAGGTGTCATGGCCAGTCAGACAAAAGAGAAGAGAATATCAAACTTTGACAAATTTCTTGAGAGAAAGAGAAATACCATATACATGGCTAATGCCGGAAGGCCTACTTTTTATGTATGAATAGAACAGATATAGAATAAATTCTACTTTCAAAGCTATTTTTTTTTTTTTAGAAAATGGAAAAGAAAGAGGGAAAGAAAAAGAAGGAAGAGGAAGAAGAGAAAATCTCGGAGGAAGAGGATCCAAGTGGAACAAAGAAATACCCAACAAGACTGCAGACCAAAAAAGATAAAAAAGATAGTGATAAGAAAAACCCATAATTGCATCCATAGTCTATCAATGTAAATGGACTTAACTCTCCCATAAAAAGAAGGAAGACCTTCAAATATCTAACAAAATTGGAGATGGATATAATCTGTTTACAAGAAACCCATATTTTGGCAAAAGATCAACATCTCTTGAGAAATAAGAAACTCGGCAATTTATTTACAGCAATAAATCTTTTAAACAAGAAAAGGGGTGTGGCAATTTATATAAAAGACAAATTTAATCCGCAATTACAATATGCTTCAGAAGATGGAAGAATTTTATTAGTGGAAATTGTTGTAGACAGTAAAAAAAATTTACTGGCAAACATTTATGCACTGAATGAATATCAAGGAAAATTTTTTAAAGAATTACATCTTAAGTTAGCAAATCTGGAATATGCAGAGTATTGCCTAATAGGAGACTTAAATGCTGTTTTGACAGACAATTGGATAAAAAAACATATAAGCATACTAAAGCTAAAGGACCTTAATTGCTAACAAGCTTTTGGAAACTTGCAGAACAATTGGATCTAGTTGATGCATGGAGAACAAGATACCCAAATACGAGAGATTTTACATATTACTCTGCTAGCCATCAGTCATGGTCAAGAATTGATATGTGCTGGCTGTCCACAAATTTGGTTAAAGATCTCGCGGAGACAGAAATCCAACCAAGAGTCATATCAGATCATAATCCTGTAATGATAAAATTCAAGGGAACTTAATTGAGAAGAACCTGGAGATTAAACACCTCAATTTTAAAAGATAAAGATTTTCTTCAAGAAGCTAAGACAGAAATGGAATTATTTTTCAAACAGAATATAACCCAAGATATGAAGATGCAAATGGTATGGGATACAGCCAAAGCATATTTTAGGGGGCTAGTAATCAGATTCAGTGCCAAGAAAAAGAAAGAAAGAACTTAAAATTTCCAAAAACTAATGCTGCTAGCAGAAAAAGCTGAAAAGAACTTAAAAATACAACCTACAAAACAGGAGTTTCAAAATAAATAAAAAAATACAACATCAACTTAATCTATTACTTGTAGAGGAAACGGAGAGAAAATTAAGATTTGCCAGACAGAACTACTTTGAACCGGGAAGATGTTTGGCATATAGGCTGAGAAAAGAGAGTGCAAAAAGGACAATATCGGTACTGAAAGATGAAAACATTTAAGAGAAATTCCAAAGACAGGAGATATGTCAAATTGTGGAACAATTCTACAAAAGATTATATGAAACCAAACAAGTTCAAAAGGAAGATCTAGAAGAATACATCAAACAAAATATTCTCAACAAATTTACAGAGGAGCAACGGAAAATTTTAAATGGACCAATAACTATGAGAAGTGGGAGATGCAATAATGATGAGAAGTGGCATCTCAAAAAAATGGTAAATCTCCATGCCCAGACGGTTTACCTGCAGAATTCTATAAAGCTTTTTAAGATTATTTATTGGCACCATTCAAACTTCTGACTGAAAAGATTCAAAAGGAAGCTCAAATTCTGAATTCATGGCAAGAAGCTACAATATCTCTAATCTCAAAAGAGGGTGCAGATTTGAAAGACATAAAAAACTTGTGGCCAATTTCTCTTTTAAATGTAGATTACAAAATTTTTGCCTTAATATGGGCTCAACATCTAAAGAAAGTTTTATCGGTTATAATACATCAAGACCAGGCAGGATTTCTTCCTAGAAGATATTTGAAAGATAATGTTATATAATGTAATATAATGGAATACAATGAGAACCATCCAGAGAAACAATTGGCATTAATTTGTCTGGACGCAGAGAAGGCCTTTGATAATGTAGGTTGGCAATTTATGTTACAACAGCTAAAGGGTATGGAATGTGGTGAGAACTTTTTGAGAACAATTCAATCAATATACTCCTTCCAAAGGGCAAAGGTGATGGTGAATGGTGAACTGACAGAAGCAATTGCTATTTAAGAGAGTACAAGACAAGGCTGTCCACTGTCACCACTTCTTTTTATCTTATGTTTAGACATATTAAACAAACAAATAAGAGAAGATTCAAGTATTAAGGGGAGATTGATCAAGGGTGAACAATATAAACTGAGGGCCTTTGCGGATGATTTAGTTTTCATACTAGAGCAACCACTAGACTCAATTGACTACTTGACAAATAAGATCAATCAATTTGGTTACTGGGCAGGACTGAAGATAAATTATCATAAAACAAAATTTTTGACCAAGAACATGATGACAGAACAAATTCAACTTCTCCAACAAAAACCAGGATTTTCGCATGAGAAAAGAGTTAAATATTTGGGCATATATATCACAAACAAATGCAGTAATTTAAAGATGGACAATTATGATAAACTGCTCAAAAAGATTTTAAAAGACTTGGAAAAATGGCAAGATCTGAATATATTTTTAATGGGAAGAATAGCTTCAATAAAAATGAACATTTTACCAAGATTCTTATTTCTATTTTCAAACTATTCCAGTGCTATTAACCAATGTGTTTTTTTCAAGAATAGAATAAAATGGTCTCTGAATATATCTGGTGAAAGAAAAAACCAAGAATTAAATTAGACATTACAAGACTCTAAAGCAAGAGCAGGCCTTGGCCTTCCGGATTGGCAATT
Organism: Heteronotia binoei; assembly: GCF_032191835.1. Taxonomy (NCBI): domain Eukaryota; kingdom Metazoa; phylum Chordata; class Lepidosauria; order Squamata; family Gekkonidae; genus Heteronotia; species Heteronotia binoei. The sequence goes on from NC_083227.1 coordinate 121,769,585, forward strand.
GTATTACAGAACTTCGGTGCTGTCCTGGATAAGAGACTGGGTGTTATTGAATGATAGGAGACAGTTATTGTTAGAGGGCCATGATCTCACCTTGGGCTGGCATGCGTATTTATGGTACCAAAGACTAGAAGGGCATTCTTATTTTTAAAATCATTGGTTCCAGAAATCTTTGTATCACACATGGACAAGGTTAAAACCAAGAATGTATCAAAAAATTCCAAGATGGGTCTCTCCAGTAGAAGCATTCACACCACTAAACCTCGTAAAACCAAACCAGAGTTATAGATATGAAGAACTGTTGAAAAAAGATAACCAATGCAGAAATGTTACCAGAGACCCACAATTTTTCCAACGAAGTGGACTAATATGCTCGTTTATTTGATATAGCTGTCTGGGGAAAAGGTACCATCTCGACATAGTTTTAAAGAACTGAAGTTGAATGTTAAAGATAGAAGTGGAATTGACATAAGAGCCCCAGTTTTTCAGCCATGAAGAAGGAGGTCTTCATTCCAGGTTAATTGAAAGCCAAGAGGCTGCCCACAGTCTGACGTAATTAAGACATAATGTGACACAATTCTGCATTGCTGGTGGGAGTGTCCAGTTATTTCTCAGTTCTGTAATGATATCACTCAACAAATCTCCAAAATCACTTCACAGTCATTTTCCATGACACCGGAATTCATGCTCCTAAATTTGTGGGATGATTCTTCTCATACAGTCTCGCACAAAGAGTTAACCATCATACTTATAGCGGCAGCAAGAATTACTATTGCTTCAGTATGGAAATCTCCCTTGCCTCCTTCATTAAGAGCCTGGTATGATAAAGTTTGAGATCAATTTATCATGCATAACATTGTGACCTTTGTGAACCACAACTTTTCAAATTCAGAAAGTACTCATATCAAGTTACATCTATCTGGGCCCCAATTTTAAATTTTATGTCAGAACAATGTATTCTTCCTTCCAGCTGCACTTATCATTCTTGGCTTCATTCTTAGTTTTTTAAGGTCTGAGAGGCACACGTCTGGGTGTATTACTTGGTTGGCTCATATTTAGTTATTATTTCTCTGTTCATGCTATTTTATGCAGCATTTCATTGGACTATTTTTTGCAATGCTATTAAATGATATAATTTTATGCTCTTCATATGCATTTGCAAGTCAAAGATCTTTGTTTTTAATAAAGATTTATTTATTTAAAAAAAAGATAACCAACTGAAAACCAAGGAAGAACTAGAAGATATGGATATTAAAATGAGTTGGTGGTTGAGAACACAAGTAGAATCCAGATATGCCAAGGATAAGACAATAGACTTTAATATAGAACAATATCCATTTGACAAAATTTTCTTGGACCCTCAAGAAAAACTAATTTCTAAACGATACTCACATTTACTACAGATGAAGATGCAAGATGAGACTGTAAAAGATTGTATGGTCCAATGGGCTAAGAATGTGGGTTGTAATATCAAGTTCGAAGAATGTGAGATGTTATGGAAACTTAATATTAAGCTAACTAAGGCAGTAGCCTTTAAGGAAAACCTGTATAAGATGTTTTATAGATGGTATGTAACTCCACAAAAACTCTCTAAAATGTATTCTAATATGTCTAAAAAGTGTTGGAAATGTACTAAACATGTTGGGTCATTTTACTACATGAAGTGGACCTGTGAAGTGGTGAAAGACTATTGGAAGATAGTGCATGAACTACTACAGAAAATTTTGAAGATACAGATTTGATTTATACCAAAACTATTTTTATTGAATATATATCGCAGCGATTATACGAAAGAGATGAGACATTTATTAACTCATATTAATACAGCAGCTAGAATTCTTCTGGCACAGAAATGGAAACATCAAGAAATCTCCACAAGAGTGGACTTGATGGGAAAAAGCTGAGATGGACTACTTATCCCAGTTGCTTGCTGGGAAATCTAAGGAAGAAGCAAGAAAATATTGGGTGAAGTTATATGTCTGGTTAGATACTTAAGATTCTTTGGTGTGAATTCTTATTACTACTTCCTGTAATGCAAACTGTCATATCATAGATATGAGAAATGTAAACTTAAACAGATAATTCAAGTGAAGACTTACAATCTTTGTAGCATGTTACCTAATTTATGATGATATAGTGTTAAGCGAATAATAATATTTTAACAATATTTGATTTTATAGAAGTACTTTTATGTAGATCAGATCATATTGACAATGCTATTTGTATTTCTGATTTTCTGTTTTCTTTTCCTGCTCTTTTTAATCCATTGAAAGCTAATAAAATTTTCAAACAGGAAAAAAGAGATAGTATGCTAGCATAGCAGGAGCTTGAAAGTTAATGCAAAACAACATGGCAAGAGGCACTCTTGACACTATACTCAGTTTTTCCCTCTGTGAGGGCAATTAAAAGTTCTCTAGGTTTATGAGTCTTTCAGGCATTTCCCTATAGTTGTCTTTGTATGAAACTGCACTTAAAAAATGAAACATTTTATGTGTATGTGTGATCATGTGGAGTACCAAGAATGGTCAGATACACTTCTGAGACAGCAGTTTACTTTTGTCAGCATTTTTCTCCAGTTTAATTCCTCGTGATTCTCACAGGTGAGTCAGCATAATGACAGTTATCAGCATGTCAGTCAAATTGCCCCAGGCATATGGCCAGACCATTTTGAGCCATGTTTTGAGATAAAGATGAAGATTGAAATGAGCATATAAATCTCTCCCTTGTCACTTCAGTAGAACACAGAGGAATGAATCTCTTTGTTAATTATGTGGGGAATTTCACCACAATGGTAATGGCTTTGGAAAAGCAGATGGCAAACAGCAGCTATCATCACTGTCCAAAATGGCTCTTCATTATTCCAACATGTGCAGTTACTGCTGAGACACATCAAAATATTTATCTCTGTGCATTTCTGTGATAAACAGTTTTTAAGGATTACATGTACTTCTTACAAAAACATAAACTGGACACATAATATATCCAATGCATGTTATATGCCATCTTCTGTCTCTGTGGTAATCATGATTTGCTGGTATCTTTTCATAGCTCAGCAGCTAAATTTCCAAGGCTGCATCTGAAGTTTTTTCTAGATGCTTCTACTGAGTTTTTCTAGATGATTCTACTGAGCAGGAAATCTCCTAGTGCTTCATCTTTTTTCTCATTTCTACTTCCTCACCTTAGGCCAGACACATTGCCACAGGAGCACTTGGGGGCAATGCCCCTCATGGATTAGTGCTGCCCCACAGGAAAAAAAATAATTTTTAAAAAGTAAGATACATGTGGGTTTTCCAAAATAACTACAGGCACAGTCAGGGAAACTCCTACTTCATTTTCTTTTTTCTGGGCTGAAAAATAAATAGGTTTTTAAAAATGCAAAATAAAATAAAATAGCTTAAAAATAAAATTGTGAAATGCAAAAGAGAGAGAGTTGGAAATTCCCCTCCGACTCATATAGATGAAGAAGCCAGTAGAGTCACAAGGGTGGTAAGGGGGAGAGGAACAGGTGGCAGCCTTCTGCTCCCTTGAAGCAGAGTCCTCTTTCTTTTCTTCTGGCTATGGGCAGGGAAGTTGTCCTGTCGTCAGCTTCCACCTCTCTTATTATCTCTCTCTCTCTTTCTCCTGGCTCCTCTGATTTCCCAACACGCTGCCACCCAAAATTTTCTGACTACACCTCTGCCTTAGGCCCTATGAATCTTATGAACTGTATCACTTTAGGCTGCAGGAGAGGAAATGCATGAGTGAATGGACTACCATTTAACAGAACATAACAAAAAATTCAGTAGAAAAGAGTAAGAGCCCAGTACCACCTTAAAGACTAACCAAATTTGTGGTAGGGTATGAGCTTTCAGTAGTCACTGCTCACTTCTTCAGTACTGAGCAGTGACTCACAAAAGCTCATACACTATCATAAAATTTCTTATTCTTTAAGGTGCTCTGGGCTCTTACTCTTTCCTACTGCTATAGATTGACTAACATGACTACCCATCTTCATCTAAAAAAAATCCAATGCATCTAGCAAAGCAGCATATTATGGAAAAGAGTTCAACCTAGACTTCTTCCTGCAGTGCCTTTCCTCTCATAGAACAGCACTCAGATACACAGCTTTTACATGCATCCTAATCTTTTCACCACTCTAGGCTACTGCATGTATAGCTTAAATTGAACTACTTGCTTTTTTAAACACTTGAGTCCTGAAGCCAGCCATTTTGCTTTCCATCTCCCTAAGAGAGCTGTAGGCACCAGACAATACAGCTAGGGTAGAAATAACAGTTGCCTCATGAAGTGCAGACAATGAAGTGGCCAGGAGGCTATTTACCTTTGCACTCAAATGTGGGGTTTGAAGGGGATGATGGATAGCTTCTCTCTGCATACATTTGGCGCAGGCAAAGAAAAGCCATGCATCACCTATGGCTAGGTTGAGTTTGGAGCCAGAGCAAGGATGCATCCAAGGTTACCCCTAGATTCCACAGAGTAGGTGCCGTTGTCAGAGGCACTTCATCAAGGACTGGGAGCTGTCACCCCACACCAACATCACAATGACACAGCCAAAGAACCTCTGTCTTAGAACGATTGAATCTCAACCCACTCTTCTTTAACCAGACCACAATAGCCTCCAAACTCTTAGCCAAATAACTGGAGTGGTATCTGGCCAGCCAGCCATCAACAGATGAAGCTGGGTGTCATCAGCATATTGAAGACAACCCAACTTGAAGCTCCATGCCAGCTAGGAAAAGGGGCACATACAGATGTTAAATAACATTGGGGAGAGGATGGCTCCCCGAGGTACACATATAAAATAAGGGGTGCCTAGAGTGCCTCGTCTCACCCGGTGCCACCCTCTGTCCCTGACCATGGAGGAATGAGGAGAGCCACTTCAGGACAATCCCATGAACTCCTATGCCGATGAGTTAGTGGGCAAAGAGATCATGTGACTGTGTCAAACACTGCTGTAAGATCTAGTAATAGCAGCAGTGCTGATTCACCTCGATCCAGCTGAGGATGACCATCTCCATCCCATGACCAGGGTGGAAGCCAGACCGGAATAAATTGAGTGCTAATGTGTCATTCAGGAGACATTGGAGCTACCCGTGGTTCATGATGGCCTGTGGTTCATGAATGGAGCATGTCATGAAGCACAAATTGAACTGCATTTTCCTGACTCATGCCTGTCCCTATTCTTGAATAGTCTGAGTTCAAAATACGAGTGGCTAATTCCCACTACACTTTATACTTCCTGCCAGTCGGGCAATAACTAGTAGAAATTTGCATTGCTGGTCTAACCTTTTGGTTCTTGTTATAATGTCATGGCAGAAGATGAAGGTACAGAAGAACAGCTCCTGAATAACTTGTAACGATGTATGAAGGAGCTTCATAGCACTTGAACTGAATCAATTGTCATTAGGCTGTGACATCCGAAGACATTCTCAGGTTAATATGACAATGAAGTTATTCTAGGGACTGTAAACAAACATATAAAAATGTAATGACTGTTTCCATTTCCTTCCTCCCCTTCTTTTTCATTTTTAATAAATTATAAAAGGGATGTCAGACCTCTAGAAAATGCCAGAAACACCGTGGCTTTACCATAGAGTTTCCAACAATTCTAAGAGAAACCTAACATCACTTTCAGGTTTTCCCAGAAGTGACATCACACTGTTATCAACAGCACCTCCTGTGTCCCCATTCCTTGTTTCCCTCTGGTTGCCTAGCTGGCTCTACAATGGGCCTTGCTCTACAAACCAGCCTTGGCTACACTTAAAATTGCCATTACTTGAGGAGCCACACATCAGTGGATATTGCAGTGCTTAGATAATTCACATCCTGGATTTTCCTGTCCACACAGAGTTCTGATCTTTACTCCACCCCTCCTACTGTTCAGTGATATAAGTGGTGGTATTCCAGTGTAATACATCTTTTTATGTGCAAGTGAATTTGTATCACATGGTACCAAGGGCAGAGGTCCCACTGACTGCCAGTATGATATAGTTGCCAATCTCTAGATGGTGGCTGGAAATCTCCTGGGATTACAACTGACCTCCAACAACAGAGATCAGTTCTCCTGAAGAAAATAACTGTTTTGGAAGTTGGAATCCATGGCATTATATCCTGCTGAGGTACCTCCACTTCCCAAAGCCTACCCTCCCCAGGTCCACCCCCAAGATTTCTAGGTATTTCCAAACCCAGAGCTGACAATTACTGATGCTGATAACAGTATGTGGTGTAGATTTCTGCTCCCACATTTCTATTATATAGGAAACTCATTAACACTGAATCCAGTTCTCAGGAAGCATTTGTTAGATGCCACAGTCACTCAGAAATAAGTTAAGGATCTCTTTGCAAGCAAACAAACTATAACTTTATTCAGAATAACCAAAGAAGGGAAACAGAAAGCCTAGAAAGTCCTTCATAGCAGCTTGCCTAGCTATCTTATTCTGAGCTGTAAGTAAAACTTGGTCAGGATTTTCCCCATATTCCAGTACTCTGGAACTACAATTAAGCATGAAATGGACTTCTGAATGTTATAGCAACTTGTGCAATCCTTTCCTCCAATGAACTTTGTGAAGTGCCTAGAAGAAGAAGGGAAACAGAAAGCCTAGAAAGTCCTTCATAGCAGCTTGCCTAGCTATCTTATTCTGAGCTGTAAGTAAAACTTGGTCAGGATTTTCCCCATATTCCAGTACTCTGGAACTACAATTAAGCATGAAATGGACTTCTGAATGTTATAGCAACTTGTGCAATCCTTTCCTCCAATGAACTTTGTGAAGTGCCTAGAAGAAGAAGGGAAACAGAAAGCCTAGAAAGTCCTTCATAGCAGCTTGCCTAGCTATCTTATTCTGAGCTGTAAGTAAAACTTGGTCAGGATTTTCCCCATATTCCAGTACTCTGGAACTACAATTAAGCATGAAATGGACTTCTGAATGTTATAGCAACTTGTGCAATCCTTTCCTCCAATAAGGCTGAACTCAAGTATCTGATAAACTGTTTGGTGGTAACTAGTAAGAAGGCAGAAAGCTGCAGTGAAAAGGATCAACCCAAATAATACCACACATTACCCCAGATTAGATGTGGGACACAGATATTCATGGAGGTCAGAAATATACATAGCAAGATAATGATTCCCTAGCACAATTATCTAAAGCAATAGATAATACTCTTTTTTAGATGCTAAGAGTTATTTAGTTTTCCATCTGCATGACAGTAATCAGAACTAAATTCAAAGAAAAGTAAAAATTACAAGATAATTAGCTCTCTCTTTTCATCTCTTATCATGGCCCACACTACAGAATGTTCCAATCTGATGTCTAATTAAGGATTGCTTAAAAGTCATGCACACAACAATTTGTACAAACAAAACTGTCATCTGACTAAGTATGGGAAATTAAATATAATCAAAATAGCTAACCTGAAGTCTGAGGTTTACCAGTGACTGTTATGATGGCAGTAGCTGGACATGATTTGCCTCTACTGATCTCAGTGACAGCAAATGCTGCCAATTGCACACGTGGTCTTTGAGAACTCCGTACCCTCTCTATTTTTCTATCCACTTCTCTGCCAGGAATTTCTTTGGTAACAACTGCAAGAAACACTGGCTTGAGTTCAGCTCATATGGAAGAATGAGCAAGGGGGAAATGAATTTGAATTTTATTTCTAGGCACTTCACAAAGTTCATTATTTTCAATGCAGGGCCTTCCTTCCTATAACTCTATATTGATATTATGTCTGCCATTACTAATGGTGGCCCAGGCTGAGTTAGCACCTTGTTTTAAAATGGAAAAGAAATATTAAAGTATTGGGATAAAGAAAAGAGAAACAATTGATCTCCCACTCTCCTCCTTTTCTCTGCAGCCCAAGCTGATAGCTTAGAGATGGGAGAAGAGAATGGGAATCAGCTGAGTTTCTGATCACTCCTCCCCACAAGTTGCTGTGTTTCTGTAAGTTCGGGTCATGCCAAATTTTCCAGGATGAGATATCAGCATAAACCATCTTCCAGCTGATCAAGACTATCTGTTGGGTGCTGGCTCCCTGAAAAACTTTGCTGGGTATGGAACAAAATTTATGCAGCTAGAGACTGGAAGATTGTAAGCTGCTTTGTGATCCCTTAGGGCACAGGAAAGCACAGTATTTTTTTTTTAAAAAAATGTCTTCTTTTAAAGCTTTTGATGGTAGCAAGTAGCCTGTTGCTGCAAATGCATGTGAAGAGTCTGCAATTGGCTGAAAGCCCATCAATTAATTGGCTGTCTGATCACCACCAATGAGAAGAATATGGATGCAACTGGCAAGTATTTGAGCATTCCTACATGGTACAAGAATTTGGTGTAGCAGTCAATATTTGCACATTGATTCCTTGTACAAAATTCAGGCTATTCCTTGTCTTGCTCCCAGCTCCTTTTTCTATCTGAACCTGGTCTCCTGCTTTCTTACCTGGCTTAATTTATCACTCCAGTTCCTGCTTTCTTACCTGGCTTAATTTATCACTCCAGTTCCAATTGCACAACTGCTGCTGAATCTCTACAAACTTGGTTGCTCTAACAGGCTTCTTATTGTTAAACTCTGTGGTTTATAGGCCACAGCCCAAATTTATGAGAGGGGATCATTATCCAAGATTCTGGGAAAATACCCATAGAGAAAAGAGAACATCAGACTCAAAGTCTTTAGATGCATGACAATTTATTTTAGTATTGCTAATACATAGGTTTAGAATCAGAATTAATTATTTAATTATTTAATAAAAAAAACAATCAGAATTAATTACAATTCAGAGATTTTCATGGAAAAATTACAATGAAAACTTGGTTATAAATTCACCTGGTTTCAACCTTCTTGGTTATAATTTCACCTGGTTTCAACCCGTGACTACCATGGCCACTTTCTCTTCCTCCTTTTCTGAAAGTTCAACTGTTTTAGCTAATAATTTTGCTAAAGAATCAGCCCAGTCACTCCAATATGCTTCCTTAGTCTTAGTCTTTTGATGTGCCTTCACATAGATCATTTGAATATCTCCTTGTCATTTCTCTATGTAATCAGCAATCTCAGTCCACAAGTGTGCATGGACTACAGGTTTTCCATCAGCTGTACACATGCCATGAGAGTTCCAGATTGGAAGCCGAACTAAAAGTGCTTGCTTAGTCCATTCTGAGTCTGTGAATATTGCAACATTTTATGTGTTTGATTCAGTTGCAAACACTTCTTTTACAGCCACAACTTCTGCTGCTTGTGCAGAATGAGGACTTACAGTTCCTCCTTTCTCCAAATTATCATTCACTCTGATAATCCAATAACCAGTTTTATCATTCCCTTTCTCATAATAGGAAGACCCACCCACAAACCAGACTCTGTAATCCTTTTCCAGAGCTTCTTCTACAGATAATCCTGATGTCACTGGCCAATCTATATGTGTATACTCTAGTAGTGGGCATTTGTGTTCTTCCCCTTGTACATGTAATCCATAAGGGGCTGGTGACAGCACTTTTACCTTCTCTCGGTGGAACCTCCATTTGAGTCTGATGTTCTCTTTCTCTATGGGTATTTTCCCAGAATCTTGGCTATCAATCCCCTCTCATAAATTTGGACTGTGGGCTATAAACCACAGAGGTTAACATTATTGTGTTCAGTGTTAATGTGCAGTGTATTGTGTCCTGAAAACTGACCACTTCTATTGTAATCATGAATCTACTAGTTGTATTCCCTCCACTTAGCATTTTTAACATACAATGAGACTTTAATTTGGGTGACAGGATTTCTCAGTGCAACAGCATTGCAGGAAGTGATATCTGAATGAACATTCTGCTTGTGTCTTGGCATACATCCCCCCAGGGTGTGTGCACACATGTTCAATTTTATTTGATTTAGCAACAGGTAACCAGGTGCCAAGAGTGTGCTTCCTCTGAATACAAACACTCTGCCATCCCCCATGCTGCTGAATCTTAAAGCAAATTGTTTCCAATTCTATTTGGTTCCTTAGACAGAGGCACAAACTGCCTGCTTCTTGATAATAAATGAGTTGTTAGCACAGATAGTGGAGTCTCATTCCATTTGAAACAGGAATATCTCATAGATGCTCCCCATTTTCATAATTTAACAAAAAAGATTTATCAGGAAAAAGGATGGATAAATGACAAGTTACTGAAACACACTAGAGGAGGCAATTTTGCCATTACTATAATATTCAATTGATAGAACTCAGTAGATTTAAGGGAATAACAAAGAGAACTGATATAAGTGTCTAAAGCCAGAGACCATCTCCAAGCAACAGTTCATTTTCTGTGAACATATGGACTATTTCATCATGAACAAATATGCTATAATTCTAAACTTGATTAATTTCTATTTCTGATTGCTGTCAAAGGGATGAAAGAGAATATTTAGTGCATAATAAAGTGCCATAAAAGTAGGTACAATAATTTGGAAAGGGCTGTAGCTTAGTGGAAGACCATTTAATTTGTATGAAGAAAGTCTCAGTTCATTCCCTGGCATCTCTAGTGAAAATATCTCAGGTAGCAAGTATTGGGAAGGGCCTTTCTATACCTGAGATACAGGAGAGCTGCTGTCAGTGAGAGCAGACCATACTGAGCAAGATGGACCAATGGTCTGATTTGGTATAAGACAACTTTATAGGCTTGCATGTTCCAAAGAGGAGTGAAAGGACAATAATGGATTATTGAAGTTGATGTGTGATAATTACAGCATATACTTGAAGTAAATCTGTACCTTCAGTCACGATAGCATAACTAGTAGCCCTTTTCATGTATCCAACAGTCTCTACTATTTTTTTTTAAACAAAGTTCCACAAAAGCCCCTTAATATTACCAAAAGAAATGACTTATTCAAAAAGGAGTGGAAGAAATTCAAAGGATATATGGAGAAAGAGTGGAACGTAAAAAGACATTGGACAATTTTTTAGTATTAATCAAAAGTATTATATTTTGATAGATTAGTGGTACCTTTAGAATTAAATGCAAATTTATAACTTCGGGGAAGTCAATATTGGAGGGAGGGGGGGTGAAATAGCATATGGTTTAGTATAAGAAAAAAAAGATAATTAAATATTGTAACCATGTGTTATTAATAAATTGTTAAAACACAATATTACCAAAAGAAATTGCTTGCTTCTGTTCAGCCATTCAAAATATCCATTGGTTTAAGGTTTGTGATTGTCATATACAAAAATATACTATGAGATTCAGATGTTCTTCCATGTTTTCCTGGAATCCAATGTAAGATGCTTTGATGTTTTCCTGAGCATGGTATTTTATGTAATAAAAGGAGGTCGTCTTTCCATGACCAAACTAAGACATTTTTTCAGTACAGTTCGTGATCCGTAAGGATTGCATTCAGATTTCTTTGCACATTTTGACTAATTGATGTACACCACAGATTTAACATGCAGGGGAAAAAAATGCTCACCATTTTGCTGTTTTAGCCAATGGTTTTCACAAAGTTCTTAGAATGCATTAGGAAATTAACAAGCATGCTGTAGGCAATTAAGCACATAGAAGTGTTTCATTTTAGTGCAAAAAAGATAATTTGAATAACACATCCATAAAAGGGAGAAAAAGCCTCTTTCACTTCATAGTGTCCTTTGGATTTTGCCCACTAATTAGCTCTCTTGGTTACTATGCAATAAAAAATAATATTCTTTTTTATGAGGCAAAGAGAACTGAACATACTACCTCCTAATTTACATTCCCATGAGCTGCCAGGGCAAAAATGTAGGCTTCTCCAGACAGGTCATTTTCCCCATATTATGACAGGCTATAGGTATTCTCAGATATCAACAATGCAGCATTCTAAGCATTCAAAACATGCTACAAGCATTTTACTAGTGGAGGGATAGCTTCTGTGTTCAGTTCAAGGTGCTCGTTAATATATAATTCCCTAATGGTGGTGACCAAATGGAGCTCTCCCATTGGCTTAAGGGTGCATACCAATGCACTCCATAAACCATTGACCATCCACCCTCCAAATCAGCCATTTCCTCCTGGGAAACCATTGTTGCCAATCTCCAGGTGAGGGTTAGAGATCACTCCAGATGGCAGAGATCAGCTCCCCTTGAGGTGGGGGGGGGGAGTGAATGCCTTTATTTGGATGGGTGGGAAGACAGCAAGGGTGGGGGGCATTTGCCTAGAGCTCTCTTTCTAGAGCCCATTATGTTTTTTCTTCACTACAGCCAACAGGCCTTATTCCTAGTTATTATACAGCCTTTTATGGGTCTGGGATCCAAGTAAAAGACCGTGTCTCCCAAAGTGCTCTGAGAGGTTGCTCTGCTCATGGGTCTGGGAGCCAAAAAGACCGTGCCTCCCAAAATGCTCAGAGAGGTTGCTCTGCTCATTTGATCAACAGTTACTAAAAATTCCATCTTGCTCTCAAATCACATAGTGCTTTTTCAGGTGGCATCTACCTAGCTAAATAGCCTACCTGAGTTTATCACCTTGTTTTAGAGTCAGTGTATGACTATATTGTTTTTGTAACCCCTATTAGTAACAATGAGAAACATTTGTGGTTATATAGTATAACAATTAGGATATTCATTGTTCTTGCTACTATTTGACTTTTATTTATCTTCCTGAGAGTTTTCCTACTACATGAACCATATGTTGGCTACAACATTACCCCTAGAATCTGTTATAGCCTTAAACAAAACAAAAATAAGGATTCAACTTTCACAGCTTTATCTACCTCATGTCTGTGTTTCATACTTTATGTACCCAAACAAAGAGCAGTTTGTGCAGACATGTTCCTTGGCAGGGCTTTTTTTTTTTTGTAGCAGGAACTCCTTTGCATATTAGGCCACACTCTCCTGATGTAGCCAATCCTCCTGGAGCTTACATTTGGCCCTGTATTAAGAGCCCTATAAGCTCTTGGAGAATTATCTACATCAGGTGTATGTGGCCTGATATACAAGGAGTTACTGCTACAAAAAATGCTCTGCTCCTTGGGGAACTAAGCACACTCTGGAGTTCTTACTCATTCAGGTTTCCCCATTCTTCTAATGGAGAGGACTTCTTAAACTTCTAGTACAGCTTTCTCCACTGAAGAGACTGGGAAGTATTTCTTGGTGATGAAACTGTGAATATTCTAAATCTCTTATACTTATATCTATGTTTTAACTTAAATGTACAATTTGATCATTGTGGGTTTTTTTGGCTTTGGCAACACAATACAATCCTTCCATTATTATTTCCCTTCATCTACCACCACCAATCCATCCTCAACATTTATAAAGTCCTTTCAGTGTTCAAAATGCTTCACACACATTCCCTTATAAATCTTTACAACAGACCTAGTAGAGTAGGCTGGAATTATTCTTCTCATATGCAGATAGGGGAGAGGCAAAATCTGAAGGGGGGGGCAGGCTGCGATCTCAAACACACTAAATAATGCACTTTCAATCAATTTTCCAAGTGGATTTTACTGTGTGAACTGGCAAATCCCAGTTGGGAAGTGCATTATTTGTGTATGATTGAAGCCAGAGAGGGGCTTTTCTGAAGCCAGTCAGTGGATTTATGACAGAGAAAAAAATTGAAGCAAGGATCTTCCAGATCACAGATCAGTCTCTTTGCAGCACTCTATATTAGCTCCCATCATCAGTTAGCATCATCTTTTCCCAATACACTATAAGGAAAAAATGCATTCCCCAACATATTTTATTAATACAATGACATCAATCTATATAAGCACCAAGCAAAGAAAAACATTTCAAGCTCTGACCTATGGAACTTGTAATCTAAGTGTTGCCAGTAGGCAGGACAGCACTGAGAGGGGAGAAAAGGAAGAGGCAAGAAGCTATGGACTTAGAAGAGTGCACTCTGCTTAGGACAGAACTCTTAACATGGCTTATTTCCAAGTAAGTGTACATTAAATGGCAAGCTTAAGCACATTTACGTGGAAATAAGCCCACTGAACAATTGGACTTAATTCAGAGTAAACACATATATGCAAAGTACTTTTCAGGAAAAGGTGGGTTCTAAAGACACACTTCATGCCATTGCATTTCTTGAAGCAATTATTTGATGTCAGTGGTGAACTTTGGGCTTTCCCTCACCCATCTAATGAGGTGATAAAACACATGAGCTATTTATGAATAAACATAAGCAAAAGGGCAGATTGTCTCCGAATAAGAATGGTACTCACAGATACAAGATGCCTATCTAACTTTTTTGTGGTTGATGTTTCTTGACCCATATTGGAAAGTAAAAGAAAGGTTCATGTTCAGGAAATAAGTTGTTTGCAACAACAAAGACAGTGTTAACAGTGTTTTCTTGCTAATACATTCTCAAATCTAAGGGAAACGTATTTAGAACTGGTCATTTCTTACATAACCATTGAGTTCTTCCCTTTTCCTGAGACTTCAAATAAATATTTTCAAGTCAGAAGAATCTCCTTGTGAAATTGGCAGCACCCATTGTATAAACATCTAGGTCTTCAAATGCATATCAGCAAAATCAACATTTCGATGCAGAATCATGATGCTGAATTCTACATCTTTATTAGTAGATTTAAAAGGCACAGAGCCTACTGGGAATACTTTCCTGACATGGATATCTATCAAGTCCTTGTCTCTCTCTTGAGAGATCTGCTCTGTTGCACAGCACTAGTTGATGTGTTCAGCATTCAAGGATGATCACAGTTGGCATTCCTCAAACATACGAAGCTATCATAATCACCCAGATAATTCATTGGTCCATCTAGCTCTATTCTGACTGGGAATAACATCCCAGGATCTCAGGCAAGGTCTTTAGCACTTCTGCTGTCTTTTCACTAGAAATGCCAGAAATTCACAGTGGCATTCTCCACAGTTACACCCCTTTAAACCCAATTACAGCAAAGAGTAATTCTATTTAGAATTGCACTGTGAACCTAGGATCTTCAGAATGGACAGCATTCACTGTATCAAAGGTATGTTATAATACTTATTGCAAACTCTGGACAAGTATGCATGGGGAACACAGATGCGGCTTGAGTTCCCTGTAACAGTTCTGAGCAAAGATGCCATCTGAGGTTTAAAAACTGAGCTGCTTGTTAAATTTAAATTTATTGAAATCTGAGCCCTGTGGTGCAGAGTGGTAAAGCTACAGTACTAAGTCTGAGCTCTCTGCTCATGACCTGAGTTCGATCCTGGCGGAAGCTGGATTCAGGTAGCTGGCTCAAGGTGATTCAGCCTTCCAGGCTTCCAAGGTTGGTAAAATGAGTACCCAGCCTGCTGGGGGGAAAGTGTAGATGACTGAGGAAGGCAATGGCAAGCCACTCCATAAAAAGTCTGCCATGAAAACGTCGTGATGTGACATCACCCCAGAGTTGAAAATGACTGGTGCTTGCATAGGGGGCTACCTTTACCATTTTAGTTAACAAAAAAAGCTGTTGGCTATGTTGACGACTGCAGGGGCAGACTATGACCTATGCATCTAACTCTGCTAGGCAGGGTTTTGCTGTTGAATTTGCAGCCCAGAATGACATCCTTTGTCATTCTTTAGTGCATCTGGTTGTGGTTTCACATCTATTGCTTCTTTAGTAGTTCATTAAATATATTAATCACTTTCTGTACATAGAAATGTCCCCTGTACTCCCTGTGGACCAGGCCTGCTTCTCATTTTCAGCGTATCCCAGCAGCCCTGGCCCTTCATAATACAGTAATATCAGAATGCCTCTCATTTGTGCTCTGATGTTGCTTCCCAGTGTCTTTTGTTTGCTTTCCTCAGCTGTTGCAGTCAGATAGTTTTAAACATTTTCTTTCCAATAAACTGCACACCTTTTCCTCTTGTCATAGGGATAGGAATTTGATAAAGCCATTTTATACACAAAGCCCTCCTGGTTTCCCCACCCCAAAATGCAGAGACCTGCAAGCATGTAATTGTTGCAAGCACCTAATGGCATACACATGCATTAACTGAAACATGCATTAACTACTGCTGCTGCTGCTGCTGCTGCTGCTGCTGTTAGTACTACGATTACTATCATGCATCTTCTAGCGCTTATACTACAGTAAAACTCCATTTTCCATTCATGGTGTAAAAACTCTTTATTTTGTGTGTCTGACTAGTTGATGCAAATTGTCACATATACAGTTCTATGGCCCAAAGTAATAAATCTTGTTTTATCTTTTGGAAACAAGAACTTTTAGCAAGGCTGGTCCTAGGCCCTATTAAATTGCTCATGCATTTCTTATTAAAAGCAAAATGCTGCAATATTTAAAAAGATTTCAAATAACATACATGAAATAAGAATTTAACATGATTCTAATAACTCATTAAACCTATACAAAAATTTACTTACAGTAATCTTATAGACAACTAAGGCTCTGATGCAAACATTTTGCAGCAAAGGAAATGCCACTGAATTAGACCCCTAGCTCATCATATTCATTTAGATGAGAATTACCTCAATGACTAATGTTAACTGAATCCATACAAGAGTCAGATGTCACCCATCAACTCATCTCTAAAGGGTAGAAAAAGCTTTCCTGATATTTTTTTTCCCCCAGGGCAAAAAATAAAAGCTCACATAAAACGTGTAGTGGCCTATTTACATACCTGAGCTCCAGAAATCCTACTTATATGTTATGTCTTTCCTATTTACTTTATATCCATATCCAGCAACAGGCAGAATTATATTTCTTGCTATTATTTGAGCTATGTTCTTATTATTTGAGCTACATTTTACTGTGAGAATGCCAGGATTCCTATTTGCTGCTGTCCACCTTCTGTGGTGCTGATCCTACCTGAAAGCTTAACATGTCTGTAAATTTACAAGACAACCTGAGGTGATAAACAAGCCACATCAAAATACCATTTTTATCAAAATATCATTGTGTGAATTAATATCAGCGATAAGGCCCTGACCACTTCTGAGTTGGTTTCATGGATTAAGATTTAAAGCAAGGAGTAATGGAAGAGGGTTTACATACAATGTTCTCATTTACACTGATCAGCAGTCCAGTGATTTGAACTGGGAATTTCTAATTAAATGAAACTGAAATTGAATATCCACATTGTATGTGTCTGTAAAGTACTGCCATGTCACAGCCAACTTAATGGCAATCTCAGCAAGGGGCTTTCAAGACAAGTGATTAAGCAGAGCAGTTTGCCATTGCATTCCTCTGCAAAGTCTTCCTTGGTGGTCTTCCACCCAAGTATCAACGCCGCTTAGCTTCAGATAGCTGATGAAATCGGCCTATACTAAACCACCCCACATCTTCATTGCCACATTAATTTAGCTCTATTCAGTATGGATACCTAGTTTATGGATGTTGAAGTCAGATATATTTGAAAGTTTGGCAGAAGTGCCTTGACCATGAATTCACTGCATTCTGAGGCATTCATTTTCAGAGAAATTTGTGTTCACATCATTTTCATAACTCTTAAAATGTGTGTCTGTCTTCATCCTTATTACTGCATTTGATTCATTGGGCCTTCATTAGGTGAATTATAGATGTTTTACTTGTTTGTCCCATTTTTGAATTTATTAACACTTATTCATCCAGTTAAATAATGTGCCAATCACTGTGTGACAATCACTCATAATTGCCACAATAGCTAAATTGACTAGACATTAATTTATTGAGTTTTTGAGCCAAGTACATGAGCTGTAAATACTTAAGTATGACTTAAAGTGAAACTGGAACATACTTATAGTAAATAGAGTATCCATAGGTGATACACAGTTTAAATTTGACTGACAAATCCCAATAGCATCTGCCTCAGAAATTGCACAAGTACAAAGTAGTCCACAGACTATTCCTACCTTATACCCTATAGTCTGTTTGGGAGTATCAATCTAGGCACTGCTGTCACTGTTAACAGTATTTCTTCATTGCAATGTTACAGCAGTGGCATGGACTGAATGGCATGTACTGTCAGTGTATACATCTTTCTCCTCATTGTTATACCCACATCTGGTCACAACTGACATATAGCAAGCCTAACGTTATCTGTAGCTGTCTGTAGCTATATGCAGCATCTAAGGCTCTAACACTGGAGAAACAGGACAGCTTGTAACCACTCATACAATGTCCCTTGAATGTGATGTTATTTATTTATTTAATCCATTTTATGCTGCTTTTCTACCCAATCAGGGTCCCCAAGATGGTGAACATAAAAACATCAAAACATTTGCACAATTCAAAACAAACTTTAAAACTAGAAAATAATTTAATAAAACACATAAACAAACAATAGAATGTATGTTTTATATAAAATACCATGAAATTCCTAAATTGGTTAAATTAACTTGAATTCTTGATATCAGCCCCAATTCTATGAAATTAGTTCCAGTTCTTGGCATTCACTACCTTCCATCTGTTAACAGATGTATATCTTTCTCTATAACAACTTCAAGATTCCAGTTGTTAAAGGAGAGTCAGAACTCTGTTCACCCACTTGGGGATCCCTGTCATCAGCAACATATTACTTACTAACCTAAAGACATAAGTCTTTTTGCTCTACTGCACATTGTCCAAAAGGAGATTATGTGGCAAAAGCACAGCCTGAGTAATTTATATGTGTCTTCCCTCCTGTCATCACTTCCTCCAAGCAATCCCTCCAGTTTGTGGAGTGTTTGTTCTAGTTCCTTTTATTGGACTGAACGTTTAGGTTATGCAAGGATGTAAGTGCAAATGAGGGTTGTTTTCAGTAGCTCAGGATAAAAGGCACGGTGGGGAAAATTAGTAAGCAAAAATATCTTGCTGGAGGGATTGATTGGCAATGACATTTAAAGAGCAGAATAGAGGAAATCGAACAAAGGCAGCTGGTGTGAGGAATAATGACTGGCACCCTGAGCAAACAAAAAGGGGACTGCTGTGGTATGTAATGTGTTGTATCATTTTGAGATGTGTTATGCTGAGAAGATGCTGGAATGCTAATGGTGAGACAAAAATCTATCTCAAACTCATTCAACCTCCTCAGGCAATTTATTTCTTCAAAGAATTACTTTGTGGCCCTCTGTTCGCTGAAGAATAGGAAATGGTCCTAGTTAGAGACAGAGTCAGAAGTTACCTCAAAACAAGACAATTTGATTGGAGGAGCTACTCAAAATGCCTTAAGAGACATGCAAAGATTGACCTTTCTGTTATAGTCCTCGGGTCAGCAGCTAAATTATAACACTGGATTTTTGGCACTGGTGAGCAGATTAACCCATCTAAACTAATTCTACTTTTTAAGAGAGCTGTATTCCTTTTAAGGGAAGTAGCAGCTCCAATGTTATAACTGGAAGGTGGGAACTTTCTTGCAGGGGTCTGGAGCAGTGTAGATAGGTTTAATGTGGAGGCTAGGATCCATGAATGAAACAGGGGTACAGATCATTAATAACCTCCCCCCCCCAAAAAAAACCCCACATAATATTTTATTTCTTTATCTTATGTCATTGACAGATAACACTTGCAAAAATACTGGCACACATCTTATGTGTCTTTTGGTAACCTGGTAATGCCTCTGTGGATTATTCTAGATGGAGGGGGGAGAGAGCAATCAGTTGAAACCATGATTCAAACATGGATGAGGTGAACATGAAAGCTCACATTTGCAAAATTACCTTTAGAAATGCTGCTTATCAAACTTTTAGCTGTTCAGATATATACATCTTTTGACACAAATCAATACTTTAGTCCATATCTCTCCCATAACTAAATTAAAACTACTTTTTCAAGTATGTAATATTTTTAGTTTCACCCTCTACTTCTTGTGCAGGTAAGTCCTAACCACGCTGACATGCTTGGAACTTTAACCTTACATTCAATTGATGCATTACATTTGATGCTTCCTTGCCACATAAAAATTAAATGCACCACTTTAGGACCTTCAAAGGAGGTAAAGGCAATTCTATAAGTTATTTGGTTATTTTATATCATTGCTCTCCCTCATTCTTGCAAATGATTTTTTTTTCTTTCTCGGCCTCATATCCAGCACAACAGGCCTTCAGCATCCTGAATCATTGCTTCTGCTTTCTCTATAAGTAGCTGTTTTCCTTCTTTTCCAAAGGGATCTTTTTTATCATTAGAAAGCTGCACTCTAAATGTCAGAAAACAAAGAGGAAGAGAGAGAGAAGTCTGCCAAGCCTTATTAAAAAGGATTTGCAGACTGAGGGGGTGAGGGTGGGAGGGAGGGCGAAGGGAAGAATAATCAGCAGACCTCATTGATTTGTTGGGGAAAAGGCCACAGGTTTCATTGCATACAATTGTAGCAGAAGTAGTGCAGGATAGGGTGTAAATCCAGCACTGGGAGACCCACATGTCAGCTGATGTCCACCCCTCCACAGAGGTGAATGTACAGCCAGTTCCCTAAATGCTGCAGGGGCAGACCAGACTGATAACTGACTTTCAGGCCTGCACCTGGAAGCCCTGCTCTGTCCTGCCCTCAGCTGGCCCCAGTGCATGATTGACTGCCCAAGCCCAACCAAGTCTGGTTACCTCAGCCTTCTGCACCGCATAGCTGAAGGGAGAAATCCTTCCTGTTTACTTGGTACCCAACCCCACATCTGCAAAAGCAGCCCTGGCTAAATTCCAGGGGCTGTCACTTGTTGTTATTGTTGGTACTATTGATATGGTACTCCCAGTAAATTCCTGGAAATCCAAAGGAAGCTCCCTTAAGTTACATGGTAAAAGAAAGGCACACAATAAATCTAATACATAAATAATGTGAACATGTCACTGAGTATTAAAAAGAAGAAATGGTCACAAAGGTAGATTTAGGCTGAATATTATGTTAAGCTTTCTAACCAGCGAGAGTGTTTGGGGTCAGGAACCTGGAGTGTGATTTCAACTGTATTGCTACATTACTTCAAGGGAAAACCCAGAAGTGATGGTGGATAGCTCCAGGAATCACTGGAAACCCTCAAGTTTTATTCTATACCAGGGAGGGTGGGACTAGGAACTCTACTTTTAACTGAAAGAACAACTGAACGGTAAAAGAAGCTGTACAATCTCTATTGGGAAAAGTACACCACACATTCTAAAATTCTCAATTACAGAATGGGTTATAAAACATTCCCAATTATAGAATGGGTGAAAATTAACCAAGAATTAAAAAAAAAAATCTTCTGCCTTACCTATGTTTTTTACAAAGGAATATAAACGAACCAGTGTCATCCTTCATGCACATTGCTTTGATTGCTAGCTACTGGCCAGACAACAGAGCACATGAGGCGAATTACACATCACCTGTTGGACAGCCTGGTGGCACCAGTTATACAGTCACCTGAATTTTTCTGCCCTGTGGCGCAGAGTGGTAAAGCTGCAGTACTGCAGTCAAAACTCTTTGCTCACGACCTGAGTTTGATTCCAGTGGAAGCTGGTTCAGGTAGCCAGCTCGAGGTTGACTCAGCCTTCCATGGTTGGTAAAATGAGTACCCAGCTTGCTGGGGGGAAAGTGTAATGACCGAGGAAGGCAATGGCAAACCACCCCGTAAAAGGTCTGTCGTGAAAACGTTGTGAAAGCAGCGTCAGCCCAGAGTCGAAAACGACTGGTGCTTGCACAGGGGACCTTTCCTTCCTTGGGATTTTCTGATGTAAAGAAACCAAAATCAAAAGGGAGCTTCCCTCTAGAGGATCCTGAAGCAACTGCAATACACTGCATATGTTGGTATGGTATGTGTCTATATTATTCCCTTTCTCTATATATTCTGAACATTTAACAAAACAGATTAACAAAAGCCTTACAGAAAACCTGAGGTTTATTGACAGTTAGATCCTCACTGCCAGTCAATACAGTGGTCTCAGGTATCTCAGTTATGCTCGTTACATTATTTCAGTTTTTAGAATATTCTGTTTTCATACTGCATCTCAAGGGAGGTAATCAGATTCAGTTTTTTATTACTATAATAATAATCATCAGTTTTCACCTGATTGTAAATACTGAAGTCTGTTGGTTGAACTCATATTCAATAGGCATTTTTTGTATTAAACAGCATGTGGAGTCCAATACACTTTGACTGCAGCCCTGTACACACGGTGCCCAAATCTAATAGATTTCTATGTCTTACTTTTGCGGGATTGCAGCCTATGGAAACATGATTGCAGTTGCTTTTATGGCACTCCTGGGATCAACAAGCATAATACATAAAATTTACATAGTATCGTACAACTGAGCTCAAGGAAGTTTAATTACAAAACTGCATTTTAATTGATTACCAGTGGAATAAATTGCAACAGTGCCATCCTGAGAAATAGCGACCAATGTACGTTCATCAACAGATAATCTTTTTTTTATTCAACAAGGAATAATGGTTTAATTGCAATTCATTTTAATTTGTAATTGAAAATATTAACGTGTGCCTATTACACCTTTCATCTGCAAAGTGATTTTAAAACTGAAAAAGGCATTAACGTGTTGCAAAGAGAATACATGGAAGATGTTACATTAATTCTTCCATGTTAGTTATAGTTTAATTGTGATTGCATTTGCAGTTGGGCAGTCTAGCCAGATTTCAAACTGAGAAAAGAATGCATGTGTACAGAATCATCTAGTCCAATTGTGCAATAAAAAAAGTCTGGTTCTAAAGGCAAGTGGTACCCTGTAATTAGTTTTATTTAGAGCAGTATGAAGGATGTGTTGTTTCTGTTTGATTTCCTTTAATATCATATTTAATAGAACATGATATTGTACCTCATAATTCATTTTACAGAAAACTGATTTATTTTTGATTTGGAGTTATTTTGTATACTCTGCACAACTGACTTTTAGACCTTGTACTTAGATTTCAACATTATGTTGATCTTGTCTATGGGAACTGTATGGACATGTCATGGTTGTAATTGTAAGCATTAAAGTTTTTTTTTTAACTTGAAAGGGATTAAGTGACCTAATGCCTTGTGTGAAAGGAAGGCAGCATAGACAACTTCCTCAGTAGTCTATACAATTCAGGCCCTCATGCATCTCAAGCAAACATATGCATTGCATTTGAGGTATTCAGACTAGAGTTGCCACTAAATTTGCTTCATGTGAAATTTCAAAACAAATTTGGGGACCCCCTCTCCCAAGTGGCAAATATCTGAGGAATTTCACAGAAGCAAAAAGTTTTCAATCAGCCTTGAAACTTTTTTCAGAGGGCTACCATATTTCCTGTATACAGATAGCCAAACAAGTCACACACTACAGGGAAAAGCAAAATCTTCCCTCCTACATGTGCCTGATCTGAGCCAAATGTTACCATGTTTCTGTGTATTTGCTGATGTTCAGAACTCTGATCAACTGCCACTGTGCCAGTACCATTTTATAAGCCACCCCCCCCCCCCCAGCAATAGTGAGCTTGTCACACACAGTAAATAAGATTTGACTATGTGGAGAAGGATGTCACTGAGGTCAAGAAAGCTAATACGTAGTGAGAACAATGCTTATGTAGGAAGCATTATCTCTCTTTTATATGACACATATTTTCCCTCAATGAATCTGACTGGTAACATGTTGACATCACAGCTGATAGATCATGGAATGCCAGTTTGGAAGAGGAAAAGGTGCTGAAGCTGCATCAGTTTAGGACTGTGAAGGAATTCACTAGAGAAAGCTGTCACTGCCACCTGGATACCTGGGGGTGTGTTCCTTGAATGTGCATCAAGGAATTCCTCGTGTCTGCTGCAAAAAATTGGACACCCCCCCAAATCACCAAAAGAAGGACATGGGGGGGGGAGGGCAGATAAAATGTTTTCCATTGCTTTCCTCTGGACTTCCTTGGTGGTCTCCCATCCAAGTACTAATCAGAGCCAGCCCTGCTTAGTTTCTGAGATTTGAAGAAATCAGACTAGTCTGGGCCATCTAGGTGAGGGCATTAGACTATGTGCCTAGACATCTAGACTACAGTTGCTATGTTAAAATTGATATTCATCCATGGGTGTTGTTGAATATTTATTTGTTACTACATTTTTTATTGCTCTCATCTTCTAAAGAAACTCATAGCAGCATGCACGGCTTCTCTTTATCCTCACAAAAACCCTGTGCTGTAGGTTAGACTGAGGATGTTACTGCCCAAGTTGCCCATGAACTTCATGACAGATGCTTATATTGTGTTTATATATATGGTCTTTTAGGTAACTCATCACTATGGAAATATCATTTATATCATTTTATGAATACCATTTTCTATCATTTTATACTTTATTGATTTATTTGAACATTTGTCATTTCTTTTTAAAAACTTTTAAACTCTACATGCGAAATTGTCACACTTGGGCAAAAAAAGCACATTGTCACAAGCTACTTTCAGATCTCCATCCTTCAGTTCCATCTCACTGTCACTAGTCACTGAAGACCCATGAAAATATAATTTTGGACTTTTGTTCTTGTACTGATTCATTTCTCATTTGTGGCACTGATTATCAAGGCTTATTGCCATATAGTTGCTAACAAGTATGCCAGAATGGGATCTTGCATGAGTCTTTGAAGGTTGTTCTTGACTGGAGAACTCTGTTTTAAAATTCTGAGAAATGAAGTAGCTGATATATCGGCACGTACGTGGTTCCATGTTCACCACAGAAAGGTGGGAAGTGGGAACACATTCAGGGAAGGAGTAGAAAGCAAAAGAATGACTACCTCCTCCCCTGACGCTAGTCGTACTCTCAAAGGGCTGTCTGTCTGCGGCTGGACCCTTTGACTTTTGAAGCCAAGCTTCGGAGAGAAAAGAAAACCTCATCTGCATTTGCAGGCTGGGGTTGAGGGGGGGAAATTAAATTACTGTATGGCATTGTGTGTAGAATAGCCAGGAGATCCTTAGATTGTCTGAATGAGGAAATGTTAAACAATCCTCTACATTCTGCTTGTTGATTTTGCCTCTAGCTCCTGTTATGAGAGAAATCTTATGAAAAAAATCGAGGGTTGGGAACTCCTATGGGGTCCCTTGTAACACCCATCATGAGAGTTCATTAAATTGTTCTTGATACAAGAGCTCCTTGCTTTATTTATAATTGGAAAACAAAAAATCATTGGCCTTGAGGATAAAGGTAATTCATGGTACAAAAAAAAAAAATCATAGAACAGGTTCTACACTACTATGAATGAACCATGTTTGTTCAGACATAATATTGGCATCACATTTTGAAAAGAAATAACTCAGCAAAGCAATCGGAGCGTACATACATGGCAAGAAAAGGAAATGTCTACCAGTTTCCCCAATGATTTAGGTATAGAAAAGGGAGGCAGAGGTTTTGCTTAGTACAGAGTTCTAGATTAATTGTGAGAGATCCAGCTCTTGTCCCTCCATTACATGTTTTATTGGTGAAATATTAAGGGGAAGGGGAAAGAGGGGAAGTTCCACATTGCCTAACAGTGAAACTCTGCATTTTATAATTATAGAGAACAAAATGCTGAAAGCTCTTGATTAAAGAAAAAATGGGAATAACTGCAGTTGAATGGTGTGGACTGACTTTCATGGGTCATCTAGGATAAAGTGTTCTAGATAAAACCTAACTGTAATGTGAAACTAGTCAAAATTGCTTTTTCATTACATCGAAGAGGGTAGGAGAGATAGTTTGCTTTTGATTTATCATGGGGAGCACAATATCAGTTCTGTGTTGATTACTTCAGGATAATTAGGGACACAGAATTATAAAATCACAGAGCTGGGAAGCCCTGGACCAATCAAACCAAATCAACCACTGTATACAATGATACTATCTGACCTTCTGATCTGCTCATGATGATATCATTACTTACCTGGCCACAAATTAGTAAAGCTTGGGAAATCAACAATAATGATCTTGAAACTAAGAATATTCAGAAACTTGTTTGTGGCTAGAATATCCTCTTAAGAGCTCTGCTTTTGCAGGAAATAGCCAATTTCCCTTGTCTTTATAACAACATAGTATTCCTGGTTTTGTCTGGTTTTGACTCTGCCATATATTTGCTTTGCATCTAGCAAGCCAAGTATTTCCCTCTCTTTGTCAGAAAACTGCAATGCAATTGTATCTGTCAAAGATGTTCATTTCTGATTTGTCTTCTGACCTAAAGTCATACTCCTTTGAGTTTCTTGTGTTCATCTGCCTGTTATAAGCACAATTTGAATCCACCATTTGGAAACTGCAGCAGTAACCTCTTAACAAGAATCACAGAATGGATGTGTTTCATTTTTTTCCTTTTACTAATAATATGCTGTAACATACAGAAAGAAATCTGTATAGCTAACAGTGATTCTTTTGTGATGAATCATAAGAACAGGGACAAAGTGGCAAAAGAAATGGAAGCTCCACTTTGGGACCAGTGTTGATGATCAACATCTAGCCTCCAAAGATCCAAATTCAATTAATGGTTTCCACATATTTAATGTCTATTGGGACTAACAATCCTATGATATCAAATCAACCCTGAGATGGCAGCATGTATTCACAAAGACCAAAATAGGACACCATTTTCCCATTTTTGACTGCAGATTTTTTTTTATTTCTCCTGTACTCTTCATGGCCCATAATCTTGATGTTACAAAGCTAAACATTACTTCAGCTTCCACCCTGTCAGAATAATATGAAAACCAAATATCATGAGGATTTCTGGAATAATGTTCTGTACAAAAGTTTTTATAAAAGGGACTGCAAATACATATTAATTCTCAGAAAAACTTGCTTTTCCAAACAAACGTCTAAGAAAAACCGCTTAGGAGCAGACCTCCCATCTTGCTTTCATTATTGATTACATTCCTAGTTTTAGATCTGACCTGGTCATTCAGATAGTGGCGAGTTACTTAGCTTTTGAGGGTTTTTAAACAAACATTGCTGCATGGCTACCAAAATACATAGAATAATTCATTCATCCCTTTACCTTTTCAGCTGTGCAATTGCCACACAGCTATTCTATGATAAAATCACATGCTACAAACTCTCAAAACTATGAGGGGAAATACTGGGGAAGAGAACGGTAAAGACACTGCAGTGAGAAGGGAAAAACAGTTAATGAAACCTTCAGATAAAGAAACCATAGATATTTGGGAATGGGAGGAGAGTCTCATATAGAATCTTATTAGTATCCAGATCTTGATGGAGAGTTTTAATTTTAAACCATCAACCACTACATGAGTTCCATACTTCAGAATGATAATCAAACAGTATAAAAGAAGAAGAAAAAGCAAAGAGAGGCAAAAGTTGGCCTATGGATAGGTCTTACTTACAGGTGTAGGTCATTTCAAAGCTGTCACTAATATTCACAATGTCAATTTGGGGAGACAGCTTGGGGGGCTCTGTAAACTGAGACAATGCAGACATAAAAGCCGCATGTTCCTGGGATTGTTGAGTAGGAAATAATCCCCCTGGAAAAGGAAGGAAAGAAAGAAGGCGATTGGTGGGGGGATTGGAAATTTACATTACACAGACATTTTCAACTCTACTTTAGCACAATGGAACCTTCTACCTTAGCACCCAAAATTTCTCAAAACACTTTCCCAGAAAGGTTTATCGTAGCATTGTTCTGTTGCAGCAAAAGTAAGACATGATCCTTTATTACCTTAAAGACTAATGAATACATTGTGGCATCATTTTTCATGAAGTAGCCCCTCCATTAGATTTGATAAATGGAACATATGAAATGGGTTTTGTAATTCTGTGCAGTGTGTTTATTATATAACACACAACACTGGATCACCGGTTCATCTTACTGTAATCATGAATGAAGAATTGGGATCATTGGCCTTGGGCCTCACTTCCTGGCTGGACTTCATGGGTTAAAGGTGTTAAGGGAAAGAGACTGGCAATCTTTTTAAACCTACCCAAGGAAGATTAGCATTTCCCCCCTTTATGCATGATCTGACTATGCCACATTTGCCCATGTCAAACAGTTGTTTACTCAACAAGTTGTTGTCCAAGTAAAAGGTGATGAGCAAAGGTGTTATTGTTTAAGCTACACCTGGCTTTAGACACGGGGAGAGAGTAATGACAAAACTGATTGCATAGATAGGTTCACTTTGTCCAGCAAAGCATGTTCAGTTCAAGAGCAATAGTAGCTATGCCAAGAATTCTATTCAGATTATGTCAAGGCCACCCAGAAAGCTGACTGCTGGGGGTGCTTAGTGGACTGGTGTAATTATTGGTGTAATTTTAAAAAAAAGATAAACACTTCAAGAGTTGCACAGTGGGGCCAATTTTGGGGTTATACTTTTGAAATCAATTTGAGGTGTATTTCATTGTACATTTGAGTCTGGTAGAGAAGCACCTTTGATATGTGCAAATGAGGTATAGAGTTTGTGGGTGGGTAGAACAAACATTATTATTATTATTATTTATTATTCTTTTCTCCTATTCCAAGAAAGCGAAAACATTAAGAGTAGTTTAGCACTAAGAAGAATACTTCCTTCACGTTCAACAGTGTACATAACCCTGCTGCTCTAGACAAGAGATTGTGCACCAAAAGGTGGTGGGGGGGATCACATATAGGCATCCGTTGTTGCCAAGGAAGGCACAAGAAATGGCAGTCTGCATATTTCCCCGTTTCCCTTTAGTTTCACAGCGAGATGCGAAAGAAATATGGAAAACGAGGACGCAAGCGAGAGAACGTAAACTGCAATAAAAGCGTCGATCCTGCCAGTGGGGCTAGCCCCTGCTGCCCCGGAGTTGCGTTTACTCCACGGACGAGGAACCAGCAACTGGCATTGCAAAAAGATAGGCGTAAAGGAGGAGGGGGAGAGGGGGAAATGCAGGGCTGAAAAGCAAATGTTACCAATTATGTACGAGGAAAAGCCAGGGAGGGGGAATACGAATTGCTGATGGAAGAAGGCTAACGCGAAGGAAATGGCAGGAAAGCAAGTGGATGGCACGGCAAGGAACTGACTGCTCCGTCTTGCCTGGCATCGCTGGGCTTTTGCTTAACAGCAACAACAAAGGCGCGAGGGAACTGCTTTCCCTGTCAGGTATCTCCACCTACAGACATGTGAGACCATTCCGGGAAAGAAAGGCAACGTGTCTTTCACTCGAAGCCCCCTGCAAACGAAGCGACGAGTCCCATATCAAGGAATTTCCCGGGAAGAGCAATTTTGGCTTCCTCCATTTCAGCAGCACTCGGAGAGCAGGCAGCTCTCTCCCCCCGCACCTCCGTCCGTCCCCCCACCCCCCAAGGAGGAATAGATACAACCCCTATCCCCTCCACACCGCGAGTCCATGCCAGGCACATCCATATTCTTTCTTCGGGAGTGGAGGCGAGGGATGGGTTCGACCAGACACGCACACGCACCCGGTACCCGCCAGGGAAAGGCACTGCTAAGAGGAAGGAAGGCGCTTCGCACTCACCTATCTGGATGTTGCTGGGGAAATTGACCCCCAACACTGCCCCTAGGAAACTGGTGCAGAAGAAGGCAAAAATGTGCTGCATATTCCCTTTTGCATTGGCGAGAAAGAAGCCCAGGTCCAAGCATAGATTTTGGTATTTTCCTCTCCGCTGGTTTGTTGCTTTTGGGGCGTCCTCTCTTCCGTCTATTGTGCGGTGTATGTGTGTCTCTTTCTCTTGGAATCCAGCGCTTAGATCGCTGCCTTAACACCAACTGACAGCAGGATTAACTGAGCTCTGAGACAGAGAGAGAGAGAGAGAGAGAGAGAGAGAGAGAGAGAGAGAGAGAGAGAGAGAAACCCTTTCTCATCCACAGCCCCCTCCTCTCCCTCACTCACACATGCACACTGTCTCTCTCCCCCCTCTTACATACCGAGTACTCTTCCATCAAGCTCATTTTCCTCTCATTGCTGTATCTCATCACAGCTCTCCCGCTCTCTTTCTCTCTTTTTTTTGTATTTTCTCTGCTTCACCATGTGCTGACCCCACCCCCCCTCCTCCAAAATCCTTCCCCACAATGCCTTTGGTAGCGTCTGGCAAGACCACTGGTGCCTAGGTATTAATCCCTAAGTAGCAAAGTTCTATTGAGAAAGGGCTCTACTCTTTGGTCATCCAAGAAGGGTGCCTTGGCTTGAAGGATCTGAGGGCTGTGAGCTCAGTGCCCCTTGCCACAGTCCAGATGGGAAGGGGGGATTGCTCAATGGAGGGGGAAAATTCAAAACAGAAGGTCAAAAAAGATGTTTAGGGGCAGGGGGGAGAGCCTCCCCCAGTCCTTTCCAGGTTTTCTTTCCTCTTTTCCTGTCCATAATTAAGCTGCCCTTCCCATTTGGGTTTCTTCAGAGGTGTTAATTCCTTGACTCATTGTGAAGGAATTTGCACTATATAAGGGGCAGGAGAAAGCCAACTGCAAAGGGTTATACATCCCTTTGCCTTAATAATAAAGTGTGTGCGCACACGTGTGCATGCGCACATACCAAAGAGAGAGAGAGAGAGAGAGGCTATGGGGAAAAGAGGCAGTCATTTTGCAGTGATGGTCACCAAAGTTCAAGCGGTATTACAGTTAACAGCTTTGCTTCCCACTCTCCACATCCCTTCTGGGATTTGGAAACATTTAGGGCACAAGCATTTATTTGGTAAATGCAAATTCAGAATGGAGGAGGAGGGCACAGTTCAACAGCTGTTATTTATTATTTGTATTAGTATGAGTGGGAACCAGACTTTCAAGTCAAGAGCAGGGTCCTAGCAGCCCTGGTCTTTGGTTGTCTGAAAAATGCTGGAGCGTGTGCCAATACTTCTACTGGTGGGTTGTCATTAATTATGATATTCGTATCTCTGGCTGTATTTATGTCTATATCTCATCCTCCGCCATGAATCTAGGGACATACTTTTAACATTTAAAGCAGATGACTAAAATGCTTCTGAAGTGGTGCTGTGTTAGTCTTCTGTTTAATTTGAATAAAAAGAAAAGCACACACACAAACATAATCACATATTCTAGTGGGACCTGGAAACAAGAATCTACAATGGGGCATTGCATATGAAGAGGCAGGGATATTCTGGTAAGAGCAGCTTTGCTAAATAGAGGGAGAGGTCACTAGAGGGAGGCAGGTTCAGTACATACCCTAATAAGTATTTCTGACAGTGTCACATAGTTTCCAGTGGCACTTTAGAGGCCAACAAAATTTGGTGGGGGGGGGCATAAGCTTTCAAGAGTCAAAGCTTCCTTTATCAAATATGAGTTGGAATGGAAATATCTGAGTCAAGGTGTCAAAAGGTGGGAGGGGTGCTACAAAGAAAGAACTTGGGATGCAAAGGGACAATGTAAGTAGTAATTACCTTGATTAGAGGAGAGGGAAAACGTTTGAGAACAGAAAATTAGCATTGGTAGTAAGATAAGAATCCTTTTTCTATTCAGGCCTGGGGGGTTCATTATTCAGAGTTTGGGAATGAACTCAAGTTCATTCAACTTCACACAAAGAGCCAGTTTGGTGTAGTGGTTTGATGTAGTGTACTATAGTGGTTAAGACTCAAGAGTGGTGGACTCTAATCTGGAAAACTGAGTTTGATTCTCTACTCCTCCACGTGTAGCCAGCTGGGTAATCTTGGGCACTCCCAGTTTTCTCAGAGCTGTTCTCTCAAGAGCAGTTCTCCCAGACCTCTCTCAGCCCCACCTACCTCACAACATGTCTGTTGTGGGGAAAGGAAGAGAAGGAGATTGTAAACTGTTCTGAGACTCTGAGTGAAGGGTAGGATATAAATTCAACTCCTCCTCCTCCACAATCTCACATTGTAATCACCTCCTGAAGGTTCTCTGTTTGAGGATTGCCACTCCTCAAACAAGGATATAGGATTCTTATCTCACTACAGATGGAAAATATTTAATTAATTTATTGTTTATATCCTACTTTTTCCCATTCAGAATTCAAAAGTGGGGAGGAAAAAAGCAAAAGCAAACTAGGCCTGTATTTTTTTCATTTTATTCATATTTACTATTATATTAGTACTTTCCATTTAAGTTTCTATGCAACACAGGTGAAAATACAGTAACCTCTGTTAGACTTCATTTATCTAAATGTTAAATTCTCATATCTAACCTGAGGGGCTTAAAATACAAATGTGCAGGTCACAATAGAAATTCTTTCTGCAGAGTTGACAGTTCTGTGACAAAACTTACACACTTTTAATCTGAGCTGCATTCTCTACTAGGAATGAGCATGGACTGGGAAAATATGGTTTGGGTCATGGTTTATGGCATCCCCAGCTCACAAACCACCAACCATCATGAACTTTTTGATGCTAAATAAACTGGTTCAGCTCGTGATGCAGTAGAATGCCCCCCAGCATGCTAGAAACACCAAACTTGTAGGGAAACTCCAGATGACTCTCTTATACTTGCCATCCAAGTTTAGTGATGATTAGATTTACAGGAGCCATGTTATGACTTTGCCCCCCCCCCCCAAGAAAGTGCACCCAGGAAAGTTCATTCTGAGAAATGACAGGTACAGGAGTGTATAGGATGAACCCTAGAAGCATCATACTCACAGGGGACCTCCTCTAATCCTCCTATACATGTCTTCCAAGTTTTATGCAGATCGGACTGGGGGGGGGGTCTGAGTTATGCACCCCAAAAGATGCCCCCAGGAAAAACGTCAGGTTCAAAAGTGTATAGAATAGACCCTCTTGCAAACTACATATACCAGATTCAAAGGGAACCTCACCCTGCCATCTGTTCCTTTATAATCTCTCATAGTTGGGGGCAGATTACATTTTTGGGGTTCCAGTTACAGACACTCAAAAAAAGTCTCACCGGCATTCTCTCTGGAAAAGATCGCTGCAGTTACAAGAGTCTATGAAATGGTTCAGGAACAAGCCAGTGATACCAAACCCTCAGAGAAACTTTTCCTGGGCAGACCCACTTGTGGCAATGCAAGTACCCCTCCCTGTGTTTGCAGCCCCCTCAAGACTCCAAAAGCAGATTTTGAATGGCAGAAAGACAGATGTACAGGAGTTCCAAAAGGGGCTCTCCAAAGTAACCCACAACAACTTGGCAGGAACCCCAGCCACACAAGACAAGCAATGGAAGCATGCCCACAACTCTCATAGCCCCCTGAGGCTGAAACACACAGGTCTAGAGCACATACATCAACCAGGGGGTATCCTTGTACTCTACAGAGGAATGGCAACACATGTCAAGCTGGCCAGATCCAAATCTCCAGAGGCAGATTTGAACAACAGAAAGGCTGGCATGACAAGAGTTCTAACAGTAGTTCCCAAAAGTCACCCCATGACAGCTTGGTAGACACCCCAGCTGCACCAGATAAGCAAGGGAAACATGCCTACAATTCTCTAAACTTGCCTTCCCCCAAAAGGGCTGACACACAGAGGTCCAGAGCACACGCAGCAACCATTGTGTATTCTTCTACCTTGCAGAAAAAATAGAAACACATGTTGAGCATGCCAAGTGTCCAATTCTCAAGTGGGAAGTACAAAGGATACTCTGTAAGAATGTAGCAAAAAGAATTGAATTCTGAGTAGCACAAACACTCTGTCATAATAAATGCACTTTAAAGGTACAGTGACACATATACAAATTTCACATAAATTTCACATACATTTCATCCAAAAGTCCCAGTCCACGCTACCAGCTTGAAAATTGAAAGGAGGCGCTGCCTGCAAACATGGTTAGACTGGGTCCCAACTAATGAATTATCACAAGTAAATCGGAGAAGCTAGTTGCAGTTCAGTGCATGGAAGTGATGATTGATAAAGGCGTGGCCGAAACCGGTCTTTTACAATGAATTATTTCTTGGTAAGGGATGCTACCAGCTTGAAAGCTGAAAGGAGGCACTTCCTGCAAACATGGTTAGATTGGTTTCCAACTAACGATTGTCGCAAGTAAATTGGAGAAGCTAGTCGCAATTCAGTGTGCGGAAGTGATGATTGATAAAGGCGTGGCTGAAACTGGTCTCCTACAATGAATTATTTCTTCTCCTTATCAACTCTACAGCATTGAAAACTTGAAGTACAAGTACAAGTATTTGGACTGAGTTATTTTTTGTGGACTGGGACTTTTGGATGAAATTTATGTGAAATTTGTATGTGTGTCACTGTACCTTTAAAGTGCATTTATTATAAGAGAGTGTTTGTGCTACTCGAAATTCAATTATTTTTGCTACAATTCCCAGGTGGGGGCAGGAGATCCCCCAGTTGGAGGCCCTCCCCCTGCTTCAGGGTCATCACAAAGGGGGGGGGAATTCCCTTTGGAGAATGATTCCCATAGGGAATAATGAAAAATTGATCTGCAGGTATCTGAGGCTCTGAGGGGGCTATGTTTTGAGGAAGAAGCACCAAATTTTCAGCATAGCATCCAGTGCCTCTTCTCAAAGTACTCTTCAGGTTTCAAAAGGATTGGACTAGGGTGTCCAGTTCTATGAGCCACAAAAGAAGGTGCCCCTACCCTTCATTATTTCCAAAGGAGGGAAGGCATTTAAAAGGTGTGTGGTCCCTTGAAATGCAATTGCCAGGACTTCTGGTTTTGGTGACCTAATCTAGGCAGCAACTTTCTAATCGGGCGGCAGAGGGGTCCCCCATTTGTGGGGCTCAAGTCTGGGGCCCAGGAAGGGTCCGAGAAGGTGGGCAGCTTGACGCTGAGGATCGGGAAGGTCAGCAGCGGCTGGCTTCTGACCCCGACATTGCTGCGAGCCTTGCTGTCCCAATTGCCATTTTTAAATGGCATCAGGGTTGGCTGACAGACTCTTTTTTTTGTCCCCCAACAAGTTCTTCTGCATGACCAGTCTGATTTCTTCTACCTCTGGGATGGACTTCTGTTTTTATATTTAATCTAACTAAGATCAGTGGGAAGACGGGAGTTGGAGAGTGGAAAGTCGAACGGAGCGCAGACAGAGGCAAGTACGAAGAGAATGAGGGGTGGGGAATGATCGGCTCTCTCTTTTTCTTTTTTAAGGCTTCCAAAAGTCTGGTGCCTATTCTGGCAGTTTCCCTAAGGACATATTGTGAAATTGGGACTATTTCATACCAGCTTCTTAATTTAAACTGACCCCTGAATTGAACTAAGCTGTTCTGAACTTTCTCGGGGGGAGGAAGACCTTACACTACACTACACTACACTACACCAGTTTGGTGTAGTGGTTAAGTGTGTGGACTCTTATCTGGGAGAACCGGGTTTGATTCCCCACTCCTCCACTTGCACCTGCTGGAATGGCCTTGGGTCAGCCATAGCCCTGGCAGAGGTTGTCCTTGAAAGGGCAGCTGCTGTAAGAGCTCTCTTTGCTCCACCCACCTCACAGGGTGTCTGTTGTGGGGGAGGAAGGTAAAGGAGATTGTGAGCCGCTCTGAGACTCTTCGGAGTGGAGGGCGGGATATAAATCCAATATCTTCTTCTTCTTCTTATGGTTGAACAACAAAAGATGGGATGGCTAGTAGCAAGTCGATGTGGAGAAGACTAGTCGCTGTAAGAACTTTGATCTCAGACTGTTGCTAATGAATGTCTTATACAGCTGACATCTATTGGAGACAATATAATTTTGAATAAAACTTTGCTGGTCTTAAAGATACAAAAAAGATAAGAACCTTATGACTTTGCTGAAGGGGAGCATTCTGAATAAATTTTTGCTGGTCTTGAAGATTTATTCTGGGTCTCAGATGGTTTGTGCAGTGGATTATAAAATGCAGCTATATTGTTGTCGGCTAGAAGAATAGCTGTGAAGTTTACAAGTGGATTACGAAATTTTTGATGGTGGATATGACCCTTAGCATTTTGTTTTTTTCTTAGTTTGTTTTTGGATTACAAGTGAATTACAAAATATTGGATGGCTGCTATGACCCTTAGCATTCTTGTTTTTCCTTAACTTCTTATTGGATTATAAAGAGTTGGCTGACTGAAGGTAATTTTTGCATCCCTTTTAATTTTTTGAATTTTGGTTTACTTTTTTTAATTGTTTGCTCTTTTTATATTTCTAGGATGATTTATCTATAAATATATGGTTGGAATATTTTTTTTCTTATTTTAAATTTCTCCTCATTTGTTTTCGTATGGTGGACTTTTTCCTTTGTTGTTATTTTGCTGGAAATATAGGGATCTTTTTTTTGTTATTCTTCCTTGGTTATTTTTAATTTTTTTTCAGTGGAGACTATACAAATTGGGCATCCAGCCTTGGATTACAATTTATATCGTGGAGCATTTGGATCTATTTGGCAAGTCCCAGAGTGGATTAACTATCTATCCTTGAGCGTGCACTATAGTGAACTGTTTCTGTGAGCTTAATTGTTTAGGCTTGGTGATACTAATGGTGGTTGTAGTAAAAAGTTTTATTTAGCATAGAGTTTATTGCTGTTTGAAGTTGGATATATTGTTGATATAAACAAGAAGGTCTTGTTCTCAAACAAACCATTATCTTCACATAATATTGATACTACTTGCTAAATATTGGGTTAGTTGATACAAATAGGAACATTGTGTTCCAAACAGGCCTGCTTAGGGGAAATATTTAGAGTTTGGGAGTGTGAGTGCAAATATATTAATAAGGATGGACAATATAGCTGCTGTTGATTTTAAAGAGGCTTAAAGAAAAAAGAGAACCGAGAAGATAAACCACTGACTCCTTCACCCAGTTTTTCATCTGGCCTTGGGAAATTTACACCTGCAATTATGAAGGGGGACATGAAAGAAATGTAAAACACTCTCTTAACTGCCATAGCACAACTGACGGGCAAGGTAGATAGCATAGGAGAGCAGATGGCAGAAATTAAACAAGAACTCCAAGAGAATAGAAAGCAAACGGTAGAGACCAATAAAGCTTTAAAGATTCTTGATGCACAGGTGACGGAGAACACCCAAAAGGTGGAGCAACTGGAAAAAAAGCAGAAACTATATGATAGTAGAATTCTTCAGTTAGAGATGGATAGAGCAGCCTATATGCTGCAGTTTCAAAATGTACCAGAAAAAAAATCTGAAAATCTACAGAAAATATTAAGCAAAGCTTTGTCAGAAATTCTAAAGGTGGCACCTGATAAGATGGAGGAGGACTTTGATCAAGTTAAGCGGGTTCCATCAAATTTCACAAGATGGAACAAATTACCT
Organism: Heteronotia binoei; assembly: GCF_032191835.1. Classification (NCBI taxonomy): domain Eukaryota; kingdom Metazoa; phylum Chordata; class Lepidosauria; order Squamata; family Gekkonidae; genus Heteronotia; species Heteronotia binoei. The sequence goes on from NC_083227.1 coordinate 121,806,401, forward strand.
AGCGAAATCCATTTGAAGCTAACAAGGAAAAAGACCAGAGATGATATTTTGAAACAAACGAGGGACAAAACAGTGATGATAGCAGGAAATACAGTGAAAATTTTGAGGGAGGTACCATGGCCAATCAGACAAAAGAGAAGAGAATATCAAACATTGACAAACTTTCTGAGAGAAAGAGAAATACTATATATATGGCTAATGCCGGAAGGCCTACTTTTTACATATAAAGAGAACAGATACAGAATAAACTCTGTTTTTAAAGTCAAAAATTTTCTGGAGAAAATTGAAAAAAAAAGAGGGGAAGAAGAAGAAGGTTGGTGAAGAGGAAAAAGAGGAAGTTTCAGATGAAGACGACTCAAGTGGAGCAAGTGGACCAAGAAAATACTCAACAAGACTGCAGACCAAAAAAGATAAAAAAGATAATGATTAGAAAAATCCATAATGGCATCAATAGTCTCTGTTAATGTTAACAGACTTAATTCTCCTATAAAAAGGAGAAAGACTTTCAAATATCTAGCAAAATTGGAAATGGATATAATTTGTTTACAAGACACTCACATTTTGGCAAAAGATAAACATCTTTTGAGAAACAAGAAACTTGACAATCTGTTTCTAGCAGCAGATACAAATAAAAAAGAAAAGGGCCCTGGCAATGTATATCAAGGACAAACTTAACCCACAGTTGCAGTATGCTTCAGAAGATGGAAGAATCTTACTAGTGGAAATAATGGTGGATAACAAAAAAAAATTATTGGCAAATATCTATGCCCCGAATGAGCATCAAGAAAGATTTTTTAAAGACCTACATTTTAGGTTAGTAAATCTGGACTATGCAGGGTAGTGTCTAGTAGGAGACTTTAATGCAGTCTGTGACAGACAACTGGATAAAAAAAAAAAGCATATTAAAGTTAAAGGTTTTCAATTATCAATAAGCTTCTGGAAGCTTGCAGAAGAATTGGAGTTGGCTGATGCATGGAGGACAAGATATCCAAATTCAAGAGACTTTACATACTGTTCTGCCAGTCACCAAACGTGGTCAAGAATTGATATGTGCTGGTTGTCCACAGATCTGGTGAAAGACCTAGTCAAGATGGAAATCCAACCAAGAGTTATATCAGATCATAATCCTGTAATGATAAAACTCAAGGCTACTCAATGAGAAGAACCTGGAGGTTAAATACTTTAATTCTAAAAGATAAAGATTTTCTTCAAGAAACTAAAGCAGAAATGGAATCCTTTTTCAAACAGAATATAACTCAAGATGTCAAGATGCAAGTGGTCTGAGATATAACCAAAGCATATTATAGGGGACTTGCAATTAGATTTAGTGCCAAGAAAAAGAAAGAAAGAACTGAAAACTTCCAAAAGCTAGTGTTGCAAGCAGGGGAAACTGAAAAGAATTTAAAAACACAACCTACAAAACAAGAGTTTCAAAATAAAGTTAAAAAAATACAGCATCAACTCAACCTACTACTTGCAGAGGAAATGGAGAAAAAATTAAGATTTGCTAGACAGAATTTCTTTGAACATGCAAACAAACCAGGAAGATGGTTGGCTTACAGATTGAGGAAGGAGACTGCAAAAAGAATAATACCGGTTTTGAAAGCTTAAAATAATAAAGAGAAAACTCAAAGACAGGAGATACACCAAATTATGGAACACTTTTACAAAAGATTATATGAAGATAAACAAGTTTCCAAGGAAGATTTAGAAGAATACATTAAACAGAATAATCTCAACAAGTTTACAGAGGAGCAATGGAAAATTCTAAATGAGCCAATAACGATAAAATGATAAGGAAAGTGGGAGAGGCAGTGGCATTTCAAGAGAATGGTAAGTTGCTGGGACCAGATGGCTTACCTGCAGAGTTCTACAAAGCCTACAAAGAATGTTTGCTGTTACCATTCAAACGTCTCATCGAAAGGATTCAAGAGGAAACGCAAATACCAGCTTCGTGGCAAGAAGCTACAATAGCCCTAATTCCAAAAGAGGGTGCAGACTTGAAAGACATAAAGAACTTTCGGCCAATTTCTCTGTTAAACATGGATTACAAAATGTTTGCCTCAATACTGGCACAACGCTTTAAGAAGGTTCTTCAGACTACAATACATCAAGATCAGACAGGATTTCTTCCTAGAAGATATTTGAAAGATAATGTCAGAACAGTATGCAATATATTGGAATATTATGAGAGCCATCCAGAGAAACAATTGGCATTAATTTGCTTTGATGCAGAGAAGGCCTTTGACAATGTGCATTGGCAATTTATGTTGCAACAATTGAAGGGTATGGAATGTGGTGAGAATTTTTTGTGAACAATACAATCAATATACTCCTCGCAAAAAGCAAAGGTGATGGTGAATGGTGAACTAACAGAAGCAATTCCTATTCTGAAGGGCACAAGACAAGGCTGCCCATTGTCACCACTTCTTTTTATCTTGTCTTTAGAGATATTGAATGATCAAATAAGGGAAGATGCAAGTATTAAGGGGGCCGTCATCAAGGGTGAGCAATATAAATTAAGAGCCTTTGCGGAGGGCCTGGTTTTTATATTAGAGCAGCCAACAGATTCAATTGATTGTTTGATAAATAAGATTAACCAGTTTGGCCACTGGGCAGGATTAAAGATAAATTATCACAAAACAAAATTCTTGACAAAGAATATGACAACAGAACAAATTCAACGCCTTCAACAAACATCAGGATTTTCTTATGAGAAAAGAGTTAAATATTTGGGTGTATATATTACAAACAAGTGCAGTAGTTTAAAGATGGACAATTATGATAAACGTTCAAAGAGATTTAAAAAGACTTGGGAAAGTGGCAAGATCTGAATTTATCTATGATGGGAAGAATAGCGTCAGTTAAAATGAATATTTTGCCAGACTGTTATTTATATTTTAAACTATACCAGTGCTTTTAACCAAGGTATTTTTTCAGGAACTAAACAAGATGGTCTCTGTCTTTATTTGGCGGAAGAAAAAATCAAGAATTAAGCTAAAGAAATTACAAGAGTCTAAACTGAGAGAAGGTTTGGGGCTTCCGGATTGGCAATTGTACTACAGAGGTGCAGTGCTGTCTTGGGTGAGAGACTGGGTCCTACTAAATGACAGGAGGCAGTTATTGCTAGAGGGCCATGACCTCAATTTGAATTGGTATGCATATTTATGGTACCAAAGATCAGAAGGGCATTCTTATTTTAAGAATCACTGGTTTCGGAAATCTTTATTTCACACATGGTCATGGTTAAAACCGAGAATTTATCAGAAAATTCCAAGATGGGTGTCACCAGTGGAAGCATTTACACCTTCAAACCTTATGAAGCCAAATCAAAATTAAGATATGAAGAACTGCTGAAAGATGATAACCAACTGAAAACCAAGGAAGAATTAGAAGATATGGACATTAAAATGAGTTGGTGGCTGAGAACACAAGTAGAATCCAGATATACTAAAGATAAGACAACAGAGTTCAATAAGGAACAATATTCATTTGATAGAATCTTTTGGGGCTCTCAAGAAAAAATAGTTTCTAAATTATATTCATACTTATTACAGATGAAGATGCAATATGAGATTGTAAAAAATTGTATGGTACAATGGGCTAAAAATGTGAGTCGCAATATCATGTTAGAAGAATGGGAGAGGTTATGGAAATGTAATATTAAACTAACCAAGTCAGTAGCCTTTAAAGAAAATTTATACAAGATGGTTTTATAGATGGTACGTAACCCCACATAAACTTTGTAAAATGTATTCTAACATGTCTAACAAATGCTAGAAATGTACTAAACATGTTGGGTCTTTTTATCATATGTGGTGGACCTGTGAGGTGGTGAAAGACTATTGGAAGATGGTTCATGAACTATTACAGAAAATTCTGAAGACACAGATTCAATTCAAACCAGAACTATTTTTATTGAACATATATCCTATGGAGATGAGACATTTGCTAGCACATGTTATTACAGAAGCTAGAATTCTTCTGGCACAAAGATGGAAACTCCAGGAAATTCCCACGAGATCGGACTTGATGGGAAAGATACTGGAAATGGCTGAGATGGTCTATTTATCCCAGATGTTGGCTGGGAAATCTAAAGAAGCAAGAAAATATTGGGTGAAGTTATATGCATGGTTAGATCTCCAAGACTCTTAAGATTCTTTGGTATGAACTTCTATCTTCTGTAATGTGTATCACAATAACAGTTATATTGGTAATTGAAGTCATATTAGATATCTCAATTGAAGACTCACAATAATTAAAATATGTGTAGATGAGGTCGAAATAGTTTAAAGAGACAATAGCATGTAATAATATTGTATTTTAAGAAAGCATTTTTTATGCAGAATTTATTATTATAATATTGATATGTGTATTTTGAACTTTCTATTTTCCCTTATCCTTTCCCCCCTTTTTTCCCAGAAAACTAATAAAAAAAATTTCAATTGGAAATGTGATTGCTAGAACTCCCTTTGGAGTTCAATTATGCTTGTCACAACCTTGCTCCTGGCTCCACCCCCAGTGTCTCCTGGCTCCACCCCAAAGTCTCTTGGCTCCACCCCCAAAGTCCCCAGATATTTCTTGAATTGGTCTTTGCAACCCTACTCCAGTCACAGGATCTGAATGACAGAAAGACAGGCATACCCAGAGTTCCAACAGGGGGCCCCCAAAGTAACCCATGACAGCTTGGCAGGCACCCCTGGCAAGCACTGGATCCCAGCAATGCTTGCCCACAATGCTCCCAGGCCCCCTGAGGCCCAAACACATAGATCCTCTGGTCACAGCCCACCCCGGATGAAATTTCTGGTTATTCACCATTAGCACAACACATTGTACAGATAAGAGATCATTTATTGTTAATTATAACAATGCAATGGAAAGGGGTGGGTACAGGCAGATGTTTCTTGAGGTATATATTTGCTGAGGTGGATGTTGTTCTATGAGGTAGGTGTTGTGTTGGAAGGTAGATGTTCTTTTGTGAGGTAAGTGTTGTTTCATTAGTGAGATATTAGGCAAGGGAGATTTTCTTTGGAGGATAGAAGTAAAGTGGAGTATCCAGGGGGTTTTTCAGTGGAGGAATTTCAGTTAAAAGGTTTGGGAGTCAGGACCCATTCTCAGAGTGGTCTGTTATGAGGCAGATGTTGTTTCATGAGGTAGGTGTTGGGTTAGGGAGATTTTCTTTAGAGGGTAAAAGTAAAGGGGGATATCCACAGGTTTTCTCAGTGAGGGAATTTCAGTGAGAAAGGGTTGGGAGGATATAAAATGTGGGTCCTTAGCCAAGGCACTCAGTAGCTTACCCCTCCTGCTCAGCTAGCCCACACCTACCCAGCAGAAGTGGCCATCCTCCCATGTGAGCACCAAGGGTGCAACCCGAATGCCTGATCACCCAGAGAGGAGGAGGAATAGGGGAACACACAAGGGGAACAACAGGAGGCCTGGATCTTATCCTGTGAGGTCCAGAGATGTGTAGCCCAGTAGCAGGACGTTGACCTTCAGGAAGGCCAACTTGTCCATTCTGGCAACTCCAAGTGGGAGTGATGGGAGCTGAGAATGTCTCCCAAGTGGGAGAACACCAACCTCACTCTGGACACTGGTGGGAGGACAGAAGAAGAGACTTATGTTCACATAAGTGAGGTCAGGCCAGATGACAGTCTTGCATGACCAGTACTCCAAGAGATTGGTGGAGGTGGGCTCAAGGGACTCTGCAAGGTCCCCCCTCACCAACATCTCTGCCAAATCCTCTGCCATCACACACCTCTAAGTTCACCACTGACACCCAGTAGCAGGGCTTCTCCCTGGTTGGGCTCTTTGAGACAGAGGTGCTGGGCAGTGGCTCCTCCTCCTCTTCCACCCACTGTTTCTTCTGGCCATGTCTGTTGGCCTGTACCCTCCACACTTCTTTGCAGAGCTCATGCTTCCATTGCATAAGCTCTGCCTCTCAGAGAGCTATGCTGCCTTTTATCTGGTCATCACAGGGTACTCCCCTTCCTTGTAGAGGATGCAACCTGGTGGTAATGGCCACCCACAGACTCTTTGCCAAGGCCCTGACCAGTAGGAGAACAGCTCTCTCCTCAAGCCCCAGCTCCAGTGTGGAGACTGGCTCCTTGTCCAGCCCTTGAATCAGGAGGATTACTTGCCCTAGGCTGGGCATATAGGTGCAGAGCATGTCCTGGAAAGGCCTGAGGACATGCACCATTTGAGAGAGGGTCAGCCAGTCATTGGAGCTGATGCTGAGCTGCTCTTCCTCATGCAGGATGATCATGGAGATGATGAGATCATGCACTGCACTTTTCTGCTCCACCAAACATGCAAGCATGTCATAGGTGGAGTTCCAGCAGGTGGATAAGTAGAGAATGAGCAAGTGTTCAGGTCTCTTGCACAGCAGACAGGTAGGGGCTTCTCACACAGGAGATGGACAGATGCACAAGAAGTGGGTGATATGGTGCCAGCAAGGACTGCCTCTCAAGGGTGGCAGTGTCCCAGGTGGCCTTGACAGTGCTTCCCAGCCCCAGAGCATCCTTTACCATCAGGTGATGTGTGAGCACCAGAAAGACAATGCCCTTGAGGTGCACAGCCTTCACTACTGCCAGCATGTTGATGCTGGTGTCCATGATCATGTAGCCATGGATGCCATTGCCTCTTCCCATCCACTCCCTCAAGCTACTCTGTATCACAGCAATGATGTTTTGTGGTTGTGGTCTGCATCCATTCCATGTGCATGGAGCAGAACCACTTTAAAGCCCAGTGGCAGGAGTGTCCCTTCCTGGGGTCTGGGCCATTTGCCAATAGTTGCCACCAGTGGGTGGTGAAGGAGGGGTATTTGTGCTGGCGACTGTTCTAGAGGTCTGCTGTGAAGAGCTTTGGAGAGTTCAGGCTTGACCATCACCACTGTGGAGTACTGTATGACAGTCAAGATTTGTCAGCTCATGGTCCTCCACAAGGGATGGAGTAGCGGAGAGCTAGGTGTTGCAGCAGTCAGCCAAAGATTATATCCTCCATGAGGGAGAAGGGTTGGCCATCCACAGCCATCATCTTGCCAACAAAGTGAGTGACTGCTTCCTGCCCTCTACATAGCCCTTCTGGATGGCACTGTTTGTGTCCTTATGGGAATGACCTCTTAGAGGGTGGCTTGTCTTGATGTCCCACCTGTGGCATCCTAAGTACAGGAGGGGCCTCCTGTCCCCCTTTGCTTCTCCCAGCTGAGAGGGAGTGGGCCTCTTCTTCCTCCTGCAGTCTGCCACTCTTTCCTTTGGTGGCAACATTCTAGGGTGCACTGTTCGCAGAGGATGGAAGAGGACAAGTGATGAGGTTTTGTGCCCCTCTGGACATGGGCATGACATGCCTATCACTCTGCCGCACAGGGGTTTCTAGGGGGGGAGTGGAAATGCTTTCAAAGTGTAGACTGGAAATTGAGCCACAGGATTGGAGAAGCTAGGAGGGACAGCTGCTTTCTAGCACTTAGCTGGAAGGGGCCACAAAGGGGTGTACTTGAAATGGGAGCAAAAACAGGAAGTTGTGATGTGGAAGGGGAGGATGCTTCCCCTTCCATCACTGATTGAAGAATCCTCCTCTCCAAAGAGTTCTAGCAACTGCTGGTGTCTGGACAGTGCTAACAACTCTGCTGCCTCTCTGCAGAGCCCCAGGAACAAATAAGTGAATGAGGCTCTGAGACTGATGGTTTTCTGTTGGGGCAGGGCTCCAATGCTGGCAGAATGGATTTGGTGGTTGGGAATGGGGGCCTGTAGTATGGAGATGGAGGACTCTTCTCCCCACAATGAACCCCTTTTGCACCCACTTTCACCCTGATGGCACAGAGTTCACAATCAGGAGGGTATAATGTGAGTCCTCAGCAAAGGCACCCATTAGCTAAGCCCCTCTGCTCATTGTGAACAGGGACACTGAATGGCTCAGAGTCCAGAGTCCACTAACACTCAAGCCCCAGAAGGGGAGATGAGTTCACAATTAGGACAATATGTGTCCTCAGCACCCAGTAGTTAAACCTTTGTGCTCAGCATGAGCAGAGAGACAGAATGACTGGGAGCCCTGAGTCCACCCAATACCTAACACCCAAACCCCAGCAGGGGAGAGGAGTACAGAATCAGGAATGAAAGAATGTTCTCGGCTTTCAACAAATTTTCTGCCAAATTGGGTATGGAGTCCATTGTATTATATGGGACCATAAGATAGAATGGCCCATGAGGGGGCATCATTTTTAAAATTTTGCCCCCCCTCAAAGAACATGTAGATTCGGTCCTGATAGCCAGCAATGCCTCTTAACCTTTGGAGGGCCACTGTTGGTGTTTTCAAGGCTAGAGAAGTCCACTTCCCCCTTTTACTTTGAAGTTTTGCATCATTTTAATTGAGTGGAGACAATCTGTCTGGAAATCTGTCATGAACAATCTGTCACAAATTGCCAGAAATAGCATGAAAGTTTATGGAACATTCATGCCACTTGCCCTTCCACAAACATTGCTTTATGGACTACAAACTGGCCCAAATTCATGAACCTGTTAATGCTTATCCCTATCTAGTACTCCAAGTCAATTCCAGTTCCCTGATTCAATTTTCTGAATTGGGGGGTGGGGGGAAGGAAGCTTCATGGTGCCTTCTTATCCCCAACACATTATTGTCTGAGACAAAACTCAGCTGATTTCTATGGGACTGTTCTGTACAACAGCTTTCAATTTAATGGAAAATCCTGTTCCTCATAAGTAACTGTACTTTGGGGGCATTGCCACATGCACATTTATAAACAATATCCTAAAAGGAAAAGGAAAAAGTTGCAGAAACACTTATGTACACATTCTGTCTAGGAATGCTTCAAATTTCATGGTATTAGACAGCTGGACATACTTGTGTCTGGCTATCCCAAGTATAGATAAGCCAGCTGCTTTATCTGTTCAGCTCCTAGTGAACAACAGCTGTTGAACAGAAACTGCCTTAAAAACATCTTGCCGATTCCCCATCTTTCAGGGACCTAGCAAAAAGTTTGCCTCTTTGTCTATTCTACATCTCATTACCAAAGCAAGGCTGGAACAAAGAGAGAAACTTGTGGTAAGGGGCTGGGGGTGGAGAAGGAAAGGAAAATAGTAATCTGCTTCTCCCACCATGCACCCCAAAGAAGCAGATCTCCTGCAGCCCAAACTGGCAGTTTGGAGGAAGGGGCAAATTCTTAGGCCAAATTCTCCATTTAGATGTTAGCTTGGGCTGTAGAGGATAGAAACAAATCAGATATGGGCACACACCAAACCATGAATCGTAATTCATGCATGAATTGGGCCAATTTGTGGTTCATTCTGAACTGGTTCTGACCTTTGTGCTCCATGTGGTTCATTTTCCCAGAATCCTTGGTGCTAATTCAAACAATTCCTAGGCAGCACTGGGAGCCCTAGAAACACCAATAGCAGTTGTCCATAGTTTGACTGGCAGCTCTGGGAGCCAATTATGAAGAAAGAAGAAACTGAGCATTCCTGGGAGCACTTGCTTGGGGGGGGGGGGGGGCTATTACTTGGACATTCCAAATTCAGTTTTTGCCAAACTTGGAGAGTGGGTGGAGGAGAGCCTACTGAAGACTACTGGTGAGTTTTACAAGTCTTAGACTAAACAAACCAATGAACCATGAACTGGTTCAGGCAACCAGATGAATCATGAAATAAAAGGAACCACTATATCCCCCAGTTTGTGTCCATTCCTAGAACAGATCACTTCTACTTTCCTCAGTCCAAATTGTCAGTTTCAGGTGGAACAAAAAGTGCACACACACACACACACCCTACAGCTTCAGCTGTAGCTCAAACTGACAGTGTGGAACAGGGAAACCAGAAGGGGAATCAGCTGGCTTCTGACCCCCCCCCCCCAAAAAAAAAAAAAAATGCTGCATCTCAGTGAGTCTGGGATGCAGCAAACTTCCCAGGCTGGAAGATCAGAACCTGACTTCCAGCTGATCCCTGCAGTCAATTGAGAGTCTGTTTCCCAAACACTTTGGTAGATATGCACAAAATTTCTCCAGCAAGAAATCAAAATCTGATTACTAAATAATCCTTCATCAGCTATCACGTGGGTTCTGATTAATGCAAATTGCCTATTTCTGTGAAGAGATGTGAACAGATTGCCACAGTCAAACAGCCTGTCAATTAATCAGCTGCCTGACTGCTATGTGAAGATCAGCTGATGCTCAAACATCCCTAATTCTGGCAAAAGAGTGAGGGCAACCGAGGAAGAATTTCATCTCATAACATTGGTAATGGTAATTATAAAAGGGTCATATAGTTTATATGCTATTTTTAAAAGAATGTACACTGAAACATCTGAGTAACATGCATTTTAGAAACAGATTTGTTGAAACTTTTTTTAAAAAAACATTTCTTTCAAAAAGAACAAAGAAAAAAACCTTTGAAATATTCATTAGTTTGAATTAACTAGTCATGCATTACCAAGGATTCTACTATTACAAACTCATTCCTTCCTACAACATATTTTATATAACTTCTAGCTCTGTGCATCTTCTATAATTCATTTGAATCCCTCAGTGTTGCTACCAGTTCATAATTTTATGGGTTTTTTTAATATATATTTCAAGAGCTGCATCCACAATAAAAAAGAAATCTCACTATTGAAAACTTTAGCCATCTAGTTTGTTGTTGCAAGTTATTTCTAGAGAAATATGAATTTCAGTAAAAACAGCAGATATGCATTTAACACTGAAAACATGCTTGATAGACAATTAATACTCCCTTCCCTGTAACACCCTTTTCTCGGAGGGCTGTTCCATCAAAGAAACACAGCCAAGTGTGTGCAAATCTGACTTGCTATGAAACTGAGCTCCGAGTCTTCACAGTACTTCCCCTGGGCTGAACCTGATTTATTCTCTTGTAAGAGAGACCCCCACCACACTTTGCAAACATGGAATAGGGGAGTTATTAGGATGATGATCTTTCCTTAAAGGCTACTGTCGCCATTAGACTCTTATGGATTCTTTGAATAGACAGGATATCCTGTTGATATCCTGGTGGATATCAAGAACAATGAATCAGTCAGAGCTACAGATCCAGATGCCCCAAAATAACTTTTCCTAGCTTTTAGATCCAAATCAGCTCTCTGGCTCTCCTTTTGGAACTCCTCTCAGAAAAAGGAACACCATTATGAGGTGTTACTGTTTCTTTCTTGGGGACAAGTTCCAGATGATGGCTGTGGTGATTACTACTTGACCTCATGGGATTTAATCTGTTTTCTGAATCTTTAATATGATATGGCTGTTTAATATGAATTGGACTGCACTTTCATATCTTGCTCCTTTTCAGCTAAATGGAATACCCGACCAAATCTTTTTAGTTTTAATGGGTTAATGGCTGTTGACTATTATGATTATTGATTTATCAAAGGCACGCTGTTTTGAAAATCTGAAAAGCAGCTAACTCATGTAGTAAATAAATATATATTTTTCTGAATTGCTAAATATTTTCTGTTGTGAAACTGTAACATAGCAAAGAAGTATTTTTTAAACATTGCACTCAGTTATGTATTTACCCAGATGCTATCCTAGTTTTATTTGTGGTACTTGATGGGTACTTGAAAATCTGTTGCTGATGGCTAGCACCAGGCTTGCTGTGACCTTCAAAAAAAGATCAATGTGAATTCATCTTGTTTACAAAGCTGAGTTGAACAGTTCATATGATTGCCTTTGTTTCTATGATTTACCTGTTGAACAGCACTTTCAGATTTTTGCACTTCTGTGGTGTCAGTATTCAACATGGCAGCTGACTGTGTAGCTGTTGGCAACACACACCAACAATTTAATGGCTTATTTGGTTTCTGTATATGCCAAGGTCACCATAAGCCATTTAAAATCTGCTTCTGCACATGAGCAGATGACCACATTTATTATGCTCAAAGGGTTGAACTGCTGTTCTCAAGCAGAAGTTTAAGAATGGCTAAATTCAATTAATAAAATATTCTTGGCTTTGGGAATAAGGCAGGGAGTGAAAATGGACAAGAATAGAATGCTAGGTAGACAAACTATGCACATTTGCAAGATAGAGAGAACACAGGAAGTCACTTATTTGTAAGAAAAGATTTTTTTTTCTCTTGATGGGTCCTTTGAATAGATGGAGGAGAACGCTGTGATGGCCATGTGCTTGCTCAGCTTCCTACCCTCCCCATCACACCTTCCAATAGCAGTGACCAATCTTATTTTAGTTATGACATGGGTTGTGGGTGGTCAGTAAGGCAATATTAATGAGTAACCGTGCTGGATTACATGCCGCTATTATAAAGGAAGCCTTGAGAGGTAGAAGAGGAATTCGAGGTACTTTGTAATATTCCCCCCTCCCCATCTTCTACAGAGAGTAACACCAATACCTTCCTTTCACAACAGAAAAGGAAGAATTTATTGTCTCTTCTTTAAATGGGCTCAGTGCTTAGTGATGGATAAGACAAAGAATAAAACAAGTTATGGTTCTTTTCAGCAAGGGACAACAGAATTCTGCTTTAAACAGTTACACTTTCACACACCCACAGCTTTAATAAATTGACAGGGTATTTCTGTCATAGAAAGAGGAAGAATGATTTTATTTGGAATTTCTGAAACCCAAGAATCTTAGTCTATTGATTTGGGGCCCACTTGTCTCTTGGGATATTGCCGTCAGTCACCGTGTAAGTCCCTAATCTACTATTTCTGTAAAATAACACACAAGACCTGCTCTATTCCTGCCTCTTTATTAGCTCCTGATACCTAAGCACCTCTGCTATAGATATGAGTCCTTTTTGTTCATGAGAAGAAGCCTCACTACCTAACTATTATCTCAGTAGTTTCCTCTGTTTCTCTGTTGCTTTCCCAAACTGAGGCAATGACAGATCCCACCCCCCACTTGGCTCTCCTTCCCCTTCAGAGGTTCCACAGCCTCTCATTGACTTATGTTGTTTAGTGTCTGTCTACTCCCCTTGAAGACAGTAATTTGCTGTCTGTCACAAACACCCATGGCAAAGTATTTGCAGTCTGGACCAAGTGAATACTGAGTCAGCCAGGAAAACTGGCCATAGCCAGAATGAAAAGATGCATCTCCCCCCACCCCAGGACTGGCACACTTCTCTTTTTAAATCAATGCAACATATATTTTTATGTCTTTAAGCTGAATAAGGGATACTGATGGGAAATACGAGAATATGCATACACAGAACATTTTTTATGTTTTTAAAAAAAGATTCAGGGGGTCCTGGCTGCTACTGGCTAATGATTTGTTATCTAAACAGAATGTTGATAGACCATCCCCAGGTTGGGCAAAGTATTTATTTTTCCAGAAAAAATGTGAAGCCACATCAGTTTATTATTTACCCATTCTTTCTCTTTACTTTATTTTACTTACTTACTCTTGGTTGCTAAGAAGGGAAGTGAAGCCAGTTTGGTGTAGAGGTTAAGTGCACGGACTCTTATCTGGGAGAACTGGGTTTGATTTCCCACTCCTCCACTTGCAGTTGCTGGAATGGCCTTGGGTCAGCCATAGCTCTGGCAGAGCTGTCCTTGAAAGGGCAGCTTCTGGGAGAGCTCTCTCAGCCCCACCTACCTCACAGGGTGTCTGTTGTGTGTGCGGGGGGGGGGAGGAGGAAAAGGAGATTGTGACCGCTCTGAGATTCAGAGTATAGGGTGGGATATAAATCCAATATCATCATCTTCTTCTTCTCTTCCTCCTCCTTCTCCTCTATGGTGAGTTTTCAGAAATGTTTTTAAATTTCTACAACTGGTTAAGTGAAATTCTGTCATCCATTCAGCTATTATCTCTTGCACTCTGTCAAATGTGTGAGGTTGCCTACAACAAAACAACACTAATAGAACTTGAAAGAAACAAAATGCTACCAAGATGGTGACCTGAGTAGACCTGGTAGAAACTGCGCTCCCCCATATTGCTGTCTTTAAAGATGTTTCTCTTTCAAGATGTTTCACAGATGAATTTTTACAAATCCAACCTGCACAAGGTGAAGAAAATGTTTTAGCATATTAAAGAAAAAATTACTACTTTTAACATCTTTTAAATCACATAAGTGTCTCAGACTTCTATCTCAACTTTTGCAAGCAATGGGCTGAGGTGTGCAGCGAAGAGGAGGTGATACAGAGCAGAGATAATGGTTATTGATACTGAGCCTTTTTGATTCTATTCAGACAGATGAAGCCAGGATGTACAAGAAAAAAATATACAATAAAGTAAAAATACAGGCCAGTCATTAAAAACTACCACACAGCCCATTAACTTTCCTTAAAATTCAAATCCACAACACAAAATAAAACTGAGAGTTGCAAATACCATCTAGCTGTCAAAAATACGCTGGAATAAAAACACTTGTGTAATTTGCTAAACCTTCCCAGAGAATATGCCTTAAATGCCTCCTCTAGAAGGCTATTCCACATATTGAGCATTGCCTGACAGAAAGGGTAAGATCTTACAGTGACTAAATGGGTCTCATGAAGAGAAGGCACCACCAAGAAAACGATTTTGAGCAGTTCTAAGATGGAGAAGTTTTGGAAGTAAGCTACTTGCTTTCATTTGGGAACAGCAGGTTTCTGATTCATTCCTTTACTGTTCTCAAATTTCTCTCTTCCCTGAAATCTTCTCTTCCTGAATTCCGACTTAAATTGGACAATCTCTAAAATTAATTCTGGAATTTGATCATGCAAAGTTTGCCAGAGTTTTCAGTTTGTTCAGTTCACATGCATCATTTCACACCCTCTACTTTACTGTAGCAACTGTTTTATATCCTGCTTTTTTATACCTTTAGGAGTCTTAAAGCAGTTTACCTTCCTCTCCCCACCACAGTCACCTTGTGAAGTAGGCAGGGCTGAGAGAGTTCTGAGAGAAGGTTTACTGGCCCAAAGTCACCCAGCTGGCTTCATGTGGAAAAGTGGGGAATCCAACCCAGTTCTCCAGATTAGAGTCCACCACTCTTAACCACAGCACTACACCACACTGACATATGTAGTGGGATTCATATCGTTCTTTCCAACCCAACATTCATAAGTGTATATGGGTGGCCACTGACTAGTAATTAGGACTCTTCTAAGCCTGTCAGAAGCAACATTACCCAGAAACTACAAAATTCAAGCCAGTTTCTCATTTTGCTAACCTCTGCAATATAATTGCTATGTTCATCCTCCCCGGTTTTTGGTGTTATACATGTGTATATATTTTTATTGAATTATTGTATATATACTTTAGTTTAAATATTTTAATATTGAAATGTTTTGATGTTTAATGTTCACCACTTTGGGAAACCCTATTTGGTGGAACAAAAACATTTTAAACAAATAAATAAAAGTGGCACAGCAATGTTTTAAATAAATATATATTTGACTCTTTCCATCCTATAATAGCCCAGTTTCTTTGTCAAGTGTCAGTAGCACATAAAGTCTTGAAAAGTATCAACAATACATTTATACAACTGTCATATAGCCAATGAGAACGTTAAGGAAAAAGTTATTCAGAAGAATTTTGCATAGTTGGTTTACATGAAGCAGTATTGCATTCCTAAGAATGAAATAATTTTGTTTTAAAACACCTTTTACTTTCTTATTGGACAATCATTGTAGGAAATTGTTTTATACAGGGAAATGTAATTATAATGAGGAATTTACATTTTAAAAGAATACTGTACAGCTTTCTGTAGAGAGACGAGGCATAAATGAATTTTAATAGCATTGCTTCATTCCAATCATGACCTTTTCTCTTTACCTACAAGCACTGGCCTCTTTTAATTATTTCTCTATTATTCAAATGTGCAGTAAGGCAAATGAAAGATCAGAATGCTACACATTAGGATCTTTATTTATTAATTTCAAAATCAGGAAAATGTACAAGTTGCTTTGGTATTTTGATAACACAAGTGCAGCTGGTTTTATCTATTTCAGGGATGACCCCAATATATGAATTCACAACAAGTAGAAAATTAGGTGATGCAGAGGAAATTCTTCTATCCAAACAGATCTTACACAACATTATTAAGTGAAGAAAGCGTAAGTGAAGAAAGTCAATCCACATATTAAAGTTATGTGTTGGTTATGGGGTCCCCTCCATCCTGCTTAACAGTGAGATGTAATTTGCAGTGCTTCTGAAGTTCTCAGTGCTTGTGTAACCATGCTAAACCCCCTTGGACATGTAATCTCCATTTTAAAACTGGGAGAAGCTGTTTGTTTGCTTAAACAGACTGAATTGCTGGCAGGCGGCTTAATTGGTATTTCAATTGATAAAAGTGGCAAGCATGACTTTTGGTATCTGGTTCTTAATTTAAACTCTTTTTCTAGACATGCTAACAACCTGACAGCATATTCTGCCTTCATCCTGTGTCCTGCTGTGAATGCTTTCTAAATGTATCAAGAATACCATTGCCTGTAAAAGAAGCAGCTAGCTCAGCTGCTGGTCTTGCCAATACAACATAAAAGACTCTGATTGGTCTACCTTTTGCAAACCAGATTTTAACTGGCAAGAGAGTACTAGTGGAAGAGGTGTTCTTTGAGATATGTAAGATCAAGGCTGTAAAGGACTTTAAACATCAAAGACTGTGGCACTAAGGCACAAAAGTTAAATGGCAGTCAGTGCAGATGCTGTAGAAGTCCAGGTCTATCTGCTTTCTCCTCCTCAAATTCTCAAGTATGTGAGACAAACATTCTGCAGTAGATAGATCCAGGTGGGCAGCTGTGTTGGTCTGATGCAATAGAACAAAGTAGGAGTCCAGTAGCACCTTTAAGACCAACTAAGTTTTATTCAGAATGTAAGCTTTTGTGTGCATGCACACTTCTTCAGACGTGGAATGAGGTACAGTGAGCAGAGCTATATATAGCTGGTGGGCAGTGGTTTACAAAGTGGTACAAAGTTAAAATCCAATGGAAGAATAGCAAAATTAACAAATTGAGAAAACTTTTGATCTAGGTAGCATTAGCATGGAAAACCAATAAAACAGTAACATGTCAGAATGTGAGACTATCTGTTAATTATTCTATTGCTAGTAAGCCTGTCCCAAAATAAGGGCATTTCTTTCTCAGAAGTTTTTCCTGTCCAACTAATTTATCTTTTAACATGTAACATACTGTATATATAAACATCATTTTAGTTTGCCATTAGAAAAAATACATTAAAATATAATGGAAGATGGGTTTTATATGTTTGAGATTAGGGAGCTGTCTCTGTTCAAGGGATCTACAACAAACCTTTTTAGAACTAAAGTACTCACCTGATGAAGTCAGGAAACAGATTAACAAAGCCAGAATGATATCCAGAAAAAACCTGCTACAAGACAGACCAAAAAAACGCAATAACAGAACACCACTAGTGCTCACACACAACTCTCAGTTGAAAACAGTTCAATGTATCATCAACAACGTATAACCTCTATTGGATAGTGACAGCTCTCTTTCAAAAGTACTGAGGGGGTAAAGCTTTTCTTGCACATAGACGGCCCCTAATCTCAAACCTCACCCACAACAGTATAGTATCTCATCTAAGTATGGACACTGGTACCAGAGTTTGCAATAAACCCAGGTGCCAACTTTGCTGCCACTTACACCCAGAGAACACAATCACTGGACCTAAGAGCATTATCTACACCATGCCATTCACATGTTCATCTTCCAACATTATATATGCTATCAAATGCCAAAAATGCCCTTCAGTTCTCTACATAGGGCAAACAGGACAAACCCTACACCAAAGCATAGATTGACACAAATCTGACATCAGGAATTACAAAACTGAGAAACCTGTGGGAAAAGGCTTTAACCTTCCAGAACA
Organism: Heteronotia binoei; assembly: GCF_032191835.1. Taxonomy (NCBI): domain Eukaryota; kingdom Metazoa; phylum Chordata; class Lepidosauria; order Squamata; family Gekkonidae; genus Heteronotia; species Heteronotia binoei. The sequence continues at coordinate 121,824,169 of NC_083227.1, forward strand.
TTCAATGGGTGATCTCAAAGTAGCTGTTTTAATGCAAAGGAATTTCAAGAACAGAATGGAGAGGGAAATTGCTGAATTACAAATTATTACGAAACTTGAAACAAACACCTCCCCAGGACTTATCTTATTATATATGCTAAACATACTTTCATCAAGTATAGCTATATATCCACAGTATTCCAATGAATTTCTCTTTTAGAATAGTGTATCAGAATCATGTTTTTTGTATTGATATACTCTAATAAGGGATATTGGCTGTTTATCTCATTACATATGCTAAACCCATCTTCCACTATATTTTAATGTATTTTTTCTAATAGCAAACTTGAATAATGTTTATATGTATGCTTTAGTTTGTTTACATGCTTGCTGAGAGAAAGAATCTTCTAAGTCACAAGTTCTTTTGCTGATGCCCATAATGAAGAGCCAGGATTCAGACCTAGACTGAGCCAAAGTGTGCTGGAAGAAAGGGAGAGGAAAGAGCTTTAAAAGCCACAAAGCCAGACACAAGGTGCTGAGACTCTAAATAAAAGTCTTGGCCATAGTTCAACTTTTTTCAGTGAAGGCTTTCCTTCTGTTGAAGTATAAATCTCAAGGCTAAAATCTCCAGCAGTCAGAGAGACAAAATGTAACGCAGTCAAGCAGCCTGTGGGAGGTGGGGAACAGCAGTCTCATTACTGTTTGCTCATTTAAAGCCCTAGTTTCTCCCCCACCTCTGCAACCATTATAAAGGGTTGCAGATAAGCAGGACCAGCCCTAGACTGTCTGGCACCCTTGGCAAGGCTAACTTCTGGCACTCCTGCACTGATAACATCACCAAGTCACATGGGGGAGCCTAATTTAGCACCCCCAGAAGGCTGGCACCCTAGACTATTACCTAGTGTGCTTTGTGTCAGGGCCAGCCCTGCAGATAAGATTACTATAAGAATATAAAGGCTAAAACTGAAATAAAACCAAACAAAAGTACTCCCCTTCAACGGACCTCAGTCAGCAAGCATCTGCTCCCTCAGAGCCGGAACCAGGAAGCAATGTATGTTACATGTTAAAAGGTAAATTAGTTGGATAGGAAAAAAAACTTCTGAGAAAGAAATGCCCTCATTTTTGAATTCTTTTTTTCCTCTTCCTACTATCACAAGATCCTTATTTCTCGCCTCCAAGGGCAAGAATCATCATCATCATCATCATCTACAACATCATTTAAAAAAATTACTATGTTGGGAGTTTTATTAAATTTATTCACACAGTTTTTAAAGTAATAATTTACTTTGCTTGGATATAGAAATATCCTCTTTACAGTGGGATTTCCCTCACTGAAATATTTTGTTTGAATTTTGTGTTGATATCTCTTTAAGATCACATTTGAAAATTGTTTAACTTTAGTATAAATATTATTCCTTCTCTCATTCTTGATATTGTATGATAATATTTCTATATATTAGTCAGTCCTAAGGGAAATCAACCCAGACTGTTCCCTGGAAGAAGAAGAAGAAGAAGAAGATGAAGAAGATATTGGATTTATATCCCCCCCTCCACTCCGAAGAGTCTCAGAGCAGCTCACAATCTCCTTTACCTTCCTCCCCCACAACAGACACCCTGTGAGGTGGGTGGGACTGGAGAGGGCTCTCACAGCAGCTGCCCTTTCAAGGACAACCTCTGCCAGAGCTCTGGCTGACCCAAGGCCATGCTAGCAGGTGCAAGTGGAGGAGTGGAGAATCAAACCCGGTTCTCCCAGATAAGAGTCCGCACACTTAACTGCTACACCAAACTGGAAGGTCAGATGCTGAAGCTGAAGCTCAAATACTTTGGCCACCAAATGAGAAGGGAGCACTCACTGGAGGAGATCCTGATGCTGGGAAAGACAGAAGGCAAAAGAAGAAGAGGACGGCAAAAGATGAGATGGCTGGACAGTGTTACTGATGTAACAAACACGTATTTGAGCAGACTTCAGAGGAAGGCGGAAGACAGGAGGGCCTGGTGTGACTTTGTCCATGGGATCGCAAAGAGTCAGATTTGACTGTGCGACTGAACAACAACACCAAATTTCTATATATACACTGTATTATATATGAAATATTAAAGTTATTTATTGTTTAAAAAAAGAAAGAAAGAAAGTGACAGCAGTTCTGAGAGCAGTTGGGAGAAAGAAACCACCAGTAGTAGATGGGCTACCAATAGAGCTTTTCCAACCTACAGATATGAAGTCCATTAAAATCTTAGCATGATTGTGTTGACAAATATGGAAAACAAAGCAATGGCTCACAGACTGAAAACACTCAATTTACATCCTAATTTCAAAATAATAATAATAATAATAAAATTTTATTTATATCCCGCCCTCCCCCGCCGAAGCAGGCTCAGGGCGGCTAACAACATCCATAAACAAATAATACGGTGGATAAAAACATTAGTTTAACATTATTTAAAAACCAGTCAATACTTAATTAAAACATTACTAAATCTGACAGTAACATTGTTTTTTTTTTGACGCTATCCCTGTCAGTTGACAATAATGACAAAGGTCCCTAAACCGAACTGTTTTGGCATTTTCCTTTGTTACAACTATAATTCAGCAGTTCATGAACGCCAGCTTGAAGAGGGTGGTCTTGCAGGCCCTGCGGAACTGATCAAGGTTCCGCAGGGCCCGCACCTCCTCTGGGAGCTGATTCCAAAGGTATGGGGCCGCGGTGGAAAAGGCCCGTGCGCAGGTATTCTGAAGTTTAACTTCTTTTGGCCCAGGGATGGTCAGTTTGGAGACATCAAAGCCTGCAGCAACTATTGGACCATTGCATTAATTTCTTATAAAAGTAAAGTGATGCTCAAAATCTTACAGCGAAGACTGTTAAGGTAGAGGTAGTCCCTGTGCAAGCACCAGTTGTTTCTGACTCTAGGTTGATGTTGAATCACAACTTTTCACAGGGCTTTTTATGGGGTTTGCCATTGTCTTCCCCAGTCATCTACACTTTCCCCTCAGCAAGTTGGGTACTCATTTTATCGACCTCAGAAGGTTGGAAGGCTGAGTCAACCTTGAGCTGGCTACCTAAACCCAGCTTCTGCTGGGATCAAACTCAGGCTGTGAGCAGATGTTTAAACTGGAATCAGAAAAGGAAGAGGCACTAGAAATCACGTTGCAAATTTATGTTGGCTCCTAGAGCATACAAGAGAATTTCAAAAGAAAATCAGCTTGTCTTTCATAGATTACAGTAAAGCTTTTAACTGTATGGATCATAAAAATCTATGGATGGCTTTAAAGGAAATAGGTGTTCCATGGCATCTGATTATTTTGATGTGTAATCTGTAATCCGGACAAGAGGACACTGTTAGGACAGTTTCCAAAAGTTGTCAGACAAGGTTGCATTTTATCTCCCTATCTCTTCAATCTATAAGCAGAACATATCATAAAAAGATGAATTAGATGAAGGTGGAGTGAAAATTGGCGGAAGGAACACCAACGATTTGAGATATGCAGATGACACCACATTATTGGCAGAAAACAGTGAACACTTGAAATGACCACTGAAAAAGGTTAAAGCAGAAAGTGCCAGATTACAGCTGGATTACGTCTGAACATTAAGAAGACAAAAGTAGTCCGCACCTCCCGGACGGGCTGACAACAGCAGCTAGAGGTCGGGGGCTGCTGTTGCCGACCCGGAAGGATGGGAGGCTGGCCCGCCCTCCCAGGTATCCGGGGAACTGCTGGTGGGGTGTGGAGCCGGGGCTATAAAAGCCCCGCCCCCGCCCAGCTCCACACAGTTCTTTTCGGCTCTCGGCAGAGAGAGCCACGTATGGGGAGTCCTTTGGGCTGGGCCGAGTCGAGGACGAGCACACACGGCAGAGACAAGGCAGGGGCGAGTGGATGTCCTGGGCAGGCTTCGTTGGCTGCCTGCAGTGTCAGAGGCAACTCAGCAGGGGGGGGCGTTTGGTCAGGATGCGTCACACAACTCAGGCATTCTGTGCCTGTACGCGATGGCATCGGGGAGCAACGGGCTGCTGGGGCAGCATCGGAGTGTGTCTGCAAGGGCTACCAGACATGGGGCCTGGCTGGACGATTGAGGGGCGGTTGTGTGGCTTGGCTTAGGAGCTGAGGCAACTTGGCCTGTCCTCAGCAACTCTGAGGTTCTCGTTAGGGCGACGGGGTTTTCTTGGCCTGGGTCTGCAGGACCTTTCTTAGGGAGGCGGCCTGGGAATTTCCCTCACTGGGTGCGAGTCATTGGGTTTCCTCCCCCACCCTCCAATTGGGAAGTGCGGGGCTGGGTTGCTGTGACTGCCACCCCCTCCCACCCCCCCATGCCGTTTATTTCATTTTGTGGTTGTTTCTTTTATTTAAGGCCAGTCTTGAAGCAGGTTAGTCGCTGAGCTCCTTCAAAGGGGGGTTGCCACATAATCAGGGATATGGCACCCAAGAAAAGTCAGGGCCCCTCAAAAGGAAAGCAGCCTGCTAGGTCCTCAAGAAAACAGGGTCAGCAACCGAGTCCCCTAGGCGAGTCTGGTGATGAGGCAAAGTTAAGGCAGGCTATTATTGGACAACTAGAGGTCTTGGAGCAGCAGAAGGGTGCTGCAGGAGCTCCTACATGGGAGGGGCACCACAGGGCGATGGCAGGTCAGGTAAGTTAACTTTTGAGAAGGAGCTTCTAGCCCACCTTTCTGCTTTACAGGGCGGGGCTGTTGGAGCAGACGTGGGGCAGGAACTGGACCAGGAGGCCGGCGCTGATGCAGGAGTGGTGCCAGGCGTGGAGCCTATGGCACATGGATTGGTGGGGGACATCGTGCAGACGGCCCCAGTGGTGGCAGTGGCAATAACCCCCTCGGTGGATGCAGGTAAGTCCCCATTGCAGCAGCAGCCTCAAACCTCACCTTGGAGTCCTTGGGGCCATTCGCAATCTACGGTGCTGATAAGCACAACAGGTTGTGGGGCACCAATGTCGGGGCAGTTGGGGACTTTTGTGCAACCAGCTCAGGCTGGGACATTATGGGCATGGGGCACACCTCACACATCACTGCAGGGCCAGAGTTTTTAGGTACCGCTGCACAGGCCTCTTTACACTCAGCTGTTGTGGCATCTTCGCAAGGCGCCGCTGCATCACAGGCAGCACTGGGTGTGCTGCCTTGGGGGGAGAGCAGCAACAGTTGCTGCAGCGGGTGGGGTGGTGGCCAGGTTATCAGTGGGGTATGTGGGGCTACCCCCCTAATTCTTATGGGTCCATACCTTTCCGGGCTCTTCCATATGGTGACACTGCTTTGCCCTTGGGTGATCACCTTTCGGTGGCAACCCGGGACAAGATTTTGAGGGGTGAACTTGAAAAGAAGGATAAGGATAACCTAGATGACAAGGAGAAAGAGAAGCTGAAGGATGAGTGGGTAGTTAGTCAGACATTCCAATTCAGATCAAAGAAAGGGGATAGATCTTCTAGTGAGAGGAGAATTCCTCTACCCAGTCAAATGGGGTGATAACTCTGAAAAATGCAGAGATCCCAGGTCTAGTGAGGTTAGAAACTGCCTTTAGGGACCTTAAGAGTCTGTTAAAAACTCAAGACAAGTACAGTTGTTTCAAGAGAAGGAATTTGGATACTGGAAAGAGTGTACTAACCTTCTGGAAATTAAAAGAGTCAGAGAATACTCAAAGAAAGTGTTTTGGGAAAAACACTGGAACAAAAGTCTCTTGACATAAAGATTTAAGTCACTGTGAAAAGCTTATGAACCTCTGCTTAGTCTGAAACATAAGAAATGAAGTCTCTGTGTTATGTATGTGGTTTTAGTATACGATGGCTAAGGCATTCCTGCCTGGCTCATTGGAGCCATGAGAGCAGAGCTTGGGGACTTGGGAACAAAGGACAGTAGGATCCAAATACCTGCTGCCCTACACCAATCACAGGCCCTTGCCTGTTTGAATGACCCAATAACGTGCTTACACAGGAACTAGTAGTTGTATATAGGTTTGGCCCCATTGGCCCAGTCTTCAGTCTTGTTGGAGCAGCCATCTACCATGCTGTCCCTAATAAAGAGCTGTTATCACTGTTCTCTCATCTCCTCAATGCTTTGAACCCACTGTATTATACTATGCATGTACTGATTTTACTTCAAAAATGTTAACCTCTGATTTCACCTGACCTTTCGCATCTATGTTAAATAAAACATTTTGTTATTTTTGAATTTCAAAATGCTTTGAGTGCCATTTAAGTTGTTTAAGTTAAAGTGGACTCTTGATCCTTCCCTCAGGTTCCTGGGCTGAGCCAACATTGAAAATATCATACTATGACGGGGTGGAACAGCCAGAGTTCTTCAGCAAAGAAGAAAACACATTACTAGAGTGGCTCAGTTAGTAAAGGGAAAGAAAAATGGAGGAAAAATCTTGCCTCTGAGGGAGGGAAGTGGATGGGACCATCATACCCACCCAGAGATGGAGGTTTATTTACTGATCTTAAGGGAAAGGGAAATCTCTGTTGGACACTCCATTATTCCCTATGGAGACCAATTAGCATAGGGTATAACGGAAAGTTGATCCATGGGTATCTGAGAGTGCTGCTCTTTCAGGTAGATGCACCAAATTTGCAGCATAGTGTCTGGTTGTTGTTCTCAAAATACCCTCCAAGTTTCAAAAGGATTGGGCCAGGGGGTCCAATTCTATGAGCCCCCAAAGAAGGTGCCCCTATCCTTCATTATTTCCAAAGGAGGGAGGCATTTAAAATGTGTGCTGTCCCTTTAAATGTGATGGCCAGAACTCTCTTTGGAGTTCAATTATATCACAACCTTGCTCCTGGCTCCACCTCCAATGTCTCCTGGCTCCACCCCCAAAGTCTCCTGAATCTACCCCCAAAGTCCCCAGGTATTTCTTGAATTGGGCTTGGCAACTACTGTAAGCTTCAAGAGAACTGGTTACATCAGGGATGTGTGGCCTAATATGCAAAGGCATTCTTGCTACAAAAAAAGCTCTGCCTCCCCTGGCTTTTGAAAGACTATTCTCAAACTCTAATTTGACAAGGATGAATCTGGTGGGATTCTCCTCTGAGATCTTGGAAAGTGATTTCAAGTGAATGAAAGTGATTTCATTTTTTTGTCCCTCAAAAGAGAAATGAATTCTTACTGCATTTCTAGGTACTGCAAAGACAATGTTCTTGCTATTCATTTAAATGTATTATTTAGAAATGTGTTCCCTGAAAAACCATAATTTAAATTCATTTGTTATCTAGGACTCATCCTCCCGCCCCCATGCTGGCAAATTAAGAACTACCTTTAGAAATCTTCTTCCCTTCCTACTCAGTTCATTGCTGAGTTATAAATCTTTTGGCATAGATGTTCAGAGTGGGAGCATCTTTCTGCATTTATTCTGTTTTTGTTATTAAAACACTTATTGTCTTTTGAAGCTTTGCCAGAGGAGGCAGAAATTGCTGGTAATATGCTAAGGTCACAACAGACCCAGTGGTGCCTGTCTCTAACACACCTTCTATTAGGACTATAGACTGTAGTGTTTTTGCTACACAAAATGCTTGAAACTGTGTGCTAAAATGATTTACTGTGAACTTGTTAGCTGCATTGCCTAAAGTCATTATCAGAAATTTCAATTGCTGAATTATCAAATATTTTTCAAACTTTGGAAGTTCTCTCCAGTTTTTTTTCTTATATGCCACTTTCAGAAACACTTTGAATGCTTTTAATAAAATCAAATAAAGATCAAGAGAAGTTTTGTTTAATATGGATTCATAAATCAACCCTTCTTTCTCATCAAAAGTGAATAATATGAGGGAAAACTACAAATGTGAGATGACTAAAGGATGCTGATCTTTCTTTCTTTCTTTCTTCCTTCCTTTCTTTCTTTCTTTCTTTCTTTCTTTCTTTCTTTCTTTCTTTCTTTCTTTCTTTCTTTCTTTCTTTCTTTCTTTCTTTCTTTCTTTCTTTCTTTCTTTCTTTCTGCCTTTCTAAGAATCGAAGGGGGGCTGAAATTCTGAAATGAAGTAGCTGAGTCCAGCAAAAGTAATATTAGTTTTGTTGTTGTGCAATGAGACTAAATTATAACTAAGTTCTTATTATTAGTCAATTGGTGGGATAAAAATTGTTTACAAAAATAGGGTAGGCAAATCTGAAGTTTTCACTTTCCTTACCTCTTTGTGTGAAGTTTTTAATTTTTTTCTTTGTAAGCCTTCTGTTTCCTCAGTTGGTATCAAAAAGTTTACTTTGGCAGGGTCTGGAAAGAAAATGCTGAAATTACTTAAGCTAGCAGAGGGGTCATTTTGCAGGGTTTTTAGTGCCCACCACTGTTTCTGTTTCATTCTATATTCCTACCCAATGCTCACATCAAGATTTTAGTAGTGGGAAAGTGTGGAAGAAACAAAAGTTCACCCCCTCCCTTCTTTAATGTCACTGATACAAGAGAGAAATTTAAAGTCCTGTAAAATGGGGGAGCTGAAGCTGTGTCCTTGCACTTCTGTCTGAGTTGTGTGTTTATATGTGTGGGTAGACACTAACCTAGGAAGTACTGCTGTTATCCAGGCAGTCAATATATGGTTCATATGTGGTTCAGACATTTGCACAGAGCTAACACTCAGTTCCTATGATGGAAGATCAACCTTTACATAGTTCTCTCTCATAGAGTAAGTAAAATGGAGATCACACCAAGTAAATTTTGCACTTCTCAGAATAATTGGAGATTACCTAAACAAGATTGTGAACATTCATACAGGGCTCCCATTTCTTCACCACAGGGAAGTCCACTCTACCAACAGGCTCTGGATCCAAAGAATATGTAATCTAGGTAGGGTTGCCAGGTCCCCTCACCCATCTGGTGGTGGGATTTGGGGAGCATTCTGGGGATGGGCGGGGACATCGTGTGATGTCCTTGACATGATGAAATCATCTGGAAATGATGTAATCATGTCAGGAATGTTGCATAGGATGCTCTGGTATTTGGGCAAAAGAAACTCTATGGGGTTTTTTTACCATCAAAACCATAGAGTTTGCCCAAATACCAGAGTATCCCCATGTGATGTCCCTGTTTAGGGAAAGAATTTACCCCTCTGGCCAGCTGGTCTGTAGTGGAGAGGAGCCCCTGAAAGTGGGGGATCCCTCACGGGGACCTGGGGGCTGGCAACCCTTATAATATTACATTTGAGCTTAGCCAAATAGCAAAGTAAATCCAGAAGCCCACAAAAGGACAGTAGCCAACATACAACCAATTTAATCATTTATATAAAACGTGTATCTTTCTTTCCATAGTTGCTCAAGGCTGATAATATCAGTAAAACCCACAATGAAATAAAAAGTCAGTGCCTTCTAAAACAGAAACAAGCACATTATTTCCTCTAATTAGCCAATGGCTTTTTGAAATAGAAAGTCTTTTCAAAGGTTTTGAAACACCAGGAAAGAAAGACCTCTTGGAAGAGAGTTTCATAAAGAGAGAAAGGCCTATGGTCAGTCAAAGAGCTTGTCATGGGCTCTGACAAGAGGACTGGCCAGGCAGAGCCAACAGGGTTAACAGACCCAGCGGAGCTGACAGCTGGCCCCTCTCACAACTTGACTGATTCACTGCCACCACCCTCCCACAGTATTCTCAGCACCTGGCTCCAGGCCCGTAGCTATGAGGGAGCCTGTGGGGACACAGCCCCCCAACTTCTGGGTGAGGCACCCTGACTGGATGCCCCAACTAGTCCCCGGGGCCTCTGCCATAGCTCCAGGGGCTGCCACTGGCCCCACCAGCAATTTGGCCAGCTGGGGGCAGAAGCAGTCTCAGCCTACCCCTGGAGTTAAAGGGCCAGCAGATCAGCTGTTTCGCGAGCCCTTTAACTCCAGGGGGGAGCTGGGGGTTGCTTTTGCTGTGGCTCCACCGGCTGTTTTAGTGGCTGGGAAGGAAGGGAGGGTTGTGACCAGAGTGACAGGGAGGAAAAAGAAGCGTCTTCTCTTCCCTCCCTGCTGCTCTTGCGGCTGCCCTCCCTTCCTCGCCATTAAAATAGTTGTGCCAGCTGGGCAGAAGCAGCGGCCCACCTCCCTCCCAGTTAAAGGGCCCAATGATCAGCTGTTTCGTGGGCCCTTTAACTAGCAGGAGGGCTAGGGCTGCTTCTGCCTCCACCCCATGCTATTTTAATGGTAGGGAAAGAAGGGAGGGTGTTGGCAGGGGCAGGCAAAGAAGAGCTTCCCTTCCCTCCTCTCCCTGCTGCTTTCCCCGCCACCACCCTCCCTTCCTTCGCAGCCACTTGCCTCTTCCCCTCCTACCTAGCCCCCATCGCAGCAGCTTCTCCTCGCCCCTTCTCCTCCCTCCCAGCCCCAATTGCCACTGTTTCTCCTCGCCCCTTCCCCTCCTACCCAGCACCGATCATCACAGCTTCTCCCCACATCCTTTCCCGCCCTCCCAGCTCTGATTGCTGCCCCTTCTCCTCGCTTCTTTCCCTCCCTCCCAGCCCCAATCGCAGCCACTTCTCCTGCCCCTTCCCCTCCCTCCCAGCCCCGATCGCAGCCACTGCTCCTGCCCTTTCCCCTCCCTCCCAGCCCGCAGCCACTGCTCCTGCCCTTTCCCCTCCCTCCCAGCCCGGATTGCAGCCACTTCTCCTGCCCTTTCCCCTCCCTCCCAGACCCAATCGCAGCCACTTCTTCTGCTCTTTCCCCTCCCTCCCAGCCGCGATCACAGCAACTTCTCCTGCCCCTTCCCCTCCCTCCCAGCCTTGATCGCAGCCACTTCTTCTGCCCTTTCCCCTCCCTCCCAGCCTTGATCGCAGCCACTTCTCCTACCCTTTCCCCTCCCTTCCAGCCCCAATCGCAGCCACTTCTTCTGCCCCTTCCCCTCCCTCCCAGCCCCGATTGCAGCCACTTCTCCTGCCCTTTTCTCTCTCACCCAGCCCCGATCACCACCGCTTCTCCCCACCTCCGTCCCTGCCCTCCCAGCTCTGATTGCTGCCCCTTCTCCTTGCTTCTTCCCCTCCCTCGCAGCCCTGATCGCAGCCCCTTCTCCTCACCCCTTTCCCTCCCACCCAGCCCCATCACAGTGACTTCTCCTGCCCCCTCCCCTCCCTCCCAGCCCCGATCCCCGCTGCTTCTCCTCACCACTTCCCCTCCCACCCAGCCCCATTGCAGCAGCTTCTCCTCGCCCCTTCCCCTCCCTCCCAGCCCCGATTGCCTCTGCTTCTCCCCCGATTGCCTGCCTCTCCCCCCGCCTGTTCCTGTAAGTAGCCCCATGCCTGCTGCCTACTCATGAATAGGCAGTAGATCCGGTGACTGGGGCAGGGTGGAGCTGTGCTGCCTAGCCAGAAGGGCTAGGGCCGGCCCTGCCTGTCACTAGAGGGAAGGTCATGTGGAGCACTGGGGGGCATCAGTGCCCCCCAAAAATGTAAATGCCCCCCGACCTTCCAAATCCTAGCTACGGCCCTTTCTGGCTCTACAGCTGATGAGGAACAACAACAGGCAGACACACACCTCAGTTCACCACCTCGCCTTGCTTGCATACGGGAAAGGCTCCGTCAAGACATAGCAATCCGATGGAAAGAGGCCAGAATGTGGGCAAGACATTCACTCAGTCCAGAGTTTTAGCAAATGCCAGGCTGGCCCTGCTGCCTGCTAATTGGAAACATTGGAAAATGGAAGCTCCTGCTTCGAGCTGCATACTCTGTGGAAGCAACAAGTCAATCCAGTGACTTGTGACCACTCCAGCTCCCATTCCTTGGCTCTGTTCCTGCTCTGACTTCCTGGTTTCCTGACTTCTGGCTTGTATGACCCTGCTCTCAGACTGTGATTTGGATTTGGCTACTGGTTCCCTCAATGCTTCTTTGGCTCTGACTCAGAGTGAACTCAGACTTCCCCCTTGCCTGCACCCCAGCTCGTGACAGAGCTCATATATCACTTGCTGAAGGTCCCAGGTTCAAGCTCTGTCATATCCAGAAATAGGTTCTTAGATTGAGAAGAAGGATATTTCTATGTTTCAGGCAGAGGACAGCCACTGTCAGTAAGAAGTGACAGTAACTGAGCCAGTCGGACCAATGTTTTGACTCAGTATAAGGCAGCTTCATATGTCATCAAACAGACCATACTGCTGACAACCTGACATGTCACATGGCAGGCTCCAGAATGGGGATCTTGTCTATGACCTGAGAAGGTGGGAGAGTTGTTGTTTAAGATATGTCAGTCCCAGTCTGTGAAAGACTTACAAAGGATCAGCCTTGGAATTGGATTTAAAAAGGTAAAGGTAGTCCCCTGTGCAAGCACCAGTCATTTCTGACTCTGGGGTGATGTCACATCACAACATTTTCATGGCAGTCCTTTTTATGAGGTGGTTTTTATGAGTCATCTACACTCCCCACCCCCCCATTCAGCAAGCTGGGTACTCATTTTACTGTCCTCGGAAGGATGGAAGGCTGAGTCAACCTTGAGCCGGCTACCTGAACCAGCTTCCACTGGGATCGAACTCAGGTCATGAGCAGAGAGCTCAGACTGCAGTACTGCAGCTTTACCACTGTGCACCATGGATTTAAATTTATTTTATTTACATTTATTTATTTGTTCAGATTTTTATTCCACAATCCCAACAAGTGGGCTCAGGGAGGATCACAACAGGAAGAGAGTCAATGATCCATTATTTTCTCTAATCAGCGGCTCAGTGGTACTGCTATTATTAGATCTGTTAGCTGCATTCGACACAGTTGACCATCAGTTATTGTCTAGCCGCCTCGCCAACGTGGGGATTCAGGGGTCTGCCTTGCAATGGCTGACCTCCTTTCTCCAGGGTCGGGGACAAAGGGTGGTGATGGGGAAGAATCATCCCAAAGGCATCCACTTATATGTGGTGGCCACAGGGTGTGGTTCTGTCCCCAATGTTATTTAACATCTACATGCACCTCCTGGCCCAGATTATCAGGAGGTATGGGCTGGGATGTCACCAATATGCAGATAGCACCCAGCTCTATCTACTGATGGGTGGTCATTCTGACTGTACCCTGGAAAATCTACACCTGGCTCTTCAAGCTGTAGCATCTTGGCTCAGGTTGAGTTGGTTGAAGCTGAATCCGATGAAGAGAGAGGTCCTCTATCTGAGTCATAGTGGCCCAGGAAAGGTGATCCCCTTGCTGGCTCTTGATGGGGTGCCACTAATACTGGCCCCTAAGGTCAAGAGCTTGGGAGTACTCCTGGAGTCCTCTCTGACAATGGAGGCCCAGGTAGCAGCCACTAGCAAATCCGCCTTTTTTCATCTCCGGAGGGTACAGCAGCTGGCCCTTTCCTGGAGCATGATGACTTAGCTATGGTGATCCATGCTATGGTCACCTCAAGAATAGATCACTGTAATGCTCTCTACATGGGGCTACCCTTGACCCTAACCCGGAGATTACAGCTAGTGCTGAACACTGCAGCACGGCTGTTGATGTGGTTTTCTAGATGGGAGCACATTTGGCCAGTGCTGAAAGAGCTGCACTGGCTGCCTATTGTGTTCCGAGTTCATTTCAAGGTGCTGGTTATGACCTTTAAAGCCCTTTATGGTTGAGGGTCTGCCTATCTATGGGACCGCCTTTCTCCGCATGTTCCCCAGAGAGCGTTCAGGGACACAAAATCTATTGTCCATCCCCAGATCAAAGGAAGTCAGGCTATGCTCTACACGGGCTAGGGCTTTTCGGTGATGGCACCAGAAATGTGGAATGCCCTCCCAGAGGCCATAAGGGCCCTGCGGGATCTTTCACAAATCCACAGAGCCTATAAGACAGAACTGTTTCAACAGGCCTTCAACATCTGAATCTGGGAGAGAACCACCACCTCTCACCGCTGAGGAGCTATGGATATCATGGGGTCATTAACAGAAAAAAAGATCCCGCCATATTAAATGTATAGCACCACAAAATGTTTTAAATGTATTTTATTGGTTTTAAATTGTTTTATATAATTGATTGTAAGCCGCCCTGAGTCCGCTTGCAGAGAGGACAGAATATAAATGTGAAGTAATGAATAAATAAATAAATAATTACAATTAATAATAGATAAAATAGTAAAACAGCAGATGAAAACAGGTAGCAGTACATTACATAAAGACCTCTTTGGGCCACATAGTTCTGGATGAGAATGTGAACTCTCTGGTCATCACCACTTTCGTCATACCCTTACGGATGAAAAGCCTGGTTGTCTGTCACCATCTGCTAGGAATTCACTTCATTTTCCAGAGCTGCAGAAAAGAAAGAATATATGAAAGTGTGGTGGCTCAAATCTAGCAGAAAAAATCAATCTCTTATGACTTAATGAGCCTGTTTTCTGTTTGAGTAGCTCCCTCCTTGCTTCACACACACACACACACACACACACTGAAGGGGGGGAAGGATAATTGTTATTGAGATTTCATTTTTTTAATGAATATTGGTCTTTGGGCAAAAAAAAAGGAGAGAGAACAAAATATCAGTGGTGACAGCATAGAGGACTTTAAAACTGTTACCCATTACGACAACAGTTTAACAGCCCCATTCCATTCATTGTGTTGACTTTTTATTACTCTGAATGGGTCACTCCATTGGTACTGGGCCTAAACCCTCTAATGATTTAGCTATAAAACTATCCCTCCTGCTGCTGTTTCTGTACTAAGGCACATTTCCCAAGGGCTATGATTATGAAATGTCACCGTGGTAACAGTTTGAGCAGAATATATTTTTCTCCCTCTCTGTTTTCCCCACCCAGAATCTCTTTGTTCTGAATGCAAGCCTCCCCACCCCAACACACACAAGAATACTAAACTGCAAATGAGGTTATAATGACAAGAGCAAGTGAGGGTGTTTTTTTTTGGGGGGGGGGGCAAGACTATAATCTTTCATAATTCCTGGGTTTTTTCCCTATATAACTGTGCTGATTTGGTCTGGGTTTTTTAAGTGGCTGTCACCCAATTGAGCCCTTAGCAGTCAAGCAGTGTGTATAGTATGAATTGGTTCTGTTAGAATGCCTTGGTGTCTGTCAGAACTTAAGAACTTCAAACGGATCCCATACTTGGTTACAAAGCTAGGATTTTATTGAAGAGAACTAAGCACTGGAAGAGGCAAGATAACAGTGATGGCGAGAGCCAGCACCAGCACAATTTTATACACGTAAAACAAACATCTCACAAAGCCCCAATTCACACCGTTACAGGCACATCTGTCTTCTCACCATCGCTATCAGTAGAGAGGATGCCTCCCTACTTCGAAGGCCATGCTGCTCGGCTTCAAAGGGTCCCAGGGTGAGAATGTGCAGAGACAAAACATAACTCATTCTACAACCCCAAATATTTTGGATACCAGTGGGGCAAGGTTAATTACTATTCAAGCATTCTGGGCCAAGCAAGGGTTACAACATGGAGTCAGTTTGGTTCAGTAACAAAGCAGTTCTAAATCACAGTAAAAATACATTGCAGCATTGGTCACATTATAGGGGACCAGCAGTAAAGATACAAGTTCTGACAGTGTCACTAAGAAGTAAGCTTGTGATGGTTTTCCAAAGACAGCTTCAAAACACATAATATTAGACATGCAAATTCCCTTAACCATAATTATGCAACAGAACTTAAAGGGACTTTTCTAGGCCTTTATCACATTAGGGGTGCAGTCAGATGTACCATTAGTGGTGACACAGCTCCATCTCACTGATGGATTAAATATGTTCGTCCAGACATCCACATCTGGCAATCGAGCGTCATCCAGGTCATCCCGGCTTGCTGCGGATCAATGCCGCATTAATTTGATAGCACAGAAACCAGCCCTTTTCAAAGAAGCGGCGCAAGATCGGTTTCTTCCTGTTTGGACAGCACACACACGATACTGCCCCTTGGAATGTTTACCGCCCCTCCCACCATTTTTTTTTAAAAGCCCCAGCAGACATGCACATTGCCAGATCATCCTGGAATCTGAGGTGACGCTTCTGCTTCTCCAATCAACACAGGATCGGGGGGGGGGGGGGGCGCGTTATCCCACAATTCAGAACAGGAAAAAAAATCTTTTTTTTTCAATGTGGAGGATTTCCAGATATCATTGTCACTGCCAATTTCTAGGAAAATAATTCCTGGAAGTTCCCTGGTTTGAATTGGCAACGTTAATTCCGGAAACTTTCCCCCCTTTCCCCCCCCGCCTCTGAAGCAACGTTTGATTTCCCACCTCCAAACAGTTGGGCGCATGTTCAATATATCCCCCCCTCCTAGAAATCACCATCTGATCATGCATGCGCCAAGAAAAGAACGTGATAGTCTGATCACTCAACAACAGAATGAGTCGCATTCTTGGATGCTCGTCTGATCAGCCCTGCATTGAATCAATATTTAGTGGTTCAAATTTGAGTGCTACACACCCGCTTTTAATGTGACGTGTGACCGCACCCAGGGATAGGGTAAAGCTGCATGGTGTATGTCTGTTTGTGCTGTGCTAATCAGGGCCTGATCTAGGGGGGGCAGAGGGGGGTGTTTGCCCCGGGCGCTGATGGAGGCAGGGTGCCAAATTGGGTATGGAGTCCATTGTATTCTATGGGACCATAAGGTAGAATGGCCCATAAGGGGGTATCATTTTTTAATTTTGCCCCTCCTCAAAAAACATGTAGATCTGATCCTGGTGCTAATAAGAAAAAGATGGCTTGCTTCTGATAATGATTTTTACCACATTTCTCTGAGGCCTCACAAAAGGTCAGAGCTGTCCACCTGAATGTTGAAAGGCTAATTTGCTTTGGAGTTTCACACATGGAGCCTCTCTGCTCTTGGAATCCATGCTAGTCATAGAAATGAGCCAGTTCTTGTTTATTTCATTTGACTGTGACTCCAGAGTAGGATCCCTAATCATTTTCTGGTTTGCAACATTTCACTGTTCTGAGAGATTTCCTCTCAGGCAACTGGGAAATGAAGATCCCTGGCACTTTTTTTTACAAGCTCCTTTCTTCCAGAGGCTATAGCTAACATTGTGGAAGGCTTTTAACTGCTATTTTAAAACTATACAAAGCTGTGTAGTTCAGCTATTAGCATTCACAAAACCAACTCAGCCCATGGTAGATTATTTGGATGTCATCACTGAATGCAAACCACAGATGGCACAGACTTAAAGACTACTTTAAAAGCCCTTTTGGTTATATGCATTTATCCTGAACCCTGTACATACAATACATTGAATTTGTGTATAGTACATGTACCATACATATGTGATTTTTCATTGTTTGCATACTGAAGAAGTCTTAAATTACATTCAAAGTATATATAAAGCTGAACACACAATTTAACCCCATGATTATCCAGTTTTATTTTTAAACAAACATTGACTCTTTCTCACAAACAAATTTTAAAAAGCATTTAAGATATGCAGGCCTCAGCTTCAGTGGGAGCTCACAGGAGCACAACTCCTGAACCTTTCTGAGAGTTCCACCTCCTTCTTCTGAGAGTTCCACCTCCTTATTCATCGAATAGTATGTGCAGCTGCATAATAATCCCTGGATGAGCTCCACCACCTATTTTTCTGCAAAATGACTCCTGAAGATATGTGTGTTCATTGCAATTGTGTTAGTAATGTTTGTGCTGGTCATCATTCTCACAATTCTGCACGTGTTTATTTAGGCACATACTTTGGTGTGCCTGAGGTACTGAATGAAGGTGGCAAAAAAATCACAGTGGTTACTTCTAATACTCCCTCTAAGCTGTGGAGCCTTGTGAACAAAATTTGTACTTTGTGAGCTACTGCATAAATTAACTTGCTCTGGGGCCGTTTTTCCTGAGCTTAGACAAAAACATGTGAGCTGGAAACAAAAAACTGTGAGCTAACTCACACTAACTCAGCTAAGAGGGTACACTGGTCACTTCCCACCAAGCTGACCCTGATGGTACCCTCACAGGGGATGACATCTTCCTGGGTGATCCATGATAATCATGAATATTTTCAGCTCTGATACTCAAGCTAACACTTAAAAATGAAATTATGCCCAGGGCTTTTTTTCTGGAAAAAGAGATACCAGAACTCTCAATAGGCAAATGGAGGAACACACAGGTGCCCCTCATGAACTTTTAAACATTTTTTGAGAATTTTGTTTTCACAAAGGGATTCCAGAACTCTGTTCTGCCATGTTCCCCCAGAAAAGAAGCCCTGATTGTGCCAGTTTGTGCCACCAGACCAAAATCAGTCTGTACTGGGCACAGTAACCAGTATAATTGAATCATCAGAATGCAGCATTTGTACAGACTTCAAAAGCAGAATGCCTTACCTGAATCTTCTTCCAACATTTCGTCTGTATTACCACATTTTAAACATTAATCTGCCTAATTTTTTTTTGAAGGGTAGTAACATGATTACTGCAAGAAAATAAATTAGGTCAACTTCTAGGTCAACTAGACCAAAATACTTACACATTAAAGAGATTCTCACAGTCCTCATGATTATTTAATTATCCAATATCAAACTTAGGTAGTGAATTAATATTAGGTGGGGAAACCCTAGATAAATATATAGGTAGGGAGCCTCATGGTACATGTGATAAGAAATTAAATTTGCTAATCATACTCATCAGAATTGTAAATTACTCAGTAACTATTTTCTCTAACTCAGTAGGTGTAACCATGTAATATTTTTAAATTGTATTCAGCTTTTGATTTACCTTCAGTTATATAGAAAGTTAACCAAGAACTCAAACCAGCATCATTTTCAATAACATTCTGCTTTTACAGCAAATACATTGTAATAGCATGGCATCTTAAAATGCTTTCCCAAAATGAACAAGTATCATTATCTTTCTTTGACAAATAGGAAAATTGAGATAAGTAGGTAATGTAAACTAAAAGATTAGTCTGTTGAAAGGTGACTTAAATATGAGATTTTATATACAACCAAGTTTATTAACTACTAGGAATAAGGCCAGTTGTGAAGAAAAATGCAGTGGGCCCTAGAAAGAGGGTCTAGGCGAGTGCCCTCCCCTTGCCATTTTCTCACTCACCCAAGAGAAGGCATTCACTCCCCCAACCAAGAGAAGGCATTTACTCCCCTGATCTCTACCATCTGGACAGCAGTTGTAATTCTGAGTGATCTCCTGCCATCACCTAGAGATTGGCAACAGTGATTCCCCAGGGGGAAATGGCATTGTACTTGTCTGAGGTCCCCCCCTTCCTCAAACCCCCCCTCTCCAGCCCCCCCCCCTTAAACCTCCAGGAATTTTTGCACAACAACCCCATGAAGTAGTTTAGGCTGGAAGTGTGTGACTGGTCCAAAATCACCCAGTCAGCACTGGTCCTGCTGAGTTTGCACAGCCCTCCTCTCCCACTTGGAGTGTGATTCTGTGCTTCACATCAGTCCTATTATGCTGGCGTTGCCAAAATGGCACTGGGTTCTACTGAGGGGATGTGGATAGGGCGGGTGGATAGGGAGTGAAAGGATTGCCCATTGGAAACAGGAAACGACAGGAAAACCCATTGGAGATAATAGGAGCCAGGAATGCCAACTGACTTGAATGGGCTCAATTAAAATACATCAGAACACAAAATAGTTGCAATATGAAAATACGAAGTGATAGGGCTTTTTTGAGCAGGAACGCAGTTCCAGCTGGCTTGGTGTCGGGGGTGTGACCTAATATGCAAATTAGTCCCTGCTGGGCATTCTCTACAAAAAAGCTCTATGTAAAACAATGGTGATACCAGCCAGTGTGGCCTAATATGCAAATGAGTTCCTGCTGGGCTTGTTCTACAAAGTTCTGCAAAGTGAACTGTCAATGAATATCTCTGGGCTCAGACAAACTGGTCTGGGGCTGGAATAACAGGTCCCAGAGTGGAAAGATGACCCCCAGAAACAGAATTAGTGCTCTGGGACTGGAATGACAGCCCTCCCAAGCGGAATGACAGCCCATGGGAATAGCAGACATATTCTGTGAGTACTGGAAGAAAGGGTTTGGGGCCTAGTACTGAGTAGTAGACTTCAGATAATTAGATAGACTTTAGGCCAGACTGGACTAGCAGATAGCTGATGTGTACTATGCATGTGTTAATTTGCATGTTTAGCAGAGGTTCATGGGGTGTGCTTTTTAAAGAGCCACCATGGCAATGAGAGGTGGTATAAAGTGGGGCTGGGCTAGCTGAAAGGACAAGAAGGGGAGACTGACTGAGAGCAGGGCTGGAGCATAGAAATAGGCCAGGTAGGCTGCCATCTAGGCCTACAGAAACTTTGATGCCAGCCCTGCTGAGAAGAGCTAAAGGTGGTACTTTCTGAGAAGCAGAGGGATTTTTTTACAAGCTTTGGATCCCAAAAAGGAAGGAAAAGACAGAGCTGAAATTGCTAGGTGGGAAGAGTTGAACAATCCTCACTGGGAGAGCAGTGGTAGCTGGGAAGAGCTGAAGAACAAGAATTGCTCACAGATGAACTCTTCATTGACTGCACTGAATTCAGCACCCTAGTACAGAGGTATCCCATTTCATGTTGCCAGGAGAAAAGGGAAATTGTTTGTAGGGCAATGAACAAGATTGACGATTCATCCAGCATCTCCACAGGAAGAATTACTGCTGTTGCAAGAAGGCCTTCTTGACATCTGGGTCTTTGCTCCAGGCTTAACCACAGAAAGAACACACAGTGTTGTCTGTGCATTGTACAAAGTGGATTGTGAGTAGGACTCTGCTCTGGGACAATGCTTAGTGAACCAGTATTGATATCTTTGAGAGTGGTTTCTGCAGTTGCTTTCTGTTGTATTTAAATAAATTGGATTAACATTTTGAGTTCATTAATATTACCCTAGACGTTGAACCTGGCCCTTGGGACTCAAGGGGTTACAGAGAGAACAATCATTTATTCAATAAAGAACTCTGAATTGAATCCAATGTACTTTACTGCTGTTGAAAAATGGAGGAGACATAATCTTCAACTACCCTAAAAGGCTATGCTGAGACTCATGGGACCTGGATGTGGAATGGGGCCTGTAACATGAAGAGGAAGTGGATGAGTTAAAAGACTGACTGGGTCCAACCCTCTGAGTATAATTTCTGTTTATGCTGCTTCATAATACCGGATTGTATCCTATTAGTGAAAAATGATCTTAAATATTTGGGTGGCAATAGTAATAGAATGGAATGTCTGCCACTTCCTCCAGGTCACTGTGCTCTGTTTACTTCAATGGGGATATTTTAATATTTTAAAAAGAAATTCCACACAATAGAAAATGAGAGTGAAAAATAAATTATGGCATATAGGTCGAACAAAAAGTTCCTCTTTCATCAGGAATTTTTGAGTAAATGATTAAGGAAGGCTAGAGCAAAAGGTTTTTGCAGCTGCTCTTGTTTTTATGCTACATGATGTCTCAAGAGGCCATTTTCCAATTGGAACTTTTAAACTGTTACATCTAAGTCATTAACTGCTCTTGAATAGTTTTCATTGAACAATGAAATGTTTTTTAAAATGTGACCTGTGACTTCGGGTATTATTTTATTGCTCTAAATTCATTATTTTTTCCCCCTTATTTTCTCCTTGGCAAGAATCTGAATAATCCACCATGACAAATTGCTAGCTTTAATTATTAAATGTTTTCTTGAAATTAAAAACCAAGACTAGTGTATTTATCCTTTTCTTGAATAAGAAAGTTATGAAGGAAGGAAGATGTATTTCATACTATGCAATCCAATTTCAATTGTTCATTGTCAGTTCTTTTTATAGCAAATCACTTATGTGATTATCCCCAAGCACCTCTGAGATTGTGGCAACACTCCCCTCAGCTTTCATGATCACAGAAATCACATAAAGTGCTGTTGGCTTCTTTACATGATTCCTGATAATGACTATGATTGGGAGGGACTCAAATGTGTTGCTTATGCCAATTGGCTAAAAATGTAATGATTTATTTGCATATGCTGAGGCCCCTTCTTGTGAGAAATACAAAGCAGAGACCGTTATAAGAACAGTAACACTGGATTTTGTAATAATATCTAGTCACTGTTGCTTGGATTTCATTAGAACTAAATGTTTATCTTTCAATGAATATTTTCTGCACCAATACAAATGCGGCTCCTGCTATAAAATTTGAGTCCAGTAGTACCATAAAGACAAACAAAAGTTTGTATCTGATGAAGAGAGCTTTGACTCACAAAAACATATAACAAAAAAATGGTGTTGGTCTTTAAATGGCTACTGGGCTCAAGTTATATTTTATTACTATAGACTAACATACCTATCTGAAACTGCTTCTGTTATGTTTCAATTCATAATGCTAATCACTGCAATCTCATAACAGAAAAGTCGTAAATGGGTGTGTGAGGAACCAGTCAGGGTCAGCTTGGATGGGTGACTATTATAAATTTTTCCTGTCACCTCCACCCAGTACCTCAAACACACACTCTGAAATCCTGTCAGAAATAAACTAGGCACCAAACAATTTCAAATTTAAACCCAAAAGATATGTTTATTGGAAAACAAAAGGCAAGGGAGGGAGTAAAATAATATTAATTGGTTTTATATAGACAAATCAGTGGGCAGCAGATTTTAACAAAGCCAGACAAACTCTAAACACCAGAGATTAGGCAGGCTGAATTAATATAAAAATACTGGCAGAAGATTTGTAAAGCTAACTAGAAGAAGAAGACGATGAAGATATTGGATTTATATCCTGCCCTCCACTCCAAAGAGTCTCAGAGCGGCTCACAATCTCCTTTACCTTCCTCCCCCACAACAGACACCCTGTGAGGTGGGTGGGGCTGGAGAGGGCTCTCACAGCAGCTGCCCTTTCAAGGACAACTTCTGCCAGAGCTATGGCTGACCCAAGGCCATGCCAGCAGGTGCAAGTGGAGGAGTGGGGAATCAAACCCGGTTCTCCCAGATAAGAGTCCGCACACTTAACCACTACACCAAACTGGATCTCCTCCTTCTTAACAAGCAGGCAGAGTTTTAAAAATATATAAAACATATAAACAGGCAGGCAGTGCTTACTTAGCACTAGGAACACTCTTGTGCAGAGATGGATTATACTCCTAAACTTGTGCCCCCCAACCCCCAAAATAAAAGAGGGTCACACACTCTTTGTCATTCACACTGAGGACTCCTGACTTGTGCCAGATAAATCCCCTCATAGACACCCCTTCACTAGCATACAGGACTCACTATTACCAAGCCCCCCAATCCTGTGTCTCAGTCCCACCCAGCTAGTTTCCCTGTCTGTAATCTGGGATTTCTTCTCAGCCACAAGAATCTAGTCCCAATTTCTGTATGTGTTGGTGTACAGGAGTCTGCCTTGATGTGCTGACAGGACTCCCCAGCAGAGCCTTCAGTTCTCTTCTGCTTACAGTCAGAGAGTTTCTTCACAATAACTCTCTCACTCTCTCAGACACAACTCCAAAACCAGTTCTGCTTCTCAAGGAACTCAGCCCACAAGCTGTCTCAGTTCCTACTCAGTTGATTTTCACAGCTGTCTTCCTCAGTCCCCAGGCTGAACTAACACCAGAGCAATCTCCCAGCTCTGAACTGCTTCAGTACTCCAGCAGAACTAATACTGTGAGACATTTTTTCCTCACTCTGCAAGCCCTCTAGGAATTGATACATTTGGTAACCATGGCTGCTGCTCAGCCAATCAGTGTAAGCTGTACCCAACCAGCAGGCTAACTACCTGAATTCATCACAGGGTGATTCTGGAAATATATGAAATTTGCGATACTCTAAAAGTATCAGTTTACCAGCAACTGGATCCAGTTTATTCTGCCCCAATCCAGCAGTGGATTGTGGCATCTCAATCCTGCATTATGTAAAAATGTTATACACAGCACAGAGAACCACAGGAAGACCAGTAGGAAACATAATAGATCATGGTTAGATTACTAACAAAGAAATATTCTTATTTCATTCATTGGTAATTCCACAACAATTCATTCAAAGGTAAGTATAAATCATTTCCAGTGCAATTTATTCCAATTCAATGTCGTGCAATAATCCAGTTCAATAAAGTGCTTGTGCAGAGTCTCTGTTATCTTCAGTGAATGGTGCCAAGTATGGAATCTTGAAATGGACATCATCTACTTTAAGGTCTCTGGTCACTGAAGGACTTGCAACATTTTTACATAAGTTGGAAACAGAAATAGACTGTGGTTAGATTACTAATAAAGAAATATTACAAGTCCTTCAGTGACCAGAGACCTTAAAGTAGATGATACAACACTAAGACTTCCTTATATCTGCTTTGCTAAGAACATGAAAGGTACAGCAACATAAGCTTTCTTTCATGGTGTGGGTCAAATACACCATGGTCTGAAGATATCCCAGGTCACGCCAGATCCACCATTTCACATTTCTAGAATGAGGCCAGGATATCCCCAAATATGTGGCTTCTGGTCTTGGTCAAGATTTACTTGCATCTCAATGTGAAATCATGATTGTGGTCTGAAACCTAGCTAGTTTGAAACCAACCAGAACTCTGCTAGTTTGAAACCAAAACTAGCAGAACTCTGCTAGTTTTAAACATAGCTAGTTTGAAACCAACCTTTTCCAAGGGGCATGGCAAAAGTCAGTGCTCCAAAATGCGCACATAAAAATTCTTCATTTTTGCACCTCTCCTATGGAAGGCAATGAAAGCTCATCACAGAAACCATCATTTCCATGGGATTTGGACTTGATAAAATCATAGCTGGCTATATTCAGAAACATTTGATTAATAATTTTAAAATGTATTTGGTCCATTACTGAACATTAGCATACATAAAAATGCTCTAACTAGGAGAGAAAACTAGATCAAAACAGGTCATAATTTTCACATCAAATGCATATACATTAAGCCATAGAACTGCATCCTTCAGATTGTATTGTTATGACTGAAGCCATAATAACAAATACACATACATTAGAATTCTGTCCTTACTTGAAATAAATGTTTATGAAGTTTTTTTTAATGGAAACTCCTTTCCTTTCCTTTCCTTTCCTTTCCTTTCCTTTCCTTTCCTTTCCTTTCCTTTCCTTTCCTTTCCTTTCCTTTCCTTTCCTTTCCTTTCCTTTCCTTTCCTTTCCTTTCCTTTCCTTTCCTTTCCTTTCCTTTCCTCTCCTCTCCTCTCCTCTCCTCTCCTCTCCTCTCCTCTCCTCTCCTCTCCTCTCCAGTTTTGTGTAGTGGTTAAGTGCCAGCTTGGTGTAGTGGTTAAGATCCAGTTTGGTGTACTGGTTAACTGTGCGGACTTTTATCTGGGAGAACCAGGTTTGATTCCCCATTCCTCCACTTGCAGCTACTAGATTGGTCTTGGGTCAGCCATAGCTCTCACAAAGTTGTCCTTGAAAGGGCAGCTTCTGTGAGAGCTTTCTCAGCCCCACCCACTTCACAGGGTGTCTGTTGTGGGGGAAGAAGATAAAGGAGATTGTAAGCTGCTCTGAGACTCTGATTAAGAGAGAAGGGCGGGGTATAAACCTTCTCCTTTCTCCTCTCCTCTCCTCTTCAGAGCCACAAAAATAGTATTCTGATTTGAATGTTAATGATTTCAACATGATTAAATGTGAAATTCACTTTTACATTCCCCAGCTGAGAAATAAGTTCAATTAGCTCACCATGCTGTTGCTAATATGTCCCTCCTCCAAGGGTTTTTATGGCAATCTGGCTAATTAATGTAAGCCAAAATGCCCTCAAAACAAGGTTGGGGAATAGTCAGGTAGGCACCTAGCTCACTCAGGATCTTTTTATCCGTGTATACAGGATTAACCGTCCAGAAAAGTAATGCTCAAAATGTTAGGGACTCTAATTAAGTAAAACAATTATAATTTATTAAGACAAATATAGGCTTCTATACAAGATAAAATACTCATAAAATCACACATTCAGTCCTAGCTAGAGAGATAGGGGAACACATGGGTAGACAAACAGGGTGATATTTACCTATCGTAGTATTTGAGGAAGGCTCCAATGGTGACGAGTGAGGAAGTGGGAGAAGGGACCTGAAATTGATCAGGGATCGGGGATGGATCTATGCAGCGGAAGTTGGGATACTGCTAGAAGCACACCTGTGGGTAGCTAGTCCACAGATTATAAGGACTCTCTTGAGCCCTTAGGGAATGGGAGGTATGAGGGAGGAGGAAGATGGTCAGCTGATGCATGACCACCCAAAAAGGGGAGGTTTTGCAGTGCCCATAGGGGCTGGACTACTGCGACAACCAATAGAAAGTTCATTGGTGGCACCTAATTGGATGCCCGCTTTTGACCAATGGACTGGCTTGGACCCTGGATACCTGAGAGAACTTTCAGGTTGAAACGGACCAAGGGGGAAGCTCCAAAGTGACAGTTGGGGAGAAGAATGGAAAGATTACTTGGGTAGGGAGATACTTAGGATTATCGGACTTGTCTGAAAGGGTGACAATAGAGAGTCAAATCATGGCCTAGGTAACACCCAGTCTATACAAAGGAACTTGGCTTTGGCTGGAGATGGTCTTCCTCTTCTTCTGTCTTCTCCTGGGCAGCAGTCTTTGTCTAGAGTTCCATTAAACAAAGAAAGTGGCAGTTGGACGATTAACCACTTCTGGGATGGGTAGGTTGCTTGTAGGCATAGGTGACATCTGGTGTGTACGTGAGCTGTCCGCTTCGCTAGAATGGAGTCAAGCCTGGTAGGAAGATGGCTGTGTGTGGTGTTAGCCCTCCACGGTGGATTCCATGGTCAGAACTTCATAACCGTTCGCCTGTATAGCTCCTGGCGGCGCAGTTGCTTCTGTTCCAATGCTGGGATGGCTGTCATACGGAATGACGGGAAACCATCCGTTCTCCTGATGGGCACTCTTGTACCGGTGTAGAGTGCCTTTGTAGCGATATGGCTGCTTGTACTACATAAGTCCCTTTTGCCCCTGGAATAGGTGTACCTACATGCTCTGGCCAGACGTGTGCGAGTCACTTCTCCAGGTGCTCTGGCAACCAAGCTGGTAATCACGATGTTCTGTAAGGGGGCTTTTCCTCACATTAATCTGGCCATCACACTTATTGTGGCTGGGTGTGACTAAAAATTAGTGTTCTGATATTTTGTGAGTTTTTAATATATTTAGAAAGTGCATAGAGAACTATGTGTTATCTGAGAAAAATATAGGGAATACAAACCACTGTTGTTAGACGTGATCTTAAACCTACTGTAAATAGTTAAATATATCATTTATATAGCAGGTTATGAAATACTGTATAACTTTGAAAGCTAAATATATTCTAATCCATTATAGTGTCAAATAATTTTTATTCAGTATGATATGCAGGTCACTGATTGACAAAGATATCCTCTGAGTCCCTAACTTCAGCACATTAACAATCTAGATAAGATTATACACTGTAAATCAGTTCAGTTAGTACATAGAGGTGGGAAAAGGAGAAGTATCAGTGACTCATACTTCTATTTTAACATATGTAATATGATAAATTAATCACCATGGGACATTCCAGTTGGCCAAGATGCCCTCTGCAGTTGACCTGTGGCACTTACAGATCTCATTGATATTCTCCAACTGCACACATTACAGCAGAAACAGGGAATATTATAAATTAGTTGCACTTTTGCTTTTCCTGTTCCTATATAAGCCATCTAGAAAAGGACTTTTACAAATCCCTGTGTATCCCAGTCATAGCCTGACCCTTAGTTTCTTTAACAGGTCAGGGAAACTGAGTTTCTCTGAACATGCACCCCTTCTCTAAGCATACACCCCAAACATTTCTTGATGTGCTTGATGCAGTGGATATTTTTGTATACTCAGTGGCCAAGTTCAGGCTGATTTATTGAACAGAAACTTTATTTATTGATTGTTAATACAGTACAGAAATAATCTTCTTATTTGAACATATCAAACATATAGAATGTTGTTGCTATTGGCCTTTCTACTGTCACTCTGACTTGCTTTGCCCTCATTGGATAGCTTTTAGGTCCTACTGGATATATTCAATCTTATCCAGATATCACCTTCTGTTGGAGCCATGGGTGGTGACCTCTTACTTACTGGCAGATATTGACCCTGAAATTACTGTCCTAGTAATATTTGGTAGTTACAATAGCATTGTAACATAAATAATTGCTATAAAGGAGAAGTTTTATTTAGTTTCCTGGACTCACAACTATTAAATTTTGATCCAAATTATTTTTAAAATTTCATGTTGGAATCCAATTTGAGACATTTTACAATTTTAACCTTTTTATTATTAAGCAGTCTGTATAATTTGGAAATTCCATGTATAACTTACTTGATTGATGTGTATCTGTAATTTTTAAATATCCATCTCACACTGAACTGGCAGAAATGAAAACATAGGCACAGAAGCTCTCATAATCATTGGTTCAAATGAATAGCTTCATTCTGTGTCTTGGTATTTAACTTTTATTTTCCTGTAATGAAGACTGAGCAAATCAAAATAATATTAGCTCATATTAGTTCATATTTTTAAGGATAAGCTATAGGAGGTATGAAGCAAACATGCCCTCCTCCTCACAAAAGCCTGAACCAATGTATTTCTGTATTGTACAATCATACTGTTTTCCTTATTTCAAGTATGCACGAGGGGATATTTGCAAGACCAGATGTCTCTGCTTCTCCTACAAATACGAAAGGCACAGGAGTTCAGGCAGAAGAAAATGATGGCAGTTATTGCGGATGATATCCAGAGAAGTCTGTTTCGGCTTCTGTAATTGTAGCTGCAGTGGGCCCTTTGTCCTTTTTGTAACATTTGATAGGCACCAGAAGATCTGCCTTGGTCTACTCCCTCCTGGTATCCTGGACCCAAACCATTCATGCCTGTGTTAAGCACTGGGGGCCCAAACACAGGTTGGGGCTCTTGCCCCCTCCCAATTTCAAAGTGATGGTCTTGTGACTACTGACATACTTTAGGACAATTCTTTTCATCAGAGTTTATCATTGGGCTTAGTTGTTGTGACTGAAAGTCTTGAAAGCTAAGTTGCTATAGATGTCAATAGAACCTTCAGAAAATCTTAATAATATTATGAAGTGGTAGAGACCATAGAAAAACATAAACAAAAGATGTATTATTTATTTATCAATTAAAATATTTATATCCCACCTTATTAGTCAACTTATAACTTATTCCATTAAAGCCATTAACATAAAATACATAATTCATAACCCCCAGAAACCAAGTCAACAGTTCAGGTCTTACTTGACCAGATGATAACCGGCAAAATAAAATCAGCAGGCAGTGATGTGTGGAGAGAGGTGGTCCTTCAGATATGTGTGGCACAGGTCATGAAATGCTTTACTGGTTATAATCAGCTCCCTGAATTGAGCTCAGAAACTAACTGGCAGCCAATGTACTTGCTTTAAAAGCAGTGAGATGTGTTGGCTGGCCTCTGAAAATAACCAAGCTGCTACATTTTGAACCAGTTTGTTGCCAGGGTGCCTGCCCTCCAGCCTGGGGTGGTCTTTCCCCATGAGTAGAGACCAATACCCAGAGAGACTGATAGCCTCCACAGCACTGCCCTCAAAAATGCCAGGCTTGGTTTTAATGGTGGGTCTGCCAGGAGCCATTGCTGGACCTGAGAGAGATACAAGTTCCAGTTACAAGCTGATTGCAACATTCCTCTGTGCTCCCCCCCCCCCCCCATTCTTCTCTCTTCTCTGGGAAACAAAGAATAGGCGATTGCCATAATCCAAAGATCCCAGTTTCTAATGGGCTAAGAGGCTTCCTATTGCCCCCCCAGGCGGAATAACGAGGCAGACACAAAGTTGCGTTAAAGGGCCACTTTATTAACTTAACGGCAAGGGCAGAACATGGGGACAGGTCAAGCCAGGGGTCAACCGGACCACCTCCTTGACCTGAAACTGGGCGAGCCCCCTAAGCCCCGGGTTTGAGCCAACCCAACGGCTCAGACCCGGCCGGCCCGGCAACTTGATCACCGCTCACCTGAGCTCCGCCATCCCCACAGACAGCAGCCTGGGATGCGGACGCTCGCCACGTGCTGGGATCATCGGACTCCCTGGAGCCAACCTTGGGCCGTACAGCTTGTGGATCCCCAGGACAGTCATGCACCAAATGGCGCGATGCTACGGGAGCTCACCAATCCCCAAAACATAATGCCAACCACAAACTGCCAGTGACCAACCTATATAACGGCACCACCCAACCAATTGCCAACACCACACATCAGCAGTACAGGGTAGGCAAAAACACCCCCGGACAAGGCCAATCCTCCGAGGGCGAAAAATTCCTACCCGGCCCCTATAAACAGGCGACCAGTCTCTGCCTGTACTGCGTGAAGGGCGGGCCGAGAGCGATTTTCCTACTGCGTTTGAGGGGGCGGGAGCAGCCTCTTAAGGCTGCTCCTCACCCCCTCCCATCAGGGATAACCCATTGCCTCTAATCCGCGTGGGGAGGCAATGGGCGGCCCCCAGCCTCAGCAGTCTATGGACTGCTCGGCTGGGAAGGGGCCGAATTGTCCCCCCAGGCAGAATAACGAGGCAGACACAAAGTTGGGTTAAAGGGCCACTTTATTAACTTAACGGCAAGGGCAGAACATGGGGACAGGTCAAGCCAGGGGTCAACCGGACCACCTCCTTGACCTGAAACTGGGCAAGCCCCCTAAGCCCCGGGTGTGAGCCAACCCAACGGCTCAGACCCGGCCGGCCCGGCAACTTGATCACCGCTCACCTGAGCTCCGCCATCCCCACAGACAGCAGCCTGGGATGCGGACGCTCGCCACGTGCCGGGATCATCGGACTCCCTGGAGCCAACCTTGAGCCGTACAGCTTGCAGTTCCCCAGGACAGTCATGCACCAAATGGCGCGATGCTACGGGAGCTCACCAATCCCCAAAACATAATGCCAACCACAAACTGCCAAGGACAGCGCCAAGCCTCTGCTTAGGCCGCTGTACCCCCAAACTATAAAACCCGCAACAGCCCTTGCCGCAACTCAGTTAAAAACAGCTCGTTGCCCTTTTCTGACAAATGTACCCCGTCATTCCGGTATAGTTCTGGCAAACTGGATTGAATCAAAGGATGGGGCACATAATCCCCAAGCCCACCAAGCAGGGCCTTGCACAATACCCGGTTGGCCTTTATTCTGGCGCGCTCCAAACCCTCAGGGTCCCACGCCGTCCGCCAAACGCGGCGCGGCAACATGGCGGACCACAAGATAAGGACGCCCGGCCACCGTTTCCTGATCAACGCCAAGTCTGACTGAGCCTGAATGGAAAGGGCCTTGACCTTTATCAGACCCAAGTCATTCTCACCCAGATGAATTACAAGAATCTGCGGAGGAGGGCCAACCAGCTCCCTGAACAACAGAGGCAGGAGCCCAGGCCACCTCATTTCCCGGCGGCCTAGCCAGGTGATTACCACTCTGTCGCTCAGGCCCAATTGTGAACCGATCGGCGTCCGACGGGCCTGGTGTGCAGCCCAAAAGACAATGCTGTGGCCACATATAAGGATCCTCCTCCTCTCATCACCAGCCACAGCCCCTAGAAGAGAAAACTATTAGAATTGAAAACAGTTACAACACATAACACCAGCCAAAGTTCCCCGAAATTAAGGGAGTAGACAAAAAACCGGCCTTACGGCCTCAAAGGCCTAATATAAGTTCGATAGGCTCCTGACTTCCACCGCCCGACTCGACGAATATCATCCCCCCCATATCCAAGCTCTGCGGCTGTAGAAGCCACACCGATTCTGAAAGAATGGGTACCAAATTTTTGACCACCAAGGCCCAAATGTTGCAAGGCGCGGCTGGTGATGGCCCAAAATTGGTACTTTGTCAAGGGGGCCTCATCAGCATGGTGGAAAAGAGGGCCGTCCGATGAGCCGCGCCACTCAATGTAATGTTTCATTGCCGTGACTGGGCATAACTCCCCTTCAGCACAAGTTCCAATCTTAACAGTGCAGCCATGCTGCTTCTGGTCGGTCTTAGAACGGCGGACTCTAAACTCCACCCGGTCACTGAATAAAGTAACATCCTTAAACTGCAGGGCCCTTGCGGAACCATCATTGCGTGAGAGAGTGACCAGCTCGGATACTCTAAAGGCCCCCAAAAAGGCCGTCAATGAGGCGCCATGGAAGAGTGCCTCCTCATAAGCTGACCCACAAACCAGAGCCCAGGAAGCACGAAGCCCCCACAGGATAGATGGCGAAATAGGCTGCCTCCCATCAGCCCTGGGTCCAGCTTCCCGAGACCATTCCTCAAACATCTTCTGAATGCGAAAGTCCTTAGTGGCATCGCAGTACCCCCTGGCCTTACTGATAAAAGCCAGGGCCGCCATCTGGCCTCGAATGGACTTAACTGACAAACCACGTTGTTTCTGATGCACACAGAATTGCAACAGCTGGTCAACCGGAATGGGCCACGCTTCCGGTAATCCTGCCCCCCTTCTAAATGACAAAAACTGGCTAGCCGCCCGGTCATACGACCTTTTAGTGCTGGGCGCTATGGCCAGCTGTATCGCCCGGCTCACTTCTTCCCTCCAATCAGCCATAACTCTGCCAGGATGCGCTTGGGCAACAGGTCGGCCTCCGGGGCTAACTGACGGAAACGGTCCATCTGTTGGCGAGACAGAGCGTCCGCCACCCCGTTACAAATGCCAGGAACGTGCTTAGCCAAAAACAGTATGTTTAATTTTAAACAACGCAAGGTAAATGCCCTAACAAGCCGCATAACTGCAGGAGACTTAGAGGTTAATCTATTGACAACATGGACAACGGCCATGTTGTCGCACCAGAAGTGAACCGTGTAATTGGCCAGGGCGTCGCCCCAAAGAAACACGGCAACGACAATAGGAAAAAACTCCAGGAACGTTAGGTTCCGACACAACTCGGTGCCCAACCAGTCCTGCAGCCAATGCTCGGCACACCAGTGCCCCCTAAAGTAAACCCCAAAACCAATAGAACCAGCGGCATCAGAAACTATCTGCAACTCGGCTTCAAGCTGCATATCCCTGCGCCAAAAGGAAATACCATTAAAATCCTGCAAAAATGTCTCCCATACTGCCAAGTCCTCCCGCATCTCCCTAGTGACACGGGTAAAATGATGTGGCAAGCGCAGGTTGACCATACCGTCACAAAATTGCCATAAAAAGGCCCTGCCTGGAGCCACCACCTTACAGGCAAAATTCAAGTGGCCAACTAGCTGCTGTAGCTCCAATAAGGTGACCTTGCGCTTGACCAAAACTGCTCGGATCCGGACTAAAAGACTAAGTCGCTTGTCTTCGGGCAGCCTAGAGAACTGGCACACCGTGTCAAGCTCGATGCCCAAAAAAGTCAGAACCGTGGCAGGACCCTCGGTCTTTTCAGGAGCCAACGGTACCCCTAATTCCTTGGCCAAATCCACAAAAGCCGCTAACAAGAACAAGCACTGGCCCGACCCTGCGGGGCCCACAAAAAGAAAATTGTCCAAATAATGAACGGTGTCCCGGATTCCCGTCCTAAACCGTAAGGCCCATTCCAAAAAGGAACTAAAACGCTCAAACGCAGAACAGGAAACTGAACACCCCATAGGAAGAGCCCTATCCACATAGTAACTTCCTTCAAAGGCAAAACCTAGTAAATCAAAGTCACCAGGGTGAACTGGGAGGAGGCGAAAGGCCGATTTTATATCACACTTTGCCAACTCCGCACCGGGCCCACACCGCCGGACTATCTGGACCGCTCGGTCAAACGAAGTATATTTTACCGAACACAGCTCAGATGGGATGGCATCATTTACA
Organism: Heteronotia binoei; assembly: GCF_032191835.1. Classification (NCBI taxonomy): domain Eukaryota; kingdom Metazoa; phylum Chordata; class Lepidosauria; order Squamata; family Gekkonidae; genus Heteronotia; species Heteronotia binoei. The sequence continues at coordinate 121,857,685 of NC_083227.1, forward strand.
GATCGCCCCTGGGGTAAGAAAGATGGTGAATCAACCGGTATTCGCCTGCTACTTTCTTAGGTACAACTCCTAGGGGGGACACACGCAAATTCGGCAGGGGAGGAGACTTAAACGGGCCTAACACACGACCTTCAGCGCATTCCTTACTAATCTTTTGCTGGACAATGCTCTCCAAACCCTTAACTGAACGCAAATTGGAGGAAAAGACTGGAGTACGAGGGCCTTCGTATGGGATTCTAAATCCCACTGAGAACCCCTCAGCCAGGTAACGCGCATCATCCCTACGAGGGTAACATTCCAACCACTGCCTAAGAACCCTCAGACGAATGGGGCTGGGGCCCTTTTGGAGGGTGTTGCCCGGTCCCGCCGCCTGTCTGCTTGATGGGCCAACGCTGCTTTGATCTGGTTCATGCCGTGAAGGCGTGAGGGCCTGCGCAAATCGGGCACTCATGTTTATATTTACAGGCCTTCCTGGAGCATGAACCTTGGGAGGTGAACTCCCAGCAAAGCAGCCGTGGTTGAACCGACTGCCCCGTGGCTGCGCGGGCGCCAGAGAAGGATGTTACCGTTGTCTTTTGCACCAAATGACCACTGTCGGATCGCTCCCCAACATTTGGTTTTGCGGGCGCCATGAGTTGCAGCCAAAGCTGCTGGTTAATTTGATTCCATTGAAGGAAAGGATTAACTGCCGCGTGCATGTGGAACTGCTCATCATACTGGAGCCACGCCCCAACAGCAAAGTCGTTATAGGCCCGATATATAATATCACAGTACTGGAACAATGGGGCTGCTCTCCACGGCTGGGCCCTAGCAATGACGCCCGCATAAATAAGAAAACTGGGCAACCAATTTGCCCACGTTCTATCGACTTTACGACGCTTGAGCTTCTCTTTATCTTTCTCGTCAAGCTCGTCCTTTGGTTTTTTCTCCAGTTCTCTATATAACAGGCTGAATACGTCTACGTATTCGCCTTTCAAGATTTTTTCCCTGGTCGCAGCAGTGAGATGGTCACCCAGAGGCATGGCAGGGTCACCAAACGGCACAGCATGGAAGTCCAAAGAACCGTAAGGAATAGGTGGGTGAGGTGGAAACCCCCAGATTGTACCCTGTTGCCCAGACCACGGTAAAGACGTGGACGAGGCTTGTTGCCATCCCCAAGGTGGCACACATATTGCCGGCCCGTGGCCGCCCAACCCGAGACTGCCACCTTAACCATCGCTCCCAGGCGCCGCCCCCCACATAAGGCCAGAACTAACAGGCGTGGGCACTGCTGAAGCAGCACTCACCTGAGGCAGTGAACTGGGACCCAAAGGTCCCCCAATATAAATTGAGACTAGCATAATGAAAGCTGTCTTGGTTCCAGTTGTGGTATCCGGAAACCCCCGTACTTTTGTTTTAAACAATTGTTTCTACTGGAGTGAAGGTATTCTATAGGACTCCTAGTTTTCCACTCTCTTGACAGCTTTCCATTAGAGCTGCCGCCATGTTTTTGAGTCACAGTTTTTCTAACTGAAATATACTGATGCTAATTAAAGTGTTCTGGTTCCAAAAGATCACATGGTATGAAATAATTGCTGAGTCCAGAATAATCCACAAGAGAACCAAATATGTGTACTTACCTTTCTGACCTCTGAAGAAGACCAATTTAGGTCGAAATGCATCAGGTCAAGTTGAGTGGGTTCCCATTGAGGTTTTATGATTTTACATAGGATAGAGGCTTATGATGGGCCCTTAAATGGTTTTAGCTTTTAACAATAAATACATGTATGTTGATTTATAATTTTTTTACACTTTGTTTTTAATGTTCGGCCCTTCAATTGCATATTAACCTTTTAGGTTTCTTACTTCAGTTTTTGGGTTAAGTTTCTTTCCCTTCTTTGTTTTTCTTTGAGCCACCAAAGTGTCATCAGTGGTAGCTGGAGTTGGACGAGCTGAACAGGGCACAGTGCATTGCAGCAGCAAAAGCAGCAGGTGGAGAGGAGGGAGATGGAGGAGAGGGAAGCAGAGGACACTGCATGGAATGGGCTGAGGGGGCAGATGGAGCTGTTGGTTGCAAAGTGCCAGGGTGGGGATGGGGGAGAGGCAGGTGGAAGGAAACCCCCCTGCTAATGATAACCGCCATCCTAAAAGAACAGTATTAGCACTTTTATTAACTTAATTAACTAATTTTTAAACTTAAACAGAATTTTAATGCTTAAATGTAATTTTGTGTTTTTTGCTTTCTTTGTATAATTGAAATTTGTATGATATTGTTAGCCGCCCTGGGCCTGCTTCGGCGGGGAGGGCGGGATACAAATAAAATTATCTAATCTAATTATCTAATCTGCTTGCACACAAGGTTCAGTCCCTTCTTGATTCCAAAGTTTTATGATTGGCTGCCTTGACTTGGCCACTTTCAGAGGCTCCAGCTTTTGCCCCATCCCAGAAAGCTTCTGAGAAGCAGTAAGCCCTGCAGTGAATGCACTTTTTAGAATGCCCCCGACTTTTAAAAACCTGGCTATGGCCCTGGAACGCATGCTTCAAGAAGCTGATATATTTATTTTGCCTTCAAGTTGCAGCTGACTTGTGGTGAATCCTTGGGGCTTTCATGGTAAAAAGTGGTCAGAGGTGGCTTGCCATTGTCTGCTCTGCATAGCGACCCTGGGCTTCCAAGGAGATCTCCCACCCAATACTAACCAGGGCAGTATCCTGATTAACTGAAATCTGACAAGATCAGGCTTGCCTGGGCTATCCAAGTCAGGCCAAGAAGTTGATAACAGTGTCAGTTTCCTAATAGGTATAGAAAATTGAAAATCATCACATGACATCCTGTTATGTTACTTTATATACATGTTTTTAAAGCAGGAACTTTAACATCACAACTAGCCATGGGGTAAAGATGTAATTAGATTTGCTTCAGATTTTGCTTGATTTAGAAGGAAGAGGAAAAAAGGAAGAGAGGGTAGCAGTGACGATGGCCCAGGTTCTGAAAAAATGAAAGCTTGAAGGAAGCTTGGAAAAAACAAGAGTGATGGGAGCCATGATCCTATTCTTCCATTAGCTCAAGGGCTGTCACATGGTGGTGGTCAAAGGCTGGGTCCAGACAGCTCACAGATGGATTAAATAATCAACTTCAGACACTCACATCTGCCATCCATCCTGGTTCCATACTCACCCCATCCTCTGGCACCTCTGAGGCAGCTCAAAAAGCTAGAAGAAGAAGATATTGGATTTATATCCTGCCCTCCACTCCGAAGAGTCTCAGAGTGGCTCACAATCTCCTTTACCTTCCTCCCCCACAACTGACACCCTGTGAGGTGGGTGGGGCTGGAGAGGGCTCTCACAGCAGCTGCCCTTTCAAGGACAACCTCTACCAGAGCTATGGCTGACCCAAGACCATGCCAGCAGGTGCAAGTGGAGGAGTAGGGAATCAAACCCGGTTCTCCCAGATAAGAGTCCGCACACTTAACCTGCCATATGGCATCTGCCTTTCTGGCATCCCCACCCTGCCATATGGCATCTGCCTTTCTGGGCATCTGAATGTGGAAGTGCACAAGCGAAGTGGATTGTGCACTCACCATTCTTCTTATTATTATTAAAACTGCCTTAAGTGCATGGGTGCATGAGTGCATGAGGGCATGGCCACCAAAAACTTAAAGAAAAAAAGAAACCCAAACCAAGCTACGGGGATGGTGTGCAACGACTGTCTGACTATGCCAAAGTGCCCCTGCGTGGGATACAGGTGACTGTGGCAGAAGCGTCTGACCGGGAATAGCCCACACCATTTTAAACTGGCATGGTTTGGAGCACCTCCAGTGTACCCGAAGCTACCCGTTTGTACCCAGCCAAAGACTTGTTCTTTGCTACTTCAGAGTTCAAAACTAGATCTAATGGACTTAAATTACAAGACTTCAGCTGAAAATTAGGAGACTTCTGAATAGTTGTAACAATTTGATAATGGAATGAATTACTTGGAAGGGAACCTTGCCTAGATTAAGTTGCCAATCTCCAAGTGGTGGCTGGAGATCATGTGGGATTACAGCTGATTTCTAGATTTCAGAGATCCATTCCTCTGGGGGAAATGGCTGGTTTGGAGAGTGGACTCTGTGACATTGTACCCTGCTGATCTCCCTTCATTCCCCAAACCCTGCCCTCCCTAGGTTCTACCCCTAAAATCATTAGGAATTTGCCAGTTTCCAGGTGGGGCCCAAACTACAGAGATTGGTTCTCCTGGAGGAAATGGCAACTTCATCTGTGGTAGATTTCATGTGAAACCCCTCCCCAAATTCACCCCTCCACAGGCACCACCTCAAAATCTCCAGGAATTTCCTAAATCCTAACCCACAATGTACCTCAGGTCTTACCCTAGCTCAAGCCTGCAGGTTTGTATCTTGCTGCAAAGGCTGGGCAACACCCACGCAGGATTGTTCTCCATCACTCTTGGTCTAACTTCACTCAGCCTCTTATGAGAGCATGTTGACCCAGTTCCTTCTGCCGCAAACAAACTCTTCTAATTTTGCATCATTTGGCTCCACTGCAAATGTATATAATTGTTCCTTGCAAAACTGGCAGCTTCTGCTTGTGATGCTGTGAATCACACAAGATGAAGCAACAAAATGGCTGCCATAAGCAAGGAAGATGCCAGGATTAATTCTCAGTGATTGTTCTCACAACTATTGAATGCCAACAGTATGACCAACCCCCCCCCCCTAAGAATATAAGAGAAGCCATGTTTGATCAGATCAGTGGCCCATCCATCATGTTATATCATCATCATCATATTTACAATTAGGATTTTTGGCTACAATGTGTATTACTTTGCCCTTGCCCATATTTAACCTCATTGGCCACATTGAAGCCCACTCGCCCAGCCTCGACAGAGCTCTCTGGAGCTCCTGACAGTCCTCCCTGGTTCTCAGTGGCCTGAACAACTTTGTATTACCTGCAAACTTAGCCACTTCACTGCTTACTCCCAATGCAAAATCGTTAATGAACAAGTTTAAAAGTAGCAGACCTAGTACCTCACTGCTTACCACCTTCCACTGTGAAAACTGCCCATTTATATTTACTCTCTGTTTCCTGTTAATTAACCCATTTTTAATCCACAAGAGCAGGGCTTTTTTTGTAGAAAAGATCCAGCAGGAACTCACTAGTATGCAAGGCCACACCTCTGACATCACCATCATTTGCATACTAGGCCACACTTCTGACATCACTGTCATTTGCATACTAGGCCACACCTCTATCACTGTCATTTGCATACTATGCCACACCTCTGACATAACCATCATTTGCATACTAGGCCACACCTCCGACGTCACCATCACTTGCATATTAGGTCACACCTTTGACATCACCATCATTTGCATACTAGGCCACACCTCTGAAATCACCGTCATTTGCATACTAGGACACACCTCTGACATCACCAAAAGTGCTATAATATCTTTTTTGAGGTGGTCACCATACCTTAAAAAAGATATTCTAGCATTGGAAAAAGTCCAGAAATATATAGCCATCCCAGAAAAAAAAATCAAATTCCAACACACTACTCGGTCACAAGAGCCAGCATGGTGTAATGCTTGAAAAAAGAAAGAAAGAGAAATAAAGCCAATAGACAGGTAAAAAGACTGACAGAGAGAGAGAGAAAAAAATAGACTGATAGAGAGAGAGAAAATACTGTCTGATTGACAGAGAGAGGGGGCAGAATAAAAGCAAATAGAAGGGAAAAAGAAAGACTGACAGAAAGAAAGAAAGAAATAATGAATGAATGAAAGGGAGAGGGGGAGACAGTTGGAAAGAAAAAAAGACTAACAGAGAGAGAAAGAAAGAAAGAAAGAAAGAAAGAAAGAAAGAAAGAAAGAAAGAAAGAAAGAAAGAAAGAAAGGGAGAGAGGGGATATAGTTGGAAGGAAGAAAGGAAGAAAGGAAGGAAGGAAGAAAGAAAGAAAGAAAGAAAGAAAGAAAGAAAGAAAGAAAGAAAGAAAGAAAGAAAGAAATGAAACAGGAAGGGAAGGAGTGAAAGAAAGGAGGGAAAAAAGGAAGAAAGAAAGAGAAAAGAATGGAAAGAAATAAATGGAAAGAAAGGGATGGAAGCAACTCACCGGTAAAACTGCTGACTCTCATCAAGCGCAGCTGGCCTCTCTGAACCCTGCCAGACACTCGGAACTCAGGAGGCTCCCACGCACATACAGCTGGCCTCCGCGGACCCTACCGGACACTCGGAACTCCGGAGGCCCCCATGCACATGCAGCTGGCCTCCGCAGGCCCCGCTGAACACTCAGAACTCTGGAGGCCCCCGCACATGCGTGGCTGGCCTCTGCGGACCCCGCCGGATATCTGGAACTCTGGAGGCCCCGTGCACGTGCGGCTGACTTCCCCAGACCCCACCATACACTCGGAACTCTGGAGGCCCCTGCGTACACATGACTGGTCTCTCCAAACCCTGCCAGCCAGCGGGGAAGCTGCCTGGGCCGAGCTGGAACGCTGGCCTGGGCAGCCGGAACGCTACCCGGGCCAGCCAGAACAGCGTTCCGGTGCGTTCCCACTCAAAAAAAGCCCGATAGAATATATTGTACTAACTCTAGTCATAGAACCTGCCTTAATATATATGAAGTTGCACTTCTCTACGGGACACAGGACCATTAAGCCTTTGAGATCAAAGAAAGATAATTTCTTACTAAAGTCTCTACTAAGCACATTGCATATTACAAAGCCCTTTTCACTAGCTAATACCACATAGTATCATTATGTTCTGTAAACATCCTTTAAGAAAAGGTAAACATTCTCCCTACCTCCGAAGGCCCCCCCAGCCTTAAAGAGTCATTACGCCCCCCCACAGTAGAGATTTTGCCTATTGACACATTTTCTGGAACCAAGTCAAAAATCTAAAACAAAGAACCTGAACTACACCCCTCGGCCATCTGCACATTCCTAGAGGATCACCATAACCACAGAATTCCATCCAGATGCTAGATGTCAGGAAGGCAGGAATTGAGGGTACAGATCAAAGAAATCCCAAAGCAGTTACCTCATCCTGAAGTGATCCCTATTTTCCAGAACAGAGATGGGTTTCTTTGAGCCAATAAGGGAATCTAAAAAGCCAAAAGTGAGAACTTTGTGACCAATCAACTAGACCAACTTTGTTATCAAAATTGTATAAATATGTTATGTTTTGTGAAGGAGGGCTGAGGAAAAATGCAGGATGTTGGTACAGAGAGGGAGTTGTTTTTCCTCCTGTCATCAATGGCAATGAAAGAATCTCCGGATCAACTCACTTAGAGCACAATCCTATGGGAGGGCAAAGTGCTTTGGGAGCAAACCATCCCTCACGTTGGCGGAAATCACATTTGTGCCTGCGTAAGTCCAGTTCCGCTGTGGTGGAAAGGACTTATGTGGGCATGGGGCCGCCAGAGCGCCGCCCCACCCGACAGCAGCGGCACCAGAGGGCTGCATCCAAGTGGAGGTGTATATCCAGCAGAGTGAGCCATGCCAGCGCAAGAGGGGGAGGAGTCAGGGGTTTTGGCCAGGTTTAGGCAGCTCCCTAAGGAGGTCGGACCATGACATGCCCCTGCTGAGAGGCGTAAAGTTATGTCTGTGAAAACAATGTTGTAGCCCATAGGCGCTCATTGAAAGCAAAAACAAAGAGTGGCTCCACTGCCATGGGAGCCTGCAAACCCCTTAGGGAGCCGTGTAAGTGGCTCACCAATCCCCGCACACACCAATCCCCCTCCCCAGCATCCAATCACTGCTCCCCACTGCCTAAAAATCCTCTTGCTCAGGCCTCGCATGACCCATTAGGTAGGGAAAGGCATGCGGGTGAGGGGCTCTGCCGGGGAGCTCCCTGCCACACGGACTTAGAGCGCACTTTGGTGATGCTTAGGTTGCTTAGATAGTAACTGCTCTTGTAACTGCTCTTGTTTCCAGGTCTCAACAGGTACCTCCAGAGGTTCAGCGTACGAGGATGGTCGCCCAGGGCTGGGTAAGTGTTACTGTGCACCCCCACTGTCCTCCTCCCCCCCTCGCTTGAGGTCATGCGGTGTGCAAGCGTTTCTGATAGTTGAACCAGGCAGCGGGCTTGGGGGGGGGGGGTTGCTGGCCCCCCTGCCACTGCCAGGCCTCTTCCCTTGGTCTGTCCTCTGCCGTGTTCCCACCCCTGGTGTGGGGGGGTCACAGCTGATCCAATGCCTGTGGGGAGGTGGGGCAGAGGCTGTCCCTTTAAGAGAGTCCTCGGCCAAATCACAACCCCCTGCTTCAGCTGCCCCTCCTGCAGGTGCTCTTGATCTATGTGTCTGTTTTGCAGGTGGGAATTAAATACAGAGACTCCACCCCCACCTCCGGTCAGCTGTTCCTGCTTGCTGCTCTGAGTGGAGCCCCGCCCCCGGCAAGACTATCCAAGTTGCACCTGGGATACCATTGTACTCCGTTCCAGCAGAATAAAGTCTGAGCTGTGCCATCCTTTGTCTCTTGTTTCTGTGTACCCCTATGCCACTATGTCCTTGGCCTGGGGGGATGTCTCAGAGGGCGGGCTTGCTTGTTTTTTGGGGAACAGGGTGAACTATGAGCCACCTCTGTGAGGCTGGACAGGGAGCCGGAGGGTCTTTTCCCCCCTTGTCCTATGGCACACTTCAGAGGGGAGGGGGTATGATGCTTTAGACACCTGGCTGGCACCTCACACTCTGTGTCCTGCTGTCACTGGGGGAGGGGTTCCCTGCAAGTGGCGGGGAGCGTCAGGGTGAGACTCTGTGTCCCTGCCAGGGAGGGTTTCCCTGTGGAATGCGGTAGCATTGCAGACTCTGTCTACTCATCCAATACACACATTTTGCCTGGTTTCCCTGATTGCAGACTCCTGCACTTTGTTTATCCTGTTTGGTTGTGGCTCGCTGGGAGGGCACAAGACTCCCCTTGCCCGCTTGCCATTGGCATGAGTCTGACAGTGGGCGGGGGCAGCCGTGGTAATGACCAACCATGCGGCTTGCACTTCCCTTTCCCTCCCCCTGCTCCCACCTTAACACCAAGCCAGGCTTCTCATGTGCGCATGCCCAGCCTCATTTCTGCTCCCTCCTCATGTTGGTGGGATGTCTTCCTTTGCCTTTAATGGTCTGTCCATTATTGGTTCCGCTTTCTGTCAGGGGGCAGGTTGGGGGTGGTGATAAGCCTCTCCAGGGTCGCCTCTCCCCACCCGACTGTCATGAGCTGTGGCGCATGCACCAGGACTGGCCAATCAGGGGGAGGTGGGCTGGCCCTCCCCTCTGGCTGCCTCCGCCTCTCTCACATGCTTATGCCAGTCCTACGCCAGTGAAGTTGTCATGGTGATGGTCTCCCTCGTGGCAAGCTACGCTTCTCCCTTCCCCATGCTTGAGTGTGCTGAAGTCCTCAGGAAGTCTATTGGTGGCGCTGCAGTTATGTCATGGCTGGCTGTCACGGAGGTTAGGATTGGGCTGTCCGACCTCTGGCTGTTGAGTCTCTTAAAATGGGCTGGGGACTCAACTCTTGGCACTGGTGGTGTGTGCAACATATAGAATCCATTCCCAGTTCACCCTTGGAATGTCATTCTTCATCATGAATCTACATATTGTTTGCCTGGTGGAGATTTTTACCATTTGCAAATTCTCTCTCTCTCTCTCTTTTGTTTTTGAAACATTAATCTGTTTCAAAATTAAAGTTCAGATTAAAGGATCTAAATTGTTCTTCCACCCCACATTTTTTCTTTACCTTTTACACTTTCTGGGAGCTGAAATGCTCTCAAAACAAAAGAATAAACTATTTCAAAAGCTTCAAAATGAATATAATTACTTATTCAGAACGATTCCATAGATGGAGGGAGGAAGCTATTTTTAATGGCAGTGCTTCTCCTTTGGGGTAGAATCCATTCAATACATTTCCTTCAGTGTATACCACAAAGAGAGCTCTGTTATCAGCATCACTTCTCAATATTATTAGGATATAAATGTTAGGATATAAATAATTTTAAAAGCATCTTGGTACCAGAGTGGATAAGGAAACAGCATATCACGTCACTGCATCACTTGCAGTGGCTGAACATTTGTACGACAACTTGTTAAAAACTCTGTTCACGCAGATGATGGTGATGGTGATGATGATTGGTTTGAATCATAGTTGGAAATAAATCAGTGGTTTGAATCATAGTTGGAAATAGTATGTAGGAAGACAGGAATCTATGGAGATATCTGGGTAGAGATGATTGAATAGAGCCCATAGTTTCAGATTCCTCATTGAATTATTCATTAAACTCATTTTCTACCATTCCTTTGTCAGATTAGATTTGATCTATACATTCAGAATAATTGCATAGCACATCACTGTATCACTTCAAACTGAAAGTGGGGAGTTGCATAGATTGAGGCCAGATTTATATAGGGCAGGGGGCCACGTAGAAAGCCTTGACCTATGCAAGCTGTCCCAGTGTGACTTGCCATCCTATATATATGCCTTATGTATTGGCATTTCCTGGCTCTCCCATTGGCTGTGGTGCAGCTCTGTGTGCAGATTTCCTGAAGGTTATGCGTTGATCTGTGAATGAATGTTATTATCCTGTGGCTCTGAGAAGGAAGGATGTTTGTATCATTAGGAGAGATTGAGCAAATGAAGACACCCAAATCTGTCTTAGAATTCTGGAAAAGACAAGTTCTCTTTCTCTCTCCATTATTCTCCATGGATTCTGTTATGTAGCACTACTTTTTTTGTTCTACAAGCGATAGATGATCGGAGTTTGTTATACACAGCAAGAGCAAGGAAGGTTGCTTACAGTTCTTTTGGAGTGCGAACAGAGATGAGTGGATGGGAAGACAAGCAAGGGTGAGGGGGCAGTTGCCCAGATCTTCTTTCTAGAGCCCAATGGATTTTTCTTCACAATGGGCCTTATTCCTGGTATTTTAATAAAACTTACCACACAATTTTTCACAATGTAGCTTTTTTGATAGAGGAGAGACAGCTTATGATTCAGTGGTAAACCTGATGCTTTGCATTCAGAAGGGCCCAGGTTCAATTACCCACTGGCACCATGGAGTATTACTCGTGAAACTTGACTTCTCACTAATGTGCTGGTTCATTTGATTTTTGTATGCTACAGGAATGAATAAAGCGGTATAATTTGTTTTGATGTATGGTTGGATCCAATAGAACATTTCTATGGACAGAAGGATTTCTGCCCACAGAGCTCAACTTTATCACCTTACTGTTGCAGGCCTCCAGCTCTCCCTCCCTGCTCCATTGACCTACATTAGCAATATTGTTTGGTGGGGGAGATTTGGGAGCTGCAGCAGGAAAGGGGAACTGAGAAAGTCACATATAATCCTTCCATACATAGAAATGCTCTACTAAATTCAAGCCAATGTGATGTCATATTCAGAATCTGTGCTGCAGTTATACTACTTTGATCATTTAATTATGTTATCTGACAGTTAGCAATCTGGAAAAATGAGCCATTTGTTATTGTTCAGTGCCTCTGATGACCTGCTACATCTGATGACTTGCTACAAAAATTTAGTATTACTGTTTTTTACTCTATTTAGGTTATTGTGCTGATTCTGCTGGTTCAGTGATTGTCATGTAAAACTTGTGGCTGCATGTAAGCGAATTACATGTGCAATTTTAAAGAAATAGAATTACCAAGGATCAGGATGGATTTCTTGTCCACTAACCTTATTACAGACAAAACTATGGATAGTGAAAAGATTCCTTTAGTAACTTATAGGAAGTTTTAAAGGCAGTCTTCATTTTGAACAGCTGATTCATGGGTACATTTCAGTCTGGTGGCACTGCCACATGATTCTGTTAGACAATTTGTATTGCCCCCAGGACAATGTTAGTAATATTACCTTACAAGCTTCTCTATCAGAGTCATTACATTCTGGTGCTCTGATCAGCTGAAGTGTCTTTTTTTCTTAGCTCTATACATGGTCTTCAGTTGCATGCCATTTACCTTGACATTTTTCTTTCCCTTTCTAAGCTAGTTTTCTTCCATGATAGAAAATATATAAGTATAGATTGCTTTGGTTATAGGGTGGCCATAGGGTGGCCAGATCATCCCGGTCACCCGGGAAAGTCCCGCCCCTGCTCTCAAATTCCCGCCTCCCGGGTTGGCTGACCCGGGACCAATGAAATCCCGGGTTCGCTCTGAGGGCCAGGCGGCCGCTAACTTCTCCCTCCCTCCCCGGCCAGCGGAGAGTCCCCGCCTCAGTTCTTGCCGGAGTTGGGCGCGCTCAGTGGTTCCTTGTCTGGTCTCTCTTCTTCACAGTTCCCGGGGCTCATGGCTGAGGAGTGTGGGCGAGCAGCGGGAGCTGCTGCAGCCGTCGCCGTGGCGACTGCAAGGAGGAGGAAAAGCGTGGGAGAGCCGGGGCTGGTGAGTGAGAGCCCGTGGCCTCCCGGCCCCTCTTCCCTCCAGCGCCGCCTCTCGTGGGCAGGCCTGCACCGCCGCCTCGTCCTGCCCGCCTTCCTCCCCCAGCCCCGTAGGCCCAGCAGGCCGCCTGCCTGCCTCCTGGCCCCGCTTCCCTCCAGCACTGCCTCTCGCGGTCAGGCCCGAACCGCCGCCTCGTCCTGCCCGCCTTCCTCCCTCAGCCCCGCAGGCCCAGCAGGCTGCCTGCAAGCCTCCCGGCCCCGCTTCCCTCCAGCGCCGCGGCCTCATCCTGCCCGCCTTCCTCCCCCACCCCCCAGAGCCCAGCAGGCTGGCTGCAAGCCTCCCGGCCCCGCTTCCCTCTAGCGCCGCGGCCTCGTCCTGCCCGCCTTCCTCCCCCACCCCCCAGAGCCCAGCAGGCTGCCTGCAAGACTCCCGGCCCCGCTTCCCTCCAGCGCTGCGGCCTCGTCCTGCCCGCCTTCCTCCCCCACCCCCCAGAGCCCAGCAGGCTGCCTGCAAGCCTCCCGGCCCCGCTTCCCTCCAGCGCCGCGGCCTCGTCCTGCCCGCCTTCCTCCCCCACCCCCCAGAGCCCAGCAGGCTGCCTGCAAGCCTCCCGGCCCCGCTTCCCTCCAGCGCCGCGGCCTCGTCCTGCCCGCCTTCCTCCCCCACCCCCCAGAGCCCAGCAGGCTGCCTGCAAGCCTCCCGGCCCCGCTTCCCTCCAGCGCCGCGGCCTCGTCCTGCCCGCCTTCCTCCCCCACCCCCCAGAGCCCAGCAGGCTGCCTTCCAGCCTCCCGGCCCCGCTTCCCTCCAGCGCCGCGGCCTCGTCCTGCCCGCCTTCCTCCCCCACCCCCCAGAGCCCAGCAGGCTGCCTGCCAGCCTCCCGGCCCCGCTTCCCTCCAGCGCCGCGGCCTCGTCCTGCCCGCCTTCCTCCCTCACCCCCCAGAGCCCAGCAGGCTGCCTGCCAGCTTCCTGGCCCCGCTTCCCTCCAGCGCCACGGCCTCGTCCTGCCCGCCTTCCTCCCTCACCCCCCAGAGCCCAGCAGGCTGCCTGCCAGCCTCCCGGCCCTGCTTCCCTCCAGCGCTGCGGCCTTGTCCTGCCCGCCTTCCTCCCTCACCCCCCAGAGCCCAGCAGGCTGCCTGCAAGCCTCCCGGCCCTTCTTCCCTCCAGCGCTGCGGCCTCGTCCTGCCCGCCTTCCTCCCCCACCCCCCAGAGCCCAGCAGGCTGCCTGCAAGCCTCCTGGCCCCTCTTCCCTCCAGCGCCGCCAAAAGCACATTTCTGCCGCAAAGATCGCAGCACAGGGTTACCTTTTCGCAGCGCGGCACTTTGCCCCTAGCAGGCGCATGAAACAAGGGACTTAGGGAAGGGCGAGTTCCCAGAACTGTTGCTGGCCGGGCTGCAAAAGCAAGTTGGAGGTCTTGGGGGAAGGAAAGGCAGGAGGGTATGTGGAACCTTCTTTTCGCTTGACCCGGCCGGAAAGGAAAGGCGCTGCGGCCTAGCTGGGAAACCGGCTGGGCGGCCTGTATTTGGGGTTGCCTAGCAACCGCCCCCGCGCTCCGGCATTGCCGCTGCTGCCGAGGAGTCCCGGCCTCCCCTCAGCCTCTGGGAACAAGATCTGCGCAGGTGGGCCGCGCCAGCCCCAAAGCCCCTTCGCCTCCCCGCTGCGGCGGCTCTGCCGGACTTTTCTCTCCTTTCCCACCTTTCAGGCCAGGCTGGAGGAGTTTTATTAATTATGATGTTCACTCTGGACCAATTACCTCTAGGTTGTAAACATTCAGGTTTCCTCCCTGCTTGTTCAGGTTTGATATGAGACTTGATATCACTTCCTCACCTCAAAAACATTAAAGTGTAGAGGAAGCTGTTTCCTAGCATGATGGGACTATGTAAGGAGCAGTTATTGTCGAGATTTAATTTTGCAAGACTGCTGGGTACAAAATAGATTTCAGGGTGTACAGAAGGCTGTTGAAACAGGCCCTAATATTACTACTCCAGGAGAATATTGGGGGACATACCTTTATTTTTGAACCCAGTGAGCTATTGTCTAGAGGAAGTTTATTCTCCACTTGCTGCCAAACAGTCTTAAGGAACAGTATATCAACTAGTGCTATGACATCTAAAGTTATCGGCTTGCTGTGCGTTCACTGGAGAAAGCTGTTCCTAACAAACCTTATTTGTGAAAGGATAAACTCTGATATCGCTATTGATTCAGTAATGGTCTGCTCTGGAGAATAATTTAAGGTTTTTAATGTAGTTTCTGCCCTCATTTTTCAACTGTTGAAAAGCAGTGAAACTGCCATTGCCACTTATTCTCATTTTAATATCTCTATAAAATGTGGAGTGTGTAAAAAAAGGAAATACAGATGGAAGTGGTATCCTATGTTCTTGTTGAAGAGTATGCCAATATGTTTCTCTTTGCCAGAAATGCAGTGATTTCCTAGTACTTAGTACAGGCTGGATTTGGGACTTGGAAATGGTGAACATCTATTCTAATACAAATTACTTTGGTGGGTTCTTAAGTAATCAAGTGTCCATTAACTAAAACTCCTGCTCATGAAATATTTGGGAAATACCTGAATTTCATAATTACAGTATGTGGGAACTGATTATTTGTCAACTAAAGTACAGTTTCTGTAATAAATACTTAAGGTTTTCATGCCTTTCAACTCTAATACAAGGTTTAATTAAAGCAAGGTTTACATGAACAGCATGTAAATAAAAGGTAGTATAGATAGGATTAAATTTATATACTAGTAAAAGGCAGTGTTGCTGGATTAATCTGTTTTGAACATCTTGCATCAAGAGGGTGATAGTTTCCCACCCTAATGGATACATTTGCAGTTGTGTTAATATCTATTCCTTTTCTATCTGAAGTAGCTAATCTTACAGTGATGGGTCTTGAATCCAGATCAGTTAGCAAAGCAAATGTGAGAAGTGTAGCTGGTTCTAACTCTTTGTGGAGCTGTAAATTTACAAGAAATTTTAAAGCAGGTTCCAGGCAAAATTGTAGCTCTGTTTGTGGAGTTGTAAAATTGCAAGAAATTTTAAATCAATGGTGAAAATTGGGGCTGAGGAATTGAAACATATGCAACTGATCTTTTTCCAACAATTGTATTTGTCATATTTATAGAATTTAAAAGTATAAATACCTTAAAAAGCAAAATGCCATGTATTTGAGAGATCTATACTACACACACACACACTCACTATCTTTATATATTTACCTTTTTGCCACTGGAGAAGTGACAAAAAGCTAAATATATATAAAAAATTGAAAATAGAAAACTTTTATAGCAAGGAAACCTTTCCTTTGAATTTAAGCACTCATATAGTCACAATAGAATTACTAGCACATTTGATATTGAATTAGTTTCATATCTTTGAGAACACTGTATTCCTCAATTCATGGGACATAAAAAGTTTCTACATAATATGTTGTGGATTGTTTCAAGCAATCTTAAACACATCAGATCTGCAATATACACAGGGATTAGCATTATATAATGCTATCACTTCCTGTTTCCGGCAGTGGCATTTGGGGGAAATGATGTCACAGGAAGTGCTGTCACTTCCTGCTTCCGGCAGGTGGTGCGGGGAAACGATGTCACAGGAAGTGATGTCACAGGAAGTAATGTCATTTCCTGTTTCCGGCAGTGGCATGACGTCACCGGAAGTGACATCACTTCCTGTTTGCGACGGCACGCGCTTCGCGCGCGCACACACACATTCATTCCCTGCTCAAGGTGTCCCTGGCTGGCCTGCAGATGTTATGGCCACCCTAGGTGGCCAGACCGTCCCGGTCTCCCGGGACTTTCCCGGTTCTGCCCCCAATTCCCGGCTCCCGGGCTGGCTATACCGGGACCATTGGAAGTCCCGGTATAGCCAGCGGGGAGCCGGCGGGCCGCGCGCGCGGGCGGGGAAGGCGGGGAGTGAGGGAGCCAGTGTCCCTGCGCGTGCGTACGGCGGTGTGCGCACGCGCAGGGACGCTGGCTCCCTCACTCGCCGCCTTCCCCGCCCGCGCGCGGGGCCCGGCGGCGGTGGCGGAGGCCGGGGAGGCCGCGGAGAGGCCGCCGCTGGTCCCTGGAGGGCCTCCAGAGGCCCGCGGAGGCCGCGGAGAGGCCGCCGCTGGTCCCTGGAGGCCCTCCAGAGGCCTGCGGAGGCCGCGGAGAGGCCGCTGCTGGTCCCTGGAGGCCCTCCAGAGGCCCGCGGCGGCCGCGGAGAGGCCGGCGCTGGTCCCTGGAGGGCCTCCAGAGGCCAGCGGAGGCCACGGAGAGGCCGGCGCTGGTCCCTAGAGGCCCTCCAGAGACCAGCGCCGGCCTCTCCGCCGCCTCCCCGGCCTCCGCCGCCAGCAGCACCAACCGCCCGGAGGAGAGGCCGCCACCTGCCCTGGAACAAGGTAAGCAGGGGGGGGCAAAAGTGGGGGGGGCGGCTGGCGGGAGGGGGCGGCCGGCCTTCCTTCCTTCCTTCCCTTCTTCCTCCCTCCCTCCTTCCTTCCTTCCTTCCTTCCTTCCTTCCTTCCTTCCTTCCTTCCTTCCTTCCTTCCTTCCTTCCTTCCTTCCTTCCTTCCTTCCTTCTTTCCTTCCCTCCCTCCCTCCCTCCTCCCTCCCTTCCTTCCTTCCTTCCTTCCCTCCCTCCCTCCTCCCTTCCTTCCTTTCTTCCTTCCCTCCCTCCTCCCTTCCTTCCCCCCTCCCTCCCTCCTCACTTCCTTCCTCCCTCCCTCCCTCCTCCCTTCCTTTCTTCCTTCCCTCCTTCCCTCCCTCCCTCCCTTCCTTCCTTCCCTCCTTCCTTCCCTCCCTCCCTCCTTCCTTCCCTCCCTCCTTCCCTCCTCCCTTCCTTCCTTCCTTCCCTCCCTCCTCCCTCCCTCCTTCCTTCCTTTCTTCCTTCCTTCCTTCCCTCCTTCCCTCCCTCCCTCCCTCCCTCCTTCCTTCCTTCCTTCCCTCCCTCCCTCTGGCCACCCCTGGAGTAGACAATACTGACTTTGGTGGACCCAAGCACTGATTCAGTGTAAGGGAGCTTTGTGTTTGTGACTGGAGTAGACAATACTGACTTTGGTGGACCAAAGCACTGATTCAGTGTAAGGGAGCTTTGTGTTTGTGACTGGACTAGACAATGCTGATTTTGGTGGACCCAAGCACTGATTCAGTGTAAGGGAGCTTTGTGTTTGTGACTGGACTAGACTATACTGACTTTGGTGGACCCAAGCACTGATTCAGTGTAAGGGAGCTTTGTGTTTGTGTCTTCTGGTGCAATTTTGTTCTCAGATCCTGTATTTACTTCATCAGTATATGGGATAAGGCACTTTCTCAACTGTGCTGCATTATGCAGCCTATTTATTTTGTCCTGTTTGCTCTGTTGGCTCTATCTGCGCCACCTTCATCACTTTCGGGGTGTGGATCCCCCAGTGGAGTGGTCTCCTGACTCCCTCCGCCGGCTGTTTCTGATAGCCCTGCGCCCCCTCTTTCATTTGATATGTGTCCCGTGCGGGTGCCACCCTCCCGCCGGGAGATGCCGCAAAATGAGCCCACCTTGAGGCTTATGGCGGCAGGGCTCGGGGGAAGCGAACTAGACTGCTGTTCTTTTGAGGGGTTATAGAGTGTTTCGAGCCCGTCCCTGTGGCATCGGTCCCATCGTTGTGGGGTCCAGGGGGCTGGCGCAGCGGCACGCTGAAGCAGCCTGTCGGTCACTTCCGGGTTCCTGTCCTGCATCTCGACCTGTGTTATTAGTGACAGGCTGCTTCGGCAGAGTTTGCAAGCACACACTTTTGTGATCTCACTGGGGTTTTATGCACAGGAGCTACCGTATATCCAACCAACTTCTTCAAACTAACACAGGCAAATGAAAAGAGAGAGAGGTGGAGTCTTTCTCCATCCCATAAATAGGTTACTATACAAAGACATCTGAAACGAATCCAAAACAAGCACAGAGACATACTCTCTCTCTCTCTCTCTCTCTCTCTCACACACACACACACACACACACACACACACACACACACTTACTGGCTCTGCTTCCTATACAAAGACATCTAAAATGAAAGCAAAGCAAGCAGAGGAACAGCACTCTCACTCTCTCTCACACACAAGTGACTCTGCTGCTGGCCCCTCCTGATGCAGCTTTCACTTCCTGCTCAAATCTAAAGGCACACATACACTTTTAAAAACACAAGGTGTTTGCAGGCTTCTAAACCTGCAGAGATCTAAAAGCACATCATGGTGTGGGGGCGGGGCTTTCCCCACCAGCCAGCTGGCTGGGGCCAGGGTGGAGCCTGGAAAATCAGGGGATTCTCCTGCTGGGATGCAGGGATTAGGAAGCCTATTCAAAGTTGTAAAGCTTTGACACTGTTATGCAGTGTGGTGAAACAAGAATTTCTATGAGCATTCTGTTGTAATTTTTTTCTTGAAATAATCAGTTCTTCTGCAAAACACATTCTATCAAATCAGACCTGACTCACCTTCACAGTGTAAATTGGTGAAAAAATGACAACAGTGATAGCATCTGGTTCCAAAAAAATGCCTGGGATGACTCACTTAGCAAAGCCAGATGTACAGGATTTTTGTCAGTGAACTCTGCAATTCAGCCAGCTAGTTTTTTCATTAACTTATTTTAAACCTTAATTTTCTTTTATATTTTTGTACTGCCTTAATTTTTAAAATATTAGAGGAAATGATAAGTACTATATGAAAAGAAGCATTAGTATGCAGTGGCAGCTGGTGCCATGTAGGGCCTGTAGAGAGTTTATCTTCTCCCCTCTGCCTCCTGTGGATACAAAAGGGAAATAAACATTTAGGTTGGGTTCTGCCATTAAGTTTCCAACTACCCACAATTCCCTTGTTATGGTGCTCTGCTGCAGGGAAGCACTTCTGTTCTATCATGCTGTGATTTACAATGCCATTAGCAACACATAATTAATTGCCTCCATATCGCAACATGTCTACCATTTCATTTCAACAGCTTATTCTGCAAAAAGGCATTGTACTATTATGAGGAACAAGCTTGGTGCACTTGCAGGAGATGAAGACAACAATCCTAAGTAGAATCACAGCCCTAACCCACTGACTTTCAAGGATTGACTTAGAAGAACTGCACTGTAAGGGAGGGCCAACCAACAGCACACATGATGGCCAAATGTCATATACTAGGGGTGGCCAACGGTAGCTCTCCAGATGTTTTTTGCTTACAACTCCCATCAGCCCCAGCCATTGGCCATGCTGGCTGGGACTGATGGGAGTTGTAGGCAAAAAACATCTGGAGAGCTACCGTTGGCCACCCGTGTCATATACTATACTGAGTACCCAGCTTGCTGGGGGTAAAGTGTAGATGACTGGGGAAGGCAATGGCAAACACCCCATAAAAAGTCTGCCAAGCAAATGCCATGATGTGATATCACCTCATGGGTCGGTTAACAACTCGGTGCTTGCACAGGGGACTACCTTTACCTTTATATTGTTCTGGTATGAAAAATGTATCTTTTTGAGGCCAGTTCCAGCTTCCACCACTACAATGTTAACTAGTCCTTTGATAGCTGCAGTTGTGGCATGATTACCACAGAATGTGAGGATGACGGTAGGGAGTCTCAGCACTCTCATTATATCAGATATGATGACTACCGCTACTGTTGTTTCTATTATTTACAGGCCTACTATAAATAATGTAATCTAAATGCAAATATGAAATGCAATAGAAATATATCTCAAAATATCCATTTCTGCATAATATAAATGTTCTGCTGCTGATTCTCACTTCACAATACACAGAGTAAGTAAATATTTGTCTGTAGTAAAAAAAATACCATGAGCATTTTCATGAGAGCCTATTGGACTCATTAAAGGCAGCTGTAAAAAAATTAATTGCATTATCTGAAGCTTAGATCTGAAGCTGTAACATTTTGTTTTTTTAAAAAAATCCAGGTTAAGAATTTATTATAATTATCTTCCTTCTCACTGCTCCAATCCATATGTGAGGAAAATGCCTCATGATGAAGACACATCCCCCAGAGTGAATGCAATCATCCTCCAAAGAGTTCCTCTCCAGCCTAAGCGGCCTTCCTCCAACTTAAGTGTGTCTTCCTCCCATTGGAGGAAGCAGCCCTGTAGCCAGAAAATGTGACTTAAGGGGGACTGTGGAATTTTGGGGGGCATCCTTGTGTATGCATATACAGCCTGTGCTCTGTGAACTACACTGCTTGCTGATATAATTCCAGGTCTGTTTCAAGATGTTGGTATTAACCTTTAAGGCCCCAAGGGGCTAGGGACCAACATACCTATGGGACTGCCTCTCCTCACATGTGCCCCACCAAGGCTTGCACTCACTGGTGATTCCTACCCCAAAGGATATCCATCTAGCCTCAACTAGGACCAGAAACAAAAAAGAGGAACCACAGTCAAAATAAGTAAAATAAAGAACCAAGAAACTGTGATAAAGGGTGCAAGGAGAATACAAATAAACACTATTTTAAGACTCTCTAGTTTGTCATTATTTCTTATTTTCAGTCAAATTGTATATAAATCAGTAAAGTCTATAATCAAGTATTCAGATTATATCAGTAATAAGTCCATAATGAAAGTATAAGTCCATGGAAGAACAATTGCAAAATCCTGGTCCAGGACATGGTGTGCAGATTCACTCGGGAGTGTTTCAGAGACCAGAAATAGTAAATCTTTCCTCAACTGGAACCAGAAGGAAAATGCTTCCAAAGCCTAGGCAAAGCATGGTAACAAGTTGTATCAACAATGATAGAACAGCAGTTCTTAGTATTCAAGGATTAATTTTCTACGAACTCACATTAGACAGTTTTGTCACAAAGTCTTCAAACAATCAGGATGGGTAGAATAAGAACAAACCAGAGCAGTGGCAATGCACGTTCTTCTCTTCATATCCATTGGATCCAAGTCCCTGAGTGCAAGATATGACAAGCAACTACAACTGTGAAAAGTCAGTCAGTAAACCTAGGTAGAAATTCTTATCAACATTAAAGTTATAGAGCATTCAAGAATATACTCTTAATGATACTTGAAGTCTGGCATTCACAGATTGCTGCTCATGCTGACTTCTGTTTTATGGTTTTATCATTGCTACCCTATGTAAAAAAAGCAATTGATTAAGAACAGAGGGATGGATCCTACCCCCATCCTATCACAAATAAAGTCTGAAGCTTTCACCTAAACTAAGGAGCCTTCCTTTTTGGTCCATAGCCATGGTGGGGCATCCCATGGCCACTCCCTCTGACTTTCCATTCATGTCCCACAAGTGAACGGCTGCCAATGAGTTTGCTCTTAAGGGACAAGAGAGTATCAGTTCCTAGGAAAAGACAGGTCAGAGGGCATTTAATTGCCTTCAGAAGGCATTTAAATGCCTTTTGAGTTCTCTTCCATAGGGCAAGAAAGCTTAGAAGGGCACTCAAGAATGGTACCTTCAGCACTTCTCCAATCATCAATTAATTTGCATGTTTCCCAAAGGCTCACGGATAAACATATGGAGCAGAGGTCCATCAGTGGCTGTTAGCCACAAGGTATAGTTGAAACACTGTGTCTTGGACAGTGATTCTTTATATTCTTGGTGCTTGGGGGACAACAGTGAGAGAGCTTCTGGACCTCCCAATAGCACTTGGGTTTTGGCCACTGTGTGACAAACACAGAGACCAATTTCCCACTCACCCTACGCCACTCTGATGTTCCTCTTTTCAGTGTGGCGTCCTTCCGATTTCCCACTATCTGCCCCAGGGCTTCAGCCTGCATCACCATTTTTGCGCAGCAAAGAGAAACTGGTTTTCAGTGGTTTCTCTTTGCTGCACAAAAACGGTGATGCAGGCTGAAGCCCCGGGGCAGATAGTGGGAAATTGGAAGGACGCTGCACTGAAAAGAGGAACATCAGAGCGGCGTAGAGTGAGTGTGAAATTGCTCAGAGTGTTGGACTGGATGGGCCACTGGCCTGAGCCAACATGGCTTCTCTTATGTTCTCTTACTTTCTTATGGTTTGCATTTTACCCCTATAGGTCTGCCCTATAGAACAGGAGAACATAGTATGGCAAAATGGGTGTTTGCCTGCTATTGGGTACAATCAAAGCAGCACAGTCTCAGAGAAAAAAAATGGTTCACACAAACAGGATGTGTAATGTAGAATGAGAAAGCCTTTGTCAAGCTACAGAGGGTTACATGAATCATGAAAAGTAGAAATGATATGCACAGAAATGTCAATGAGAAAGATCCTATTTTGAAGGAATGTTGGCAAAGTGAACAGTATTTTTGTGACTCACGTATCTTCTGAGCCACCATTTTTCCTTGCATTCCATCATGTGGGCCGCTATCTAGGAAACTGAGAGCAGGGGTTTAGTGCACCAGAATAAGCATTAGATCAGACGGTTTCTGACCATTGATGAATGTCAGAAATAGTTATGGTTCTTTTTGAAACTTTTGCAATATTAATACTAATTAATGACTAATTATTAATATTTGCTTAAATTCCAACTGTACCTATTCCTCCTGTTTTTTCTATATGAGTAGTTAATGCTATGGCTATTTTCATACTGTGAGAGATGATATAGAAACTAAATCTTTCCTTTAAATGAACAGAAACAAAAAAAGGAAAAAAACATTAATGAATCTTTAAAATAATAAAAATGTAAAACTTCAAGCTATATCAAAGTTCTTTAAAAAAATTCTTCCTGATAAATACATACTAGTTTATTGAGGGCAAAAAGCTAGAGCAATGGTGTCAAACATGTGTTCTGGGGGCCAAATCAAGTCCCCGGAGGGCTCCTATCAAGCCCCTGAGCAACTGGCTGTCATCTGCTTCCTTCTGCATCACAGCTTGTTTTGCAAGGCTTGCTCAATCACACAGGAGGTACTGAGCAAAACCTCTCTTTTCTCCATTGGCTGAGGCTCCTTCCTTGGGGAGGAAGGGGGGAGGAATAGCTTGCTTCAAAGGAAGCTCTGGCTCTTTTCTTCCTTCCTCAGAGGACCAGGAGGGGGAGGAGCCTCAGCCAATAGAAAGATGAGAGAGGCTTGGCTCAGTAGCTCTGCTGTGAAACTAGGAGAGCCTGAATTGCAAAGGAGAGATACAAAGAAAGCACTGTTAAGACCAACAAGTGCTGTTTTAAGCATGTTTTAAGTTTTTTAAAAATATATTTGTGTTTGTCTGTGTCGTTTATAAAGCTTATATTTCTGCTACCTGGCATTATATTTTATGACACACATGGCCTGGCCCAGCAAGGTCCAGTCCTCATAACAAATGAGTTTGACACCCCTGAGCTAGAGTCTTTATTCAAGCCCTTATTTGATGATGCTTATTTGAAGATCATGAAAAAGAGTATCTTTTATGTGCTAGATATAATTTCTGTATCCATCATTATATTTAATTCTCAACATAGCCTCTGTTGTGGATCCTTAAATGCATGAATTGGGGCCATGTAGAAAGGAGTTTTTTTTTAAAAAAAGTCTAGAGGAACAGGAGTTTTTTTTTTAAAAAACCCTTTTAAAATGGAGATGTTAAAAAGCCCCCAAATCAGAGAAGTGATGTCTGTACTTGCACAGACATCACAACTCAAATAGGAGTCCCACAGTTACAGCCAGCGCATTTGCAGGCTTTAGTTGTCCCTTGCTCTCCTTCACACATAGCAGAAACAGCAGGAACAGCAACTGAGGGGAGAGAGAGACAGAGAGAGAGAGCCTGCACCAGAAGATGGGCCATCAACTGTGCCAAGGAACTTTAAATAGCAGGATTTGGCATTCATCCAGCAATAGCTGGAGGGAGGGTGCAACCAGCTGTTGAGGATGGTGAAATGGCTGAAGCATCCACGCAAGAACTATCAAAAGCATTGCCCCCCTTTGCTTTTGAACAGCCTAGCAAAAAGCCCACAGCCACATTGGCTGCTGCCACAGAGCTCCTGCTGGCCTTCCTCCCTTTCCCACCATCCAATGACTTGGGGCATAGAGAACTACAGGTGGGCAGCGGTAACCAGAAAAAAGCTCATGGGGGAAAAGCCCACAGAAAAACTCACAGAAAAAAACCCCACTGTCATAAATACTCACAGGAAAAAAAGCCCACAAAGAAAAAGGCCCACATGGAAAACCACAATTTAAAGCACCATAGATATTTATAATTGTGGATAACCATTATCTCCATTTATGAGAATGAACAGGAATTACCTATATTCTATGTTGTTATTTTAGGATCAAAATATGTCATATTCACATGCAACGATTTGTGTAGTAAATTTAACAAGCATAATTAAATAATAAATTTGTTATGTTATTAGTATATTAATTCATTACTATACAAAAGTGACCTTTATGAAGAGGGATTTAATGCTCTTGAGTGTAAAGGTTTGGAAGGGAAAATACAGGAAATAAAAGTGACCATTTTGTTATCAATGAACTTTATTAAGAAGGAAAAACAATAATAACAGAAATTAAACTCTATATAGAAATATTTTTAAATAAAAGTAAATACTTTAAATGTATTAATTTACAATTTGTCAACCTTTTTAATGTTGGTATGAAGTAATTGCTAAAGTACTATCTAGTATTCACAGCTTTTGAACAACTACATGGCTTAAAATTTTTCAAATAATTAATATCATTTAATTTTGTTATTAAAAATTAAAACCACAAGATAACATTAAAATAAGTTGATTGCTTTTATTTGTATTTTAACAAATACATTGTGGTACACCCAATGACCACGACAAAAGACTACCTAACCCTAATAGTAAAAGCAACAATTATTTAAGAACAACAACAATAACAACTCAGATATAATTCTTCATTGCAAATTCACCAGTCTCCTTAAGAAATTAAGTTTATCTTCCACCTGCTCATATTGCTGCACAGAAGTGGCAACCATATAATGTAGTGCCTCATATTCCCTCTTTTTCACCTCTAGGCAACCTGCCTGTGCAATAGCCAGTGTTAGTATGTGACAAGCCCAGGGCTGGTGCTACAGCCTCAGGCTCCCCAGGCTGGCACCTACCCCTGTGCCCTCCCCACAACTGATGCCTGCCCCATGACCACACTCCTGCCTGCAGGGAGGGCAGGGGTGGCTGCATGATAAGGGAGTGCAGGGAGGGCTCTGGGTGAGCCATGCTTCTTCAGGCTGCTTCAGAGCGCCTCTGAGAGCACACTAGCAGGTCTTGAAGGCAAAAGCTGGCAAGGCTGGGTGCCGAGCTTGGAGGAGAAGAAATTATCCTGCTAGGCTGCTCTCACCTGAAGGCAAGAGCAGTTGGGCAGGGCCACACGCACTCTTCTCCTCTGAGCTCAGCTTTCCTTGCAAGGGAAGCCAAGCTCAGAGAAGAAGAATGAGCCCTGTTTGCCTGCTCTCCCTACCAAGGTGAGAGCAGCCAGGCAGGGCACATTCTCCTTTGAGCCTGGCTTCCCTTGCAAGGGAAGTCAGGCTCAGAGGAGAGCCTTGCTGACACACCATCCAGCGCATTCTCAGCTTCCCAGATCTGTAACTTGGGAAGCTGAGAGCAGCAGGGTGGGGGAGGGGATGCTTAGCGGCGCCCCATAGGTGAGGTGACACCCCAGGCTGCTGCCTACCTCACCTCCTCCCACGCACTGGCTATGCGCAAGTCAGGTACCTCTGCAGTCCATGAAATATACAAATAACTTAGCAAAATTATTTAATTACACTTGATAAAATCACAACACAAATTGTTGCATTTGAATATGACATATTTTAATCCTAAAACAACAACATAAAATATGGATAATACCTGTTCATTCTCATAAATGAAAGCAAACTGTTATCCACAATCATAAATATCTACGATGCTTTAAATTAAGTTTTCCATGTGGGCTTATTTCCATATGGACATTTTTCCATGTGGGCTTTTTCCTGTGAGCATTTTTGACCGTGGTTTTTTTCCTGTGAGCTTTTTCCCTGTGGGCTTTTTTCCTGTGAGCTTTTTCCATGGAACCATGTGGGCTAATTTCCATGTGGACATTTTTCCATTTGGGCATTTTTTCCATGTGGGCCTTTTCCTGTGAGCATTTTTGACCGTGGATTTTTCTTGTGAGCTTTTTTCATGGAACCATAGGCAGCGGAGGGACAAAAGTAACAGCTGCCACCGTCCTGAGAGACAAACAGGCAGAAACTGTGTTGATGCAGGCAGATAGGAAAGGGGAAGGGGAGAGTGTAAGCCTCTGCCCTCCAATGCTCTGGGAGATACAGTAGGCTTTCTGTTAAGTGGCAACCCAGCAGAGGAGGGCAAAAACGGATGGGATTCCTCTGTGAGTCTTACAGTTCCCTCACTTGTCACACTGTAAAATACTACATTCACTAATGTATAATATGAATGATCATGCTGTACCTGACAAGTCTGTTATTCCAAACTGAATGAAGAAAGTCATGGTTGACACAGTCCATCAAAAGTTAACCATGACTAAGGTAAGCCCACTGAGGTAAAAAAAAACCTCACTGGATATAGCTGGGTCTTAGTTGAAACCGTCATTTACTGGATTGTTGCCTGTGGCCTCACACAGAATTCTTCCTATGCACACAGCGTTGCTTAATGACTGGGCTTTCCTATTGTACTGGTTCAGTGGTAGAACACCTGCTTTATATCTAAAAGGTTCCTGGTTAAATCCCATCATCTCCAATTAAAAGGACCTCTTACAGTAGGTGTTGGAAAAGGTCTTTTTCTGTTTCAAATCCTGGAGAGTTGCTGCTAAGCAGAGTAGACAATAATGAGCTAGGGCCAACAGTCTGGCTCAAACAGTACATCTATTTCTGAGCACAAAATTGCTATCTAGAATTAAAAGGATGGTAAAGGATCCGCAAAAGAAGAACTGAATTTTGGATGTGCTTTAGAAGTGTATAAGAGTGTTTAAGGAACCACAGTGTGTTAGTGACTACTATTTCCTTCTTTGAACTCTTTAGAAGTAACAAAAAGAAACAGGAAAACTACATTTTGGGTTTTAAGGGAGTGATAAGAATAACAGAGACCTTCTTTGTCATGTGAGGGGGGGGTGTGTGTGTTTGTGAGAACAAGGTTCACATCTGTACTTGCATAAAGCTCACAAAATGACCTTGGACCAGTCACTCTCTCTTAGCCTAACTTCACTCTCCGGGTTGTCATGAGGAAAAAAATGAAAGGGACCATATTTGCCATCCTGAGCAACTTAGAGGAAGGATGAGATGAAGATGGATAGGCAGATGCATATGGTATCTACCTATACAACTTGTGGCCCACCTGCTCTGCAATGCAGGTGCCTGACACATGTAATATACATGTGGAAAAGATGCTGAATAAAATTGTTTGAAATACTCATAACCTTTTTTTCCCTCAAATAAAACACCTGTCGTTGCGTAATTAGCTGCATTCTTGGAGGCACTTATGTTGTCAATGGAGAGGGAAAGCTTTATACTTAAGAAGCTGTAGCTACAAAAGCACTTTTAAGAGCGAGGAGGTAGACAACAGATGTTTGTTTTCTAGTTCCATTTTCCCCCACTCTTGCATCAAAGAAATTGGAGACACTTTTATTTATTTATCTGTTTATCTGGACATGAGCTTGCTGCTCTGAACTGCATACAAATCTCAATTTACCATGCACTGCAAACACACTTGAAAAGCTGCTTGTGGCCATGTGGTGACTGTGCATGGTGGTGTAATGCTCTGGGGACTGCTTTACCACTTGGCTTTTCAGTCTAGAATAATAGTCTCTCTTTCTCTGCTCTAAAATTAAGGTCATCTTGGAGTGAATACAGAATGAATCTACCTTGGAATGAATTCAGAATTGTAAAGTAGTTGGTAATTAATTTATTGAAGATTTGGTAATTATTTTTTAATATTTGTCATAATCTTCTGAAATGAAGCCTGGTACTGAATGCATGGACCATCCACTTTCTTCCTCTCACTCTTGAATTTAGGAAAAAAATTGAATTGATTATCCCTGCTTTTTTATTTCTAAGTGGCTTTTAAAATTTAATATAATGCTGTATCATTCTCCTAACAGAATCAGAGTTATGTTATTGAAAAAAAAATAGATCCGTTGATTCCAAAACATTTTGGATGTCCATTCCAATAGTCAAGAAATATAGTCCAATTTTATTGAAAATCCCCACTGGTTTGATCTACAAATCTTCATGTTGATTTGATGTTTTCCTGATTTCAGTTGAATCTGCTATTTTTTAAATTTTTGGTGCTATATTATTTCCCATAAAATGTACATGTTTTTCAATATTATTTGTGTGTCAATAAATCTGCATTATATATTATACGTATATTACATTCTAATTTGACATCTATCTATCTATCTATCATCTATCTATCTATCTATCTATCTATCTATCTATCTATCTATCTATCTATCTATCTATCTATCTATCTATCTATCTATCTATCTATCATCTACTGTATAAAACCATGCAATATGCTTGCACTCAGTACAGAAGAATCTACAAAATCAACAGTGAAAGATAAAACTGAGAAAAATGTAAAAGGAAAATATTTCCCCATCCTATTGACCTCCCCTGATTCAGTCTACTGTAATTTCTTGTCTTTTGTTGCTTGTCTGAAAAGCACCATGCTCATGGAGGTGTCTAGTAATAACTGCTAACTGTAATGTAATAATAAGTACTAGTAAACTTTTACCTATGCAATCCAGAATGTGATAACTAGGAAACACTGGGTTGGATACTAGAAACTAAGCTTGAACACCCGCTAGTTTGACTTGTGCTGTTTGCCAGTTGCAAAGGGGAAACTGATTTTTCATGGATCTGTTTGATAGTTGATCAACCTATTCAGGGGTGTTTTCTGTATTCCAAATCATGCAGTAAAGCACTATTGGCTTTTCACACATGCAGGTTCTCACACAGCTGGATTAAGGTCTACTACCTCCCCCTCCTTGCTGCATAACTGCTCTGCTCAGCAGGCAATTGTTTAAACTGACAATTAGATTACTCACAAAACATACAAATCAGTCATCAAGAAATGCTACTCTTTGTTAAGTAGTTGCCTTTGCTTATGCTTAATTTTGGGAAAACCTGATGAATCCAGTTCAGGAGCCATTCACAGCTGTCTAATATGAACTGAACAGACTGACTGATTGATCCACATCTGACTGCCATCTTTGGACATGTTCAGTTTGGTCATCAAACATACTTGCAGCAAAACTTGCATAATCCCTACTAGAAACTGCAATTGCAAGGTGCTCCTGGAAGCCAATTTTCTTGAGCTTCCTCTTCCCTCTTGTGACCAACAAAAACACATTGTTGGGGGGATTCTAGGGGCCAAAAGGTAGGGTAAATTTTCCTGTCTTCTTATTTCCAGTATCTTGTCTCATGGAGGGCCTCTGGCCCCACCAATGCCCTTTGAGGGGATACAGAGGGTTGCTGTGAGAAAGGAAAAATGAGAGAAGATCAGCTTCCACAAGTAGACTGTGTTCATGGTTCTTATACATTTCTCATAATAATATTTTTTCTTTGTAAAATAGTTTGGAAGAACGTGGGAAACTTTTGTATACTTCAGTGAGGGATTTTTTTTTAATTAAATCATTTTTATTCTGCATCACTGTATGTTAGGAGGATTACAAAACCAGCTAAAGCTAACAACAAGACATTAAAATCAAAACCACCCCAGCTCCCATATCATTCTTAGGCATAACACTGATCATAGATCCATCTGAAATGGTTGCTGACTGTATCTGATTGAAGTTATTACTATTTTCAATACTTTTTGAACAAGCATCACCTTAACATTTGTCTATTGAGAAATACTTGTGAAAAACACTTTACAGAAAAGCAAAATTCCATATAACATAATTTTCCAACATAATATTTTCCCATGTATTTTTTCTTGGGTATTCTTCTGTGTAACAAAAAATTAATAAAGTTATGTTGGACTTACCTAGTAGCAATAGATGTGATCATTGTGATATTAGTAGTAAAACTCAGTCAATTTATTGCTTTCTTATTTCTCACTGAGATTTTGCATAGATCAGCACAGCCAACTATAATTCATCAATGGAGGGTTGGCTCTGCCTTAGTTAGAAACAGGAAAAGCAGGAGAGTGGGCATTAATTCTCTGCCAGACCAGTAAATTGGTCCCGCCTCCAAAACTGGGAGGCATCCACAGATTGTCATAGCATCTAAAATGGTTCCAGACATGCTGTTATTCTTGATTAAATGTACTGCATTTGCACATGACAATGACAGAATTTGCACATGACAATGACAAAGTCTGAATAATAGCTGGTATTGGAAGATGGGGTCATCACACTGGGGGATATGGTTCATTCTGTACTTCTGCTACATAACAAATGTAAAGCTGATGACTCATGCAAACTGGATCAAGGTACAGTTGAGAGAAATTGTTTAGGGGGTTTATCAACAGATTAGAGCCAAAGTAGATTTTAGCCAATAACTCCTGGGTTCAAATCTCTATGCAGTCATAATGTTTAATGGGTGAATTTTGGGCATTTACTAGAAACATAGTTGTGAGAAAAAGAGTATCTGAAAGTTGGTATTGGATGAAAGTATCACTGAAATATGTTGAGGTAGCTATTTATTAACATACTTATATTCTGAACTCCAAGGAGCTCAGAATGATATATGTGGTTCTCATCTCCACTACCACTTAAAGCCTAGATAATGCTTAAAGTTCTGTGACTGTAGTTGAGACCTGGTTCTGTTGCTCAAGCTGTTTGCTCTCTTCACTCATCTAGGCCTGCTTCATATGCTATATGGGCATCAGGACTGATGCTAAGTAGCACATGACTATTAATTCTGTATAGTGAGTAATTTGAAAAATCTCCTTTACATATCAGATTGATTTTTAACCATGCTTGCACGTTATGCTTGGTTAGGTGCCTGATCTGTAAACCTGAAATGATTGAGCTTCAAGTTGTCCCACATATACCAAGAAGCAGCTCTGGAGTTCTCATGATTACAACATGAATAGTTAAAAAGAACCATATTTGCATATTTACTAACAGCAGTGTTTGGGAAGTTAATTTCATAAGGCAGCTATTGTAGATTAAATACCAAATTGATTGAAAAAGCATTTTAAATTAGGAATAGTAGCACTGCAATTTATGCAGATCCATTACACTCTTGTTAATCTGCAATTGTTTTTAATAAGAAATTATAGTTTCGATATACAATAAATTAAACCTAAATTAATTGTGTATGATTGAGAAGTTCATTGGAAAGAGATGACAGCATTTGAACTTTGGCAGACCTTCCATGTGCAGTGGAAAATGAGTACCCAGACTCTTCTTTAGACTCTCTTTTTGTGAGAAGCTACAGGCAATCAAGGGATTGAAACCTTATAGAGATAACTGCCAATCCACTATATGTGGCTCAAAGCAAAATTTGCTTTGTGATGAATGTGAAGATCTTCTTTTAGGCAAAGTATCCAAAGAATTTCAAGGGAAGCTATGTCTCAAGAAGCAAAATACATTAAGGGTCAGGATGGGTGGTGTTAAGGAAGGTAGGGAGGAAGATGCCTTCCCCTTGCTGGGGAATTCCTTTAGATCAAGAGTTCCCTGGAAAGTACCCTGGTAACCAACCACAACTGCTAGACTAACCTGCAGAAAAGGCATCCTTCTAGAACAGTACTAGACCAATAACAAAGTAACAGGATGGAAACCCTGAGGAATCCCTTATAACCTGTGAAACCTAGTAGTGAAAAAGCAAACAATAACATAAGAACATAAGAGAACATAAGAGAAGCCATGTTGAATCAGGCCAATGGCCCATCCAGTCTAACACTCTGTCACACAGTTGCCAAAAAAATCAAGTGCCATCAGGAAGTCCATCAGTGGGGCCAGGACACTAGAAGTCCTCCCCCTATGCCCCCCAAGCACCAAGAATACAGAGCATCACTGCCCCAGACAGAGAGTTCCAATGATAAACTGTGGCTAATAGCCACTCAGCGCTGGTCCAAGGCTCCCTGCTGGCTGCCCCCCCCCCCCATGCCGAGGCTCGTCCTTATCGGCTTTGATGCTGGCATGGCATCTAATCCTTTGAAGAGCCTGCAGGAGGAGACTTCGCTCCCCCTCCTTCCCGGAAGTCTCTTCACATGCGCTCTTCAAAGGATTAGAAGCCACGTCAGCCACATCAAAACTGGTAAGGACCGGCCTCAGCGCACTCCACTCTTCTGAGGAGGAAGGGGAAGGCAGAGGGGAGGGAGGCAGGTAAACTATGCTATGGGCACTGGGAGGAGCCCAATTCAGCACCCCCCCACCTCCCAGAGCCCTAGGCAATTGCCTAGTTTTCTAGTGGGTGAGCTGGCCCTGTAGCCACTGATGGACCTCTGCTCCATATGCTTATCCAATTCCCTCTTGAAGTTGTCTATGCTTCTAGCCGCCACCACCTTTTGTGGTAGTGAATTCCACATGTTAATCACATTTGGGTGAAGAAGTACTTCCTTTTATCATTTCTAACCCAACTGCTCAGCAATTTCATTGAATGCTCACGAGTTCTCGTATTGTGAGAAAGGGAGAAAAGTACTTCTTTCTTTACCTTCTCTATCCCATACATAATCTTGTAAACCTCTATCATGTCACCCCTCAGTCAACATTTCTTCAAGCTACATAGCCCCAAGTGTTTTAACCTTTCTTCATAGGGAAAGTGTTCCAACTCTTTAATCATTCTAGTTGCCCTTTTCTGCACTTTTTCCAGTGCTATAATATCATTTTTGGGGTGCGGGGACCAGAACTGTACACAGTACTCCAAATGAGGCCACACCATCAATTCATAAAGGGGCATTATGATACTGGCTGATTTGTTTTCAGTTCCCTCCCTAATAATTCCCAGCATGGCATTGGCCTTTTTTATTGCAATCGCACAGTCTCGACATTTTCAGTGAGTTATCTACCATGACCCCAAGATTTCTCCCTTGGTCAGTCTCTGCCAGTTCACATCCCATCAACTTGTATTTATAGTTAGGATTTTTGACCCCAATGTGCATTACTTTGCACTTGGCCATGTTGAGCCTCATTTGCCATGTTGACACCCACTCACCCAGCCTCGACAGATCCCTTTGGAGTGCCTCACATTCCTCTTCGGTTCTCACCACCCTGAACAATTTAGTGTCATCTGCAAACTTAGCCTCTTCACTGCTTACTCCCAACTCCAAATCATTAATAAACAAGTTAAAAAGCATGGGACCCAGCACTGAGCCCTGCGGCACCCCACTGCTTATCCTCCACTGAGAAAATTACCCACTTCTACTCACTCTCTGTTTCCTATTAATTAGCCAGTTTTTGATCCACAAGAGGGCTTGTCCTTTTACCCCATGACTCTTGAGATTACTAAGAAGCCTTTGATGAGGAACTTTATAAAAAGCTTTCTGGAAGTCAAGGTAAACAGCATCTATTGGGTCCCCTTTGTCCACATTATTAGGGAGGGAATTGTTCACCCCCTCAAAGAACTGTAACAGGTTAGTGAGGCAAGATCTTCCCTGACAGAACCCATGCTGAGTCTTCCTCAATAACTTTTGTTCATCAATGTGCCTACTAATTCTCTCTTTGATAATGGTTTCCACCAGCTTTCCTGGCATTGAAGTCAGACTGACTGGCCTGTAATTTCCCAAATCTCCTCTGGAACCCTTTTTAAAGATGGGGGTGACATTTGCTACCTTCCAGTCCTCAGGAATGGAGGCAGATTTCAATGAAAGATTACATATTTTTGTCAGGAGATCCACAAGTTCACCTTTGAGTTCTTTCAGAACTCTTGGATGTATGCCATCTGGGCCTGGTGACTTATCAGTTTTTAATTTGTCTATCAGTTGTAGGACCTCCTCTCTCGTCACCTCAATCTGACTCAGGTCTTTCAACACCCCTCCCAAAATTAGCGGTTCTAGAGTGGGCAAAGACTTCTCATCTTCCACAGTGAAGACAGAGACAAAACTCACAAGGCATAACACAGCATTTGAAGAATCTGAAGAAGTGAGCAGTGACTAACAAATCTTCATAGTCTACCACAGATTTTGTTAGTCTTTAAGGTGCTACTAGACTCTTGCTCTTTAGTAATAACAAAGCACACAGACTTTCAAATAAAAAAGCAATGCAGCTGATCTAACTCAGCTAAGTACATATCACCTAGGTTGCAACTGGTTTCTCAGAGCCTGCTTCAGCCGCCCTGTGCCTGCTTCGGCGGGGAGGTCGGGATATAAATCCAATAAAATAAATAAATAAATAAATAAATAGAGCATGTGCAGAGTTCCTGTCAAGCATCGATATTTCCCAATAATCAGTCTTTTGTTGTTGAATCAAAAGTTAGTTTATTTAAGAAACTCAGAAGCTTTGCCAAGGACACAAGTAATGACAAGTAATGACATACATAGAGTTACACAGTTGCTATATAGGATAACTTCAAAGGGTACCATACAGATGCAGCTTGAGTCACAGGTTCAAAGGTTACTACATACTATCTCTTTTATTACTAAGGAATTTAGGTTATTAAAAACATCTCCCTTTCTCACGCTTCTTTCAGCTCAGATAAGGATGTCTGTGTGAACCTGGGGGAGAGGCAGCATGAGAGTAGTAACAGCCAGGCTGTAGCATAAACATCCTTGGGACAAATGGATTTATTACTTGCCCAAAGGCTGTAAAGGAAGGGGGAGCAGTAAACGAGGGTTGACCTCTTCCCTATCAAAAGAACCATTATGTTACAGAAATATGCATGCTTGACAGTTCCTTGCAGTAAAAAGATGTTGAAGAAGTCTTTAATCCTCCCCAACTTTTCATGGACCCCAGTTTCTACTGAAGACAAAGGAAAATCCCAAATGTCCAAGAGGTCAATGGCATCAGGCCTAAGCTAGAGTGAGGAGCTGATTTAGCCAATCCAACACAAACTCTCATCTCTGATGCCAGAGGCTGCAGCTACCAATCAGAAAATGATAGCATCTAGTGATGGCCCTGAAATTCCATGACAAGCAGGTGGTCTGGTCCAGACCAGCAGGGCTGGCCCTAGACTGTCTGGCACCCTAGGCAAGGCTAACTTCTGGTGCCCCCCACTGATAACATAATAATAATAATAATAATAATAATAATAATAATAATAATAATAATAATAATAATAATAATAATAATAATAATAGCTTTTATTTCTATCCCGCCCTCCCCGCCTAGGCGGCTTAGGGCGGCTAACAACAGCTCAAACGTTAACATAAATAATAAAACTTTGGATTTAACAATTAAAATTTAACATATAAAGACCAGTTAGTTAAATTAAAAATATATAATTTAAGTTACACTATATGTATATATATATCTGGCAGCAATAAGACTGTTCTGCTGCTGGTTCTGCCAGTTTAGATAATATTATAGATGGCGGTTCTTTGTACCAGGCAACTCAGCAGTCGATGTCATTATAGGCTTGTCTAAAAAGGGCGGTCTTGCAGGCCCTGCGGAACTGGTCAAGGTTCCGCAGGGCCCGCACTTCCTCCGGAAGCTGGTTCCACAGTGCAGGTGCCGCAACTGAAAAGGCCTGTGCTCTGGTGTTTTGGAGTTTGACCTCTCTCGGTCCAGGGATGGTCATTTTGTTTTTACCCACTGACCTCAGTGCCCTCTGGGGTTCATATGGGGAGAGACGGTCCCTTAGGTAGGCTGGTCCTCGGCCATATAGGGCTTTAAAGGTGATAACCAACACTTTGTACTGGACTCGGTAGGTAATTGGCAGCCAGTGCAGTCCGCGCAGCCCCAGCCGTATGTGCTCCCATTTCGAGAGCCCCAATAGTAGCCCGGCCGACGCGTTCTGCACCAGCTGCAGCTTCCGGGTCTGGCACAGAGGTAGCCCCAAGTAGAGGGCATTACAGTAGTCCAATCTTGAGGTGACCGTTGCATGGATCACTGTTGCGAGGTCGCGGCGTTCCAGGAAGTCACATGGGGGCATCCCCAGAAGGCTGGCACCCTAGGCAATCACCTAGTTTGCCTAGTGGCAGGGCCGGCCCTGCAGACCAGCTTGTCTTTTGTTCAAAAGGGCAGGATGGCCCACTGTGGAATAGAAATGAATGAGTTGTTCTAATATGAACTTCAGAGGTTCAAGATGCCAGACACCCTAGGTGGCACTCTTGAGCAGTACTAAGGGTTAAAAGGCTCTGTCATAGGTTGCTTCTGTGCTTTTGGCATTTTTTAAAGTGAATGTTGATTGACATTTTAATGATCATTGGGATGGAATGTCATGCTATATTTCTAAATGTACATAAACACTGGAAACAGTTGTTCACATTTACTTGGAAGTGTGACGAATATGTATAAAACAGAAAATTTTGCAAATATCCTACGAACATTTGGTAACTCCCAAAGAATGCAAGAGAATGGAAACCGATTCAGAGATCTTTCATATGATATCTATTTAAAAACCAAAACTTTCATATAGATGTTATACATTTGCAAAGTATATTGGTTGCACTTCTAGAGACATTTTCCTGGGATTAAGTTCCATCAAATAATATAAAACATACATCTGAGTAAGCCTACTTACAATTGCTTCCATAGTATGCAAACATCAAATCTACACATTAACCAGCCAACATATGGGCAATTACTTGACAGAAATTTGCCAGTGCAGGGCTCAATAATAAGAGGTCCTGTGGAGATCCACAAAAACACACCACACAATTTTTGGAATAAAACCAAGCCACAGCTTTTATTGATTACAGACCAGGGAACATTGGCACAGTACGGGGGTGGATCCTAGAACATTGAGCAACCTGCCTGCCACTTGATAAATTGTCCCTTAGCCCACCTGCTGGGGAAACAACCCAGGAGTGACAAATATTACTGGTATCACAAGGGTAGCTGTCACTGAATGGTACCAGTCTGACACCTGAGGGGAGCCTGGGCACAGTCCACAAGCTGGGCCTACCACATTGTGGCTCATACCCCAGGCCCCTTAAGAGGGTCCCCCAAAAGTGGGGTGTTAGACACACAGGCCCATCTCCCCCCAAAAGATCCACCTATTATTGTTGTTTTTATTATTATTATTATCACCTCATTGGGGGGCTCAGAGCCTCTTTCAGGCACTGCTGCAGTTCTTACAAAGAAATATTGCAGCCTGTACATACCATCCTCTCTGAGGAGGTCAACTGCTCTTGAAGAATTTCATCATGTTAGATTGCAAATCTCTCAAGGGGCTTTTGCCATTGCCATAACCTTATGCCATGCTCTCTCAGCTCCAGGGCTTTTTTAGTAGCTGGAACTTCTTTGTA
Organism: Heteronotia binoei; assembly: GCF_032191835.1. Classification (NCBI taxonomy): domain Eukaryota; kingdom Metazoa; phylum Chordata; class Lepidosauria; order Squamata; family Gekkonidae; genus Heteronotia; species Heteronotia binoei. The sequence goes on from NC_083227.1 coordinate 121,895,165, forward strand.
TATTAGGCTACACCCTCCTGATGTAGCCAATCCTCCAAGAGCTTACAGTAGACACTGTAAGAAAGCTCTTGGAGGATTGGTTACATCAGGGTTATGTGGCCTAATATGCAAAGAAGTTACTGCTACAAAAAAAGCCCTGCTCAGCTCTCACTGGGCTCTTGTCACTGTACCACATACATTGCAGGATCATATCAGAACATCCAATTCAGCTCACTCTGAGGCACAGACATGCCACTGGTGAGATATCTTTTGCCTGCAGAGGGAAGCTGTGACATGTCATTTTCACTCAGCTGCATGACAAACTTAGTTTCTACTGCAGGACACAGCTATATCTGAGACAAAGTATTACGGTATGTTTGCCTAAAGAGACAAGCTATAGATATGTTATTTTCATTCAGCTAGATGATCAAGAGTTTGAGTGATTGGAGACATAAATAGATGGCAGGCAGGATTTGGTTCAGTTTAATTCCTTTGAAGCCCATGGGCACTCAGGTCAAGTTCACTCTCAAAAGGTGATTTTGTATGGCATGCTTCCCTGGCCAAAAGATCACACTGTGCCCAAACTCACGGAGGGATATATGCCCAGAAGTGCATGAATGTGAAAACTCATACCTTGAATAAAACTTCATTGGTCTTAAAGGTGCCACTGGACTCGACATTTGTTCTAAGTGAACAACTGAAATCAACAGCTAAATGATGTGACAAGTCATATATACCTGGACAAGACCCTGGAGTGTCAACAATCCACATCCTGAATTTGTGTTGCAGAAGACCTTTGGCTGTTACAATATTCAAAATCAGCAAGCAGCATATTACAATGGCAAGAGATCAAATGCCAGCAGCTCCTTTCCAAACACTGCTGAAAACTGAGTTAGAGGATCACCATCAGGATGCTGGAAGAAGTAATCAGATTGAGACCACACACCCTGCCAATATGTATGACTTCAGTTGCCATTAGAAAATATTTTGCTGAACTATGAACGTCTACCTTTTTGTAACTGAAAATATAAGCCACATTTTCTTTTTTCTGAAATTGTTCTCTAAGTAATAGTCTGAGGTATTCAGGATGCTGTTGTGCCCCAGAAGCAAGTCTTGGCTGAGATGTAGCAAAGGATAGGATGGCATCAGGGGCTGTGTGCTATCAAAAGGGAAGAAAGAATACCAGAGAGAGAGAGAGCTGTACTTGTCTATGGCAGTAAAAAATAGACAGTTTTGTGGCAGCTAAGCAGGGTCAGCCCTGGTCAGTATTTGGAAGGGAGACACTAAGGAGTACCAGGGCCATGAGGCAGGCAATAGCAAGCCACCTCTGAATGTCTCTTGCCTTGAAAACCCTATGGGTTTGCCATAAGTTGGCTGTGACTTGACAGCACATTCCTCCTCCCCCTTGTGTCAGCCCAAAATCAACAAGTAAGTAAAAGTGAAGGAAAGGAAAAGGAAAGGTCCCCTGTGCAAGCATGTGTCATGTCCGACTCTGAGGTGACGTTGCTTTCACAACGTTTTCATGGCAGACTTTTTACGGGGTGGTTTGCCATTGCCTTCCCCAGGCATCTACACTTTCCCCCCAGCAAGCTGGGTTCTCATTTTACCGACCTCGGAAGGGTGGAAGGCTGAGTCAACCTCGAGCTGGCTATCTGAAAACCCAGCTTCCGCCAGGGATCGAACTCAGGTCGTGAGCAGAGCTTAGGACTGCAGTACTGCAGCTTTAACACTCTGCGCCACAGGGAATCTTAATAGCACTTCCAGTATCCTTAGCCAGTGAGTGTAAGTCTCTATCAAGTGAGAGATGGATCCAGAGAAGAGATGAGGTAGGAAACAGACATCCAATAAAAAGGTAGGTTCAAATATAGCTCACAGGCAACTTACACTCACCATCTACTGCTCATTTTTTTTTTGTCCCCAGAAAGGCAAGCAGACAGCCTTCTTTATTCCTCACATAGCCAGTGATTGTCCTGTGTATGCAGTTGTTACAGGCACACCACTGCTTTTTCTTGTGACCCAGCTGGAAAGCATGTGGACAATGCTTGTGTCATGACTCAGGGGGGTCTCACCAATTGCTGCCACCACTCTGGGTTAAGGGTCTCCCTTGAGAAGGCCCAGAGTACCCTCCGAAGGCCTTCAGGCCTCCCTTAGCTTAGGCCAAATAATGGACAGGAGGACCAGGCAGAGAGAACAACAAAAAGATTTATTTTAGTGCAATATAAATTAACAAGGTGCATTAACCAGTAAAAGGGTGAAGAGAAAATAAACAAATGCCCTAACATGTCTATCTTTACAGTCCCTACTCTAATACTACACTTATCCCCCTTAGCCTTTCACTTGCTTCCAGCTCTCCAGGCGACAGCCTGCCTCCAGCTAAGCCTTCCAGGGAAAGAACACCCACTTCCTGGGCTTGGCCTTTATATATTCTCTTCCCAGGCTCCACCCCTCTCTGGGCCTGTTTCCCTCCAAAACCCTCACTACCCAATCAGAGGGGATCCTGGGAGATGTAGGCTTTTCCCAGTAACTCCTAAGCAGACTTCCCTGGGGTCTGCAGGCCTTGATAGGCCCAGGATCATGACACTTCTCCCCCTGCCCCCGCTAGACCAAATCATGGAGTCTGGCAATCTAGATCCGCATCGATGAGGTCTACCCAAAATGGGGTTGCCTTTGATAACCAGCCATCAAACATTAATATATACAAAAAAACAATAGAAACTAATTATACATGATACAATCACAGTCTCTATCTCAGGAGCTTAGGGTTGATGAGTTTGGCTGCCTGTAGCCACCTCCCTCCAGTTTCCACAACCCATGAAGCAGCCTAAACTGCATCCATGATTTCTTTGCAGTCGCAGTCTGCATCTTCTCCCTCTTGTCAAGTGGGCATCAGGCTTCACAGAACCTTCCCTAGGAACTGCCTTCTGTAGTCCCACCACCTGACCATCCACCTTATGTGGTGCAGCTGCCAGTGCAGCATTTGCCTCCTCCTGGCAAGAATAAGTCACAAACCCAAACCCATGGGAACATTTTGTATGTGGATTCCTCACTACCACAAAGTCAGTGAGTGTGCCCCAGGTCTCAAAGTGTTCCCTCAAACTGTCATCAGTGGTATCAAAACTCAGGCCACCAACAGTTTCCTCAGCTGTTCTGGTTCCTTAGAACCCTGCCCTGTGAAGATCTTCTCTTCCTCTTGTCCTTGCAGACGGCTTTGGGAGAGCATTCAGGCTCTGCTGCTCCTTTTGCCAGCTTGCCTGCCTCTCTTTCCTGCCATCAAAGCACCTGTTCAGCCATATCCTCTCCTATAATTTATTTATTTATTTATTTTTATTTAATTTATTTTATTTGATTTATATCCCGCCCTACCCCACCAAGGCGGGCTCAGGGCGGCTCACAACACAAAACATAACATAAACATAGCCACTGGTGTGTTTTCATACACAGCAGACTACATGTTCCAGTTCAACCCTCATACTGGATAGGTATCCAGTCCAACCCTCATACTGGATAGGTATCCTGGCCATTGGAAGGGTAACTCCTTCAGCTTTGTTGATGCGCAGTACCTTCCTTCCATCACCTGGGAGGAAATACTTCGGGTCCACAAAAGAACGATGTACAGAAGTCAAAAGGGAAGCAGTGTCTTGCCAGGCTATCACACCATGCCTATCCACAGTCACTTCCCTGCGGTGATGCTGAGGAATACACTCAGAATCCAGTTCAGAAGAAGTGGGTCAAGGGCCCATGTGGAATGCCAGGGCATCATGTGGTCCAGGGCATCATGTGGAATGCCACAGTAGTGGTAGACTTTGGGCACTGACTCTGTATATGCCCCAACTCGTTGCAGAAAAAACAGCGGAGAACCTTCTGATCTCCTGTTGGCAGCTTCACACCAGCACCTGTAGAACTAAGAGGCTGTTGCTGAGACAGTTCTTCCTTCACTTCAGATTGCTCCTCGGCACCAGGGTCAGGAGGGAGCTTTGGGCTCCAATCATGACTGGTGCTGGGTCTCCACCCTCCATATGCTTCAGCCAGGCGGTCTACCCACTGTCCAGCTTCTTTGAGGGTGAAAGGGCTCTTGTCAATCAGCAGGCATCTAATGTGCTCAGAAATAAGAGTCAAGAACTGGTCAATGCACATTAAAGCCTTTACATCATCTAGAGTCTTAGCATTGGCTACTTCAAGCCATAGGTCATAGGCCTTCCCTAACCTATACATCAACTGCAGGTAGGACTGCTTGGGTTCAGGTTTCACTTCCTTGAACCTCTTGCAGGCTCCTTCTTTAGAGAACCCCACCCTCTCACGCACTCTCTGTTTAAACAACTTGTAGTCTGACCTCTCTTCACCTTCCATCTGTCCAGACACTGAAGCCAGAACTCCACTTAGCTGGGGTCTCAACTTCTCCATATACACTTCTGGGGGAAGCTTGTAGTCCATGCAAACTTGCTCAAAGTTCTGCAGGAATGCTTCAATGTCCTCCCCTTCCTTCTATAAAGGGTACTTCCATCTATCCCCTTGCACCGCAGCATCTGGAGGAAGCAGCCCTTTTCCAATTTTTGCAAGTTCAATCTCATGTGCCAGCCTCATTTTCTCTCTTTCTAGCTCCATCCTTTCTTTCTCTAATTCTATTTTGGCTGCAGCCTCTTTCTCCTCTTCCAGCATCCTGGCTGCATTTTCCTCTTTTAGCATCCTTTCTTTCTCTAATTCTATCTTGGCTGCAGCCTCTTTCTCCTCTTTCAGCATCCTGGCTGCATTTTCCTCTTTTAGCATCCTTTCTTTCTCTGTCTCCAGTCGGGTCTTCTTGAGGTCTGCCTGCTTAATTTGCAGTTGAAGACGCAAGGCCTCCTCACTTGGGCATGCCATCTCTCTGTCTGGTGTTTTCTCCTCAGACATCAGACAAACAGCCTCTGGTTGGGTCTTTGTTCTAGGGACAGGCGTGTCCTCTAGCTTCTCTTTCCCAGACCAAAGGAGCATACACTAACTATCTAGCCTCACTATCCAGTTGACCCGAGAGCTAAAAAATAAACAAAACACTCTTTCACCACCTTTACCAGACCTTACTTGGTTTTGCCAGCACCTTCAGAAAATGCGGCTTCCTTAAGCAAGCAGGAAAAAAAGTTTTTTTTTTCAAGGCCAGATGGCACTCTACCTCACCATGGTCCAAAACTAGTCCACCCCACTGCTGCAGCCACCATGTCATGACTCAGGGGGGTCTTACCAATTGCTGCCACCAGTCTGGGTTAAGGGTCTCCCGCTCCGCCTCTGGGGTGGAATCGGAGGGGGGGTGGAGGCGGGCTGGAGGCGTGGCGAGCCGCGAGTCCGGGTCCTAGAAGGGCCCGGATTCGCAGCTCGCCATGCTCCTGGCCTGCCTCCGCCCTTCCCTTCTCTGGTTTTGCCTGCGCTGCTGCCGCCTCTTGCCTGCTCCTCCGAGATGGGCTCAGCCTGGGCCTATCTTGGAGGAGCAGCTGCGGTGGGCAGGGAGGGGGCGGCAGCGGTGCGGCACGGCGGCCTCGCCGGCTTCGGGATGGGGCAGCTCGCCATGCTCCCCGGCACCGTTTCCCCCTCCCCCCGCTTCCGTTTTTTTGGGGAGCGGGGGAAGAGGGTGGAAATCCTGGGGTTCCCCGCCAGGGCGGGAGGGTTGGGAAGCCTACTTAGCTTAGGCCAAATAATGGGCATGAGGACCAGGCAGAGTGAACAACAACAAAAAGGCTTATTTTAGTGCAATATAAATTAACAAGGTGCATTAACCAGTAAAAGGGTGAAGGGAAAATAAACAAATGCCCTAACGCATCTATCTCTACAGTCCCTACTCTAATACTACACTTACTCCCCTTGGGTAAGGGCCTTCCCTTGCTTCCAGCTCTCCAGGCGACAGCCTGCCTCCAGCTAAGCCTTCCAGGAAAAGAACACCCATTTCCTGGGCTTGGCCTTTATATGTTCTCTTCCCAGGCCCCACACCTCTCTGGGCCTGTTTCCCTCCAAAACCCTCACTACGCAGAGGGACAGAGGGGATCCTGGGAGATGTAGGCTTTTCTCAGTAACTCCTAAGCAGGCTTCTCTGGGGCCTGCAGGTCTCACTAGGCCCAGGATCATGACAGCTTCTTTCAGCATTTATTACTTTGCACTTGGCCACGTTGAACCTCATTTGCCACATTGATGCCCTCTCGCCCAGCCTCAACAAATCCCTTTGGAGTGCCTCACAATCCTCTCTGGTTCTCATCACCCTGAACAATTTAGTGTCATCCTCAAACTTAGCCACTTCACTGCTTACTCCCAACTCCCCCCCAAAAAAAAAAACCCCTCCAAAAGCTAACTATATAGTTAAAGTGAGGCATTGGCATCTGAATGCCAAAGTACCCTAAAAACACAAGCAATCTGTCTGATGTAGGAACAACTTAGCAGGGATGTCGTCATAAGCCACCCTCAAAAAAGAGAGAGAGAGAGAGAGAGAGAGAGAGAGAGAGAGAGGATGAATAAAAGCAATTATTAATTTAAGTGAAAGGAAGTGAGAAACTTCAGTTATGTGCATCTCCTCAACACAATGGGAATCTAAGTGTGAGAACTTAAGACTCCATATATATTTGAATGATGTGCCATTATGGAAGGAAAACTGAATTTGCTGGTGAATGTGGTGTAAATGCTGTTCTGTAGAGGAATGGAAAATTTCATTTTCCAGGGTTCTCTGTCTGCCACCTTCCCTCCGCTATTGAATTACTATGAAGGAGGGAAAGGAAGGAAAACAGCTATATTGATGTCTGGCTGCTATGGATTATCAGAGGGGGAAAAAATGAGTCTAGACAAATTTGTTACCAGGCTTTATTATTATTATTTTTTTACAGTGCACAATGCCAAACTCTCTCTTGTACAATAAAGACCTGTCAAATATGGAGAATTTTTTTTTTCATACAAATTTCTCCCAAATGACAGCTGTGTGAAACAGAAGACCCAAAAGTTAAGGAAAAGGATGTTGGATACCTGTGTATGTGCTAACTATAAACAGAACCTTCATCTACAAGTTTGTCTTTTGTTGGGATTCATATTTACAACTCCCTTGCATATACATTGGTTAAAGCAAGCAGTTAATATGACACATTTATTTCTTCTGTACATCATCCCTTTCTTACCTGCAGAATCAATGAGTTTTGCAGTATGCCAGTCTTTTTGCTGCTATGGAAATCAAGTGAAAAAATGGAATCCAGATGGGACTAGGGTGGCCAGACCGTCCCGGTCTCCCGGGACATTCCCGGATCTGGCCACCCAATCCCGGATCCCGGGCTGCCTATACCGGGACCATTAAAGGTCCCGGTTTAGGCAGCCCCGGAGCCGGTGGGCCGCGGGCGCGGGCGGGGAAGGCGGGGAGTGAGGGAGGGAGCGTCCCTGCGCCTGCGCAGGGCCCCTGCGCACGCGCAGGGACGCTCCCACCCTCACTCCCCGCCTTCCCCGCCCGCGCCCGCGGCCCGGCGGCAGTGGTGGAGGCCTCTCCGTGGCCTCCGCTGGTCGCTGGAAGCCCTCCAGAGACTCTGGAGGGCCTCCAGCGACCAGCGGAGGCCGCGGAGAGGCCGCGGGGCACCCGGCGCTGGTCCCGGAAGGCCTTCCAGAGCCTCTGGAAGGCCTTCCGGGACCAGCGCCGGCCAGCGAAGGCTTCCCCGCGGCCTCCGCTGGTCCCTGGAGGCCCTCCAGAGTCTCTGGAGGGCCTCCAGGGACCAGCGGAGGCCGCGGGGAAGCCGTGGGGCACCCGGCGCTGGTCCCGGAAGGCCTTCCAGAGCCTCTGGAAGGCCTTCCGGGACCAGCGCCGGCCAGCGAAGGCTTCCCCGCGGCCTCCGCTGGTCCCTGGAGGCCCTCCAGAGTCTCTGGAGGGCCTCCAGGGACCAGCGGAGGCCGCGGGGAAGCCGCGGGGCACCCGGCGCTGGTCCCGGAAGGCCTTCCAGAGCCTCTGGAAGGCCTTCGGGGACCAGCGCCGGCCAGCGAAGGCTTCCCCGCGGCCTCCGCTGGTCCCTGGAGGCCCTCCAGAGTCTCTGGAGGGCCTCCAGGGACCAGCGGAGGCCGCGGGGAAGCCGCGGGGCACCCGGCGCTGGTCCCGGAAGGCCTTCCAGAGCCTCTGGAAGGCCTTCGGGGACCAGCGCCGGCCAGCAAAGGCTTCCCCGCGGCCTCCGCTGGTCCCTGGAGGCCCTCCAGAGTCTCTGGAGGGCCTCCAGGGACCAGCGGAGGCCGCGGGGAAGCCGCGGGGCACCCGGCGCTGGTCCCGGAAGGCCTTCCAGAGCCTCTGGAAGGCCTTCCGGGACCAGCGCCGGCCAGCGAAGGCTTCCCCGCGGCCTCCGCTGGTCCCTGGAGGCCCTCCAGAGTCTCTGGAGGGCCTCCAGGGACCAGCGGAGGCCGCGGGGAAGCCGCGGGGCACCCGGCGCTGGTCCCGGAAGGCCTTCCAGAGGCTCTGGAAGGCCTTCCGGGACCAGCGCCGGCCAGCGAAGGCTTCCCCGCGGCCTCCGCTGGTCCCTGGAGGCCCTCCAGAGTCTCTGGAGGGCCTCCAGGGACCAGCGGAGGCCGCGGGGAAGCCGCGGGGCACCCGGCGCTGGTCCCGGAAGGCCTTCCAGAGCCTCTGGAAGGCCTTCGGGGACCAGCGCCGGCCAGCGAAGGCTTCCCCGCGGCCTCCGCTGGTCCCTGGAGGCCCTCCAGAGTCTCTGGAGGGCCTCCAGGGACCAGCGGAGGCCGCGGGGAAGCCGCGGAGCAGCCGGCGCTGGTCCCTGGAGGCCTCCAGAGGCCAGCGCCGGTAGCGGAGAGGCCCGGCGCTGGTCCCTGGAGGCCTCCAGAGGCCAGCCCCGGCAGCTCCCTCCCTCCCTCGCCGCGAGGCCGCCGCCCGAGGACTCCCCGCCGCCGCCGCTGGATCCGCCGCCCTGGAATAAGGTAAGGGGGCCGAAAGCGGGGGGGGGCGGGGGGCGGCCTTCCTTTCTTCCCTCCCTCCTCCCTCCCTCCCTTCCTTCCTTCCTTTCTTCCTTCCTTCCTTCCTTCCCTCACTCCCTTCCCTTCCTTCCCTCCCTCCCTCCCTCCTCCCTTTCTTCCTTTCTTCCTTCCTTCCTTCCCTCACTCCCTTCCCTTCCTTCCTTCCCTCCCTCCTCCCTCCCTTCCTTTCTTCCTTCCTTCCCTCCCTCCCTTGCCTTCCTTCCTTCCCTCCCTCCTCCCTTCCTTTCTTCCTTCCTTCCTTCCCTCCCTCCCCCCTTCCTTCCTTCCTTCCTTCCCTCCCTCCCTCCCTCCCCCTTCCTTCCTTCCCTCCCTCCCTCCCCTTTCCTTCCTTCCTTCCTTCCTTCCTTCCTTCCTTCCTTCCTTCCTTCCTTCCTTCCTTCCTTCCTTCCTTCCTTCCTTCCTTCCTTCCTTCCTTCCTTCCTTCCTTCCTTCCTTCCCTCCCTTCCCTCCCTTCCCTCCCTTCCTTCCTTCCTTCCCTCCCTCCCTTCTTCCTTTCTTCCCTTCTTCCCTTCCTCCCTTTCTCCCTTCCTTCCTTCCTTCCCTCCCTCCCTCCTTATGTTGTTATGTGATGCAGAGTGTTGGACTGGATGGGCCACTGGCCTGATCCAACAGGGCTTCTCTTATGTTCTTATGTGACGCAGAGTGTTGGACTGGATGGGCCACTGGCCTGATCCAACAGGGCTTCTCTTATGTTCTTATGTGATGCAGAGTGTTGGACTGGATGGGCCACTGGCCTGATCCAACAGGGCCTCTCTTATGTTCTTATGTGACGCAGAGTGTTGGACTGGATGGGCCACTGGCCTGATCCAACAGGGCTTCTCTTATGTTCTTATGTGACGCAGAGTGTTGGACTGGATGGGCCACTGGCCTGATCCAACAGGGCTTCTCTTATGTTCTTATGTGACGCAGAGTGTTGGACTGGATGGGCCACTGGCCTGATCCAACAGGGCTTCTCTTATGTTGTTATGTGATGCAGAGTGTTGGACTGGATGGGCCACTGGCCTGATCCAACAGGGCTTCTCTTATGTTGTTATGTGATGCAGAGTGTTGGACTGGATGGGCCACTGGCCTGATCCAACAGGGCTTCTCTTATGTTGTTATGTGATGCAGAGTGTTGGACTGGATGGGCCACTGGCCTGATCCAACAGGGCTTCTCTTATGTTGTTATGTGATGCAGAGTGTTGGACTGGATGGGCCACTGGCCTGATCCAACAGGGCTTCTCTTATGTTGTTATGTGATGCAGAGTGTTGGACTGGATGGGCCACTGGCCTGATCCAACAGGGCTTCTCTTATGTTGTTATGTGATGCAGAGTGTTGGACTGGATGGGCCACTGGCCTGATCCAACAGGGCTTCTCTTATGTTATTATGTGACGCAGAGTGTTGGACTGGAGGGGCCACTGGCCTGATCCAACAGGGCTTCTCTTATGTGACAATACTGACTTTGGTGGACCCAAGCACTGATTCAGTGTAAGGGAGCTTTGTGTTTGTGTCTTCTAGTGCAATTTTGTTCTCAGATCCTGTATTTACTTCATCAGTATATGGGATAAGGCACTTTCTCAACTGTGCTGCATAATGCAGCCTATTTATTTTGTCCTGTTGGCTCTGTTGGCTCTATCTGCGCCACCTTCATCACTTTCGGGGTGTGGATCCCCCAGTGGAGTGGTCTCCCGACTCCCTCCGCCGGCTGTTTCTGATAGCCCTGCGCCCCCTCTTTCATTTGATATGTGTCCCGTGCGGGTGCCACCCTCCCGCCGGGAGATGCCGCAAAATGAGCCCCCTTGAGGCTTATGGCGGCAGGGCTCGGGGGAAGCGAGCTAGACTGCTGTTCTTTTGAGGGGTTATAGAGTGTTTCGAGCCCGTCCCTGTGGCATCGGTCCCATCATTGTGGGGCCCAGGGGGCCGGCGCAGCGGCACGCTGAAGCAGCCTGTCGGTCACTTCCAGGTTCCTGTCCTGCATCTTGACCGGTGTTATTAGTGACAGGCTGCTTCGGCGTGCCGCTGCGCCGGCCCCCTTGGTCCCACAACGATGGGACCGATGCCACAGGGACGGGCTCGAAACACTCTATAACCCCTCAAAAGAACAGCAGTCTAGCTCGCTTCCCCCGAGCCCTGCCGCCATAAGCCTCAAGGGGGCTCATTTTGCGGCATCTCCCGGCGGGAGGGTGGCACCCGCACGGGACACATATCAAATGAAAGAGGGGGCGCAGGGCTATCAGAAACAGTCAGCGGAGGGAGTCGGGAGACCACCCCACTGGGGGATCCACACCCCGAAAGTGATGAAGGTGGCGCAGATAGAGCCAACAGAGCCAACAGGACAAAATAAATAGGCTGCATTATGCAGCACAGTTGAGAAAGTGCCTTATCCCATATACTGATGAAGTATATACAGGATTTGAGAACAAAATTGTTTCCGGCGGTGATATTTGGGGGATTTTTGGGGACGTCACAGGAAGTGCTGTGAAGTCACTTCCTGTTTCCGGCAGGTGACGCGGGGGAAATGATGTCACAGGAAGTGATGCCACTTCCTGTTTCCGGTGGTGGCATGACATCACCGGAAGTGACGTCACCGGAAGTGACGTCACTTCCTGTTTCCAGCGGCGCGCGCGCAACCCCCCCCCCCCAGTGTCCCTGGCTGGCCTTCAGACATTATGGTCACCCTAGATGGGACTAACTTTTATGAACTCTCCATAAATTATATCTGTGGCAAACCTTTCTTCATAAGTCTCTATCAAAACCTTTCCCCATACAAAGCAGAACTCAATGAGATGGAATTGCTCTAACCACATCCCAGAGTTATATGAATTAGGTCAGTAGAAAGGATCATTACTTTATAGTAAACACAAATTAAAAAACAAAAAAACAGAACTACAATAACCACCTACTTAGTGCACAAAATCCAGCAAAATTAATGGATGATGATGATAAGGACAGCAACAGCACATGCAGGGTACCCAAACCTCCCTCTGAGGGCAGGATTTTCCCTGATCTCAGGGCCTCCAACCCATCAGCACAGGGGGAGCCCAGCCCCTGAAGAGCTCCAACAGCTCCAACCCGATGTGCCCAGCACAATGATGTCACCTGGAAGTGATATAATCACACCGGACACATTGTGTGAGGATGCTTTAGCATTTTGGTGTAAAAGTTCCCCAGCTGGCAGCCAGGTAGACTGGCAACCCTAGGCACATGTAACACTTCCTGTTTGTCAACGTACTGGATAGCTCAACAATCTTTAGAACAACTCTGTAGATTAGGCTACCATATTAAGAAAACAAGTTAGCTCCTATATTGAAGGAAATGGGGGGGGGGGGGGTGAAGTGGACTGGTTAGCCTAAGACTTCGCCAGTTCGTACTGCATGAGGATTTGATCCAGAGGTTTCTTGGCAGACAGCTCACTCGGCTCAGCTGCTATGGTGCATAAGCTTTCAGCAATTAGACAGCAAAGCCACAAGACAGTGCCCCTCCCTCTGTTTGCATGTTGACTGAATGCTTGGATATGTTATAAATAATTGGCATTATCATGACTAAGAGCGAGCCATTAGTAGGTATCCACTATCAAGGTCTTCAGATGCAGTCTGTTATTTTTCTAATTTATTATTTAATGGGTTCTACTTTCAAACAAGTGAGTTTCTATGAGCCTCTGCCTCAAACTACTTAGGTCTGTACTGGTCCACAATTATTCAGCTCCTTTGGATAGAAAGCATTTTGAATTGTTTCAATGTTCAGCATCTCCTGGAATGCCTTTGAAAAGCAGAGTGGGCAGCTGTGAAATTTCAGAACATTCAGATAAATTGACACCCTCCTCTTCTGCATGCTGATTTAACCCCCACAAGTCTATCTAAACATATTATGCATATTAAAATCCCATTTTTTAAAAAAAGGAAAGCAGCTTTAAAGGGGCTGATTGACAGCAGAAAAACAGCAGGGAGTAAGATGTACTTTGATAGCAAATTGGAGCAGGAAAAAGGGTGAGCAAGAAAAGGATTTATATACTTTTCAGTCTCTTTGCTGCCTTTCTGAAACACAGGAACAGTGTCTGGGACTTTAATATCTACATTGGAGTGTTACAGCTGCTCATTGAAATCTACAGTGATGAAGAAATGAGTAGGAGAGGAGAGAAACTAAAGCTACTCTTGTACTTGAGCATGCTTTTTTGGGGGGGGGGGAGGAAGGGCTTGAAATCCTTCTATCCCCTGATAAAGTCAGTTTACTTGAGCTTCAGGGTTGTTTATGGAGTAGCAATCGAGTGGATGGAGCTAGTAAAGTATGATGGTTGTTCTTATTTAGAGTATGAATTTATCTTTAAATTTGCATTTCTCACTTTATCTGGATTGGAACATATGAAGGTTTCCTTCCTAACTATAAATTAACAAGTTGAGGTGGTACTCAACAGTTCAGAAACAAGTGCAAGGCAGTATCAGGTTAGATCTATACATCATTGGATTTTATGGCACTGTAATTATTCAGCTCCTTGATTTTCCTGTCTGGACAGAAAAAAAAAATCAGGAGGTGAATCATATAGTAGCACAATATCCAATACATGTGGTACCAGTCTCCAATTCATTTAAAAAAAAATAATTCCATTTTTTTCCAGGATCCTAAACCAGCACTCAGTCAAATTATCCAAACTTCTGCATTTCACCATATGAACTCTTCTTTAGACTCTGTTATGTATGTGAGTCAATGTTGCTATTGATGGTGTTTTCACCTGGCTCATTGGAGCCCGAAGGACTGAGCTTGGGGACGTGGGAACAATGGGCAGTAGGATGCCCTGCTCCAATCATGGGCCCCCTGCTGGTTTGAATGACCCAATAACATGCTAGTGCGGGAACCCAGTGTCGTATATAGTTGGCCCAGAGTGGCCCATTCTCCAGTCTTGTTAGTGCAGCCACCTACCATGCTGTACTCAATAAAGAGCTTGTTATCACTAACACCTCACTTCATCCATTCATAGAACCTGTGACGGAACCGGCCCGATTCTGCCTTCAGACCCGTTCCCGTCACACTTGGCGGCAGCGGTGGGATGAGAACAAACAGAGAACTTGATTGGCCAGGCATTTTTGGTTTTTGATGCGTGCAAGCACCCAAAGGAAGCAACAGAGGTTTTGTTTTATTTTCGGGTCAACTGGAGTAGGGAAAGTTTAGCTAGTTAGGATGGAGCGTGCTAAGATGCGGGAAATCCTGAAGATGACAAAGCCCCAGCTCCAGGAAGAGTGTGCAAAGCACAAGCTGGAGTGTGACAACATGACTGTAGTAGATATGAAAGACCTCCTTTTGGAGTATCATCAGCATGCAGGGGCACTTGCAAAAGTGGCCCCCACCCAGTCAGAAGTAATCTTGCAGCTACAGTTGGAACTGGCAAGAATACGTACCGAGGCGTACCAAATCCGCAGACAGGAGGAACGAGAGAGAGAGGAATGACAAGCTGAGAGGGAGCTGAGACAAGCTGAGATCCGCAGACAGGAGGAAAGAGAGAAAGCTGAGATCCACAGACGGGAGCAGGAGGAGCAACGTCGCCATGAGCTTGAGGTGCTACGTCTGGAAGCTGAACTAAGCAAAGAGATCCAAGTCACCCCCAAGGACTTTGCAGTGTACCAAGAGGGAGAAGACCCCTCCACATACCTCTCCAACTTTGAGAGGGCAGCCAAACAGTGGGGGATTGCAGAGGAGGACTATATGTCTTACCTCTGTAGCAACCTGACTGGAGAGCTTTCAGCCATCTATTACAGCATGCCTATGGAAGATGGGGGGATAACTTTTGCAGGCTATAAAGCCACTGTATTTAAAAGGTTTCAACTGGGGCCAGACCACTCCCGAAAGCAGTTCAGGGGTTTGGCTCCACAAGAAGGTAAATCCTATTCTGAATGTGGGGTAATGAAGGAACAAACAGTTCCAGTGTTATTGGGCCGGGATTTGTTGGTTGGCCAGTACTCTATCAATGCTGTAACCCGCAGCCAAACCCTCAGAGGAAAGTGGGAGGAGGAAGGTAACTTTAAGGAAGCCACCTCACCACCAACCAGGGAGGGGGAAATAGCCCAGGTTACTGAGGACGAAGAGAGGGCAGTCACCCCGGAGGGGGAGGACCAGCCTGTCTCAAGCCCTGGAGGAGGGTGTTCTCAAGGGGAAGAGGGGTGTAGCTTTCCCCAAGTGCAGCAAGAGGCTGTCGATGTTCCTAGCAAGGAAGGGAACCTGTCTAGCGTAAAGGATGTGCAAGCTGAAGAGACCGAGGTGGAGAGTGGAGATTTCACAGGAGGTTCTGAGCGCAGCAAGGCTAATGTGGGCTCAGAGGAGCACATAGCTGAAGGCTTGGGGGAACAGGAGTGGTTCCAGAAGGGGGTCCGGAGTGGCCTTAGGTTGGAACCGGTTCACCAAGTAGCTGTGGATCAGGAAGTGGGATCGTCCGAGACGCTCTCAGAACAGGTTGTCTTGAAGCAGGGCAGACAGGAGTCCTGGGAAGCTGTGGGACCTTCCAGGCAGGAAGGGGGTCAGTTGGGTAGTGCTGAAAAACCAACCGAGGGGACTGAGAACCCAAGCCAAACCCTCAAGGGAGGGTGGGGGGAGGAAGGCAACTTTAGGGAAGCCACCTCACCACCAACCAGGGAGGGGGAGGACCAGCCTGTCTCAAGCCCTGCAGGAGGGTGTGCCCAATGGGAAGAGGGGTGCCAATTTCCGCAAGGGCAGCAGGATGCTGTGGAGCCTTCCAGGCAGGAAGGAGCTCAGTTGGCTGACACTGAAAAACCAACTGAGGGGGCGGAGAACCCAGATCAAACGTTGGCTGGGTGTTCTGGAAAGAGTGGGACTAGGGGTGGCTTGAAGGAACAGATGATAGGAAGTCTGGGGGAGCCAGAAATGTTCCTGTCTGAGGTTCAAAGTGACTCGAGGCTGGAACCACTGTGTGAGTTGGCAAGGGACCAGAAAGTGGAGTTCTCAGAAGTTGAGACAGGGGGTAGGGTGTTGGCTTTCCTGCCACTTCATTCTGGTGAACGGAAAGTGGAATGGGAGGGACCCCATATGATTGTGGATGACCTGGACGATGCTACTTATGTGGTGGCTATGGAGAAAACGGGAAAGGCAGTTAAAGTGGTGCAGGTGAATATGCCACAGCCATTCTCTGCGAGGTCCATAGTGTTGCATATAGGTAGGAAGGAAAGAGACAAAAAAGAAGCTGGGACAGCAATTGTTTGCAGCACCAGAGGTAGTTTTCTGGGAGGACAGAGTGGACAGAGGGAACATTCCACCAATGAGGGATAAAGAAGCAACTTTGTGGGAACTGGGCAGTTTCCAACCTCAGATGTGGGGCCAGGAATTTGCTCCTTTGATGGGCCACTCACCCCAGCAACAGCAGCAACGGAGGGAGAGCACCAAACTCCAGAGGTGGTCCTGGGAGATGGAGGAGTACATCTTAGACTGGACATTCCTTCTGAATGCAGCAATGCAACGTTTTGTCCAGAAAGGACATGGACACCTAGGTTGTGGGACTTTGTGTATTATTGGAGAAATACCTGAATGTTTGTGTAATATTTTGGTTGATGGGTTTCTCCTTGGTTGGTTGGATTCTGCTACGGGGTCACCTCTGTAGGAGGCAACCCCTCCGGCTCAGAATTTAAGGAGGGGGACATGTGGAGAAACGCCATTTTAGTCAGTGGTGGTGCTTCATTTGGCAGGGGTCAGTAAATCCCTCAGCAGGCTTTGTAGCCTTCCCCTCACTCCCCCTCCCTTCCAGAGCCAAACCAACAATGCTAGGGGGAAAATCTCCTAGAGAGGCAGGAAGTGCTTTTGTTCTTGGCATGTGTGTTAGCAGGAAGAGAAGGGCAGTTGGAAGCCAGCGCTCGAGCGAGCATGTGGTGAGCAATGGAGGCTCCTGCCTGGGAGGCCCCAGGCAGGCAGACTAAGTAAGTAATTCACAAGACAGGGCAAGTTTAGATCAGGGCCAGCAGGACGCGTTTATAACACATTTTGTTTGTCAGGCTGTTTGCTGTGCGTGTGCTGTGCTGTGCTAACTTTTTAAACGCAACTGTTTTTGTTTTGTTTTTCTTTTCCTATCTGTTTCCCTTTTTAAATAAATATATATTTTACTGTTTAAATGCTGGCAGTCAATCTCTGTACCACATAGATCCCCAGACCGCTTTAGACCACGCTGTGTTAAGAAGGGGGCCCCAGGTGAAGGGGGGAAGGCATGCAGTTGGATAAGGTGCCAATCCTCCAGGGGTGCCCCAAAGAAGCGCTGAGGTCTCTGTGAAACCCAAGTGCAGGGTGGCAGAGGACCTTGAGGCCTGGCCTCATAGCTGGAGAGGGGGATTGGGAGTCCTGTTCCTCTCAATCGGAATCCCTAGACTGAGCAGGTGGTGGCAGCGAGCCCAAGGGGCAGGAGGAGAAATAGTTCCCTCCAGGAGTTGGCGACTCAATAGGGAGCTGACGGGACCGGGTCTGAAGGCAGAATCGGGCCGGTTCCGCCACAGAACCCACTAGATTACAGATTCAGTCCGGACAAATGAGCTTCTAATTCTACTTGGAAAGTAGGTAACTCTCATTCAAGATGCTTGCCAAACCAGTTATCCCATAATCCCCCTAATCCCTATTGATAATTAGGTTCCATACTACAGCTAAACGGGGAAGCAATTTCTGCATTTTTTATAATGCAACATCATGACTCATGACTATTAAGACCAAGACGAGATAGTTGCACTCATCACAGAAAAAAATCGGCCATTTTTTTAATCTTTGGAGGAAAACAGCTTAGCAGCACACACTGACAATTCGTGGAAGTTCAGCACAGAAAGATGCTGCTTTGTTTTATAGTATGTTCCACTGAACATTTTAGCCAGGCTGTGGGTCTTGGAGAGAACAAATTTAAGAAGGAGCTCTGTGATTCTGTTCTGTGTTCTCTTATATGCTGAATGGGAAGTACAAACAGGAAGAATTGAACTTGTGAGAAACAAGAGAAAGTATCAGGGGGAGGGGAAAGAGAGGAAAGCAGGCAGAGAACTCCAAATTCCTACTGGGCAATTAGCTCTTGAGAAGCAGCTGCAGTTAGAAATTGACTAGGGAGTCATGGAAACCTGGCATACACTTAGGCCTGCTTTTGTGTTTTTCTTAAGCACTCTGAACAGATTTGCCAGTGAGAGCCCTGTGAATTACACATGGGGGTGTTTTTGACCTTTGTATGATACCAGCAATTCAAACATAGAGACCAAATCTAACCAAACCCCTTCCAAACGTAGCATTTGGCCGTATGTTTCCAGCCTCGAAGGCCAACACATGGAACAAGCACGCTCTTGCAAGTGCCAAATCACACAAGTATGTATTGACAGCTCACACAAGAGAGAATCCCTTTCTTATACTATTTATTTAAAAAAAAATTGTGACAAGTCTGCAAACATGGCCATCATTTGACACAAATAACTTAGTCATCTTAAAATGTGGGACTGGGAACCCATCATAAGCAGAGACATACGTGTCTAAGTTCTTGGAAGCCAAAGGGTCATAACTCAGTTAAGGACCACACTTTCAGGGAGGAGATTAACCGGCATGTGGTAATTCTTGAAAGTGAAGGACTGTGCAATATCTATTTGCACCAAGAACACCACTACCCCAGGGGTTGGCAGTAGAGCTAGTAAAGAGGAAATCAGATTCTTCTGTATACTTCTTTTTGCTGCATTCTCTTTGTTCACCCAGAATGCTAATCTAAGAGACATCCTTCCTTCCAACTGCTGCCTCCTGTTTCTTTTGTCTGACCTCCATAAGGGCAAGCTCTGTTCTCTGCAATCTCTCTCCACCCTAGCTTGGACAGATAGCTAGAATGCCTATTCCTTTCCTACCAAAAGATGAAGTTACTTAACAATAAAAGGGCACCCATTTCTTCCCTAAAGTAGGAATCCTTGTGTGGATTTTATTTCTAAATCAGCCTCCTCATTCTGCTGAGAAAACCCAGCTCTAAATTATCAGTAATCAGTTTCATCCTCCATTGTCAAACTGTTTCTAGATGATGTTATGGAAATGAAATAGGGATTTAGGGTTAGCCCTTTACAATTTCTTTCTTTTATGGGGAGTCTTTCCTTTGCACATCTAAGTTGCTCATGCTCCTAATTCTTTTCTATCATGTCCTCAACATAAGTAGTCCCCAACCTTTTTGGCACCAGGACTGGCACCAGGGCCATCAGGGTGGGGACACCAAATTTGGCCTCCCCACCCTGCCCCCCCCCCCGTGATGCCTCCTCCTCCCTTCATTTTCACAATGTTAAGGCTGAGGAAGGGGCTATGAAGTGCCTTCTGGGATCTGTAAAGGCCGACCCCCCTGATCAGCTGATTGGTGGGGAAACTGGGTGAAACCGTGGCAGCAGGGGCCAGCAGCCTGCTGAAAAAGTCCCACTGCCCTTGCCTCCTTCCCACTTTCTTCCTGAGCAGGTTTCACCCAGTTTTCCCGCTGATCAGCTGATTGGCGAGGGGAGGGATCAGCCTTTACAGAGCCCAGAAGGTGCTTCGCGGCCCCTTTCCTAGCCTTAACATTCTGAAAACTGAGGGGGGAGGAGGAGGCACCACAAGGGGGAGGGGTGGCGGCGAGTCTGCGCGGCTCAGTTACTAACAGGCTGCGGCCTGGTACCAGTTCGTGGCCCGGCGGTTGAGGACCCCTGCTCAATATGATATGACGTTTTTCACTATTTTACAGCATTTATTCATTAGCTGTTTATAAAATTCATACCTCACCTTTTTACCTGCACACATTAATGAATAATAAAGTGGCCAAGGCAACTAACAAATTAAAAACATACATAATAAAATCATATCTTAAAAGCCACTAAAACAATAAAAACACATCATTAAAACAAAATGAGAGCAAAGACATGCAAAAGCATAAAGACTACAATTAAAACATTAGGCAGGAAGGAGAGATCACTGAGAGAATGCTAGATTAAACAAAGGAATCTTCACCTGCTGGTTGAGGATGGCAACAGAAGGAGACAGATGAGTATTCCTGGGGACAGAGTTCCAAAGTTTTGGTACCATGACTAAGAACTGGGTTCCCACCTGCCTAATCTCAGACAGTGGGTCCACCTGAAGCAGTGTCTTGGAAGGTGACCATAGTTGTTGAATGCATTCATAAGGGGTAGGTGGTCTTTCAGGTACGTTGGTTCCAACACCACAGTCAACACCAGCACATTGAATTGCACCTGTAAACAGATTGGAAACCAGTTCAGATGAGCCAAGACCAGAGTAATATGGTCCCTACAAGCTAATCCAGTCAATATATTGACTGCAGCATTCTTCATGAGCTGAAGTTTTAGAACAACTTTCAAAGGCAGTCTCATATAAATTGCAGTAATCTAATGTAGATGTAACTGGTTCATGTACAACAGTGGCCAGATCTTTTCTGCCTAGGAAGGGCTATAGTTTGCTAATCAGTCAAAGGTGATAAAAGGCACTCCTGGCCACAGTGTCTACCTGCTTCTCCAGCAGCCTGCCTGGATCTAATAGCATCCCTAGCTACAGACCATTCCTTCAAGGAGAGTTCAACTTTATTCAGAATATATGACAACTTGAATTCTGGATCAGATTTTCCGCTTACCAGTCGTACTTCAGACTTGTTGGGATTAAGGTTCAGTTTATTTGCCATATCAACTTCAAAACTGCCTCCAGTCACCAGTTCAGGGTTTCTGCAGCTTCCCCGGGATCAGCCAAAAGCTCAAGATAGAGCCAAGTGTCATCAAAATATTGGTGACAAACCTGTCCAGATTTCCAGATGACCCCACCCAGCAGTTTTATGTAGATGTTAAAGATCATGATGATATTGGATTTATATCCCATCCTCCACTCCAAATTTCAGAGTGGCTCACAATCTCCTTTATCTTCCTCCCCCACAACAGACACCCTGTGAGGTGGGTGGGGCTGAGAGGACTCTCACAGCAGCTGCCCTTTCAAGGACAACCTCTGCCAGAGCTATGGCTGACCCAAGGCCATTCCAGCAGGTGCAAGTGGGGAATCAAACCTGGTTCTCCCAGATAAGAGTCCAAACTCTTAACCACTACACCAAACTGGCTCTCATGGGGGACAAGATGGAACTTTGCAGGACTCCACAGGTCAAAGGCCAAGGGGCTGAGCAGCAGTCCCCCAGCACCACCTTCTGAATACTACCCTCTAGGTAAGACTGGATCTACCTCTCAGTCACATCTCATGAAGGCGGTCCAAAAGGGTGTCATGATCAATGCTACCAAAAGCTGCTAAGAGGTCCAAGAGAATCAATAGAGTCAAACTTCCTCTGTCCTTCTCACAGGACATCTATCTGGGTGACTAAGGCTGTTTCAGTTCCATAAGCAGGCCTGAAACCAGACTGAAAAGGATCTAAACAATCTGCTTCATCCAGGAAAGCTTGAGGTTGTCCAGTCACCATCTGTTCCCAGCTCTAAATCTTCCTCTAAGTCTTCCTCAATAATAGAATGTTAAGGAGAGATTAGTCAATAGTTATCGAAATCTCCTAAATCCTGAGTAGGCTTCTTTGGAAGTGGATGCATCAAAGCCTGTTTCAAGGCTGGGGGCCACTCCCTCTGTCAAGGAGACATTAACTACGGGCGTTTTCGCACTGACCTTAATCGGCAGCGACGTCCCTCTTCACCGCGCAGGATCTGCGTGGATTTCGCACCAATTGCTGCGGAGCACCCGGAAGAGCCGCAAAGTCCCGTGGCTTTTGCGGTGCAAACAGAAGCCGCCAAAAACCAGTTTCCATTTGCGCCGCAAAAGCCGCGGGACTTTGCGGCTCTTCCGGGTGCTCCGCAGCAATTGGTGCGAAATCTGCGCAGATCCTGCGCGGTGAAGAGAGACATCGCTGCCGATTAAGGTCAGTGCGAAAATGCGCTATCTCAGTTCCATCAGCCAACTCTACCCTTCAGCAGATTTAAGTGACCTGGAATGGCAAACGCCATGCAAACTGGTGGTAGGACTCAAACTTCCACATTCTGAGGCTGAATAAACTGAAATGTATCCCAAACAACTGGACAAGTCAGCACCCTAGCACAATCTGACCCTGTCATTGCTAATGTAGAGTCCCAGTTGGAATATATATGAGAGATCGTATCTTCAAAATGTTGGACAAAATGGTCACAGTGGGACACCAAGCAGCCTCCCTCCTCCTGCAGGCAATATCCTAACAGGCTCCACTGGCATACTTTGCTAGCATCACCACCATGGAATGCACTTTAAAATGGTATATAATAACATTTAATTAATTTGAAAAAAAAAATGTAAAATGAGATTTCTCCCATGTCTTATTGAATTCAGCTCACATCTTCCTCCACTCTCGTTGAACCTATCTGTCTTGTTTATGCTTTGCTCATAGCCCCTCAGTAAATGAGGGACAACTTGGGCTCTAACACTTGAGAAGGGATACCTGGAAGCAATTGTGTCAACTGCCCAGGTAGTTTCCTCATTTCAGTGGTCAACCAGGGCATCAACAAAAGCACTGGTCATATCAACAGAAAAACACCTAAGAGCTGTCAGAAAGCCATTCTGATTAATCTAGCACTGGAGCAGATTTTAAGAAATCATCACCCCTGCAGAGTCTTGGTATCTCTCTACATCTAAACATGAGTAAGAAGTGATCTATCCTTGACAAAGGAACCATCATCAATTCTTCCACCTTTAGGTTGCATTCAACGTGTTCAGAACAAAAGGCTAGAGTGTGATCTGTACAATATGTTATTACCTGAGGCAGTGCCATGGTTGTCATGGAGGCCATGGAATCCTGAACTGTGCCTGACATGACAGCCTTGGCACAAATGTTTCATGCCATTCATGTGCAACTGACACCAAAATAAATGTTGTAAAAGTAATGGTAAAAATCTTGCCACAAAGGAACAGAAAATGAAAATAAAGATTAACATGTGCAGTTTTTGAACAGCAAAAAGCAAATGTAAACCAGGATTTTAAAGTCAAGACTGCAGTTGTGACTTTTGTATCATTCCTAGAATGAAAGAAAAGAATATTATTCCCTGACTACTGTTGTCTGTTTTTTAAAGCTGTACAGCAAGTTAATTTAATTTACCCACTCAAAATATGTAACTGAAACTATTCATTTACTAATGGTCCTTTTCAGAGGTCCTTCTCTGGGCATTTCTACCCACAGAGAAGTGGATAGAACCAAGAGTATCTTTTCAATGAAAATGTCTATGAAAATCTCTTCCTTAGATCAGCCATCTGCCATCTTTTTAATTGGCATTCTTCCACCAAAGCCTGCTTTCCTTTGTTCTGGTTACTTTTTGCCTTTTCAGTTAATTTAACATTATTCCTGATTTTTGGTTGATTTATATGTGCTATTGTGATTATTTGTTAGTGATTTTATTTTCTTTTTCTTTTGCTCAGTTGTAAAAAACTCTAAACATAAATAAAAAATGGAAATTAAAACATTTTATATAAATAAATAAATAATGAGTAATATGGAGTACTGTAAGGACCATCAAGCAACAAGGTCATCACTCAAAACATGATCTCAATATATTCTAAAATAGCCAAGTGTGGCCCCATCTGAAGATATTTAAATCTGTGGATTGATTTAGATAGAATAAAGATTTTTCTGCAAACTTGGGGAACGCCCAGAAAAATCTGAAAAATTTGAAAACTTTTTTAAATGGAAGGGAAGTTTAAATCTCCTAAAACAAAGGATCATTTGTCTGCCCTTTTCTCACCACATGTAGGCAGGCCTGGCACTAGGGTTTTTCCCGCCCGAGGCAGAACCCTGCATTGACACCCCGTGGTGTCCATTTGTGTGCACAAAGCATGCACATGCAGTGACACAACGCAATGTGCCCCCTGCCCAGTAGTCTTGTCCCACCTCTCCCTGCCCCCCGGCTGTGATATGCCTCGGCCCTTCTGCGGCTGCCACAGGGCTTGCATCTTCTCCTTCTTCTAAGAACATGCTGGAGGACACTTCTTCCCCCTCCTTTCCAGAACTGGAAGGAAGGGGGAACCAAGCCTCCTCCAGTGCATTCTTAGAAGGATAAGATGCATGCCATGTTGCAGCTGGTGGGGCAGAGACGCGGCACATTCTGATTATGCTGGGGGGGAGGCAAAGTGGAAGGGGTAGGATGGGAAGGGAATGAAGGGGGTGGCAACAGAGGTTGGGGACCCCAGAAAGAACACTGGGTGCCTTCCCCTGCCCAGCATGCTCCAAGTTTAGAGCACGCTGGCAGGGGAAGCCACGTTTTTTCTTGGCTCTGAGAGATTGGGAGAGCTCCTCCAACCCCTCAAGTCAAGAAAGGCAGACAGAACAATTAAGAGAGTGGAGGATGAGCAGAGATCAGACTGAGGAAGAAGGTTGGAGTGGGAAGGCAAGGGGGAGGTGGCACCAGTGTTGGGGGGTACAGGGGAAAAGGAAAATGGTGTGGATAGAAAAAAGATGGAAGGAGGAGGTGGCACTGAAAGGAAAGAGTATGTGAAGTTGTCTGGGGATGTCAGAAACCAGAAGAAAATGTAGGGACCAGTGAAGGAATTTCCCCATGAATTTTTACAAGGCCCCACTGTATATTCTAATTCTCAGTCTGGCCATATCTAAGGATACTTTAATCTGGAGACTGGAACCATTCACATGTAAAACAGATCCTTCTACAAATTTGAAAAATTAACAAAGTTTGCACAAAAATCTATAATCTAAATAAAAATACACTGGGAGTTTTAAAAAAACAGAATGATAAAAAGACTAGACTTTTAGGATCTTTTTAAAATTTCAAGATTATATAAAAAATTATCTAGAGGCTATTTAGTCAATCATATATTGCAATCTCTGTTGAGGAATTTATACAGTAGCTTACAATGCAATGTTAAGCAAAACCATAAGTTTTTGGAGTCCCATTGACTGTCAGTTTCTACCCGCCCATTAATAAAGCTGGTTATGCATAGCAACATTAGTTTACAATTGACTGAAAAAAGAGGAAGATATTAAGAAGCGTGTTGAATCTCAGAGAACCAATATTATCCATATCTGAATGCAGATCAACGATCTACTGTTTATATATTCTTTGTTGTATATATTGTCTGTCAAAGGAAGACAGATGCTTTCTAGTTTCTCATCCCTGATGGTATGACCCAAGTACTCATATTTTGATTTTGCTCCTCTGTTGTGCAGTGTGGTGTTGGAGCCAGTGTAGTATAGTGGTTAGAGCAGGGGTGGGCACATGTGGCTCTCACACATATTGTGTGGCTTCTGGAGCTTGAGGAGGAATTCAATGCAGGCTTACTCTCAAGTAAGCATGCTTAGTATTGGGACCTCAATAAGCCTCTGAGCGCTGCCCTGTGTATGAAGTGGGGAAGAAGGGAGAAAATAGGCAGGCTTGCAAGCTGTTCTCCTCCACTACAGAGGTCACCTGGAGACCTAAAGTGAGGAAAGAGAGCGGATGAGCCAAGGGAGTCAAAGGAGGGATGGAATTAAAGAGGGCTGAATAGGGTTCTCCTTTAGTTTCACAGCTCTTGTAGGAACTGTATTTACTAACTTTGGTGTCAAGTTAAAGAGTGATGCATAATGATGCTAACGGTGGTTAATGATTTATATGGTACATGTGTGTTTCCTTCTTCCACTGGTGCCAAAAAATAATTTTGGAATCTTTTCTTATGCTGGTCTTATCGGGACTGTTATTCCCAGCTTTTTTTTTTTTAAGTCTCCTTCTAGCATGGTCATGTTGTAAAGTGCATACATATGTATTTTATCTTTCTGTGCAAATAAAGTATTAAGAGTTTTAATAAAGACATTGTCCGGGTCTTGCAGCTCTTGAACATCTGATATTTACTGTATGTGGCTGTTACTTTAAGCAGGTTTGGCCATCCCGGGGTTAAAGTGTTAGACTAGAACTTGTAAGACCCAGGTTCCAACTCCCATTCTGTTATGGAAGCTTCCTATATGATCTTGGCCAGTCACACATTCTCTGCCTAATCTCACAGGAGAAGAGAGCTAAGTTCTCCCCAGTGAGCACTTTGGGTGCTCACTGGTGAGAAAGATGGAATATAAATGAAATAAAGAAAGAAATGAGCCAGCTCTATGATACTTTATTCTCATGCCATTTTCTGTGTCCCTGTGCTCAATATCCCCCATTAAAACTGAAAGTCCCCCCCCCCCCACACAATGTTATTTGTATATCGATTATGTATAAACTAGGAATAAGACCCATTGTGAAGAAAAATACAATGGACTCTAGAAAGAGGTTCTGAGTGAGTGCCCCCCCACCCTTGCCATCTTCCCACCCACCCAAGTGAAGGCATTCACCCCCCCACACACACACACACCTCAAGGGGTGCTGATTTCTGCCATCTGGACAGCAGTTGTAATTCTGAGTGATCTCTACCCATTACCTGGAGACTGGCAACAATGATTCCCCAGGGGGAAATGGGATTGTACCTGTCTGAGGTCCCACCATTCCTCAAACCCCACCCTTTCCAGGCTCCACCCCTTAAATCTTCAGGAATTTCGTAACTGGGAGTTGGGTAATCTTATCTCCTTCCCTTTATCTGCATCTCTAACTTCAGCTTTCCATCACCTCTCCCCTCCCTGCAGCCTCTACACAGGCAAAAGACAGTCTTTCTTCACAGTGGGGGTGGAGGGGAGAAACCAAGGCAGCTAGCATCATTCTCCTCTCACAAACCTGGGAGGCAGGTTAGGCTGGAAATGTGTGACTGGTCCAAAATCACCCAGTCAGCTTCCACAGCAAGAACCTGGGTCTGGCAGACTCTGCTCTGAAGTCCTAACTCCTATGCCCTCCTCAGACTTGACCACAGGACCTGGAACTGGCAGCTGTAGTCAGGACTGGCCCCAATGAGTTCTGCCTCAGAGGCCTGTAGTGATACCTTTTGGATGAACAATCTTCTCTGATGATGTTGTGGGCCTTAAGCACAAGACTTCAATCTCTCTCTCTCTCTGTATATCTGGTCTGTTGGCATTCCCTCCCCTTTCCAGAAGAGTCCTCAGCCAATCAAAGGAAGCCTTTCTCTGGCTGTCTCCCTCCTCCTCATTCTCTCAGCCAATCAAAGGAAGGTTTTCTTTCTCTCCTTTGTGAATCGGTATGACAGGTGGCTCAGTCAATAGGAGGAGAGTAGGAAGAGCCAGTAACTGCCAGAACTAAGGTTGTTTCACTTTTCACTAACAAAACCAGCTTTGCTGGGTAGCAACAGCCACTCAAGCAGGAGAGAGAAGTGAACTCAACCAATGGCACACAAGTACTCTTGACTGATAGTTTGATGGGCTAAAGGTTGATGAAGTACAGTCTCACCCAATCCCAGCCAATGAGGGAACTGGGCTTTGCCAACATGAAAATCGTTTTATGTCTATAATGTTGTATAATATATAAATGTCATGTAAATTGCAAAGAAAGAGAAATAAAGTCAGGCACTCCAGCAACAAAAACAAGCAGAAAGAAAAAGCTAGCCTTACCAACATATGAAAATAAAAAGAAATGAACAAGGTCATTTTTATCCATCCTTAATTTTTACGCTATTTGCTAAGTCTTTTTTTTTAATTTTAAGATGAGAGGTATGGAATGAAACAAAATGGTGTGAAGAGCATACTCATCTAATAGTGCATCATTATAAATTAAAATAAATGCGTTGAAAATAATTGAACTCAAAGTAAAATAGGCATTATTATATTTTTGCAATGTGTACATTAATAGGGATGGAAACTGTGTGACCTCACTTTCATCAGTTTAATAAAGAATCATTTCCATGCAGTTTTGTGGTGGGTGGGGGGGGAGCTTTCACTGCCCATTCAAACCACCTACATAGATATAGCTAGCCTTTTCAGGTTTTCTGCTTAGTTCTGTTTTTTCTTTAGCACTTTTCAGTGGCTGACATTGTGACAATAGTATGCACATTTTGGCAATAGTATGCATATTTCTGGAAAAGGTATCGAGTATAGTTGACCTCTGGGGAAATAAATTGTAAAAGTATAGTTTGCTAGCCCAAGGAATATCCATTATAACTTCAAACATGTCCATGTTGGTTTCTCAAGTTCACACACACCATTGACTGTACTTTCTAAAATATATATTTTATGAAATTGCATAAAATATGCTACCTGTGCATAATAAAGTACAGGATGCATAAATTAAATAGTGACAAATGACATTACAGCAACATTGGAAACAAAGTAATGGGCAGGGATTAAAAAAAAATAGGTTACAGAAAATCATGCAGTGCTATCCTAAGCATGTTTATTCAGAAGTAACCTCCCACTGAGACTTAGCAGGGAAAAAGAAAGTTGTAGAAGAAGCTAAGTTGACAGGTGCAAGAAGGAAGGTTTTGTACATGCACCACAGTAATGCTGGCATTGCTTTATTTTTGTTTAGTCCCGGGGCATTGCACATTGTTATTTTGCTCTGCACTGGTAGCCACTTTGGCCCCACAATGCTAAACATGAGATAAACCAAAAATTGGAAACCCTTCTTCACTACATAGTTTCCTATATTATACAGTATGAGACACAAATCACACTTCACAAAATGTACTCTGGAACAGGTCTCCAAAAAAGAGTATAAATTTTCTAAATAAATAAATACTAATATAATTAAATATTTGCATAATTTATCTGATATCCTGAGCCAACTAAAAAAGAGTACCCTTTCAGTAAGCACCTGTATCCCCCTTGGAACCCAGGCTAGCCCCTGGCAGAGTGACTGGAGTGAAGGTCCTGGGTGGCTTGTAAACCTGGTTCCCAGAAGCTTTTTGAGCCAGTCCACCTCTGAGTCTCACCTTTGCTCAGTCATGTGGAAGGGTCACAGAAAGGTAGGAATGCAGACTTCACATCAGACTGCTGCTAGAACAACCGCTGGAAAAAGCAAAAGCACCCACTTCACTGAAGCTGTCCCACAGGTCCCCAGGGCTCTGGAGCCAACTGATTTGCTTTACTTTACCCTATGGGTTCTATGCTATTTCACATAAACGTGCCTTGTTCTCTACTTTCTTGAACAGTGAGAAGATCTAAGGGCTATACTTAGGGTTGCCAGGTCCTCCATTGCCACCCTGTTGAAATTAACAAAATATTATGAAGACCCCTAAGTCTCTAACTTTTTAAAATATCCAAAGAAACCTCAGCTCTGGTAGTAAAGCTAGAGAGGTCAGTCCCCAGACGGGGGTGGGGGATTCCCTGGCTCCTGCCTGCCACCAGCCAGCTGGCCGAAGGGGAGAAGCCCCACTTCCAACAGCAACTACCAGCAGCCACCCCTCTCTCCTGCAAGATTTAAAGGGCCCTCCAGCTGATTGGCGGGACCTAATTTTGAACTATTGACAACAGATTGCATGACTATTATAAGTCTTTGCTAGCAATTCTGTAGCCTAAAGAACAAACACATTCTCAGTCTTTGAAACAGGCAATCAATATAGAATGCAGCAGCTGAAACAAAGTGCAATGAGAGCACTTGGGCATCAATCTTTAGTATAGGAATGAGACAGGTGTCTCCCTATTTCCATCCATGCGTTGGTGGAGGGATCCCACCAACCCTATACCCCAAGCCTGTACATATTGCCACTCAATTAATTGCCATTTTTATTACTCTATCTCTTTTTTAATGGACTGATCTGACTGTGATTGATATTTTTCCCCTAGCCTGATCAAAAAGGTGAGCCTCTCTGAAGTATCATCTGAAGTGAAAACAATGGCATGGTTCTTATTTTCATGGTCTTGTAGTTACATGTTTCAAGGGATAAAAACAGAGCTCAGTATCTGTAAAGTTTTTAGTCCCTCTGGCTATAAGTACATTACAAAAGCATCATAAATGTTTAACTGCCATCATGGGTCTAGAGAGATGCTGCAAATGTGGAAGAAAGAAGACAAAAGGCAAAAAAAGGAATTTGCTTTGTCTTTATTATGACTTTGACCGTTTTTTTTTTTTTTAAATCCCAGTTTTGATTTTAAAACAACACAGCGATGCTTTTATAGGTTTGATTTACTGCTGAACCAAAACCAGAACATCATGTATGGCACAAATGTTATTGTGCTAATCTAGAAAATTAAATTTTATCTGGCAAGTTTAAGAAACCTATGTTCAACAAGACAATGTTAGTTTGAAATTTAGAGATAAAAACAAATCATGAAGAGTATATCAACTTTTTCACATTTTTTAAATTTTCCATTTTAAAATGCCCATGAAATTAAGAATGAAAATAAAAGCTTTGATGTTTTGGACTATTTTGAATTTAAACCAGAAAAAACACAGCTAGGATTGACTTGTAGGTGATTAAATTGAATCTTTCCTATGAAACAAGGCTCTGTATATGCCAGTCCTAACACAGACATCATCAAGACCATAATATACACATTCAGAGACCAGGTGTTCCACATAACTGCGTTATTTTATTATTTATTTACTTCATTTCTCCGTAATGAAGTTCCAAAGTGGCCTACATCATTCTCTCATCCATTTTATCTTCACAACAACCCTGTGAGGTAGGTTGGGTAGAGAATGTGTGACTGGCCCAAGGTCAACTGGCAAGCTTCCATGGCAGAGTCAGGATTTGAACTTGGGTGTCCCAGATCTTAGTCTGATACTCTAAGCACTACACCACACTGGCTCTCCAGTGGTTCATATAACTGAAACAAATAAACCAGTCCATACAACAAATAAACAACCTCACCTTACATCTTTGTATCAGTCTGACCCAGAGAAAAATTCTTAACGGGAAAAAAACTTAATGTGCAGCAAATTCCATCTGTTATGAGCAGTTTCAGATATTATCAGTAGCAAAACATTCAGTCAGATCCACATGTGGTACATATACAGTGCAATTCTAAGCAGAGCCCATCTAAGTCAATTGATAATGGATGTAGAAAAATATAACTCTGCTTAGGATTGCACTGAAAATGACCAAAGGGGAATTTGAACAGGCTGCACTTGCATCTATGGCCTGCTCAGTATCTTGGATATATAAATTACCTGTAAAAAAAAGCAGCACTATTGAAGTCATCTACACATGGCTTCCAGTCATTACCTTCAGTAACAAGCGGAATTGCTACGTGTAATCTTCAGGGAAATTTAATGAAGCTCCAAGTGATGAGTATTTGAATGCACCTTTGAGAAAACACACAAAAGCTGGCTCATAGTTGTTCTAAATATTATTCATGCTTTGAACACATGTATTACCATACTGCCTTCTTTTGGTTGTTCCTCTCTTCCTACCCTGTCCACTGTTTGTCCAACCTATCTGAAAGGGGGAGAAATGACAGAAAATATGCTAGTGGTTGCCTTAAGCTAGGGTGCTGTTGAGGGAATGTTTTGAGGAGAGCCAGTTTGGTTAAATGTGCGGACTCTTATATAGGAGAACCGGGTCTGATTCCCCACTCCTCCACTTGCAGCTGCTGGAATGGCCTTGGGTTTAGCCATAGCTCTTGCAGAGGTTGTCCTTGAAAAGCTTCTGTGAGAGCTCTCTCAGCCCCAACTACCTCACAGGGTGTCTGTTGTGGGGGAAGACGATAAAGGAGATTGTAAGCCGCTCTGAGACTCTGATTCAGAGAGAAGAGTGGGATATAAATCTACGGCCTTCTTCAGTTTGAGACTCATCTACCTAGCATGCTTTACTTCCAAAGCTAAGTGTATTTGTTTTTATCAAGTATGCTAAATGGTAACTTAATCCAATAAATCCTGACCATACAGCAGCATGACGAATGCCACCAGCTGATGAGTTCAACTGGCTCTCCAGATACAGAAGCAGCATACACACTCAAAATGCAGCAGATCTGAGATGGTGCATGATCTGCCCATGGTAAACCTAGGACAATAATAATCAAGGCAAGCTAGTAAACTGGGAGCATGCATCACTAGCAGTGGCCAATGGGCCACCTGACATTCTGAACGCTGCCAACTACATAGATGCAAAACTATTCAAAACTGGTCATTTTAAACTGAAAACAAATAATCAATGTACTTCTATGGGGCATTCGTCTTGAGAGAAAACTGGAAACATGAATGGGATAAGTCCCAAGCAGCTTATAAGCAAAAATCAAAATGTATCAATCTAAATCCATGTTTTCAGTAAACCTTATGCAAAAGGGAAGAACGTACTGATATTTCATAATCTAATTTATACACGAGGGCCCACAGGGTAGGAAACATCCCATTGTCCCCTCCATTCCCTGCTCCCAGTGATAAACAGCAGAGGGTGCACAGGACATATTTTCCACTCAACTCTTTAACCAGAAACCTCCAGGTTCAGGTAGTGAAAGTTACGGTGATCTGGGGGCTACAGCTGGAGTGTATTTTTTTTATATTTGGTAATACTTATGTTTTATGTTTAGATATCATATAGAACTATTGGGCCCTCACACTCTGGCTTATTTAAGCTTTTGGTTCAATTAATTTTGGGTTAAGTCCTCCCCCCCACCTTTCTTGTGTCTTTTGTTGTGGAATAGTAGCTTTGCCAGCTCAATTATCATAAGCAGTTACTGAGGCAAGATGAAAATGCTGGTGGTTCTTACAGGCAACCAGATTTCATGTAGGGACAGTTTCCAACTGTTTGTACATACAGCTTTGCTATGCAGCAGTACTTTTCTTTAAACCCCAGCCCAAAACTCCTCTCTGGAGATCTCCAGAATGCACAGCTACTTGATGTGGGGGAGGGGGGACTCCCTAGGACACAGGTACACACCTGCATCTATGACAAAAAGATCAATCTTCTGACTGATAACAGTTGATTGGAATAATGTTTTTTTGGTTTACTGGAAGATGTTATGGCTATATCTGCTAGGTGCAAAACTAAACAACGTATAAGGGAAAAATTAAGTCCATGCCTCTTTGTTTATGTTTATTGGATTTATATCCCACCCTCCCCACTGAAGCAGGCTCAGGGCAGCTCACAGTACATAGTAGAATAACAATTAAAACATTTACATTAAAACATTAGATTAAAACAATTTAAAATAATTTGGTGCTAATTTCAATACGGTTTAAAGATGGCGTTCAGTGCTCTTAAGCATCCATTTAGATCTAGCATCCATTTAGATCATTTCACTTAAATGCTAGCTTTCTTTTCCATCGAGGAGTGGGGTACCATTATGATACCATCTCTGCCAAAGGGAAATGAGGAAAAATCCCAAAAGAAGGCAGGTATAGGAACACCCTTTTTTATTTTGGTCAGTAGTAGCCTTTTCTATTTAGGGCCATCTGCTTTGAGAATGCAATGTTTTGAGATCTCCAAAGGCCTGTACATCCTAATTCTCAGGAGTCTGAGGGTTGAGAGGTCCACAAGCCTGTGAAGGACCTGATTCTTCAGCCTTCCAGTATCATTGGACAGGTAGCTATGAAACTATATCAGCTTGCTCACTGGGGAACTGAGCTTTAACTAGAAGGGCAGGAAGGTGGTAGGGTAATAATTAATGGTTTAGCATTTAGACTGGCTAATATGCATTAGGCTTGCTTCATGTCTGTAAACATTTGTTTCAAGTTTATTTACACTGTAAAGTGGTTATGGTCCATCTCTCCACTATTCATTTTTAATACTGGGACTAATTTAGAACTAAACTCTATACCAGGAGTGGCCAAACTGTAGCTTGGGAGCCACATGTGGCTCTTTCACATATATTGGGTAGCTTCTGGAGCTTGAGGAGGAACTTAATGCAGGCTTATTGTCAAGTAAGTGTACTTAGCATTGGGACCTCAGTCAGCCTCTGAGTCAGTCAGGTAGGCAATTGTTTCCACCATGTGTGAAGTGGGGAAGGAGGGGAAAATTTTCTTCTCTGCCATAGAGATTGCTTGGAAACCTAGAATAGGGAAAGAGAGTGAAAGAGCCAAGGGAGCCAGTGGAAGGAGGGACAGAATTAAAGAGGGCAGCACAGGGTCCCCTTAGTTTCATAACTCTTGTAGAAACTGTATTTACTAACGTTGGTGTCAAGGCAAAGAGAGATGCATAATGATGCAAATGGTGGTCAGTGATTTATATGGTACATGTGTGTTTCCTTTTCCCACTGGTACCAAAAAATAATTCCATAACCTTTCCTTATGCTGGTTTTATGAGGACTGTTATTCCCAATCTCCTTCTAGTATTGTCATGTTGTAAAGTCCATACATATGTATTTTATCATTCTGTGCAAAGAAAGTATTAAGAGTAAAGAATATTAAGTATTAATCTGATGTTTACTCTATGTGGCTCTTATGTTAAGCAAGTTTGGCCACCCCTGCTTGAAAGCATATCAAATACCATGAGTGTTACATTTCATTCTCACCACAATGCTGAATATATGCTGTGACTTACATCCCCAAGATCTTTGCTTAACTCACTGAGTTTGTTACTTAAAAGCATATCAGATGGCAGTAAGGCTGTATCTCATTCTCTCCACAGTGCTGAATATCTGCTGCAATTTCATCCCCCAAAGTCTCTGTATAAGAGCTTTCCAAATGAGATGTTCCTCCAGTTAGGCTTGGTATATATATATAAACAATTCCAGCCTAATGAGATGGTCCAACAATTGGGCTCTATATATTTACAAATTCAATTCCAGCCTGATGGATTTGCTAGCTCCTTTCCAATTTGTAATTGTTTTCTTTTTCAAAGGTGGAACTGCTCCTCATCTGTAAACACTCAAACAGAAAAACTCCCTTATCTGGACTCATGTCTCACCAATAATTTCTTCTGAATTTCTGCCAAGAACTCAGGCAACTTTCATGGCCCATGGAGCTTCCAGGGGGTCACAAAAGCACACACCCCCCACAGATCTTGCCAGATTCTGGAGCTGCCCTCAATGCCCAGGACTCACCGTCCAGCAACAAGGGTAAGGGAGGGCCCAGTCTTGGAGATCCCAGCTGGTACAAAGTTGGAGACATCAGTGAAGAGGCCAACAACATGACAGCTGGGCTGGGGGAGCTGGGCCGAGGCAGCTTTTAGTGGCAAGCAGAAACCAGATGGTTAAATGGCCCAGAACCATTTAAACCAAACAGCTGTTTTTCATGAACAGTGGAAAGCAGGGGTTTAAATGGCTTGAAGCTCTTTGTTTGTCTGTTTATTTATTAACTTATATTCCACCCTTTCCTGAGAATGGGCTCAGAGTGGATAACAGCAAGGTTAAAACAATTTAACAGTGAAGGTTAAAACAATTAAAATTTACAGCTAAAACCATAACAATACAGTAAAACAAAAAAAGGGTTAAGCCCTTGCTTTCTACTCTTAATGAACCACCATAAACTGCATCAAAAATCATTGGAATTAATGGAGGCTCTTCAGTTTGCGAACAACTCTTTGCGAACCATGAACCAGCCAAAATTCAGTATGAACTTTAGTTTGTGAACTAGTTCTTGCCCATACCTATACATCACTGATATGAGCTTTTGTACATTCATCAGGTTAGATCCAGATTAAATTTTCTTCAATGCCTCCTTCCTGCTGCAGACCTCCCCCCCCCCATTTCATTGCTCAGGATCCACTGTTCTCCAGGACAGCATTTTGTGGACACTGGTGAGCTGCTGGGGAGGGGGAAGAATTTTCCTTCTCCCACAGGTCATCCATCATGTTGGTGCACACTAAGAATTTACTTACAAGGATATTACGTGTAATCTGTAATCAATTTGTGGCTGGATCAGGGAAATGATTTATACATCACTGTTTGATACTACCTTGATGTTTTGTGACTCTTAATGCCTGTTATGAACTGAAGGGAAAAGACTCTTAATGCCTGTTATGAACTGAAGAGAAAAGACTCTTAATGCCTGTTATGAACTGAAGGGAAAAGATATAATATAAACTTTGATTTCTGGATTCTCTTATCTATAATAAGGAATTTAAGACAATAACAATTTAAATCAAGGTCTTCAAAAAGGTACAGGGAATAGTGGAAAGAAGGGAGAACTCAGTTTCTTGTTTGCTTTCTCAGACACATTGGCTGACAATGCTGCAAGCCCACACAATGAAACCAAAATAACATAGGCACACCTTTCCACTGAGACCACCTTGCCATCCAGAGCTTATGACTGTAGATGATTCTGCCCATTTGAATGTAGGGCGGTAGCAATTTATAGCAACATGACAAGCAGCAGAGGTTATTTTATGCAGAGGATGGTCATGCTGGCACTAAAGCTCCTTGACAAATTACTTATTAACATCAAAATGGCTATTTTAGAACATTGTCAAATGTATTAGATTCTACAAGTGCTGCAGCAGGCTCACAGAAGATCCACTCAGTTGTGGCTGGAATGTGTTTTTCCCATGTTGAAATCAGCCCCATTATTGCCATGTGTTACCAAGTATTCTGGTAACTCTAGTGGTGTTTTTGAGGATAGGACATTTATTGTGTCAAGAACTTACTTATTAAAGAATACAATGTGAAATATTGTGCCATAATAAATAAGTAATGCAATTCATTCATTCACACACACACACACTCTCTCTCTCATTCAACAGAAGACTAACATAATTAACCTCAAGATTAGTAGCTGTGTTAGTCTGTCTGTAGCAGTAGAAAACAGTAAAAATCCAGTAGCATCTTAAAGACTAACAAAATCTGTGGCAGGGTATGAGCTTTCATATGGCACTGCTTACTTCTTCAGATACAGCTAGAATGAGAGTCTATCTGACGTATATATTGGAAAGTTGAGTTGTGACAAGGTGACCACTTTATTAGTCTCCCCTCTATAAAATGATCACCCTGCTATTGTCTCAGTTTTCAAATCTTTCCCTTCAGAAATGGCATGTTAAGCATGCTTAACAGATTTAAACAGTATTCTGATTTGTTTGAAAAGCTGGCAGGGGAGGAATCAATCTTTACAAAGTGTTTGGAATTGGTAGACAGTAAGATAGATAGATTATATATATATAATCACAAAACTGCCTCTTAAGTTGCTGAATAAACAAGAAATGTTTTTAGACTTAGGGCTGTTTGGCTTTCACTGAAGACTTTACAGATGTTACAATGCTTTTTCTTAGTTATTACTTGTTCTAGATTTCCTTTTAAATGTCATACTTGTTAGTCTCACAGTCTTGATAATGTACTCAGCTTTATCTCTTTGTTTAAGACTAAGATTTTCCAACTAGACCCTTTTCTCTGGAAAGATCATTATTATCTTCTCTTTAAGATCAATAACCTAGGCTTTTGGCATTTTTACGGTCTTTCAATGCCACTTCAAACCATTTGCCAAATCCATATCTTCCAGATGGACAGTCTTTTCACTCTTAATATGAGAAACTAATTTCCCTCTCAAGTTGTGTTTCATTGTTTCACACACAAAGACTGTTTATACTATTGGACCAGTCTCCCCCAGAGCCTCTGTTTTTTCCCAAAGCCACACCACACTGGCTCTGAAACAGATTGCGATTTTCAGATTCTTCTCACACTGGAGAGTCTTTTAACCACCACTCTCTTCTCCATCTACTCTCCAACTTCACTCTGACTGTCACTCTCTTCTCAACAGTTAGCTGCAGTTCTCCACAGGGCTTTTTTGGTAGAAAAAGCTCAGCAAGAACTCATTTGCATATTAAGCCACATCCACTAATATCACCATTGTTCCACAGAGGGGTTTTTTTGTATAAAAAGCCCAGCAGATACTCATTTGCATGTTAGGCCATACCTACTGACACCAAGCCAGCCGGAATTGCATTCTTGTGCATTCCTTCTCAAAAAAAGCCCCGGTTCTCCAATCAGAGTGAGTTCCATGAGCTGTCAATCTGGTCAGATAACTCTCTTTTATGCAAGCAGCACTGCCTATAAGCATGCCTCTGCTTGCTGTCTGTCATAGGAGTGATTTCAGATGCTGAATGACATTAGCAGGCAAATGACAATAGCAGGTATAATTGGATTAGGTGTGATATGCAGAGGGGTAGTAGGTGTGGAGAATTCAGCATTGGTAACGAGACAAGCAATCTAGGTCTCAGTTCAGTTCAGGTGGATGCATTGTCTTGAGCGTCATTATCAGTTGCAATTCAGCAATTTCTCTTTCTAATCTCCCTTTGAAATTCATTTTTAAGAGAACTGCTACTCTTAGATCAGCAACTGAATATCAGCCTCAGTGACAAACTACTTAACAGTAGCATGGACTCTGGTACCAAGGCCTGCAACAAACCAAGATGCCAATTTGCTCTCACAGTTATCCTAGCAACACCATCAGTGAACCCAGCAACCTCGGCATACCATCTCAGGTTCATATTCCTGCTCATCTAATGTAATTTATGCCATCATGAGTCAGCAATGCTCTTCCGCCCTCTATATTGGACAAACAGGCTAGTCCCTTCAACAAAGAATTAAGGGACATAAGTCTGACATTAGGAACTACAACATTCAAAAACCAGTGGGGGAACATTTTAACTCTCCAGGATATTCATATCCTGCCACAAATTTTGTTAGTCTTCAAGGCATTATTGGACTTCTACTCTTCAGTATAATTAACCCCTTGAGAAGCCATTTAGCCATTCAGGTGACAGGCTGTGGCTCAGTAGCCAAAACAGCTGTTTTGAAGCAAAAGCAATGTTCCCTCTAAGCTGTGGAGTCTTGTGAGCAAAAATTCTACTTTATGAGTTACTGGAATGAAAGTTGTGAGCTACTGCATAAATTACTGTGTTCTGGGGTCATCCTTCCTGAGCTAAAACAAAAATCTGTGAGCTGGAGGCTAAAAAACTGTGAGCTAACTCACACTAACTCAACTTAGAGGGAACAATGAACAAAAGCAAAGCAAAACCCAAACCAGCAAATATATATATATATATATATATATATATATATATATATATATATATATATATATATATATATATATATATAATAAAAGCTAAAAAGAAAACCTAAAAAGAAAGCCTGAGATCTTGAAGAGCCTTTGTCAGTCAGAAGAAAACTACATCTGTAACTTCAGATTAAAATAAAATTAATCAGGTCATAGTGAACACTTTAAAACCTTTGATGCCTGCCTGGGAAACAGAATTCCAGTAGCAACTGAAAACTGCATGAGTTGATTGCTCCCAACAAATGTGTTAATTTTCTTTTAAAAAGAAAAAAGGATAAAAAATGGCATGGAAAATGCATTCTAAGTGAGCAACATTATTTCTATGATAGAAATAATATCCACTTGTACTGACAACGAAATCTTAAACAGATGCACACAATTCTCAAGGTCAGACTACCTTACTTGCTTTCCTTGGCACTATGGGGGTACTACATTTTACCAGCCCACAGGGGAGCAGTTCTGCTCAGGACTGTAGTATGGATAGAGGAATACCTCCTCCTTGCCTGTGCCAT
Organism: Heteronotia binoei; assembly: GCF_032191835.1. Classification (NCBI taxonomy): domain Eukaryota; kingdom Metazoa; phylum Chordata; class Lepidosauria; order Squamata; family Gekkonidae; genus Heteronotia; species Heteronotia binoei. The sequence continues at coordinate 121,934,258 of NC_083227.1, forward strand.
TGTTCCAAGCTAAAAAGTCCCAGAGGTCGTTTGCATATGTGCATGTGAAGCTCCAAAATGAACAAATAATTCCTCACAGGGCTGTTACAGTTTGAAAAAAATGGCAGGAGCCATTCCTCCCCTCAAAATGTAGTTCTGAGTAGAAACTGGCCCCTACAGGTTTTTAAATGTGACTGCCTTCAGATGTTATTTAACTGTGTGGACAGCAAGGTGGTTCTTTGGACCAGACTTGTTGGAAATCATATCTTGTAGCTTGACCCTATGCTCACAACAGAGTTTGTATCCTCTCAACTCAGAAGTATACTGAGAGAATAGATCACAGTGGATAAAATCTGCATAGGGATAATGTCAGCTTATTGACATGTTTGGGAAACGGAAAGAAGTTTTTTAATGTTTCACATAAAGGAATAAATTTTAATCAACTACAAAGCAAGCATCTTTTAAAGATGGGCAAAATGTTATATGTTACATTAGCATAAAAGCATAATCTAAATTTGATTTTTTTCAAAAGAAACTCTGTGAACATCAAATCAGAGTTTCTTGAGCATTAAAGAGCCTCCAAAGAACTGAACCTTTAAAGGTTAAGAACATAAGAGAAGCCATGTTGGATCAGGTTAACGGCCCATCCAGTCCAACACTCTGTGTCACACAGTGGCAAAAAATTTTATATATACACACACACTGTGGCTAATAGCCACTGATGGACCTGTGATCCATATTTTTATCTAAACCCCTCTTGAAGCTGGCTATACTTGTGGCCGCCACCACCTCCTATGGCAGTGAATTCCACATGTTAATCACCCTTTGGGTGAAGAAGTACTTCCTTTTATCCATTTTAACCTGACTGCTCAGCAATTTCATCGAATGCCCACGAGTTCTTGTATTGTGAGAAAGGGAGAAAAGTACTTCTTTCTCTACTTTCTCCATCCCATGCATTATCCTGTAAACCTCTATCATGTCACCCTGCAGTCGACGTTTCTCCAAGGTAAAGAGTCCCAAGCGTTTCAACCTTTCTTCATAGGGAAAGTGCTCCAGCCCTTTAATCATTCTGTTGCCCTTTTCTGGACTTTCTCCAATGCTATAATATCCTTTTTGAGGTGCGGCGACCAGAACTGCACACAATACTCCAAATGAGACCGCACCATCGATTTATACAGGGGCATTTATACAGGTTTTTGCATGTCTGCATTTTTCTTTCAGTTTGGTTCTTATTCTGTAGGTCTACCATGTTGGGACCAAAAAAAAAAAATGCTAAAAGTATTGTAATATGGTGCTGGAATCTGACCTGGGTAGCACAGGGCAGCCTGATCTCTGATCTAGGAATCGAAGCAAGGTCAGCCCTGATACTATTTGAATGCATGGCTGGCCCTAGACTGTCTGCCACCCTAAGCAAGGCTAACTTCTGGCACCCACACTGATAATGTCACTGAGTCACATGGGGGCACTCAATGCAGTGCCCCCATAAGGCAATCACCTAGTTTGCCTAGTGGCAGGGTTGGCCCTGTTTGAATGGGAGACCACCCAGGAATACTAGGGTTACTACACAGAGGCAGGCAATGGCAAACCACCTCTGAACATCTCTTACTTTGAAACCTGTGGGATCACCTTAAGACAGCTGTAACATGATGGCCAAAAAAAGAGTGTGGCATGGAGCACATTTTAGCTCTCCTGGCCTGCATTCTCAATTTTTTCAAAAAAGACTTCTCACTCCTATTTTCTTTATATCTGAACACGAGATTATCTGTCTTCCTTACCCTACTATGAGCTAATAACAGTGTGTAGGGCAAATGTACAGGAAAACAGGAAACTGAAATCTGGATAGTACTCTAAAGAGAGATCTGTACATCTGGAGTGTGAAACACTCAAGGTCTGTTAATTTAAACTACATAGAATCATCAAAAATGGTTTTAGCTTTTTGTCCTTATTTTTATTCTGCTTTTTGCTGTAATTTACAATGCTTAAGATGTAGCCTTAATCCTGTCTCAAAGGAGCTTTGAAAAATCAATGGCCAACTCCTTTCTTGTGCATCACAAGATATAGAGCCTTGTTCATTAGGCTTTGAATTAATAGTTTGGACAGCTACAAGGCCATCACCATGTCAATAATAGAGGGTAACAGGTAGCAAAAAGGAATTGAAATAGCAATTTAAGTCAGAAAGGGAAGTGGATGCCATGAAGGAAAATACTTATATCCAATATAAAGATCTAAACACAAAGCCATCTGAGCTAAATTATCCAGGGATGCATCAAAAGGCTTGTGTTACAGCCACACATGGGCTTCCCATGTCTTTCTGTATAACCTATATAAATTTCTTTTCAATTACAACCTCCTAAGTCTTCCCCTGCATTTTCCAGTTCAGCATATGATAAGCAATAATAATAATTGTGTTGCTGTACCCCTTGTGGCATCCTTACACTTGACAGTGTATGTAGTATATAGTTCCAGAATTTATAGTTTAGAAACATCTATATATTTAATAGTGAGAGTGTGGCCCAGCCATGGATATCTAAATCCACAGATCAGGGCCACACTTACTTGGATAGTTCTGCAAACTTGGGAGACTCTCCATGTTTGCAGAAAAAGATGAGAATGTTAAGAAACACATGGGCGGTTAAAGGCACCCCAAAACCGTTCCCTTGTTTGTCCATGAACAGAGAATAAACCTGCCTTATCTGGTGGCAGCTCCAATAATGGGTTGATGACAGCTGTAATGGACAGCAAGCAGATGCACACTTATATGAAGTGCTGCTTGGGAGAGAGTAAGCTAGCTGAACTGATTGATAGCTCATGGAACTTGCTCTGATTGGAGGACTGCAGCTAACTGTAGAGGGGAGTATGACAGGCAGTTGGAGAGGTTGTTGGAGAACAGAATGGCCTGGGAGACTCTCTAGTGTGAAAAGTGGAGTCTGTTTCAGAGCCCGTGTGCTGTGGCTTTGGATAAGGAGAGACTCTGGAGGAGACTGTTCAAATAGTTTAATCAGTCCCCATATGTAAAACAAAGAAACACAGCCTGAGAAGAGACTCAGGTTGAGTCCAGACTGCTGACTTAGGGCGGCAGCATGCTGACCCGGAAGTGAGTCAGTGGAAATTGGAATGCCCCAGAGTGTCCAGAGAGCCTGCAGAACAGGGATGGGTCACAGCCACCCTGGAGGAGCGTCCAGAGCACTCGTGTGCCCCATCCATCACTCACTGGGTGCTTTCTGGGTGCTTCCTGGCCATCCAGATGGCCAGGGAGGTGCCTTGGAGGTGCCCCAGTGATTAGGTACCACTTTGTAAGTGGTACCTTTTTGAGGTGGCTTCAGGTAAGCTGGGGACAGGTTGAGGGTGGGAGCATGATGGCAGGCAGATATGCAAATTTGGACGTGCTTTTTTTGTGCGCTCACTTGCTGTCTTGCCTGTCTGCTTAATATCCAGTTTGAAGAGCTGTAAATCTGGAAGATTGAGAATTTGACAAATGGTTTGAAATGGCACTGAAAAGCCCTAAAAATGTCCAAAGCAAGATTATTGCTCTCTAGAAGAGAATAACGATCTTGCCAGAGAAAAGTGACTAGTAGGAAAACCCTAGTCTTTAAAGCTCAGTACATTCTCAAGTCTGTGTGAACAAGCATTAAGTTCAAAAAGGAAACATAAGACACTCTAGAACAAATACATCCAATGCAAAAGGGTGTAGGGTTGCCAGAGCCAGCTTGAGAAACTCCAGGTGATTTGGGGAATGGAGCCTGGGGAGGACAGGGACCTCAGTAGGTCCTCAGTCCATCCTCCAGAGTATCCATTTTCTTCAGTGGAATTGATTTCTGTAGTCTAAAGATGAAGTGTAATTTCAGGGGATCCCCAGGTCCCACCTGGAAGCTAGCATTCCTAGCAGATGCAGGCTACTATCTGAGCCCTCCCTCCCTTTTGAGGCATGTGCTGGGCCTACCAGGCGCTGTGGCTGCTGCTGGCACATTTTTGGGCATTATCTCTTTTTTTTTGGGGGGGGATGGTATTTGTACATGTGAATACATGTATGCATCCATATTGTGGGTGCTTGGAAGTCATGGTGGGATTTGGACTTTTCAGATAGGTGGCTTGCTTGCCTGTGTCATTTGACCCTGATATTCCTCGGAGATCTCTCATTGAAGTGTTTGCCAATTTCTGGGCATGGTCTCCTTGGCCAGGAGGTCATCAACAACAGAACACAGAGTAAATCCTTTGAGCTATTTTATTGCTATTGATTGCAGAGCACATAGTCCACCCATGAAGTGGGGGAGGCCCATCAAAACGACAACAACCAAGAGCATAGGGTATATAAAGACAAGGGTGATGCATAGAAAAAAAATTACGAAGTTGGTATTGTGCATGTATTGAGTGCTCAAAAAGAATGTTACAGCTTTAGATAATTCATGCTAGTGATACATTGGTAGAAAAACAGGATTTTGAAAAAGCAACAACTCTTAAGTAGAAACAGCTGACACTTTCCTGATAAACTTATTACTGAGTCTTAGGAAGGCTTAATTCTTGGGATTCCTCAGTCTACTCTAGCTCATATATAGGTGATCTGCCCACTTTGATCTATGGAGACCAGACTCTGTTTTGTTTGCTTATTCTTTCACAGCCCTAGGGTTACCAACCTCCAGGTGAGGCTTGGGGTTCTCCTGGAATTGCAACTGATTACCAGACTATAGAGATCAGCAGGGGTCATTTTGTAGAAAAATAGGTTGTGGAGCTCATTAGCATAACTCATTAACATATGCTGCCCCCCCACCAGCCAAAAGCAACCCAATGCAAGGAAGGAGAGAGATCCAGTCAGCTCAAGCAGGCCTCACTCACCTGGGGCTCTCCTTGGGACCCCCACTCCCCATAGTCAAAACGGCAGCAAGCTAACCACCACCCAAAATCACATAAGAAGTGGAGAAAAGGTGACATGGTCTTCTCCAGGGGTTAATGAGGGCTGCTGGGGGTGTGGCAAAGCTCCTGGTGACTGGTGCATGGATTATTATGCAGCTGCAACTATTATTCAATAGACAAGGTAGGTGGGGAGGAAGAGAGGGAACTGTCAAAAGGGTTCAGGAGCTGTGCTCCTGTGAGCTCCTGCTGAATTCGAGGTCTGGAGAAAATGGCAGCTTCAGAGGGTAGAATCTGTAGCATTGCATCCCTGCTGACCTCTGCACCTTCCTTAAACTCTGGTTTAGCTCCCATACATGCAAACATAAGGTTTTTAGCAACGTTAACTTAATTAAAGCTGAAATCTGTATTTAAATACTGTTCTGTAACAATGTGATGATCTCTGTATAGCTCATATAATGTGTCAGACAAATTCTGCTCCGTTCTTGTCTTCTGAACTACCAGCACTGGGCTTTGCTATTTTATTAATTTGTTTCTTATTTAGTGATGATTGACAAACATGTTACATGCAAGCATTTCAGGATATGCGTTGTTCATGAGTCATTTGTTTTAACTACATCTTCAACTGCTTTCCAACAGGGCAGATTCATCTGCTCAGTGTCAGAGTACTGCTTTTACAATTGGATCTGGTACTTAGAATTGTTGCCAAATAGAAAAAGGAGCAGAATAGTAAAGATGAGATTTGATATGCATAGGTAGAGTAAAATGGGGAGGATGTTTATTCATTTTATTTAAAACATTTCTATACCACTTTTCCACACAAATAGGGTTCCAAGGTGGCCAACATCAAAAAACTTCAACATTAACACACACACACACACACAACAACAATTTGATAAAACATATAAATGCAAACACATTTAACCAGGGAGGAGGACCAACAGCAGTTAGTAGAGGAACACCAAACCAAACAAAAAAGTTTTCAACAGTTGGCATTATTAGAAGACAACAATAGAGGGAGACAGACATATCCCATTAGGAATAGAGTTCCAGTGTATTGATGCCACAGCGGAGAAGGTAGGTTAGTATGGGTAGATCAACTGTCAGGTATAGGGCCCCAGGACTTCATGGCTTTAAAAATCAATACTAGCACCTTGAATTGGGCCTAGAGGCGTGAGTTGGGAAATACCTGGAGATTTTGGGGTGGAGCTTGAGGAGGGCAGGGCTTGGGGATGGGAGAGACTTCAGTGGGATATAATTTCACAAAGACCATCTTCCTAAGTGGCCATTTTCTCCAAGTGAACATATCAACTGAAGGTCAGTTGTAATCCCAGGAAATCTCCAGCCACTATCTGGAGTTGGCAACTCTAATTGGGCCTGGAAGCCATCAACTCACCAGGACTTTCTTTGGTCATCTTAATGACCAAACGCCCCATTGGAGTGCGCTGTATTAAGCTTCTGGAGACTCATTCACTGCCTACACACACACACACACAAATGCAACAACTCAGATAACTTACCAACAGTCTTCTTAAATAGTTCTGACTTAATTTGATTTTTAAAAACCCTGTAATTTACACCATCCAGTATCTGTGCCATTTGGGTTAATTTTATTTGCCTTTAACATAGAATATTTTATCCTTTCTTCAATTTGACAGGAAGGAACCTTGGATACAGGGCCAGTCTTCCATTAGGCAGCCCTTGGTGGCTTCCTAGGGTGTGGCCCTGGGAGGCACCGATTTGGGCCTCCCCCCCCCGCCAAGGAGGCAAGGGAAATAGGCAAGCATGGTGGTGTAGCTCCTGCACCTCAGAGTGCATGCACCACCTGGCCACCGTTGCTCAGCCCAGTCACTGTCACTTCCGGAAGGTTCTAGAAGCGCAGACCAGGGAGGCCAGGCAGCATGTGCTCAGAGGCACAAGCACCATGTTGCAGCCATGGCACTCACCCTTTCCCTCACCAGGGGTGAGGGAAGAAGGGTGTGGGCAGTAGGGTGGGTGGCGGTGGGGTGAGTCCTCACCTCAGGCACCAGACACCCTGAAGACAGCCCTGCTAGGATAAGCAATACATCTACTAATATTTATTCCAATGTTGCATGGAGAAATGATAGCAGAAATGTGCTTCCCTTTGAAACAAAAGGAATGACTATTGGAATAATAATAGCAACAAATTCAGGTTCCAGTACTATAGAACCTGTTTCACGTTTTTAAAATATAACCAAACATATCTGTATTTGTGTGTGTGCGTGCATGTGTACATCTTCGCCTCAGACAGAATTCTTCCCAGCCTTACACCAGAAAGCCTTTTTAGTGACATGTTAGGAAGTGAACCTGGAACTTTTGGTCTGTGAAGTATTGCACTAGAGACGGTGTTATGTCTCTGCTTCCCTAGCCATTCAGCTATTGTACCTCACTGGTCACTCATTATACCTTTACTTGAATGTTGTTCAGCCTGTTCTCAGAAAGTTCTACAGTTTTACGTGTATAAAGTGCTGTCTAGTGACATCTGATTTATGGCCACCCCATAAAGTTTTTAGGACAAGAGATTAAGTAGAGGAGGTTTGCCATTGCCTTCATCTGCAAAGTTTTCCTTGGTGATTCCCATCCAAATACTAAGCCAGTTTAACTTCCAAGATCTGATGAGCCTGGGCTACACTAGGCCATTTCACATCCCACTGTCTTTTTTATTTCTTAAATTATTGTTATTACATGAATTAATTTGATTTGTTCTGTTTATTATTCATATTCATTATTTTTAATGAAAACATATTTCCAGTAGGAATTTGCATTAAAAAAACTAACTAATCAAAATTTCAGCCTAATCTTTACTATTATCTAGTAGCTATTACAGTTAGGCAAAACACTAAGAAATGACATCGTGTGATTTATCTGTTTCATTTTTAGCCCTTCCTCCCCTGCACAGCAGGCTGAAAGACATTTGAATATCTTTGAAAAAGATCATGATTGCTGTTTGCTATTCACAGTTGTTTAAGATGAGGGAGAGCAAGAAAAAAAATGATGAGCAAGGTAAGAGAATGATTCAACAGATAATCTAACCAACAGACACATCTTATTAAAAATAAATTGATTTTATTAAACTATCAAAAATATAACAGTAAGAATCATTACCCAGAAGTCAATACAAGTACAAACAAATATCATTTGGACAGAAATACAGAGTAGAGAGGCATCACTGTAAATAAAAAAAATTAAAGAATCTCCAAAGTATATCAATATAACTATCAATAAATAAATAAACTTTGGATTTAAAGGTGTAGGGAAAATACAACCAATATAATATTACCTAAACAAGATGTCCTAGATATTCTACAAAGAGTTAAAAAAAACTTAGTGCAAAGGGCCATACAAAACAGCCACAACATATTGTGTTCTACCAAGAGGAAATTACCAGAAAATGTAAGAGTAAATATATTATTGTTTATAATAACATAGAATAGTGTGCATTTATAGATACCAACAGATGCATCTTAACTGCATAGTACACACTCATCTTTCTCCTTCCTGCATCCCTGTCCCCATTTCCATTATTCCTTGGACCTTCTACCTTGCCATCCTTCCCCTGGCTTCACCTCTCCACATGTGTTCCTTGCTTTTCCTTTCACAGCCTGGCCCCCAAAATAGGGTTGTGAACTCTGTGCTAGGAAATTCCTGGAGGTTTGGGGGTGGAGCTTGGGAAGGGTAGAGTTTGGAGAGAGGAGGGACTTCAGCTGAAGGTAATGTCACGCAGTTCACCTTCCAAAGCTGCCATCTTCTCAAGGGAACTAATCTCTGTACGCTGGAGATTAATTGTAATTCTGGGAGATCTCCAGGCACCTCTTGGAGGTTGCCAACCTGACTTAAAGAGCATTTTCTTAGTCTTTTTCAGGGCTTTTTTTAAGAAAAAAAAGGCCAGCAGGAACTCATTTGTATATTAGGACATGCTCCCTGACACCAGCATTGTTTCACACAGAATTTTTTTTGTAGAAAAAGCCCAGCAGGAACTCTGCATATTAAGCCAAACCTCCTGATACCAAACCCACTGGAACTCTATTCCTGTGTAGGGTTGCCAAGTCCAACCCCAGAAATATCTGGGGACTTTGGGGGTGGAGCCAGGAGACTTTGGGGGTGGAGCCAGGAGACACTGGGGTGGAGCTAGGGGGGAAACGGTGCCGGGGAGCGTGGCGAGCCGCCCCGCAGCTGCCGCCTCTTCTCCGCTCGCCGTGGCTGCTCCTCTGAGTTGGAGGAGCAGCCACGGCGAGCAGAGAAGAGGTGGCAGTGGCACGGCGGCCTCTTCTCCGCTCACCATGGCTGCTCCTCAGAGATGGGCTCAGGCTGAGCCCATCTTGGAGGAGCAGCCATGGCGAGCAGAGAAGAGGCGGCTGCTTCCATTTTTTTGGGGAGCGGGGGAAGAGGGTGGAAATCCTGGGGTCCCCTGCCAGGGCGGGAGGGTTGGGAAGCCTATTCCTGTGCATCCCTGCTCATAAAAAGGCCAGTTTTTTTCCAGCTCTGTTCTGTTCATCTTAATAAGAAAAGAAAGAAGCAGATCACAGCCCTTTTTTAAAAAGTTTCCCTAATGTCCTTTTTATATAAATAAAGACTATAAAGATGTGCAGAATATATAAGAAATGAGTTAGGGAGGAGTAAGAAAAAAAGGCTTGGGTGCCATGCCTCCCTTACTGGCACTGAGTCCACTTTTAACTCTCTTCCTTGATGGATTCGGATTCATTTAGGGTCAAAACCACCAGAACTGATGAGAATTACTTGTAAAGGGCCTCTGATTAGAGGGGTGTGACAAATCCTTTTTCTTAGTGATGACTATATGCGCCAAGGAAGTTAAGGTCTTGGAGCCAAAGACTCCTATCAAAAGGCCATATTGCCCAGAAATCTTAAAGAGCATCTTCTTAAGGCCTCTTCAGGGCCACAATCACTTGTGGCCTGATGAACAGGAACTAGGTTGGTGCAATCACAGCCCTCACATGCTGGGAACCAAAAGAGTTGTGTTGAGCTTTGTTGTTGGGTCTGGCATAGATAAAGTGAAGGGAGCCAGTAAATGAACAACAGATTTAACACATGGGAGGGGGGGAAAGACTTTGTTCCACTTCTCTTTGTACTCATTTCTGTATTCTTTCTTTGCTAGCACATTTCAAGGTTGCCTGTCTCCCTCTCCCCTCAGGACCACTGTGAATATCTCTGTCTGTGTTACTGAATTCACTGCAAAGATACTAAGATGGCACGGGGAGATCTGTGTATTACTAAGGGGGGGGGGGTGAGATTTATAGCAGTCCTTCTCATCCAGTTTGCAGCACTGCCTTTCTGTCTGTCATGGCAAAATGTTTGCCTGTGTCTGGCTAGCAGCAGATGGCAGCCTGGATCCAGCCATGTTAGGAAGGTAATGATTTTTCTTAATACCCCCCTTCTACTTCAAGCCCCTCCTTATGTTGTTCCTCAAGGACTGCTTAGAACAAAATTTCAGGGGATTAAGTGGACTGGAGCGGGAGGGAGGAAGTGGTGAAATTTGCAACTTTAAGAAAAATTTCAGAGCAACTTAAGTTTTCTTGATTGCATGGTTGGATCTATCTTGGGTGGAGGAAAGTGTGGCCTTTGCTTCTATCCCTATCTATATGCCGGCATATGTGAGAAATTTGTTTGGCTTTATGCCTAGTAAACACAAGTGATAACCACACAGGAAGCAAATAGGAGCCAAACACATACACAGAATCAAATCAAAGCCCTCCCCAAAGCATCAGCTAGAAACGTAACTGGTGTGAGTAACACTTTGGAAAGGCAGATTTGTTCTTTTCTGGTGGCAAGATATGTGATACAATGGTCCTTTGAGAACCCACTCCATCCTTACAAAGAATGAGCTTATGAGGAAGAGACAGGATTTTTGGGTTCCACTTAAAAGCCATCAGTCTTGAAAAAGGCAACGAAACGTTTGACACCGGCTAATGTGGACTGCCTTAATGTGGATGAACTTATTATTTATCCTACACCTCACTGAAAAAAACAGTGGACTGAACAAGCAAGACTATGAAGTGGGATAATTGGTTTCTTTAAGTTTCTGTGTACAATCTGGATGAAAGAATTCATTACAGACTGTTCTCTTATGATTTTGGTTCAGGAGTCTACAGCAGACTCTTAACCTTAAAGTGCCTGTGTGCACTTTAAAAGTGCCTGTGATTTTTCTGCAGACTGTTTTGAATTCATTTTGTTGCAGACTGTTTGAGAATAGAGGTCATGTCTAAGTGCCTGCATGCACTCTTGTGTTTCATATTGCAGTCTGTTTAAGGTAGACGCTTTGGATTATTAAAGTGCCTTTTGTGCACATTTACATTGTTTATCTTAGATTATTTAGGAGCAGAGCCTACTCAGAAGTAGAGGCCAAAAGGGTTTTCCCTATTACATATATGTTTTGATAGTATAGTTTCACCCTGACATTTTTTCATTTATTGTTCTTTTCTGGTGGCAAGACATTTGTGTAGCTATTGTGGTTGGTAAACATCTATGAGAACAACCCTAAGCAGGTCTACTCAGAATCCTGCTGAGCAGGGCTTTTTTTGTAGAAAAAGCCCAACAGGTACTCATTTGCATATTAAGACACATGCCCTGACATCATCATAGTTTTGTACAGGGCTTTTTGTGGAAAAAGTCCAGCAGAAGCTCATTTGCTTATTAGGCCACACACCCCAACCCCAAGCCAGCCAGAACTGCTTTCCTGTGCATTCCTGCTAAAAAAAAAAAAACTGCTGCTGAAGTGTATTCATTGGGAATTACTCCTTGGAAAGTGTTTTTCAATTTGCAATATGTGTCACTCAGCTGAACCACTCTTTCCTCCATCAGGCCCTTCAGAACTTTTGACAGAAACTCACTTGCTATACAGATGTCCAGATCAGAATGTTTCCAAACATTACTAAGTGTTTTAAATTTTCCAACTCCGATTAAGTTATAAATACATGGATTTAATCAGTTAATTTCTTATTTATCAACCCTATCTCTCAGTGAATCACCTGATTTTATGGCTGCCATCTTTCCTGCTCAAAATTCTTACTACAGATTCTTGCCACAGCTACCCCTGGCACTGGATTTGTGCATATAGAAGCAGGGGGAAAAACCCACAGAACTTTTTGGTGTGATCACTGTAGAAAACTATCTCATGTAATACTATTACGTAAATTGTGATTTCTTTCCTGTAGATCATTTCTGCATTATTGTCAGATGAGTGCCATCAGACTGATTTCTTTTGCCTTGGCACTGTTTTTTTTTAAAAAAAAACAAAAACAAAAACATCCTTGGTTTGCTGATGAGTCAGTCAGTGGGAAAATTTAGAAAACCAACACAAAATGAAATAAATTAAATCTTTCCTTAACTACTTCATAAAGAAGTTCATTGAGTGGCCTTGGGCCAGTCATCTCCTCATAAGAACATAAGAGAAGCCATGTTGGATCAGGCCAACGGCCCATCAAGTCCAACACTCTGTGTCACACAGTGGCAAAAATTTTTATATACACACATACACTGTGGCTAATAGCCACTGATGGACCTGTCCTCTTAACCTAACCTACCTCACCAGGTTGCTTTTAGAAAGTGGAGAGCACATATACTGCACTGAGCAACTTGGAGAAAAGCTGGGGGTGACTGAATGACTGCAAAAGAACTGCAGCTCTCCCACAGTGATGAGGAGACCTTTTAGAATAAGATTCTTCCCAAGTCATATCTAACAAGTTATGCAGGAAGATGTTAATCCACACTAAACAGCCATTCTTTGTTATCAATGAAGAGAATGAATATTTGAATGAGCAGAAAAAGCCCGTATGGGAAGTGTTTTTATGGATGAATGGTGTCCAGAAGAATGAGTTGGGGGGAAAGGAGGAGGCAACCATTACTTCCTCACAATCTCCTGTTAAGTAGAGGCTGTTTTCAAACAGGAATACAGATCTTCTTGCAGCATCCTAATGCAGCCAAACCACTTCAGGAGGCTGTCATTAGCACATATTGTTCTTGAGGAGCATGAGCAATCAGCAGATGCAAATACTCTCTAATTACATCCAGCAGTGAAACTGGTGAATGTAGATGTAGTGTATTATTTGGCCTGGAAGGTGCTCCTGTCGCTGTTCAAATCCCTGTCATTTCAGAGGAAGTGAGGAAGGAAGGACTGTCCTGACAGAATGTATTAATAAGGTCCAACACAAATTTGATAGGGTGGAAATTTTAGGAGATTACATTATCATTGAGGGATTTGGTTTGGCAATGCTAAATTGGGGCTAATAGGAGCATGCATGAGAAGGAACGGGAGAGCAAATGTTTTTCTTCCTCTGGAGCCTGCAGAAAATCCACTGAACTATCTCTTCAGGGAATTAAAGCTGTTAAAAAAGAAGTGATGTCACCAAGGGAGAGATTAACCTATGCTTCCTGAGAGCTTGTTTCCCTTTCTCTGTGGTCCAGCAGCCCATGAGGCAAGAATTCTGCTTTTTAGAGCAAGCTTTCTTGCCTTTTATTACTTCTGTGACTTTGCTCATGATGCCCAGTGAGCTCATCTTAAATTTGGCGGTACTTGTTTTAATCTATGGTATACATTCTATCTGAGCATCCATCACTGTGGATTTAAATAATTTCCAAGTATCCTGAAGGAATTTAATAATCTTTTCCCTCCCTTTCAGCTTATTTTTGACTAATCTCCTGATTTTTAAAAGATATTCCATCTTTTAAAGACAAATGTAGTTGTGCTGGAGTTTTAGGACAGCCTTCCACTCACATGAATGTTGAATTTAATAGCACTGTAATCACAGTTTCCAGCTAGTGCAAATGCACACATATCTTCTTCCAACAAATCAGCCAGTATCATAATGCCCCTGTATAAATCAATGGTGCGGTCTCATTTGGAGTACTGTGTGCAGTTCTGGTCGCCGCACCTCAAAAAGGATATTATAGCATTGGAGAAAGTCCAGAGAAGGGCAACTAGAATGATTAAAGGGCTGGAGCACTTTCCCTATGAAGAAAGGTTGAAACGCTTGGGACTCTTTAGCTTGGAGAAACGTCGACTGCGGGGTGACATGATAGAGGTTTACAAGATAATGCATGGGATGGAGAAAGTAGAGAAAGAGGTACTTTTCTCCCTTTCTCACAATACAAGAACTCGTGGGCATTCGATGAAATTGCTGAGCAGAAAGGTTAAAACGGATAAAAGGAAGTACTTCTTCACCCAAAGGGTGATTAACATGTGGAATTCACTGCCACAGGAGGTGGTGGCGGCCACAAGTATAGCCACCTTCAAGAAGGGTTTAGATAAATATATGGAGCACAGGTCCATCAGTGGCTATTAGCCACAGTGTATGTGTGTATATAAAATTTTTTGCCACTGTGTGACACAGAGTGTTGGACTTGATGGGCCGTTGGCCTGATCCAACATGGCTTCTCTTATGTTCTTATGTTCTTAAGTCTTGAGCATCACTCTAAGACCACCATCATTCTAGGTAGCTCTCAGAGCAATTCTATGTTCCTGGTAGTAAGCCCACTGAAAATACATCTGTAGGTTTGTGAATAAACCTGCTAAGTAAGGTGCTGTCAATCACCCAATGATCCAAGGCACAATAATTTATGTTATCTAGAAACTTTGTTTCTTTCTCATTATCTGAACTAGGGTTGCCAGGTCCAACTCAGGAAATACCTGGGGACTTTGGGGGTGGAGCCTGGAGACTTCCCCATTCCCTTTTTTTAAAAAAAAGCAGTGCAGTTCCCCCGAATACAGTCTTTATTTCTTCATTTTTTTCCCTTCAAAGGGTTCCTCAACAGCTGCACTTCCACTCAATGAAAGTGAAATTTGTCATACCCCCACAAGTCTCTTGCCAGGCTTTGGTAGCTTTTCTAAGCATGGCTTTATTAAGGGACACACACAGAGAGCAGCCAAAATAAACAAACAGTTTGCAAGCACACACTTTTGTGGTCTCACTGGGGCAATTTACTCATGGAAGCTGCTGAATGTAATACTTTGCTGTATTGCAACCGACTTTTTCAAGACTAACATAGGAAAACAAAAGTAAGGAGTAAAGCAGTCTAGGGGGTGAAGTTTTTCTCCATTCCTTAATCAGGTTCTAGTCAACTCTTTACTATCCATTTTACTATGCAAAACAAACAGAGGAACTAAGGTTGCCAATCCCCAGGTGGCCAATGAAAGAAACAAATACTGTGATGTATTGGCTAACAGTGTTTACTAAAACCATTTAAAAACCTTTATAATATCTTTTTCTACTTCACTAGGAATATCCATTCACATAACAATATTATCACAGAGGTCCATTCTCACATTCCAATATTACAAGACAGGTCCTATGAGCACCCGGATATAGGCTCATTTCGTCAATGGACTTCCTCAGGAGTAATCCTTCCTATATTTCTTCCAGGGTTACCAGCCTCTTGTAACAACCCAATGTTAGTGCATATATTTATATTAGGAGTTTGGACTGGCTTAAACTTCTAATATAAATATATGTTCTTAAGTGTTATTGAGTGGTAAGTATTTTACAACTATATATAAAATTAAGAATTATCTATTTCCATTCAGCTTTGTGGTGTGTCTTGTTATTACCTTGGTTTATTCCAGGATGAGAAAACTTGAGATAGAAGATGTTGCAGAACAGCATTAACATTGGTTGTTACAACAGGCTGGTAAACCTGGAAGAAATATAGGAAGGATTACTCCTGAGGAAGTCCATTGATGAAATGAGCCTATATCCGGGTGCTCATAGGACCTGTCTTGTAATATTGGAATGTGAGAATGGACCTCTGTGATAATATTGTTATGTGAATGGATATTCCTAGTGAAGTATAAAAAGATATTTATAAAGGTTTTAAATGGTTTTATTAAACATTGTTAGCCAGTACATCACAGTATTTGTTTCTTTCATTGTCTGTCTTATCAACTGTGATCCCTTTTTGTTGATTATAATCCTCAGGTGGGGGGGCAGAGGATCCCCCAGTTTGGAGACCCTCCCCCCAGTTCAGGGTCATCAGAAACCTGGTGGGGGGAGGGAAATGTCTGTTGGCACTCCATTATTCCTTGTGGAGACCGATTCTCATAAGGTATAATGGAGAATTGATCTGTGGGTATCTGGGGCTCCAGGGACCTATTTTGGGGGGTAGAGGCACCAAATTTTCAGCATAGTGTTGAGTGCCTCTCCCCAAAATACCCTCCTAGTTTTAAAATGATTGGACCAGGGGGTCAAATTCTGTGAGCTCCCAAAGAAGGTGCCCCTACCCTTCATTATTTCAAATGGAGGGAAGGCATTTAAAAGGTATGCGGTACCTTTGAATGTGATGGCCAGAACTCCCTTTGGAGTTTATTTATGCTTGTCACAACCTTTCTGCTGACTCCACCCCCAAAAACTCCTGACCCCACCCCCAAAGTCCCCAGGTATTTATTGAATTGGACCTGGCAACCCTAAGAGGGACTCTGCTCACTTCCCTTTCTCAAACACTTCACACACTCACTGGAAATTGCCATGTGGCTCTGCATGCTCAACCCCCATGCAGCTTTCCTCCTGTTGAGATTTAAAAGTACCCATACATTTCAAACACAGTTTGCAAACTTCTTTTAAACCTGTAGAAATTTAAAGGCACACCATGGCTGTTGGGGCTCCCCCTACTGGCCAGCTAGCTGGTAGCGGGAAAGAACCTGCAAAACCAAGGGATCTGTCACCTGAACCTGGGGACTGGCAAGCCTAATCTGAGCAACCATTTGCTCAGCCAGTGTGAGGGGAGATGAGGAATCCTTGATGCTCCACCCGGTAGAATAATGAATATAGGTCACCTTACATTTGCATGGAAAGTGGAAAGCCTCATTTTAGTCTAAGGTCCCACATTGACTTTTCATAAAAACTGACTCATAGTCTCCATGACTTTTAAGACATAGATTTGTACACATTGCTGTGCTGTGTTATTTCTCCTTTCTCAGTTCTTAAGGGTTTTTCTTCATTAAAGGGTGAACTTATACTTACTTTCCTAACAATTAGTTTGCTATGGAGATTTTTATTTTGTAGAGGAGATTCCTGTATTCATGTTGCTTTTTTTCTCTGATATGGGTTTGATGTCAAATAAGACTGGCCATCAGCTTCCATATCCTAGTATCCAGCTCTGGAGATGAATTATAAATTACATCATTTATTTTTGCTCTTTTCTTCTTTTGGCAAATGTAAAAACATTTACTTCTTAGCTTTCAGAATAATATTTTGTTTACATTTAGAATTCAAAATAATATGGGATTGGATCAGGGGCATAGCCAGGATTGTTTAGGTTGGGGGGGGGGGTTAAAAACTCAGGGGGCACTTGTGGCTACCTATTCCCTTCCCTTCCTCTTGGCTTAGTAAGAGGGGAGAGAGAGGTGGTGTTAGCCCTGGACTCCTCTTCAACTATTATGGACAATAGTTCTCTGGCTCTTAGGCCAGACTCACTATGGACATTCAGTTCCAATGGACTACAATATTAGATGAGCCCCACTCTGAATGTGGCAGCCCCGTTGCTGCCAGGGAACATGAGGGTCGAGAGGGAACAGGGCGCCACGCTGAGGATAAGGGAAATGCGCCCTCAGAAGGGACCTCTTCTTCAGTTGGTGAGCAGGTATCCTTTGGCGCTAAGGAACCATTCCTGGGAGGGAGAGGGGGGGGGTCTTGGTAGTTGGTGATTTGATCCTTAGGCAAGTAGACAGCTGGGTGGCAAAACCACATACTGACTGTATGGTGACTTGCCTGCCTGGTGCGAAGGTAGAGGACATTATCGTGTTGTTGATATTCTGATAGACAGTGCTGGGGAGGAGCCAGTGGTCATGGTGCATGTTGGCACCACGATGTGGGGAAATGCAGTCGTGAGGTCCTGCAGGAAAAATTTAGGCTGCTAGGCAGACTTAAGGCCAGGACCTCCAAGGTAGCTTTTTCAGAAGTGCTACCTGTTCCACATGCAGGGCGGGAGAGACAGGCACAAATTAGAAGCCTCAATGTGTGGATGAGACGATGGTGTAGGGAGGAAGAGTTTAAGTTTGTTAGGCACTGGGATGCTTTCTGGAACAAGCGAGAGCTGTACAAAAGAGATGGTCTCCACTTGTCCCCAGATGGAACCAAGCTGCTGGCGCTTAATATCAAAAAGATGGCAGAGCAGTTTTTAAACTAAATCTTGGGGGAAAGCCGACAGGAGATGAAATGTCTCTGGTTCGGGAGGACACATCTCAAAGAGATGAAGGGTTAGCTGTTACTTTTCTACTGGGTAATGGATCAGAGTTGTCTACTGAGATGGTGACAAACAGTATGGAGTGTCTGCCAAAGTCTCGAGGCAGCAGGAGGAAGATGGCAGGCCTAACTTGCCTGGGAAATTATAGACGTTTATATACAAATGCTAGAAGTGTTTGAAGTACAATTGGTGAGTTGGAATGTTTAGTGTTGGGGGAAAACAGACATTGTAGGAATTTCAGAAACTTGGTGGAATGAGGAGAATCAGTGGGACACGGTGATTCCTGGATATAAGTCATATCGCAAGGATAGGGAGGAAAGGGTTGGAGGTGGGGTGGCTCTGTATGTCAGAGAGGGTATACAGTCCAGTAAGACTGAGGTCAAAGACTTAGATTCCCTTCTAGAAATGCTTTGCGTCAAAATAGAGGGCCCAAAAGGAGATTTAACTATGGGAGCTTGTTATCGCCCACCAAATCAAAAGATAGAGGATGATTATAATATGATGGAAGGATTAAAGATAGCAGCTAAACGTAAAAACTGTGTTGTAATAGATGATTTTAACTACCCGCAGATGGATTGGGTCAATATGTGTTCAGGTTGAGAGAAAGAGGTTGAGTTTCTAGACTCTCTCAATGACTGTGCTATGAAGCAGATGGTCACAGAACCTACCAGGGGTGGGCCAATTCTGGATTTGGTCCTAAGTAATGCCCAAGACTTGGTGAGAGATGTAAAAGTGATCGCACTGCTTGGGAGCAGTGACCATAACGT
This sequence comes from Heteronotia binoei, assembly GCF_032191835.1. Lineage (NCBI taxonomy): Eukaryota > Metazoa > Chordata > Lepidosauria > Squamata > Gekkonidae > Heteronotia > Heteronotia binoei. The sequence continues at coordinate 121,953,058 of NC_083227.1, forward strand.
TATTGATTTCACCATTTGTATAAATAGGGAGTTGCCCCAAAAGACCGGCACAACCACGTTTAACTTTAAAAGGGGTAAATTCTCTGAGATGAGGATGCATGTGAAGAGGAAACTAAATAGAAAGGTAAATACAGTCAAAACCCTTGGGGAAGCTTGGAGGCTATTTAAAACTACAATCCTAGAAGCTCAGATAAAATATATACCACAAGTTAGGAAAGGCACAAACAGGCATAAGAAAAGACCTGCATGGTTAATAAACAAAGTAATGGAAGCTGTAAAAGGTAAGAAGGACTCCTTTAAGCAGTGGAAAGCTAGTCCAAGTGAGATTAATAAAAGGGAACACAGGCTCTGACAAATCAAATGCAAGACTGTGATCAGGCAGGCAAAAAGGGACTATGAGGAGCATATTGCAAAAACCATAAAGACCAACAATAAAAATTTCTTCAAATATATTAGAAGCAGGAAACCAGCCAGGGAGGCAGTGGGGCCCTTGGATGACCAAGGGGTAAAAGGATTACTGAAGGAGGATAAGGAAATGGCTGAGAAACCCCCATCTTTAAAATGTCACCCCCATCTTTAAAAAGGGTTCCAGAGGAGTTCCAGAAAATTACAGGCCAGTCAGTCTGACTTCAATACCAGGAAAGCTGGTAGAAAGCATTACCAAGGACAGAATGAGTAGGCACATTGATGAACATAAGTTATTGAGGAATACTCAGCATGGGTTCTGTAAGGGAAGATCTTGCCTCACTAACCTGTTACAGTTCTTTGAGGGGATGAGCAAACATGTGGACAAAGGGGACCCAATAGATGTTGTTTACCTTGACTTCCAAAAAGCTTTTGATAAAGTTCCTCATCAAAGGCTTCTTAGTAAGCTCGAGAGTCATGGAGTAAAAGGACAAGTCCTCTTGTGGATCAAAAACTGGCTAATTAATAGGAAGCAGAGAGTATAAATGGGCAGTCTTCACAGTGGAGGACGGTAAGCAGTGGGGTGCCGCAGGGCTCAGTACTGGGTCCCATTCTCTTTAACTTGTTAATTAATGATCTGGAGTTGGGAGTAAGCAGTGAAGTGGCCAAGTTTGCAGATGACACTAAATTGTTCAGGCTGGTGAGAACCAGAGAGGATTGTGAGGCATTCCAAAGGGATATGTTGAGGCTGGGTGAGTGGGCGTCAATGTGGCAGATGAGGTTCAATGTGACCAAGTGCAAAGTAATGCACATTGGGGCCAAGAATCCCAGCTACAAATAAAAGTTGATGGGTTGTGAACTGGCAGAGACTGACCAAGAGAGAGCTCTTGGGGTCGTGGTAGATAACTCATTGAAAATATCAAGACAGTGTGCGATTGCAATAAAAAAGGTCAACGCCATGCTGTGAATTATTAGGAAGAGAATTGAAAACAAATCAGCCAGTATCATAATGCCCCTGTATAAATCGATGGTGTGGTCTCATTTGGAATACTGTGTACAATTCTGGTCACCGCACCTCAAAAAGGATATTATAGCATTGGAAAAAGTGCAGAAAAGGGCAACTAGAATGATTAAAGGTTTGGAACACTTTCCCTATGGAGAAAGGTTAAAACACTTGGGGCTCTTTAGCTTGGAGAAACGTCGACTGAGGAGTGACATGATAAAGGTTTACAAGATTATGCATGGGATGGAGAAAGTAGAGAAAGAAGTACTTTTCTCTCTTTCTCACAAGAACTCGTGGACATTCAATGAAATCGCTGAGCAGTCAGGTTAAAACGGATAAAAGGAAGTACTTCTTCACCCAAAGGGTGATTAACATGTGGAATTCACTGCCACAGGAGGTGGTGGCAGCTACAAGCATAGACAGCTTCAAGGGGGAATTGGATAAGAATATGAAGCAGATGTCCATCAGTGGCTATTAGCCACAGTATAAATATATGTGTGTGTATGTGTGTGTGTATATATATATATGTGTATATACACACACAAATATATTGGCCACTGTGTGACACAGAGTGTTGAACTGTATGGGCCATTGGCCTAATCCAACATGACTTCTCTTATGTTCTGAAGACCCCACCTGCTTTTCTCTCCCCTCCTGCCAGCTGCAAGAGCATGAAGTCCTACTGTTGCCACCTCTCACCCTCTCTTTCTGTTCTGCCAGGTTGGGGGGGGGGAGGTCTGAGTTGTGGGGTCTTAGCAGGAAGCCAGGACCCGCAGAGGCCATCCATAGCTACAGGCCTGGATTAGATTCCATAAAGGATCTTTGCAACCAAAAGAGGTGTGAGGTTTCTATTTGCCAGTGCCTTTTTCATTGCAGACCTGTGATGAATCCCTATTCATAAAGCATTTCAGGTGTGTGTATGTGTGGGGGGGTGGGGGGGGGGAGTTGGGTTTCAGTTGGAAGGGGATGCAAGAAGTTCTGCTCTGCTGATTGAAAGAGTGGAACTCTTCTGCAGGATTCAAGCCATGATTTCCCAAGAAGAAATGTATTTTTATCAGCTATACTTAAAATTGCTACTAGATTTGAACTTCCTGTGCCTGCCTACATTCTAAATGGTCTAGCTCAGTATATCAACAGGTACGTTAATATCTTGTATGACAGGAGAAGTTAAAGCAGCTCCAAATGCATACAGAGTAAACAAAAATACATTTAGTGGTCATTTGGAGTTGTGACAAGTAACTTTATACTTATGATGTTTTAATTTTGAGCAGGAAGCATCAGACACTTAAAAAGCAGGTTAGCAAACACTTAGGAGTAGAGTATTCTGCAAGGCTGGGAAGCACTGTTTTAATTATTGCTACAATCATTAGTAATAGTTACTGTTGCTGTAAGAATGGTGCTGGTGGTAATAGTGAAAGAAATAATATAAGGAGGGCGTTGTTCCTTGCACACAGCCCCAGGTGCTGATGGCAGGTTTTTCCACAATGCTGCAGCTTTTTGCATATGTGGGATCACATCCAGAAAGATGGATGCCTGTTTCATGTTTATGTCACCCATATCAAGTCACAGTGCATGTGTTTGTTGTGTATGCAATCACAGCATTAATTCTGACTACATGCTGTTTGTATTCTGCCTTTCTAATTCATTGGCTGTGGTACTATTTGGCCACAAGACTACAGATTATTATTTCCATTCATTCTACTTTCCTTTCATGTTTTGCCAAAATTGGGCCTTTCAAGCAATCTGTTCACTGTTGCCATGGGGAACAGCATTTTTATTATTTGCCATTTGTGGTGTACATTCCTGTGTTAAATGCTTTACAGTTTATATCTTGTTTATAAAGAGAAAATTGTGAGAAATTTAAAGAATAGTATATAAGATTTACTTTTTCAGTTAAGAAAGCACCTGGTTCATCTGTGGTTTCTAAAGATTTCTTTAAATGCAGTTGACAGGATGGTTTTATGGGTGAAATTATATCAGAAATTCAAACTGTAACCTTTTTTTTACATTCACAAACAGCAAAACCAAATGTAACTGCAAATGCTGGAGAAACTGAGATTGACTGAAACTATTTTGGGGAGGGGATGGGTTCAAGCTAGGCTTCCCAACCCCCCCATCCTGGCAGGGGACCCCTATCTTTTGCAGCCTCCTCCTCCGCTCTCCAAAAATCCGGAAAGGGGGGGGGAGAGAACATGTGTGTAGGCATCATGTCGTTGTAGAGCTCCTGCAGGTTTAGAAACCTGCAGTTTTTAAAATGTGTGCCCCTTTAAGGCTGCACAGGAAACAGGAAGGGCTTCGTGGGAAAGGGTCAGTAACAGTTTCCATGGAGAACGGCCCCTCCCTTTCTTTTGCTTTCGTTTTCGCAGCAAGTAGAGTTCTGCTGGAAAAAGACCAAGTAAGTATTTGTGTGTGAGAGAGACGGAGGGGGCAGGGGATTACCTGGTTTGGAGGCCCTCTTCCCCTTTAGGAAGCCTGGGGGGAGGGAAATGTCTACAGAGCACTCTATTATTCCCTTTGGAGAACAATTCCCATAGGAAATAATAGAAAATTGATTTGTGGGTATTGGGGGCTCTGGGGGGCTATTTTTTGAGGTAGAGGCACCAAATTTTTAGTATAGCATCTAGTGCCTCTCCCCAAAATACCCCCCAAGTTTCAAAACCAATCAACCAGAGGGTCCGTTTTTATGAGCCCCAAAAGATGGTGCCCCTATCCTTAATTATTTCCTATGGAAGAAAGGCATTTAAAAAGGTGTGCTATCCCTTTAAATGTGATGGCCAGAACTCCCTTGGAGTTCAATTATGCTTGTCACACCCTTGTTCCTGGCTCCACCCCCAAAGTCTCCTGGCTCTGCCCCCAAAGTCTCCAAATTTTTCTTTAATTGGACTTGGCAAACCTAAGGAGGAGGAACTCTCAGAAAGGTTCAGGAACTGTGCCCATGTGAGCTCCCACTGAATCTGAGGCCTGGTTTTAAAAAAAAACTTTAAAACCTGCTTAAAACATTAGAACTCATTGGTCTTAAAGGTACTTTCTTGGTATCTCTTCCATGGGATCCAGGAAACTGGGCAAAGGAAGCTCTGGCTCTTACCTTCCTTCCCCAGGTGACCAGGAGCGGGAGGAGCCTCAGCCAATAGAAGGAAGAGCGGCTTAGCCCAGTAGCTCAGCAGTGCGATTGAGACAATTTGGCAGAGCAAACTATCCTTCACCCAGCTTCCTCCCCAAGGGAGGAGGATCAGCCAATGGAGAAAATAAAGGCTTTGCTCTGTAGCTCATGTGTGATTGAGCAAGTCTAGCAAAGCAAGCTGAAACACAGAAGGAAGCAAGAGAGAGGGAGGACAGCCAATTGCTTGGAGGCCTGATTGGTAGGGTTGCCAATCCCCAGGAGAGGGCAGGGGACCCCCCCAGTTTGGAGATCCTCCCCCTGCTTCAGGGTCATCAGAAAGTGGGGGGGGATTACTGCTGGACACTCCATTGTTCCCTATGGAGATTGATTCCCATAGGGTATAATGGAGAATTGATCAGTTGTTATTTGGGGCTCCAAAGAGGCTGTTTTTTGAGTTAGAGGCACCAAAATTTTAGCATAGCATTCAGTGCCTCTCCTCAAGACACTTCCCAAGGTTCAAAAAGATTGGATCAGGGGGTCCATTTCTATGAGCCCACAAAGAAGGTGCCCCATCCTCTATTATTTCCTATGAAAGGAAGGAATTTAAAAGGAATATGGTCCTTTTAAATGTGTTTGCCAGAACTCCTTTTGAAGTTCACTCGTGCTTGTCACACCCTTGCTCCCAGCTCCACTCCCAAAGTCCCCAGATATTTCCTGAGCTGGACTTGGCAACCCTGGTTCAAGCTCTGCATGATCTTTCAGGGCATGCTTGACTATCAAACTGGGCAAAGATGAAGAGATAGCTGATGAGAAGACATGACAAGTAAGTGAGTAGTCAGATGTATTGTCACAGAAGATCAACAACTAAAGTCTTTGACAAATTGCTTAGAAAACAAGCTGTTCAGGTAGTTATTTATCTGTTTCATGTATTCCTCCCACTCACTTTTAAACACTGAAAAAAGAGGCTTGTCACGATCATATGTCTGATTGCTGTTAAGCACATGACTCTTATGCATGGGTTAAACAACAGACAAAAAGAATCTTTATACAACTGCACACCCAAATCTATTAGTGTTATTTTTTCTGTAGTGTTTCACAATGCACACATGCACCTAAGTTATGTGGAGGGAGATAAGATTTTATAAATGGGAGGAATAGAATGTTACAAGACACTGTGAATGCACAACACTCTGTATAAAATCAGGGAATTAATCAAAATGGAAGAATGAAATATTGCTGAATTGTTAGGTCTTGTTTGGAAACAAGACCTGGTAATTTGGAATTTCAAAATCTGAGGACAGTCTTGGAAAATTTTAGAAGCATCTCTATGTCAATAATATACTCAAGGGCAATGGCAAAATGCGGGATTTCCCCCCAGTATGATTGATAGAGTTTGATGGCAGAGATTCCCATGAAAAACAGAGCAGAAGCAAACAGGACTTGTCCTTCTGTCTCTGGCACAGAAATCAAGCACAGGGTAGTACTTACTGGCTGCTCAATATGAAAAGCAGCACTGGGGGGAAAAAGAAACATGGAAGATAGATGGACTTGATGGTGCTTAAAAGATGATACATGGGAGTCCCGGAGGAACAGTGTACATTAAAAAGCTAATCATTTTGATTTCTGAAGGACTACTTGTAAATATTACTCTGAAGAAGAATGAATGTTGCAAAGTAACGCTCCTATCATTTATAACTTTGATCATATTATTATTCAGGTCTCTTTCAATGATAAAGTATGAACATGTTTTAAAATCTCGATGTGGAGGACACCATTCTGTAAATCTCATCTTGTGAAAACATCTGTTCCTGAAATGAGAAGAACTCTCATCCTGACAAATTTTAATGGCCTTAGCGAGGTGCAGAAAAGTGTCTGGAATTAATACTTTTTCATGATGGAACATTTTAATTCTAAGAGACAGGTGTTAATTTATTCTACTGTTTCTTGACAATCTAATTTATATTTGTTACTATTATTACTTATATTGTTAGGTTTACTTATGTTAAATAAAATAAAGGTTATTGGAAATGGAAGAAATAATTTATCTTCCACATTGTACCATGCAAAGGTTCACTTGTTGATGACCAGTGCTGAGGGATTAGCTACCACTAGGTTTATGGAACCATGCAGCCATCAGTGGTGGGTTTGAGTATTTTGTCGCATTCCTGGAAACCTCAGAATACTTGTCGATAGGGATGGACACAAACTGGTTAATGAGCCAAAATTTGGCATGAACTTGGTCCTGTTCAAAGCTCCCAAACATTTGCTGAACTTTTGTCCAGTTCAGTTTGGCTTTTTGGCCCATTTAAACAGCTGAGTGGCATGGGTCCACAACTGTTAGATTTAAATGGCTGTGAGATATTTTATTTATTTATTTATTCCTTGGATTTATGTCCCACCCTCCCTGCCGAAGCAGGCTCAGTGCTCTATTTCACTTCCCCTGCTTTGAAGCACTGAAATGACTCACAGCCATTTAAACCTAACAGTGTGGTGAGTCTGACCATCAGCTGTTACGTTTAAACGGCTGAGAGCCATTAAACCTGTCAATTTTACATTCCGCTTCAACGGCTTGCTTCAAAGCAGGTGGAAGTGAAACAGATGGAATAAATGGCAATTTAACCCTTTGCAGATGATCCCCCCTTTCTCCTGGCTGTGGTTTGCCATGACTGGGAGAAAGGGGGATCCAAACTGGCTAGTTTGGTTTGGACATTTTTGCTCAGTTTGGCTCAGGAACTGTCCCGAATCCCAAAACTGAACCAAAATTTTTGGGTTTGTGCCTATCCACACTTATGATGCTACAAGCACCTTACTCACACAAATTCCATCAATACCAGTAGTACCAATACTAAGGATCAGGCCTATTTATATAAATCAAATCCACAATGCCCTGATCTCACCTGATCTCATCTGATCCTGGAAGTTAAGTAGGCATGGTCCTAGTCAGTATTTAGATGAGAAACCATCAAGCAATACTAGGCCTGCAGAGGTAGACAATGGCAAACCACTTCTGAATGTCTCTTCCCTTGATAACCCTATGGGGGTTGCAATAATCTTACTGGAACTTGACAGCACTTTCCATCACCAATTCCTCAACAACAAATATGAAGCAGGCAAAAAAAGGTCCCTTCTCCTGGCCAATCAGGTAGGGACCCAAAAATTTCTACTCAACCTCACATAACCCCGCACTGTTGCCATTACAGGAAAAAAGAACGTCAAATTGAATAGCCTCACATTCTCTGCACTGCATGAGATATCCCATTCTTCCCTCCATCTACTCCCAGTTTCTGATGCAGGAATGGCCAAACTTGCTTAAAGTAAGAGTCATACAATGTCAGATGTTTGGGAGCCACAGGAAGGAGGGAAGGAAGGAAGGAAAGCAAACAGATGGGGGAGGGAGGTGGAGGGCAGTGTGGAAAGAAAGCTTTAAATGCATTCTCCATGCTGCCAGCTGGCTCGGCTTGGAGAAGTAATTTAAAGAGACAAATGCCTTTCCCAAGCCAGCAAATGGGGCAGCGGAGGCTTTGAGAACCACACAATATGTGTGAAAGAGCCACATGTGCCTCCTAAGCCACAATTTGGCCATCCCTGGTCTGATGTCTACAGTTCTCTGAGGGAGATGTCAGAAACATGCTTTAATGCTGAACACTACATGGTTAGAATCTCTAAATTACAGCCACATAAGCAATCATATTAGATACTTAAGTGAACTGCAGATCTCTTAGAAAATCCCTATTAGAAAATGCCCTCTGTGGAACAAAATTTTTCATATGTGTGAAGCTGGAATCCAAATAAAATTTCTTCTTGGGTGATTCTCACCAGAATAGTGGTTAAAAATATGCTTGAATTGTCAAAAATCTTGGCTCTTTTGCTATGTCAAAGATTATTGGCGGTTTCACACAAATGACTTTTTGTTTCTGTCTTTATAGAGGATAGAGAAGGAGATATAGCAATAAGCATCTTTTGTCTCAACAAAATGATATAAATATTAGAGCTGTGTTATGTATTGGAACTGGAATTTGGCCTTAGGGCTAGCAGAGACTTGGCTGAGCTGGAGACCCTAAAACAATAGCCACCTGGATTCAGGAAGGAGGCCCATCAGGGATCATTAGGCCAGCTATTAACCTATAGTTGTGTGTAATGGGATTATGGTAATGGGATTCAGGAAGGAGGCCCATCAGGGATCGTTAGGCCAGCTATTAACCTATAGTTGTGTGTAATGGGATGGTGGTAATGGGTTTTTGGGTGGGGAGGTTTGCATGCATATAAGCAGGGCCGTTGGTCCTGCCAGACAGTTCTGTTCCTATCTCACTATGCTGAATCACTGAATAAAAAACTGAACTCACTATCTCTTGGGCGTCCTCATGCTTTGAACCCAGTACATTTTACTGGCGATGAGAACGGGATCCTGGTGAGTGAGGAGCCCCAGCCATCGGCACTGCACTGCGCATCGTTGCACTCTGCATCCAGCACCACACAATGCATTGCCACTGCCGGACGACATGGCTGCCACTTCAGGACACTTTGATGAGTTCAATGCCACCACCGAGGACTGGGAATCCTATGCCTCCTGCTTCGCTTTCTTCCTGGAGTCTTTGGACATCACAGATGAGGCAAAGAAGCGGGCCACCTTCTTCTGTGGCTGTGGTCACTCGGCATTTGAGATTGCCCATTCCCTTCTGGCTCTAGCCGACCTCAAAGACACACTGTACCAGACCATTTTGAACTGGCTTCAAGAGCACTTCGTGCCTAAACCCTCCATCATAGTGGCCTGCCACGCATTCTATGGAAGGAACCAGGCAGTGGGTAAGTCAATTATGGCTTTCATTACGGCTCTCCGAAGGGCAGCCCACCACTGCAATTTCAGCAACCTGGAGGAGGCCCTCCGGGACTGGCTAGTGATGGCCAGTAGCTACTGCCTATCTTGATCTGTTTCCAAATTTTGGGTTGATAAATTTATCTGTTCTGGAGTTCTCACTTTCAAAGTGAAGCACAAGGAGATGTGAGTAAGGTCCCCCTGCCAACACTCTAAAGCTCAGCATGGTGGTAGGGTGTTTGCCCCCATTGTTGGAATAACGAGACAGACATGTTTGTTGGATTAAACTGTGGGGCAGTAAATTCAATTTAAACTGTTAATCCATAATCGGCAAGGGTCAAACTGTAGAAGGCAAAGCAAGGGGATCCCTCCAGGTTCCCTTCCTGCTATGAAATGAGCAAGCATTAAGTCCGAGGTACAGGCCAAAATCCACATGGCTCTTGCCAGGCAGCCTCCAGGGGAGCCAGGCATGTGAGTTACCCCCCACCCCAATGGTAAACCCTTAAGTTGCAAAACTTGTGGGAGGACCTAATCAGGGAGTCTTGCAGGCCACTTGAATTTCCCACTGTGGGCTCCCCGCAAGGCAGTTTCTGCAAGATGTCCCACCCCCAGTTTAGGGGGGGGGATTTGCTACCTGGTGCTCACTGAAACTTAACAATTCCTATTTCCTTCCTGCCAGATGACGAACCTATTTTGTGGCTCTACTCAGAACCCAGAACTACTAAACGCATTAGGAGGTAGGCAAAAATACCCCCTGCTCCATGCCAATTTGAATGGGAAGTGAAAAATTCCTACCTGGCCCCCCAAAGGGTGACCAGAGTAAGCCCATTCTGTGGCAGGGCAGGTGTGTGGGCCAAGTCATAAGTGAAGACTAGAGAGAGGGGTCATTTACACAGCAGTTAACAACTTGGCTCCACCCCCACCAAGCCCCATATGTATGATAAAGTCTTACTGTCTCTATCCTTCCATGGAGGCAAAGGAGGCCCTCTGAATTTAGCAGCCACAAGGACTGCTGTCTGGTAAGGGCTGTACTTTTGTTCTTAAAATTATTTTTACAAAAGTGAAACATACAGGCAAAGGAAGTTAAAATTTTCCCATTTCCTACCATACGTTGCAGTACTCCTTTTCTTCCAGCATTCTTCCAGCCACCCTGGCAGATTTCCCATTTTGGAGTCTGGCTGGGTTAAAAAAAATGTTTTAAATAGAAAGAATACAGTGAAGTGGAAGGACCAGCAGGGTTTGCTGGGGGGGGGGGGGGGGCATTAATCCTTCTGCTTCATTTCAGTATATTTGGAACCTTTGTGATTGTAGTGCTTTAGAATACAATAAAATGTTCAAGAGATTTCAGGTCCTGAGTCTGCATTTTTCCTCATACACAGAGATGATTTGATCCTCCATCAACATAAATTTCTTTGCAGCTCTGCCTGCACATGTAAGTAAAAGCCTTTACCTATTTTCCCTGTAGCAGCCTGGCTTCCTATTGGAAACAAGAAACATAGCTTAAGGCTGAGCTTCTGCTTCTATGCACCCCTCTGTCTGGCCTTACAATATATGCAGGCAAAGCCTTTGCCTCTATCTAGTAGGCAGCAGGCATATCCCCTGAGGACAAACTAGGTTATGAAAATAACAGGACCCTTGCTCAGAAATTCTTTCCAGTGCCAGTGAGATGGTACAAGGTTTGCAAGGATGTAGAAATGCTTTGCACAGAAATACTGTTGTTGTTTTTTACAATGCTGGTGGGAAGATTAGCTAAGGGTTCTGGTTAGGTGATGTCCCTGACAGGCATATATATACTAAATTGCTTTTTCTACTCACTTGCTGATTCACAGTTCCTGGAAAAATCATACCTGCTAGATGACAGAATAAACTGTCTGTTCAAAGATTTAGGCCTGCTCAGAAACCTGTTCAGATCATTAACTGTATTTACAAATGCATGTTGTCTGAGATCCTGATTTCTAACTATACATTCTTGTTTTCAAATAACTTCAAAGAATTATACAACAAAGTTAGAGTTCTATCCAGTGGCACCTTTAAGACCTACAAAGTTTCATTCAAGGTATGAGCTTTTGTGTACAGGCACACAAACTCCATCATCCTTACAAAGAAACTTGTGCAGGTACAGACTGATATTTCCTTTCTTACAAAATGCAAACACCCGGACCTTATACCTTAGGGACTGAAAATTAAGAAACCTCTACAATCCACCTATCCTGTGAATTATGCAGAAAAAATGTGCCTTACATTCTCCAATATACTATTCAAACATCTGATCAGTGTCCTGTACTACAGACAGAAGCTGATCAAGGACAAACTCTCTGAACTGGACATTTCTACAAGGAATCAACCCACCTGGCAAAATTTTCATGAGAAAAGACAAGCCATCCGCTTTCAATTGGAGTTATTGAAGAGACAAAAAAATTGAAATCCTGTAACCTGCAGGCTGCTAATCTTAACAAGGACCCTCCAAGAGTACTATTAACCTGTCACAGCACAAACTCAGCCCATCAGAGGACTCAATTCTTTCATGTGTACTTTCATTCTGCTCCACTGAAATCCACACAAATGATTCAGTTCTCTGGGGACCTAGAAGACTTTTCCCATTGTCTGTGCCTGAAGGAGAACTTTCAACATATGCAAGAACAGAACAAGAAAGAACAGGTAACATGTTCACAACATACCAGCACACAATCTAATGAATAACAGTTACCATCCCTCCAACCAACCAATGAACAACATGCTTACCACCACACACTGTAAAGTACCAGGCTTGGAGACGAGCGTAGGGCAACATAGTTTATTCCATGGTACTATACAAGATGGAGAGAGAGAGCACGCGGGCCGGATCCCGCATATATACAGTTGCCGGACTATTCTCCCTGCTGGCCGGTCCAATGCCGGCCAGCCGTATTTCCCGCCACGAGCTGTGATTGGCGGATCGTTGCGCCCAGCGCGGAGGCACCTGGATGTTTCTCAGTTGCCTCCGCGGCTGATGTCATTCTGCAGTTGTGGCCCTTATGAACTGGTTGCGTTCTGCGAACGCCATACACTACACTCCTCCCCCCTTAGTTAGTGACATAGTCCTGGAGGTAGGCGGGAGGTCGGCGCTCTCGTGTTGAACGCCTGGGAGTGGTTTGTGGTGCCGGGGCTACTTCCGCCTCTGGGGTTTCCCCGGGGGGTTGAGCGTTGTTGGGTTGTGGGTCGGGGTCCGAGGGTTGGTCCGCCTCTGCTGGTGTGTGTGGCCGTGGTGTCGGTGCAGGTGTCATTGGGTGCCCCTCGGACCCTGTCCCCTCCCTCGTTTCCGTGGGTACCTCTGGGAGAGTCCGGCGGCGTAACTGGTCGATGTGCCGGTGTAGGATCTGGCCCCCCTCGGTGGATACCTCATAGTGGCGGGAACCCACGACCCGTAGTACCCGCCCGGCTACCCACTCGGGGCCTGAAGCGTAGTTGCGGGCGTACACTGGGTCCCCTGCGAAGAACCCCCTAGCCGCTTCTCTGACCTCCGGTGACCCTCGCACGTTGGGGGCTCTGTCGGGGTTTAGCCGATCTAGCCTTGTGGTGAGCTTGCGCCCCATGAGGAGCTCGGCTGGGCTGACCCCGGTGACTGGGTTTGGGATGACCCGGTTGTCGAAGAGGAACGCGGCTAGCCGGTGGTCCCAATCGCCTTGCACTATCCTTCCCAGGGCCTCTTTTGTTGTTCGGACCATCCGCTCGGCCTGGCCGTTGGTGGCCGGGTGGAAGGGGGCTGACCGGATGTGTCTAATGAGGTACCTCTGGAGGAACGCCTGGAAGTCCCCCGAGGTGAACGCTGCCCCGTTGTCCAAGACTATGGTGTCCGGAATACCGTGGGTGCACAGGACCCTGCGTAATGCTCTAATGGCTGCTGCTGACGAGGTAGACCCTACGGGAACGACCTCTAACCATTTTGTGTATGCATCCACAATGATTAGGAAGATCTGTCCCTGGAACGGCCCGGCAAAATCAATGTGGAGCCGGGACCACGGTTTCCTTGTGGTCTCCCATCGTGTAGCCGGGGCGCTGGGTGGGTCCGGCCGCGACTCCTGGCATGTGCTGCATCTCCGGACCCAGTTCTCTATCTCCCCGTCCATCCCCGGCCACCATACGTAGCTCCTGGCCAGGGCCTTCATTCTCACTATGCCTGGGTGTGTTTCGTGGAGTGATTCTAAGACCCGTTTCTGTAGAGGGGGGGGACCACTACCCTGCTCCCCCATAGTAGGCACCCTTTGTGGGCTGTGAGTTCCTCCCTTCGCATTTTGTAGGGTTTGAACTCTTCCCCCATGTTCCCCTCTGGCCACCCCCTCACCACCCAGTCGAGCACCCGTGCTAGGGTTTTGTTTTTTCCGGTGGCTCTAGCCACCTCCGCCGCGTGGAGGGGCTGCTCCGGAAGCGACTCGATCGACATGACCTGGTGTGCTGGGGCTGGATCGGGGCCTGTGTCAGGGAGCGGCAACCGGCTGAGAGCGTCCGAGTGACCCATTGCCTTGCCCGCCCTGTGTACCAGCGTGTAGGTGTACGAGTTGAGGAATTGATTCCACCTCAACACCCTCTGGGACAGGATTTGGGGAGTTTGTCGGTCTGGGGCCAACAGACCCAAAAGCGGCTTATGGTCCGTCGCTATCGTGAACCGGCGCCCATACAAATAATCGTTGAATTTATGGACCCCCGCTACTATGGCCAGGGCCTCCTTGTCGATTTGTGCGTAGTTCCGTTCTGCCGAGGTCAGGGTGCGTGAGTAGTATGCGACCGGAACCTCCCGGCCATCCGGTAACTGGTGCCCCAGGACTGCGCCCACCCCGTACGGCGATGCATCGCAAGCCAAGATGACCGGAAGGCGCTCGTCGAAGTGGTGCAGCACCCCGTTGGAAACCAGAACGTCTTTAACTGCCTGGAAGGCGGCGGCTTGCTTCTTCCCCCACACCCATGGAGCTTTTTTGTCCAGTAATCGGTGTAGGGGTTCGGCGAGAGCCGCCTTGTGGGGTATGAACGTGTGGTAGAAATTGAGGACCCCCAGGAAGCTCTGTAGCTCCGCTTTACACGTGGGGGCTGGGGCTTGAACAATGGCCCTGGTCTTTTCCTCGGTCGGGTGGATTCCCTCCGCGTCCACTGCGAAACCCAGGAACTCCACCCGTGGCACCCCCAGCATACACTTCTCCCTCTTAACTTTTAGTCCAGCGGCTTGGAAACGGCGGAGCACCTCCCGCAGGCGGTTGCGGAATTCCTCAGGGTCCGGGGCGGCGATTAAAACATCGTCGAAAAACGGCTGGACTCCGGGGATCCCTTTAAGGAGAGCATCCATTATACTCTGGAAGATCCCCGGAGCCACGCTGACCCCAAACTGCAACTGGTTAACCCTGAACGCCCCCCTGTGGGTAACTATCGTTTGCGCCTCGGCCATTTTAGCGTCCACTGGGAGCTGCTGGTAGGCTTGTGCCAGGTCCAGCTTCCCAAAAATCTTTGACCCCGCCAGGGCTGCCAGGACGTGGCTGACTACTGGCACCGGGTATGGGTTGTCTTGGAGCGCTTTGTTAATTGTGCACTTGTAATCGGCACATATCCGCACGTCCCCATTTGGTTTGACCAGGGTCACTATGGGGGTCTCCCACATGGCGTAATCAATTGGCTCCAGGACCCCTTGGGCTACTAGGCGGTCCAACTCTGCCTCGATCTTGGGCTTCAAGGCGAAGGGGACCCTCCTTGCCTTGAGCCGGATCGGTCTGACCGTCGGGTCGAGCGGTAGGGAGATGGCCGGGCCCTTGTAACTACCCAGCGACCCATCAAATACGTCGGGGAACTCTCCGCACACCTCCCCGAACCCTCCTGCTGTGGCTGTGCGCGCCACCTCTACTCGGATTCCCAAGGGGCCAAACCATGCAAGACCCAACAGGGTGGTAAGCGGCCGCTTGACTACCAGGATGTCTAGGGGCCCTCTGAAGGACCCCCGCTCCACCAGCACCCGTGCCCACCCCGCTATTTGGACCGGGTTTTGCTGGAAGTCCCGCAATATGAAATTTGCCGGTCGCAGCTGCAGCCCCTGGCCGGGGCGTAGCCTTCTCAGGGTCTCCTCCGCAATTATGGAGATGGAGGAGCCTGAGTCCACTTCCATGGTGCAGGGGGCCCCGTCTATGAGGACCGCCATCGTTATCTTGTTGGGGGTGGTCAGGGGTAAATTCAGTACCTGAAGTGAGGTGGAGGCTGTGGAGTGGGACTCGGCGGCCTCGTGGTGCGCGGTCGGCCGCGGGCGGTTGGGCTTGGCTCGGCAAGCTCGCGCGATATGGCCGGTCTTCCCGCAGCTCCTGCAGTCCCAGGTCCGGTACTGGCAGTCCCGCCGATCGTGGGGGTCGCCGCAGCTGGCGCATTTAGCCCTTTCGCTGGTGCGCTGACTCTGCCGTTCGTGGGTTCGGGGGCGCTGTGGAGCTCGGGCGGCGGGTCCTGCGGCGCGTCGCGTCTGGAAGGCTTCTCCCTCGTCCTGGTGCTCGGGGTCCAGCTCCTCATGGTGAGCGGTCTCGGTCTTGGCCCGGGGAAACGTCCTGGCGGTCCTCTCCCACGCTACCACCTCGCTGAAGGCGCCCTGGAGGGTGAGCTCTTCTTTGGCGAAGAGCTTCTGCTGGAGCCTTTCATCGCGGAGGCCCCACGTGAATCGGTTGGCCAGGGTTTCCTCCAGCTGGGGAAAGTTGCAGTTCCCGGCGAGTTTGCGGAGGGCCGCCAAGTAGTCCGCTGCTGACTCTCCTGCGGTCTGGTCCCTTCTGTGGAACAGGAATCTGCGAGCCACCCATGAGGGCTGCGGCACGAAATGGCCCGTGAGGAGCCGGATGATCTCCTCGTAGGATTTCTCCGCCAGGCGGGCGGGCGCCGAGAGACTCTTCGCGATCTCGAACGTGGCTGGCCCGCAAACGCTCAGGAGAACATCCCTCTTTGCTCCGGCGTCGGTGATCTTGTTGGCCCGGAGGTAGAACTCGACCCGTTCCGAGTAGGACTCCCAGCCCTCTGGATTTGCGGGGTCGAAGGGCTCGAGGTAGCCGGTGATCCCGCCCTGGTTGGCCATGGTGGCGGCGGCGGTCGTGTCCGGTCGTTCGTTGCCCAAGATCTCCGTCGTAGCCGATGAGGCTAGAATCCCATCCTCGTCGCCACTGTAAAGTACCAGGCTTGGAGACGAGCGTAGGGCAACATAGTTTATTCCATGGTACTATACAAGATGGAGAGAGAGAGCACGCGGGCCGGATCCCGCATATATACAGTTGCCGGACTATTCTCCCTGCTGGCCGGTCCAATGCCGGCCAGCCGTATTTCCCGCCACGAGCTGTGATTGGCGGATCGTTGCGCCCAGCGCGGAGGCACCTGGATGTTTCTCAGTTGCCTCCGCGGCTGATGTCATTCTGCAGTTGTGGCCCTTATGAACTGGTTGCGTTCTGCGAACGCCATACACTACACACACCATCAAAACAAAGCTATAAAAATGAGCCTCAACATGAGCTCCTCCTGATGGTTGCAATGCTACACTGGACAGCTACATAGAATGCTTTTGCCATAGGGTTGAAACTGATGTAATCACAAACAATAACATGTATAGCAGAATTTCAACCATCCTGAAAGGAAGGCCATAGACAGTCTCAGGAACAATCCAGGTATTATAATTAAAGAGGCAGACAAAGGTGAAGCCATTGCTATCATGAATAGATCAGACTCAAAGACTACTTTTTACAAACAACTTAGACCACACACAGGAATACAAACAAGAACTAAACAAGATTATAAAGGAATTACTCCTACACATTCAGAAATAAATCCTTTCAGATTCACCCCAGAAATCTCAACCATGCACAGGTGTATAGCTATGGGGGGGGGGAGCTGTGGGGACTCCACCCCTAACTTCCTGTAGGGTACCCCAACTCAGGGCTCCTGACCTTTCCTCCATCCCCCCACCCTCTGCCACTGGAACGAAAGTATCCATACTACATCTGCATCTGCTCCAATCCTGCAGACAGAGATTCTCACCTGAGGGATTTACAACAAACCTTTTTGGAACTAAAGTATCCACCTGATGAAGTCAGGAAACAGATTAACAAAGCCAGAATGGTACTCAGAAAAAAGCTGTTGCAAAACAGACCCCAAAAAGACAATAATAGAATGCCACTAGTGGTCACATACAGCTCTCAACTCAGAACAGTTCAATGCATCATCAGTGACTTACAACCTCTATTGGATAATGACAATTATTTTTCACAAGTACTGGGGGGGGAGCAGACCTTTTCTTGCACATACACATCCCCCCCAACCACTCATCTGCAATAATACAACATCTAGTTTGAACATGGACACTGGTACTAGAACAAGGGCCATCGCCAGGGTTTCTGGTGCTCCAGCCCCACCCCCCCAACTGCCCCTGTCCCATCCCTGCAGTGGCAAGGGTAAGTATGGCAGTGGCAGGCAGCATGGCATCGAGTGCCTCTGAGTGCCCACACCACCACACTGTGCCCACTCAGCCTTCCTGAGTCTGTGCTTCTGCTTGGAAGTACAGACCCGGAAAGGCTGAGTGCAGCAACATGGCACATGTGCTCAGAGCCTGGCTCTGAGAGCACGTGCTGTGTCACTAGGGTGACCATAATGTCTGAAGGCCAGCCAGGGACACGGGGGGGGGGGGTGCGCGCGCGAAGCGCGTGCGCCGCCGGAAACAGGAAGTGACGTCACTTCCGGTGACGTCACTTCCGGTGATGTCATGCCACCACCGGAAACAGGAAGTGGCATCACTTCCTGCGACATCATTTCCCCCGCGTCACCTGCCGGAAACAGGAAGTGACTTCACAGCACTTCCTGTGACGTCCCCAAAAATCCCCCAAATATCACCGCCGGAAACAATTTTGCTCTCAAATCCTGTATATACTTCATCAGTATATGGGATAAGGCACTTTCTCAACTGTGCTGCATAATGCAGCCTATTTATTTTGTCCTGTTGGCTCTGTTGGCTCTATCTGTGCCACCTTCATCACTTTCGGGGTGTGGATCCCCCAGTGGGGTGGTCTCCCGACTCCCTCCGCTGACTGTTTCTGATAGCCCTGCGCCCCCTCTTTCATTTGATATGTGTCCCGTGCGGGTGCCACCCTCCCGCCGGGAGATGCCGCAAAATGTGCCCCCTTGAGGCTTATGGCGGCAGGGCTCGGGGGAAGCGAGCTAGACTGCTGTTCTTTTGAGGGGTTATAGAGTGTTTCGAGCCCGTCCCTGTGGCATCGGTCCCATCGTTGTGGGACCCAGGGGGCCGGCGCAGCGGCACGCCGAAGCAGCCTGTCACTAATAACACCGGTCAAGATGCAGGACAGGAACCTGGAAGTGACCGACAGGCTGCTTCAGCGTGCTGCTGCGCCGGCCCCCTGGGCCCCACAACGATGGGACCGATGCCACAGGGACGGGCTCGAAACACTCTATAACCCCTCAAAAGAACAGCAGTCTAGCTCGCTTCCCCCGAGCCCTGCCGCCATAAGCCTCAAGGGGGCTCATTTTGCGGCATCTCCCGGCGGGAGGGTGGCACCCGCACGGGACACATATCAAATGAAAGAGGGGGCGCAGGGCTCTCAGAAACAGCCGGCGGAGGGAGTCGGGAGACCACTCCACTGGGGGATCCACACCCCGAAAGTGATGAAGGTGGCGCAGATAGAGCCAACAGAGCCAACAGGACAAAATAAATAGGCTGCATTATGCAGCACAGTTGAGAAAGTGCCTTATCCCATATACTGATGAAGTAAATACAGGATCTGAGAACAAAATTGCACTAGAAGACACAAACACAAAGCTCCCTTACACTGAATCAGTGCTTGGGTCCACCAAAGTCAGTATTGTCACATAAGAGAAGCCCTGTTGGATCAGGCCAGTGGCCCCTCCAGTCCAACACTCTGCGTCACATAATAACATAAGAGAAGCCCTGTTGGATCAGGCCAGTGGCCCATCCAGTCCAACACTCTGCGTCACATAACAACATAAGAGAAGCCCTGTTGGATCAGGCCAGTGGCCCATCCAGTCCAACACTCTGCGTCACATAACAACATAAGAGAAGCCCTGTTGGATCAGGCCAGTGGCCCATCCAGTCCAACACTCTGCATCACATAACAACATAAGAGAAGCCCTGTTGGATCAGGCCAGTGGCCCATCCAGTCCAACACTCTGCGTCACATAACAACATAAGAGAAGCCCTGTTGGATCAGGCCAGTGGCCCATCCAGTCCAACACTCTGCATCACATAACAACATGAGAGAAGCCCTGTTGGATCAGGCCAGTGGCCCATCCAGTCCAACACTCTGCGTCACATAAGAACATAAGAGAAGCCCTGTTGGATCAGGCCAGTGGCCCATCCAGTCCAACACTCTGTGTCACATAAGAACATAAGAGAAGCCCTGTTGGATCAGGCCAGTGGCCCATCCAGTCCAACACTCTGCATCACATAACAACATAAGAGAAGCCCTGTTGGATCAGGCCAGTGGCCCATCCAGTCCAACACTCTGCATCACATAACAACATAAGGAGGGAGGGAGGGAAGGAAGGAAGGAAGGGAGAAAGGGAGGGAGGGAAGAAGGGAAGAAAGGAAGAAGGGAGGGAGGGAGGGAAGGAAGGAAGGAAGGAAGGAAGGAAGGAAGGGAGGGAAGGGAGGAAGGGAGGGAGGGAAGGAAGGAAGGAAGGAAGGAAGGAAGGAAGGAAGGAAGGAAGGAAGGAAGGAAGGAAGGAAGGAAGGAAGGAAGGAAGGAGGGAAGGAGGGAAGGAAGGAAGGAAGGAAGGAAGGAAGGAAGGAAGGAAGGAAGGAAGGAAGGAAGGAAGGAAGGAAGGAAGGAAGGGGAGGGAGGGAGGGAAGGAAGGAAGGGGGGAGGGAAGGAAGGAAGGAAGGAAGGGGGAGGGAGGGAAGGAAGGAAGGAAGGAAGGCAAGGGAGGGAGGGAAGGAAGGAAGAAAGGAAGGGAGGGAGGAGGGAGGGAAGGAAGGAAGGCCGCCCCCTGCCCCCCCCCCCCGCTTTCGGCCCCCTTACCTTATTCCAGGGCGGCGGAGTCCAGCGGCGGCGGCGGCGGGGAGTCCTCCGGCGGCGGCGTCGCGGCGAGGGAGGGAGGGAGCTGCCGGCGCTGGCCTCCAGGGACCAGCGCCGGCTGCTCCGCGGCTTCCCCGCGGCCTCCGCTGCTCCCTGGAGGCCCTCCAGAGACTCTGGAGGGCCTGCAGGGACCAGCGGAGGCCGCGGGGAAGCCTTCGCTGGCCGGCGCTGGTCCCGGAAGGCCTTCCAGAGGCTCTGGAAGGCCTTCCGGGACCAGCGCCGGGTGCCCCGCGGCTTCCCCGCGGCCTCCGCTGGTCCCTGCAGGCCCTCCAGAGACTCTGGAGGGCCTACAGGGACCAGCGGAGGCCGCGGGGAAGCCTTCGCTGGCCGGCGCTGGTCCCCGAAGGCCTTCCAGAGGCTCTGGAAGGCCTTCCGGGACCAGCGCCGGGTGCCCCGCGGCTTCCCCGCGGCCTCCGCTGGTCCCTGCAGGCCCTCCAGAGACTCTGGAGGGCCTACAGGGACCAGCGGAGGCCGCGGGGAAGCCTTCGCTGGCCGGCGCTGGTCCCCGAAGGCCTTCCAGAGCCTCTGGAAGGCCTTCCGGGACCAGCGCCGGGTGCCCCGCGGCTTCCCCGCGGCCTCCGCTGGTCCCTGCAGGCCCTCCAGAGACTCTGGAGGGCCTACAGGGACCAGCGGAGGCCGCGGGGAAGCCTTCGCTGGCCGGCGCTGGTCCCCGAAGGCCTTCCAGAGCCTCTGGAAGGCCTTCCGGGACCAGCGCCGGGTGCCCCGCGGCTTCCCCGCGGCCTCCGCTGGTCCCTGCAGGCCCTCCAGAGACTCTGGAGGGCCTGCAGGGACCAGCGGAGGCCGCGGGGAAGCCTTCGCTGGCCGGCGCTGGTCCCGGAAGGCCTTCCAGAGGCTCTGGAAGGCCTTCCGGGACCAGCGCCGGGTGCCCCGCGGCTTCCCCGCGGCCTCCAATGGTCCCTGCAGGCCCTCCAGAGAGTCTGGAGGGCCTACAGGGACCAGCGGAGGCCGCGGGGAAGCCTTCGCTGGCCGGCGCTGGTCCCCGAAGGCCTTCCAGAGGCTCTGGAAGGCCTTCGGGGACCAGCGCCGGGTGCCCCGCGGCCTCTCCGCGGCCTCCGCTGGTCGCTGGAGGCCCTCCAGAGTCTCTGGAGGGCTTCCAGCGACCAGCGGAGGCCACGGAGAGGCCTCCACCACTGCCGCCGGGCCCCGCGCGCGGGCGGGGAAGGCGGGAAGTGAGGGAGGGAGCGTCCCTGCGCAGGCGCAGGGACGCTGCCTCCCTCACTCCCCGCCTTCCCCGCCCGCGCCCGCGGCCCACCGGCTCCTGGGCTGCCTAAACCGGGACCTTTAATGGTCCCGGTATAGGCAGCCCGGGATCCGGGATTGGGTGGCCAGATCCGGGAATGTCCCGGGAGACCGGGACGGTCTGGCCACCCTATGTGTCACTGACCTGCTGACCTCACTCAGCCTTCCCAAGGACCTGGGAAGGCTGAGCGAGGTCAGCAAGGAATGCGCTTGGAGGCACACTTCACCTTTCCAGGACATTCAGTGGGTGACTTTGAAGTAGTAGCTATTTTATTGCAAAGGAACTTTAGCAGCAGACTGGAAAGAGAAATTGCTGAATTACAACACTCAGAACACCGCCTCCTCCCCCCAACTCAAAAGGGATACTGGTTTCTGATCTCACTACATATGCTAAATTCATTCAGTCCTCACATCTATATTTATTATATGGAATGACAGATTAGAACAGTTATTCTAATGTAATGTAATTAATATTAGAATGGTATATTAGAATGCATTTCTCTGGTCTAGTAAATGAGGAGACATAACACTTCACTACAAATCATCCCATCTCAAATAAAAATATGCTGTTAGTTACCTTCATGCTTGAGAAGAGACAAATGGAGTGTAACAACGAAGTTTCAGGTAGCATTCCAAAATTAAGAACACATTTACACATCTAACTCCAATTTTGATATATTTATTTGCCTCACTGTTTCTCCCTGGAATTAAATCCAAACAATGGTGACCTTATAAACTTAGCTTGTTATTCCTGTTTGCATCTGTTAAAACATCTTCATTATATTGTATGCTAATTTGCTGTTCAACCTCTGCCTTATGTGTATGGACTGATAACTTCCTTTTCAATGAATTTGAGGAAGCGTGTGTGCACACAAAAGCTCATACCTTGAATAAAACTTTTTAGTATACTCATAAATGCCAGTTTTGAGAGGCAACTGTGTGGAGTAGCTGTTACTTTTATTCCCTGCTGGTGGAATTCCCAGAAGCATCTGACTGGCCAGTGTGATAAATAAGACATCATGTAGAGATATAAAATTCCCAGAAATTTGGAAGTCATGGGGAAAAAAACATTTTTTCCTCCCCCTCAGGGGAAGCAGAAATTTGGGGAGGGAGGGACTGAAATATGTTTAATACTAACTATCCTATCAAATCTCAACTAATTCCACTTCTTTAACAACATAAAATGCATCAATTATAACTTATTTAGCATATAAAATTGCAATATTTGACATAGTTATGGAATTTAAAAATTACAAATACCTTAGTTTTGTATAAGTAAAATTGCAAATGTACCCAGTATTTAGAAGAAGAAGACTGCACATTTATACCCCTCCCTTCTCTCTGAATTAGGTTTCCCAATCCCCAGGTCCCAGTGGGGGATCCCCTGGTTTTACAGGCTTCCCCCCGCCCCCAGTCAGCTGCCTGGTGGGGGGAAGCCCCGCCCCCCACAGCCACCACCTACCTGTAGATCTCCGGCAGCTTTAGAAACCTGCAAATAGGTTCCATTTTAAAATGTGTGTGTGTGCCTTTAAATAAGAGCAGGAAGTACGTCACTGGAAGAATCAGCAGCAGACTTCCTCAAAGCAGAGTCCCTCTGTTTGGCTTTTGTTTCAGAGCAAGTATGTCAAGTGTGTGTTAGGGTTGCAAATCCCCAGGTGAGGGAGGGAATCCCCGGGCTGGAGGCCCTCCCCCACTTCAGGGTCATCAGAAACGGGGGGTGGGAGGTGAGAAATGTCTGCTCGACAATTCATTATTCCCTATTAGGGTTGCCAGGTCCTCTTCATCCCCCAGCGGGGTCAGCCCCAATGCATCAGAATCTAAACATATTTAAGCCTTAAGCTGTTAAACTCTTTCTCTGCCTGATTTCCTCATGTGAAATAAACCCTTGAAGACAAGTAAGATTGCACAAAAACTATTGGCTTGGTCAGAAAAATATAGCATTTGTGATGCATGAGAAATGCATAGCACTAGGAGCCCTGTTTATTTTGTACCTCTCAGGCTCACATTGCCTTGTGAGGCAGGGGTATAGCAAGCTTCACTGAAAGAAGAAAAGGAACACAATAGAAAAGCATCATGGCACCAGCTATTTATATCCATTCTGTTCAAAGTGGTGATAGGTATAATTACAGAGTAGGAATTATTAGAGGGCTCACTTCAGAGGCATTTCTCCTGCTGTTGCAAAGAAAATAAAAGACTGGAAGTGTTCCTGACACACCTCAGAAATGAACTATTTCAGCACAAAACTTGGTTTGTTAGAAGTTTGGCAGGAATGGTTTGGGCAACATTTGTCCTGTACACCTAGAAGATGTAAATTTTCCTTGAGCTGATGGATTGTGATAACAATAAAGCACAAACTCTGTAAACAAATACTCAAGAGTATAGAACAAATATCCCTTAACATTTATATGAAATCTGGGAATGTTCTGCTTTGGCAGAATAGCTAATGAATTCTGAGACAACCAGAAAGAACTTTGATCAGATTAGGGGATTGCTTAGAACCACAGAATTGATACATTCCTACCTGAACAGTTAAAAGCCTGATTCACCCAAGCAGAAGAATGAGGTGGTACATGGATTTACCTAGGGCTTATTTTGGGCAGGAGCTCACAGGAGTGGAGCTTCAGAACCTCTTAAAGGGTTAAAGCTGCAGTACTGCAGTCTTAAACTCAGCTCACGATCTGAGTTCAATCCCTGGTGGAAGCTGGGTTTTCAGGTAGCTGGCTTGAGGTTGACTCAGTCTTCCATCCTTCCGAGGTCAGTAAAATGAGTACCCAGTTTGCTGGGGGTGGGGGGGAAGCGTAGATGACTGCGGAAGGACCACCCTGTAAAAAGTCTGCCGTGAAAACATGAAAGCAACATCACCCCAGAGTTGGAAACGACTGGTGCTTGCACAGGGGACCTTTCATTTTCTTAACCCCTGCCCCCCCCCAAAAAAATATACTTGCTTCTGGGCTCCATTGTTCAAACCCTCTGTGAGAATTTCGCTGAACCCCTAAAATTTGACAAAGTTTCTAATATCCCCCCCCACACACAAAAAAAATGGGAAAATAACCAAAACATAGAAAGCAGACAGATGGAAATCTTCATCATGCTACTGTGGCCACATAGGAGAAGGTATGATGGTAGTTTATTATGACAGTTATAATTCAAGAAGCATTTTAAGGTAGATGCTGAGTGGATATAATTTAGTATACCTTCTGGTGATTTCAGGGATGTGGTGGCATATGCAAATGAGTTATGCAAATGAATTGTGCTAATGAGCTCCAGCACCTCTTTTTCTACAAAATGACCCCTGGATTTACTATTTCAGATATAAAGTGGCAGACTCCCAGCATTTGATTAATCAATTTATTTAAGAATTTTATGATTCATAAAATCATCTGAACAGAAAACTAGCACAGCAAGAAGAAATGTTCCACCCTCTATCTACTTGCACTGCTCATTTCATCATTGGCCCTTAGAGAAGGGAAGTAGAAAAAAAAGAAAGACAACAACAACAACTTTTATTTGGAAGTAGCAGGGATGTCTGTCCACAATCCATTTTTTATACTGTGTTTAGCTAGAGGGATAGCTAATAGATATCTGAAGTCTGCTTTCTGGCCTCTCAGTCTGGTCCTCTAACTGATGAGTGGTCTACCTGACTGTAACAGCCCCATGGCGCAGAGTGGTGAAGTAGCAGTACTGTGGTCTGAATCTCTGCTCACAACCTGAGTTCGATTCCGGCAGAAGCTGGATTCAGGTAGCCATCCCAAGGCTTACTCAGCCTTCCATCCTTCTGAGGTCGGTAAAATGAGTACCCAGCTTGCTGGGGGGAAAGTGTAAAAGACTGGGGAAGGCAATAGCAAACCACCCCGTAAAAAAGTCTGTCGTGAAAACGTAAAAGCAACGTCACCCCAGAGTCGGAAATGACTGGTGCTTGCACAGGGGACCTTTCCTTTCCTACTTGACTGTTGCCAAGCAACTTAACTTTGCTGAGGGAGGGGAGCAGGCAGCTCAGAGGTTGCTGCAGAACTTGGCTGTGCACTCTACCTTGCACTACCTTCTCCTTCCAAAGCTGCATTTACACTAGGGTTGCCAAGTCCAATTCAAGAAATATCTGGGGACTTTGGGGGTGGAGCCAGGAGACTTTGGGGGTGGACCAGGAGACATTGGGGCGGAGCCAGGAACAAGAGTGTGACAAGCATAACTGAACTCCAAGAGAGTTCTGGCCATCACATTTAAAGGGACAGCACACCTTTTTAAATGTCTTCCTTCCATAGGAAATAATGAAGGATAAGGGCACCTTCTTTTGGGGCTCATAGAATTGGACCCCCTGGTCCAATCGTTTTGAAATTTGGGGGATACTTTGGGGAGAGGCACTAGATACTATATTGAAAATTTGGTGCCTCTACCTCAAAAAACAGCTCCCCCAGAGCCCCGGAAACCTCCAGATCAATTCCCCATTATACCCTATGAGAAGACGTTTCCCTCTCCACCCCCTCCCCCTCCCCCCCCCCCGTTTCCGGGAAATCTGATGCAGGGGACAGAACTCACTTACCTCCGGAGGTGCAAAGGCACATGGTCCTTTGGGGGCGTGGCTGGGCTCCCCTCCCTTCACCGGCCAGCTGACTGGGAGCGGGAAGCAGCCTGAGAAAACGGAAGAGCTCTGGCTGCCGTTCTCCTCCCTCCCCTCCCCCCGCTTTCCCTTTTATGGCCAGCGGGGGGAGGAGGCTCCAAATCTGGAGTCTCCAGGCCTAGCGGGGGATTTGGGAACCCTAATTTACACACAAGATAAATAAACTATAGTTTAGGCCTCAGATTAGTAAGGGTGCACTAAATTAAAAATAAAGCATTGTTGGTAATACTATGGGACCTTTTTAACTTGACATACTGTAGGGCTTTGCTGTGTTTTAATCCCTTCCTGTCACCTCCTTCTGTGATATTTTGAAGATGTTCAGCAAGAGGCTAGGGCTTCACGTACATCCATCTGTCCTGCCATCCTGTTGACTGCTAATGTTGCCAACCTCCAGGCCCCAAGGCCTGAAGACTGCCCAGAATTGCAACTGATCTCCAATCTACAGAGATCTATTGCATTATATCCTCTTGTAATCATTCTCCTCCCCAGACTGCACTGTCCCACAAATCTGCCAACAAATCTCCAGGAATTACTCAAGCCAGAGTTGGCAACTCTAATTGTCTCCTATGCTGGATGTTTCCTAGAGTCATCTTGATGGACAGTCATAATAGTATAGTAAATACTATCTAGGGTTACCAGCCTTCCACTTTTACAACTTATCTCCACCTGGCAAAGATTAGCTCCCCTGGAGAAAATGGATGTTTTGAAGGGTGGACTCTATGGCATTGTATCATGCCCCTCCCCTCCCCAAACTCTGCCTTCTCCTGGATCGACTTCCAAAGTCTCCAGGTATTTCCCAACACAAATCTGGCAACCCTAGTATTTACTGACTAAAACAATTAAATACAATAATAAATAAAATAAAACAGCTACTAGAAAGAAAACCTCAGCAGTTAAAAGCAGCTAAGAAAATTCATAGAGCTAAGAACTAAGCATTGCCAAAACAAGGGAAGAAAAACTCTTTAGCTGACACTTGGGACTCATTGAGCAACTGGATAAAGAAGAACGTTCCATTGACAAAATGCTGTCTGTTGGGGCTAACCCTTCTGACATGACCTCAAAACATAGGTTCACATGGAAATGGAAATAGATTGAGGATTTGTATAAAATTCTAGCCTGTCTCATCTTCTACAGAGTTAGGATAAGGGCCCCATATTTTAAAAATAACTTTAAAATATCAATGTGAAGTAATTAAAAATGGAGGAGATGCAATTTATTACTACTTCCTATAAAATAAAGATTCTGTTTTATTTGATATACAATTGCAAATTTAAAATTAATCTGCTTTTTTCCAGTTTCAGTAGAATTTTTGACTACCCTTGGTAGCTGGTCAGCTATTTTTTAAATTAATAAAGATCCTGATACAATATTTCAAGATTGCTTTATTGTTAGTAAGGAAGAAAGCTGGTCCAATAGCCTGTTGTTTCACTGTTCTTACCCTGCTGTGGGTCACCTAAACGGCTTGGCTGGGAGGACACCATGACACTGGAACACAATGACCACGTGTGGTGTTTCTAACTTTCAGATCTACATAATATTCAAACACCAGGTCAGCTGTGACCTTTATAGCTATTCCAGTCATGCTTCTGGAGCACTGAGCAAGGCTTTTTTGAAATATTATAATAAGCAAAATCCAATAGGAAATATAAATTTAAAAGGTGTTTAGCATCATGGTTTAGAGAGAAGGAAGCAAATGGCACAATGACGGAGCTATTTCACTTAGCCCTCATTGACTGGATGGTTTGAAGTAATGCTGGCTAGTTACCTAGCAACACAGAGTGTATTGCCGGGCTTGTTACTACCTAATTCTCATTTGTCATAATTTGTGTAATCAGAACCTATCATAAATAAATCCTGAATACAATAAACTGACTTATGGTTGCAATTAGAATCAACCTAAATCCAAAGGAGGAAGTTAACAGCTCAGTTTTTGGTATTGGCAGTCTCATTGCTCTACCGATACTTTCATTCATTCATTTGCCATGTTATTTCAAGTTCAGGCTATTTGCATCTCTCTTTGCAGATCATTCAATTACTGGCCCATGTTATCTTGCTTCCAATTTCATTTCACTACCACATCTATATTAGGATAATATCTTTATGAGAAAGCTGTCAGCACCTCTACATTCTGGGCACGCATTCATGACCTTCTAATGAAATATTTGTTAAACAAGCAGCCTGATCTGATGGACCAGTGCACCAGCAGAACAACAGCATACTGGAGAGCAAGAACTGACATGGATTGCACTATCAAAACATGTAATATTTCCTGGGATTGTTAACTGATTTTCTCCCCCACACACAATGTGGCAGTGTAGTAATGCTAACTGCTGTTATAAGCCTTCAATAAATTCCTTTCCCCAGAAGTTATTACTTCATGAAATAACAGCACACACGGGTGGTATTGGCCAGGGCAGATCTGTAGATTAATCACAAGAACTGTCAACGATCATGGAGCCACATATGTCAATGGAACCATTATGTAAAACCTGGTAACAATGGGAGGGGGAAAGTGATAGCCATTCCAAGCCCTACATCACACCTGCAGCAGCTGCTCCCCGTCTCTTCTGGTGATGTTCCTCCTTCCTCTGCAAGTGACAGCCAATATTGAGCTCTGAGATAGGCAGACCTCCATCTAGATTGTAAATCCCTTCTACACCTGCACCAACATTGCTCTTGTGGACCTGGGGATCCTGGAGGATATAGGATAGCTGGCTGACCCTGAACTGTCAGCTCAGGACTAGAGGATGAAACAAGCACCTCACTGCCTCCTAGCTGTGTGTCCACAGCAGGCTGTGATTTCCCATCTAGTTGCTTATTTGCAGTTTGCTGGCAGCTGCTAGGCATGGAATCCAGCTGTTCATCATCAGAGGAGTCAGAGCTGTCTCCAGGGCCTGGCGGTTCCACAACAATGCATTTCCAGAGGCACAAGGACTTCCATTTCCTTAACTTCCCCTTCCTGCAGAAGCCCCAAAAGCTCCTGAGAGAACCTTAAGCTCTCACAGGAGGAGGGAGGGGTGAAAGTCATGCTCTGCAAGCAGAGGTCCTTGTGCCTACTGTAATGCTAGATGGGATCCAATCCCTTGTTTGAAATAGAAGATATGTAGCATTGAGGAGCAGCAAGGTATGATTTTTTGGGGTTTTTTAATAAGAGCCCCATGGCGCAGAGTGTTAAAGCTGCAATACTGCAGTCCTAAGCTCTGCGCATGACCTGAGTTTGATCCCCGGTGGAAGCTGGGTTTTCAGGTAGCCAGCTTGAGGTTGACTCAGCCTTCCATCCTTCCGAGGTCGGTAAAATGAGTACCCAGCTTGCTGGGGGGAAAGCTTAGATGACTGGGGAAGGCAATAGCAAACCACCCCGTAAAAAGTCTGCTGTGAAAACGTGAAAGCAACGTCACCCCAGAGTTGGAAACAATTGGTGCTTGCACAGGGGACCTTTCCTTTCCTTTGTTTAAAAAAACACTTTTTATTAGTTTTCAAAATGACAAAAGCATTCTTTTGACTGGAAATCATTTTAATCTGTGCTATGCCATATAATGTAACGTGTTTTTCTACTGGCAAACTATACTTTGCCCCCCCCAGTCGGAAGAGCGAGCCAACACACTGAGTGGGTTTAAAACAGGGCAACTTTATTGACCAACAGCCTGGGGCAACCTAACAACTAACTGGACCGGCGAAGGGAATCCCAACCCTTCCCGGTCCAGGTGGGGCGAGCTACCCAGCCCCCAGCAGCAGCTGGGTGAAACCAGCTGCTGCCAGGCCGGCAGCGGCTGGGTGTCCACTCCCAGTGGCGTCGCCGCCCGCCCAGGACGGCTCGCCAAAATGGGGGTGACCCTGTGGCGGGCAAAACAGCAGAGGGCCGTCGAACCCAGCTGCCATCCGTCCCCGCCACTTCCCTTAAACGGGAAAACCGTGGGTGCCCACCGAACAAATCTGAACTCAATTCCCGCCCCGTAAAGTTACCTAAACAAGGAACCCAACCTCGATGCAACAGTACAAGGTAGGCGAAAAACAACCCAACTCGAGCCAATCAGTTGAGCTGAAAAAATTCCTACCTGGCCCCGATAAAACGGCGACCGGAGGAGCCTGTACTATTGCCGGGTGGGAGGGTGGGCCAAAACGGCCAGCAGAACTGCGTGGCCGCGGGCGTGGTCGGGCTGATAAAGCCCCAACAGACCACGCCCCCAACTCCCCGTATGCAGCGGCCGTTGCCTCTCTCCTTCCGGGGAGGCAAAATCGGCCCCCGCCCTATAGCCGCCTAGAGTCGGCGCGGGCGGGAAGGGGCCGGATTGCCCCCCCAGTCGGAAGAACGAGCCAACACACTGAGTGGGTTTAAAACAGGGCAACTTTATTGACCAACAGCCTGGGGCAACCTAACAACTAACTGGACCGGCGAAGGGAATCCCAACCCTTCCCGGTCCAGGTGGGGCGAGCTACCCAGCCCCCAGCAGCAGCTGGGTGAAACCAGCTGCTGCCAGGCCGGCAGCAGCCGGGTGTCCACTCCCAGTGGCGTCGCCGCCCGCCCAGGACGGCTCGCCAAAATGGGGGTGACCCTGTGGCGGGCAAAACAGCAGAGGGCCGTCGAACCCAGCTGCCATCCGTCCCCGCCACTTCCCTTAAACGGGAAAACCGTGGGTGCCCACCGAACAAATCTGAACTCAATTCCCGCCACCACAATGCCAAGCCTCTGCTTCGGCAATTGGGCCCACAGGCTGGCCTAAAGCCAGACGAAGCCCCAGCTGTAGGTCCAACAAAAAAGCCCTGTTGCCAGCCTCGGACAGGTGGACTCCGTCCTGCCGATACTGGTCCGCCCTATACGACCTGATTCCCGGGTGTGGGAGATAAATGCCAAGGCCCCCAGAGAGCGCCCTCCGGACCGCTCGATTGGCCTTGCGTCGAGCCCTCTCGACCCCGGCGGGGTTCAAGGCCGCTCGCCACACCCGGCGAGGAAGGATGGCGGACCAGATGATCAGCACCTCGGGCCACCTGCTCCGAATCACCTGGAGGTCCTCGATCGCCTGGTGTGACAGGGCCCTCCCCTGTACCAGGCCCAAATCGTTACCCCCGAGATGGATCACCAGAATCCGGGGAGGAGGACCGTTCCTCCCCCGGAAAAGAAGTGGCAAGAGGCCGTCCCACCGCAGGCCACGCCGCCCCTGCCATTCAACGACTGCCAGCTCACTAAGGCCCAGCTGGGAACCGAAGGGCGATCGTCGAGCATAACGGGCAGCCCAAAATATCATGCTGTGGCCGGTGATCAAGATCCTTGTTCTCTCGTCCCGAACCACAGCACCTGAAACAGAACAAGGTAACACGTGAACATAATAACAAACTCCCTCAATGGGAAATGGGGCGCACATAACCTTTATATGCCGAGGACCTCCACCGTCCCACTTTCTGAATGGCCGGCCCCGGGTACCCCAGCGCTGCAACCGTGGAGGCAGCACCAATACGGAAAGAATGGGTCCCAAATTGAACCCCACCAAGGCCGAGTTTATCCAAAGCCCGGCTAGTAATGGACCAAAACTGGAATTTGGTCAATGGGCACCCATCACTGTGCCGAAACAACGGGCCGGCGTCGTCGCCGCGAACAGCAATGTATTCCTTCAAGGCCGCCACCGGACAGATATCCCTGTCGTGGCATGAGCCTAAGGTAATACTAGTCCCATGCTGTTTCTGGTCTGTTTTAGACCTGCGGATTGAAAGGACAACGTGGTCCCCGTGAATCTTCACATCCCTGGACTGGAGGGCCCTCTCAGAGCGGTCCTTCCGCGAGCTGGCCACCAGCTCGCTCACTCTGAGAGCCCCGAAAAATGCGGTCATCGCAGCCGCCTGAAAAAGTGCGGCTTCAAAACTGGAAGAACAGACTGCGGGCCACACCGCCCGCAAACCTTTAAGAACAGCGGGAGACAAAGGCTGGCGGGTATCCGGCCGGGGCCCCTGCTCCCGGGCCCATCCCTCCAGCATCTTGCGCAGCCTGAAATCATCAGACCTATCTGATAAACCCTTAATCTTTGCAGTAAACGCAAGGGCCGCCAACTTGGCCCTGATAGTCTTGACAACCAGCCCCTTACCTTTTAGGTGAACACAAAACTGCATAAGATGAGTAACTGGTACGGGCCACCGATTGGCCAACCCCACCTGCTCCCTAAAGCTCCGGAACTGGTCAACAGAATGCTCGTAGGCCTTCCAGGTAGAAGGCGCCAACGCCAACATCATTGCCCGGTTGGCTTCGCATCTCCAAGCCGCCACATCTCTGGGGGCATCCGAACCGGCTGGAGATCGGCCTCTGGTGCAAGAAGGCGGAACCGCTCCATCTGTCGACGAGACAGGGCATCCGCGACTCCATTGCACGCACCGGGCACGTGCTTGGCAAGAAACAAAACATTTAACCGTAAACAAGTCAGTACAAACGCCCTGACTAAACGCATGACCGGGGGCGACTTGGAGGACAGCGTGTTGATCACATGAACGACCGCCAGGTTGTCACACCAGAAGTGGACAACGTGGTTGGCCAAAGCTGGTCCCCACAACCGTAGGGCTACTACTATTGGAAAAAATTCCAAAAAGGTTAAATTACGGCAAAGGTCGCTCGACAACCATTCCGCTGGCCAATCCTCGGCACACCAGTGCCCCCGAAAATAAACGCCAAAACCTATGGAACCAGCGGCGTCGGATGTAACCTGGAGCTCAGCTTCCAGCTTCAGCTCTTCCCGCCAAAAAGACACGCCGTTAAAATCAACCAAAAATTCCTCCCACACCTCGAGGTCCTGTCTCATACCCAAGGTGACCCTAACTCGGTGGTGGGGCATGCGCAAGCCTGACATGGCGTCGCATAAGCGCCGCAAAAAGGCTCTACCGGGTGCAATGACCTTACAGGCGAAATTCAGGTGCCCGGCCAACTGCTGGAGCTCCAATAACGAAAGCTTGCGTCGGCCCCGGGCCGTCGTCAGCATTTGCCTCAACTTGGAATTTTTTTCCGCAGGTAACCTAGAAGCCTGATGGACTGAATCCAACTCAATACCTAAAAACGTCAACTTAGTAACTGGGCCCTCGGTCTTCTCGTGGGCGAGCGGAACGCCCAGCTCCGCTGCCAAGTCCAAAAAGGACTGGAGCAAATGGGCGCACCGCCCTGACCCGTGGCGGCCCAAGAACAAAAAATCATCTAAATAATGAACCGTCGTGGCGGCACCAGACCGCACGCGAAGGGCCCATTCCAGAAAAGAACTAAAACATTCAAACGCCGAACAAGATATAGCGCAACCCATGGGCAGGGCCCTGTCCAAATAGAACTTACCTTCAAAGGCAAAACCCAGGAGCTCAAAATCGCGCGGGTGGACCGGTAACAGGCGAAATGCAGACTTAATGTCGCACTTCGCCATTTCGGCCCCCAAACCGCAACTCCGCACAATCTTGACCACCTGGTCGAAGGAGGTATATCTTACTGTACACAGGGAGTCAGGGATGAAATCATTCACCGACCCCCCCCTTTGGGTAAGACAGGTGATGGATCAAGCGAAACTCGCCGGGGGCCTTCTTGGGAACCACCCCCAAAGGGGATACCCGTAAATTGGGGACCGGGGGGGAATCAAACGGACCCAAGACTCTGCCCTCCCTGCACTCCTTCGAAATTTTGTCCCTGACCACCTGTTCCATCCCACGGATGGACTGTAAATTCCTGGACATATAAGGGCCCCTAGGCCCTTGGAACAGGATCCGGAAACCATAACTAAAACCTTCGGTCAAATACACCCGGTCGCCCGCGCGTGGGTAACCTACTAGCAACTCTTTAAGTACCGTCACCTTGATGGGGCTGGGGCCCTTTTCCAGTGGCATGTGTGCCTGTGCCCCCCGCGGCCCGCTTGCCCCCCGTTCGGGGCTTCGTCTTACTGCAGGCAGACAAGGAATGGGCGCCTCCACACAGCGGGCACTCGTGCCTATATTTGCACGGTTTCCTGCTACAACCGCCCTGGGACGAGAAATCCCAACAAACCAGCCGGGGTTGAACCGGCTGCCCCGCCGGTGAGCGGGGACCAGACGCCGTTGAATGCCTGCTGACCAAGTGGCCGCTATCTGACCTCTCGCCAACGTTGGGTTTGGCGGGCGACATCAGCTGTAACCACAGCTGCTGGTGAATGTGGTCCCACGGGATGCTGGGGTTGAGAGCCGCCCTCATGCGGAACTCCTCGTCATACTGCAGCCATGCAGCACCCGAGAAGTCCGTATAAGTTTTGTAGATAATATCTACATATTGAAATAGCGGCACCGCTCGAATGGGTTGCGAGCGTGCGATGACCCCTGCGTATATGAGGAACCCGGGCAACCAATTGGCCCAGTTCCTCTCCACCTTGCGGCGTTTGATCTTCTCCTTATCCTTGTCGTCCAGTTCGTCTTTGTCCTTCTTCTCGAGCTCCCGATATAGAAGGCCAAAGACGTCGACATATTCGCCACGCAAGATTTTCTCCCGAGTGGCAGTTGTCAGGTGATCACCCAGGGGCATAGCCGTATCACCAAAAGGGCGGCAGTGGAAGGGTACCGCGCCGAGATGCGGTGTGGGGCAATACCATCCCCCCCACTGCTGGACCGGCGAACTCATCGCCGCGGGGCCGAAAAATTGATGACCCCAGGGAAGAGAACCACCCGAGGGTGGCTGGCCCGGAGGGCCCACGGGGGCTGAAGGGGTGCTTGAAGACCCGGACCCGGAGGCCGGGCCCCATGGCAGAATTTGCCCCTGCCCAAACGGGCCACCTGTAGCGGTGGGGCTGGGTGCAAATATTTGACCCGCTAAGCCCCCTTGGTTAACATTGGCAAAATGACCGGCAGGTCCGAATGGATGCCAGGGGCTCCAAATGCCCCAAGGCCAGGCGCCGGTATTGCCAGGCGGACCCTGCTTACCTTCCAAATCCGAGCCGGCTGGAGCCCCGCCTGGGGTGAAACCGCCTGCACCGCCCGGACAAGCCGGCCCCACCGGGGCGTTACCTTCTTCAACATCAGAGTTGTCATCAGGTGGCTCCTGTCCAGGTGCATCAGAAGGCCCAGGAAGGGACGCCAACTCCTGCAATGAAGAAAGCTGAGCCAGGACTTCTTGTTCAAAGGCCCTGGTTGACGTGCGCGCTGCCTTGCGCCCCCGGGCGGGGCCCGTCGACCCCGGGACCAAGCCATGATGCCTTTCCAGTGCCTCGAGGCTATTGACAATAGCCTGCCTGGTTTGGGCCTCCTCTTCAGTCCCAGGGGGGGCACCAGGGTTGGCTCTCTTTTTAGCCTTTAAGGGCTGCTTGCCCTTAGATTTTCCCTGACCCTTGGGCATGTTCCACTCTGTCACCACCCACAAGGAATGCCTAGCAGGCGGTGGTGGTGGTGGTGGGAGGCAATTAGGCCTACCACAGGGCCCAATATAGACTAAAGAAGGCCCCAACGCTCCACCCAACGCTAAACAGGGCCGATCTTGCCTGGCTTCCAAGCGCTAAAGAGAGCCGGCTAGGCAGGAGGGGGAGGACAGATGAACTGGGCGTTTGGGGGGGGGGAAGCCCCAAAGACCACCCCCAACAGACGAACTAAGCCCCAAAGGGGCCGCGGGCCGTGCACAGGCAAGCGGCGTTAAAAGCGCCGCTCCCGCGCGCGGCGAAGAGCACGCACACCCGAAAAGCGAGCGCGGCCGACCGCCGCGCCCTCCGGGCCCCTGGCGGCCGGTGCAGCACGAGGCTGAGGCCTCGGCACTGAGCTGAAGACGTCCGGCAATGGGCGCGGCTTCCGGTCGCGCCGAACAGCTGGGGCCGCCGCGGGAATGAAGCTCCGACCTCGGAGCAGAGCGACGACGCGCGCGGCTAGCTGCCGCGCCGCAGAAACACACACCCCCCAACAGGACCTCCAAACCTGAAGCGGCCGGTGCCGCAAGAAGCTGGAAGCCTCGGAGCCGAGGGAAGGTACGAGGCCCTGCTGCCGCGCCACAGGAGGCAAGGGGAAGCAACGTCTTCCACCAAAACGGCCAGCAGAACTGCGTGGCCGCGGGCGTGGTCAGGCTGATAAAGCCCCAACAGACCACGCCCCCAACTCCCCGTATGCAGCGGCCGTTGCCTCTCTCCTTCCGGGGAGGCAAAATCGGCCCCCACCCTATAGCCGCCTAGAGTCAGCGCGGGCGGGAAGGGGCCGGATTCTGGCCTCTCTTTGTAATATCTCTAATCTTCTCTTCTGCTGCTGGTAGGTCTGCTTATAAATCTATCTGCTGACTGCATCTGCTGAAGTGTCCTCTAGATCACAAAAGCATGCCATAATAAATATTTTAGTCTTCAAGGTGCCATGAAGCCTTCTTGTTGCTTTAACAAAATTCAACCATTTCCCCCAAGATTTTTGTCATCTGTACATTGTATGTACATGCTCATAGCATAAAATAATAATTTAAAAATTCCGAAGTACCAGCAGCAAAAATGGACAGTGCAAAATAATGGCAAAACAATGGGGAAAGGAAAAAAAAAAGAGCATTTATTTATTCGTTTATTTTTGGATTTATATCCCACCCAGGGCTGTCCTTGCCACTAGGCAAACTAGGCAATTGCCTAGGGTGCCTGCCTTCTGGGTGCACCAAATTGGGTGCCCCCCCATGACTTGGTGAAGTTATCACTGCAGGGGGGGCACCAAAAGTTAGCCTTGCCTAGGGTGCCAGACAGTTTAGGGCTGGCCCTGATCCCCCTCTCCCCGCAGGCAGGCTCAGGGTGACTAAGAAACCATTATGGCCATAAAACATAAAATCATAAAACAATCAATAACAAGTGCTATATAATATCATAAAATATAATATAAAAATCATTTAAAAATACAACAATCAATGAGACATCATACCAGCTGTCACTCTTGCAGCCAGCAGGAGAATGAAGAACAAGAGCTGGTTTTATACCCCACCCTTCACTACCCAAAGGACTTTCAGAGTGGTTTACAATCATCTTCCCTTCCTCCCTCCACAACAGACACCCTGTGAAGTAGGTGGGACTGAGAGAGCTCTGAGAGAGCGGTGACTGACCTAAGGTCACCCAGCTAGCTTTATGTGGATTAGTGGGGAATCAAACTTGCTCTTAACCGCTATGCCAAACTGGCTCTTGAAGCTGTTGGTTTGACATCACATTTGGGAAAGCCTGGAAGTGATGTCATGCTTTTCTAGTAATTGCCCAAAACTCAACTATTTACTGTAGAATTTCTGGCAATTTATAGACAGATATGGCATCATTTCTGGGTTTTCATGGAAGTGACATCACACTGTTGCTGCAAATCTCCCCACATATCCCACCTCTCAGTCCCCTGCTGGTTGTCACGCCAGGCTGACAAAATAATCCATTTCTGAATTGACCCAATAAATGCACATGCTAGCAGTGAGTGCTTAGCAATTGACAGTTATGCCCAGCACCTGCACTGTGGCCAGCAGTGAGGCTTAGCAATTGACAGTTATGCCCAGCACCAGCACTGGGGCTTCTGGAGCCCCAGGCAAGGGGCATGTGCCACCCTGCAGCCTCCAATCAGCCCAGGAGGTCTGGGGGCACTGTGCCGTGCACACCACTCATCCCTCTCCAGACGTGAAAGGGGCTGGGTGTGGTGCACAGCACATTTAACTCAACTCAGAGTCATTCAGAGCAGCTCCAAATGCCTCTGAGCTAAGTAAACAAGCCACAACATGGGTGCAGCCAGACGTACCATTAGTGGCGATACAGCTACGTCTCGCTGACGGATTAAATGTGTTCGTTCAGACATCCACATCTGGCAATCAAGCGTCATCCAGGGTCATCCTGGCTTGCTACGCCTCAATGGCGCATTAATTTGACAGCACATAAAGTCCGGTCCTTTTTCAAAAAAGCTGCACGAGATCGGCTTTTTCCTGTTTGGACAGCTCGCGTGCGATACTGCCTCTCACCTTTTTTTTTTTTTAAAGTACCAGCAGACATGCGCATTGCCAGATCATCTGGGAATCTGAGGTGACACTTCTGCTTCTCCAATCAACACAGGATGGGAGGGGGGGAACATTATCCCACTATTTAGAACAGGAAAAAAAACCCTCTTTTTTTCAATGTGGAGGATTTTTGGAAACTTCCCCCCCCCTGAAGTAACGTTTGATTTCCCACCTCCAAACAGTTGGGCGCATGTTCAATGGACCACCTGATCACGCATGCTCCAAGAAAAGAGCGTGATAGTATTGGATGTCTGAATGCTCAACAACAGAATGAGTCGCATTCTAGGATGCTCATCTGAATGGCCCTGCATTGAATCAATATATTAAGCTGTTCAAATTTGAGCGCTACACCCACACTTTTAATGTGAGGTGTGGACACACCCCATGTGCTCCGCTCAGCCCTCTCTGGACCCAGAGGGGGCTGTATGGGGCACACAGCACATTTGCTCAGCTCAGAGGCATTTGGAGCTGCTCCAAATGCCTCTGAGCCATGCTGCATGTCCTACTCAGCCTCCTCTGGACCCAAAGGGGGTTGGGCAGGGCACACAGTGTGTTTGCTCAGCTTGGAGGCATTGAGAGCAGCTCCAAACACCTCCAAACTGAGCGAATGATGTTGTGTGCTTCCCCCGACCAGGTCCGGGCAGGGACAGCACACAGCTTGGATGGCGCAAGCAGGGACTGGGGTGGGCCACCTACCTGACCTATTTCCACACACTGGCTCTGGTTATGCCCACCCTTCTACCTGGCTGTTATGATTCCAAGTATAAAGCTGAACACAGTCTGTGGTACTGCCAGAGTCAGACTTTGAGGCAAATGTTCAAGGCCTGGCTATCCTAGTTCAGCAACCAGTGTCAACAAAATCTGTCCAGTACAAATCCACCTTTATTCTTTCACTTTCCTTCTTTCTAGTTCATTTTATGGATTATTGCCAAGAATTAATGAAAAAGGGCCCCTTAAATCAAAAACTATCTCATTGCACCTCTGAATACAGAGTACTTCAGTATGCCATGGCTGGTTGCCCACCCTCTGACTTTACCCAGGCTGCT
The DNA here is from genome assembly GCF_032191835.1 of Heteronotia binoei. Classification (NCBI taxonomy): domain Eukaryota; kingdom Metazoa; phylum Chordata; class Lepidosauria; order Squamata; family Gekkonidae; genus Heteronotia; species Heteronotia binoei. The sequence continues at coordinate 121,992,307 of NC_083227.1, forward strand.
AGTGCAACTATTTGCCCCCCGCCCCCAGTCGGAAGGAAGAGGCTGACACAGTATGTTGGGTATAAAAACCGGGCCGCTTTATTGAAATAAAATTATCAAACCTATAACTGGCAGGGATAAGGCCTAGAAGGACAAGCGCTGGGGTCGCCCCCTGACCCCGCCTTGCCCTATGAGGGCAAGCCACCCTGCCCCCAGCACAAGCCCTCCATATTTGGGCTATTGCTGAGCGGCCAGGCCTAAAGCCATTCTCAACCTGGGCTAGCCTCAACCCCCCCATGGAAAGATCTGCCCAGGTGAGGCTTTTCCGTGATCTGCATTCCCCGGACTGAGCCGTACAGCCCATCTGCGGTTCATACATACCACCCGCACACCTGGTGCTAAGCCATAGGTGCTCCCCTGAAAACACTGTGGCCAATACCTCCTCCAGCCTGCGACCGAACCAAACTCATACTAAAAAACCCTAACACTACAAGGCAGTACAAGGTAGGCAAAAAACAACTCCACATGGGCCAATTCTGTGAAGATGAAAAAATTCCTACCTGGCCCTTAATAAGGTGACCGGTGTAACCTGTACTGCCAAAGGGGAGGGCGGGCGGGCAGAGAGCCAGAAACGAACTGCGTGCTTCTGGGCGGGGTCAGGGCTTATATAGCCCCGACGTCGCGCCCAGCAGAAGCACCCGGATAAACCGGGGCTGTCAATCATCCGCTCCCTCCTTCCAAGCAGGCAAAAATGGCCCCCAGCTTAAGCGCTGCCAGCTTGGCTGGGAAGGGGCCGGACCTTATCTTATTAGAGTTTCCCTTCTTTCCCCTAAAAATTTGTGCATGTTTATATAAATATGTATTTTCCTATTTCAAGACTGCAGCCAAAGTGTGTATAAGTCTTCAGCAGGCAATAAAATTTTCACCAATAAAGTTCTAAATATAAGGTTTGAAGAAAGGCCAAGAAACAGTTCAATAAGCACTGGATTTTTTAAATGATGTTGCAAGCAACATTTTTTTAAAAAAAAAATAACAACAAAAGAACAACACATGCTGTGGGCACATAAAGTATAATTACAAGGAAAGCTATTTTAGGACCTTTTCCCATCTCCCTCCTTATCCCTCTTTCCCATCCAGATTCCATTTCCCAGCTTTGTGTAAGCCAGAAGCAAATATAGTTTTCCTTTGTAAATTGCTTATTGATGTTCAGTAAATTATGTTAATGAACACAGAAATAATTTATTCTCCTGGGAAATAAAGATACTCCCTAAAAGAAATAAATAAATACAAATTTAAATATTTTCTATCCTACATTTCCATTTCATGGACCAACCAGGTGGCTAATGATGAATGTTAAAATTTTAAGAAAACAAAACTAACATTAAATATATACTGTACATAATTTCAGATTAAAGCAGCCATTTTCTTAAAAAAGTAATAAACTGTAACCCCCCCAGCAATAAAATGCAGTCAGTGATTTTTCAGGTCCCCAAAGCTTTCTGTTGGCATCTGATAACTAGCAAGGAGCAAGCAAGAAATGTGTCCCTAGAGAGGTTTCTGATCTCAGTGTCAAAGAAGGCCTGTCCCATGAAATTACATCATTACCCTGGATGGCATGTGAAACACAGTCAGTCATTCACAATGTAATCCTGAAGTTTTGCTGAAGAGCTGAGGATGGCAACTAAACTCTCATGCTTGCATGCCTGAAAGTTTGTTCATGTTGTTTAGGTTGTGTTTAATGGGAAAATATCAGGGCAATTCTGAACAGAGTTACACCCTTCTAAGATCACTGACTCCAATGGACTTAGAAGGGTATAACTCTGTTTAGGATGGCACTGTGTATTTTTGCATTTTTCTGTGAGCTGGGTCCCTTTAGGGAGAAAAGTAAACATTTATTAACTACTAAACAAACAAGGATATGCCACTGATGGCAGCTTAGATCCCTCATGACGTTGATGTGATGTCATAACATTTCCCCTCTATTAAGATCCTTATGGCTCCTTCTCATGGGGAAAAAATATTTTAGCACATGGGACCACTGGGGCAGGCAGCTGTCCTGAAATGCAGTGATATTTATTTGGATAGTTTTCTATTGAAATTACAGGATGTTTTGTTAGATATTTTAGAGCCCCTTCAATTAGGCTACATGAGCTCCTTTGAACAATTCATCTAGAAATCCTTAGATGGGTTTTTTGCGTGCTAAATGCATTGGCAAGAGGAAAATTATCCATAGCCTGCCCTACATATGAATGTGCTAAGACATAACTGATCTGTGAAACCAGTGGTTGTCTTTTATCATATCCGGGATTGCTTGTTGACCATGTGTGATTTCATATAACAATATTCTCACATATATTAATATGTGGTGAGCTATAAACATTAGCTTCTTAAGAAAGATTAATTAGCTGGTTGTATGAGTGTGTCACTTATTCTACATAATTTATAGATACATTATTATGTAGAATGATTCATGACTAAAGCAGCATCACTGATGGGCATTAAGACTTCAATGTATTATATCTGCAGCAATGTACAATCCATAATCCAGGGGTGTCAAACATGTGGTCTGTGGGATGTATCCTGTCCCCGCAGGGCTCAAATCCAGTCCCCAAAGCTTCCTTTCTAGGGCGGCTGCTGCTTCAGCTGTGCCATACCTTGTTCTTTCCCAGCTTCCTCAGTGGCTTTTGCATCCTGCTTCCTACCTCTTGCCTCTCTCCCCCTCTCTGCTTTCTCTCTCTCTCTCACACTCAGGGACATGGAAAACTCCGTGGTCGTTTTTTTTGGGGGGGAGTTACAAAGATAAGCCTGCCTCTACTTTTCTCTCTCTGTTATGTATGTGAAGACATGACTGGACATGTTGAATATTGTGTCCTGAGCTTGAGGCACAACTAGGGCCTGCTCACCCACTAGGCAAACTAGGCATTTGCCAGTAGGGCAGGGCACCAAAATCGGCCCTCACCTCCACCCCCTAGGCAAATTCCCATTTGCCTCCCCCTCCCTCCCAATTTTAATGGCTGGGTGAAGCGTGGTGAAGCACCATGCTCCTGGGGCTCTTTCAAGGCTGTCCCCCCACCCTGATCAGCTGATCAGTGGGTAAAGCAGCGCGGAGGCCGGTGGCTCCTATGCTGGCCTTTTGTGTGCTCACCAGGATCAGCACTGGGGCAGCGGTGGTGGGAAGGACGAGGAACTGCTGAAAAAATGGCCAATGCCACTGCCTCCTCCCCACTTCGTTCCTGGATTGTGTGGGAAGGAAGTGGGGAGGAAACAGTGGCAGTGGCCGCTTTTTAAGCAGCTCCTCACCTTTCCTGCTGCTGCTGCCCTAGTGCTGATCCTGGTGAGTGTGCAGAAGGTTGGCATAGGAGCCACTGGCCTCTGCACTGCTTTACCTGCCGATCAGCTGATTGGAGGGGGGACGGCCTTGAAAGAGCCCTGAGAGTGCGGTGCTTCACCACTCTTCATTAAAATTGGGAGAGAGGGGAGGCACCATGGAGGGGGGCAGTGTGGGGAGTGCAGTGTGTGTGTGTGGGGGGGGGGCAGCAGGCAGCAAGGCTGCCTGGGGCACCATGCACCTTAGAGCCAGTCTTGGGCATACCTATTGACTGCATAATTCAAACTGGCCAATTGGGAGGCAGTATCAGAGAATCCTAGGATCTGCCAATGAGGGTGCATATTCTAATGAAGGATCCAAAAAGGGTCTTGGGGGCTGGGTTCACCCTGTCTCAACTGTATATATTGCCACAGGCTTTGAGTGTTTAGCAGTACTTTGTAGGCACTAAGTAGAAATGCTGAATCACTAATAAAGAGCTTTAATCACTACGCAAGAGCCTCCTCATGCATCAAACTCAGTATTTAACATTCTCTCTCACCCATCCCCTCTGCTTGCTTCTCTAGGGCTGCTTCTCATTTGGGGATAAAGAAGAGGAAAGAGAGGGAGGGAGAGAATAATGTTGGACTCCTATGACAGATTTAAGATGTTTTATTCCAGGTATAAGCTTTTTAGGGTTGCCAAATCCAATTCAAGAAATATCTGGGGACTTTGGGGGGGTGGAGCCAGGAGACTTTTGGGGTGGACCCAGGAGACACTGGGGTGGAGCCAGAAGCAAGGTTGTGACAAGCATAATTGAACTCCAAAGGGAGTTCTGGCCATCACATTCAAAGGGGCTGCACACCTTTTAAATGCCTTCATTGGAAATAATGAAGGATAGCGGTACCTTTGGGGGGGGGCTCATAGAACTGGACCCCCTGGTTCAATCCTTTTGAAACCTGGAGTGTGTTTTGAGGAAAGGCATCGGATGCTATGCTGAACATTTGGTGCCTCTACCTCAAAAAAACAGTCTCCTAGAGCCCCAGAACCTGTGGATCAATTCTTCATTATCCCCTATGGGAATTGGTCTCTATAGGGAATAATATAGTGCCTAGCAGACATTTCCAACCCCCCACCCCGCTTTCCAATGACCCTGAAGTGGGGGGAAGGCCTCCAAACCAGGGGGATCCCCTGCCCTCACCTGAGGATTGGCAACCCTAAAGCTTTTAGGTGCAAGCACACTTCTTGGGAGGGAGGGAGGGAGGCAGGGTGGGGGGAAGGATGGATTCTTCTGACCAGTACAATGTACATTAAGAAAATTATTTTAATTATTTTGGCTTATTCTGAAAAGTTTTTTTTAATGAGTTTATCTGTTTCTGTTTGAATTTATTTTCTTTCAAAAATACCCTCATTAGGAAGTAGAACACCTAGACTGGTCCTTGTATCTTGGAGAGTGGAGTGATTTCGGGTGCCAAATGATAATAGCACACCTTGGTAATGATACAGGAAAACTAGCTCTCAGTTCAGTCCAGGAGGATGCATTTTCTTGAGCTTCATTATCAGTTGCAGTTCAGCAGTCTCTCTTTCTAGTTTCCATTTGAAATTCATTTGTAAGAGTACTGCTACTCTTAGGTCAGCAACTGAGTGTTGTGGTTTTTAATGTCACACATATGGCCATTTATTCTTTGCATCCTCCTGGACTGAATCCTTCTGGATGGAATTAAGACCTAGGTTCCCTGTCTCATTACCATTGCTACTTCCCTACCATTGCTACTTCCCTACTTACCATTGCTCCATACCTACTTCCCCTCTGCATATCACACCTAATCTCATCAACTCTGCTATTTCCATTTGACATCTGAAATCACCTTTATAAAGTCTATATCTCCAGTACCTCATGTTACATTTTATGGCATGCATGGCCCAGCCCTACATAGTGACATTTATGTCCGACCCAGCCCTTGTAACAAATAAGTTTGATGCCTCTGCCTTAGGCCTTCCGGCTCCTGACACAAAACTTGTTGAATGTGCTGTATGTAACATGAATGTGAAGTGTGGCTACTTGAATGTTAAGGACTCTTGAGTCTTACAGAGACAGTGGATTGGGTTTATTACACATACATGGTTCAACCCAAGACTATACAGTCATCAGTGCAATGGGACTATCTACTGTTTATTGCTAATAAGGCTGATAAGAAAACACATGGAATTCAATGGGTCTTACCAATAAGGGTACTTAGTTAGGATTACAGCCTTAAGACCAGGATATGAGACATTCCTTCGATATACCTTACTTCAATGTGTTTACTTCAGTTTGTTTTTCTTATCATTTTACAGGCCACCCTCTATAGTTTGTACAATTCATTTTACAGTCATTTCAGTACCACTTTCTTTTCTTTTCCCTTTTTGTGTAATCATAACTGAAACCAGTGGCAGACTGACCAGGGTGTCAGCTTGCCCAACGGCAAGTGGGCCTTGTGGGCCCCTGATGAAGTGGGCCCCCTTAAGCAATATGTTCCAAACATTATGACCTTTTAGTAGCTTGAAAATATAATAGAAGTTCCAATATAATAGAAGTTCTTTATCTCCTGGCAACCAGTATTTTTAGATTCAGTCTGCCACTGACTGAAACAAATAAAGCTCCTAATAAGAAAACAATTTTTTTACAATCTTTTTAACTCCTTTCATGAAAAACCTTCCCTAGAGGTTTTTAAACAGAGGCTAGATGACCATCTGACAACAATGTGGATTTAAAGTAAAGGTAGTCCCCTGTGCAAGCACCAGTCGTTTCCAACTCTGGAGTGACATCGCATCACGACGTTTTCATTGCAGACTTTTTTATGGGGTGGTTTGCCATTGCCTTCCCCAGTCATCTACACTTCCCCCGCCCAGTAAGCTGGATACTCATTTTACTGACCTTGGAAGGATGGAAGGCTGAGTTAACCTTGAGCTGGCTACCTGAACCCAGCTTCTGCCGGGATTGAACTCAAGTTGTGAGTAGAGAGCTTGGACTTCAGTATTGCAGCTTTACCACTCTGCACCATGGGGCATTTAGGGGAAGGTATTTGTGAATTTCCTGCATTGTGCAGGGGTTGTACTAGATGACCCTGGGGATCCCTTCCAACTGATTCTATGTGGTGGTCTGGGATTGTGGTCTGTTTGTAGACCATATCTGGAATCAAACCTGAGTTGCCCATTCTTATTGTAAATCTTTCCATACATCCAAGCTTGGTGAAGGAATGTGAAAGAAGTTGGCAGTCTTACTCAGAAGTAAATCCTCTTTTATTCAGTGGAGCTAACACCCAGGAAAGTGTTCTTAGGATTACATCGTTTGTCAATTAATAACAATGCAGATGCCAAATGTAAAACAGAGTGGTCCTTGCCAAAGTTGCTCAGGCTCAGACTATTTCTGTATCAAACTCCTGCCTCACCAAAAACTAATGAAATGTTGTAGCAAGAGACAAGAAAAGAACACTAACCTTTTAAAAGATTCATAATGAACTAAAAGGCCAAGGCAAAGTCAATTTATTATTCACCAAAGTCTCAGGTTCCAGCATGTTTTGCTCTCCTGAATAAAACATACTCTGAGGACTGCTAAACCAGTCAGAAGCACTAGGGAGAAGGAGAGTTTAGCCATGTCAGATATATTTGCATACTTGTTTTAAGAAGCCCAAGCAGAGGATGAATGATATTATTAACCTTGATGTTCCCCTTGGAGATTAAAATGTATTTACATGTAAAGTGAAAAATATTTACTCTGTGTTAGAATTGAAAGAGCAAATGCTGGCAAAATATATTTTATGATAGCCTGATCAACTGGAGGGAATAGGCATTTTGCAGAATCTTCATGCTACCTACCCTTCTTTTCCCTCTTCTGTATAGACATCAGTATGGTTTCCTGCCACTCACTGTTCCTAAGGCAAGTAACTCCTCCATCTTGTAAGGTGGTAGAGATTTTTGAATCCTGCTGAGACAATCTGTAGATTAAAATGCTTTGCATCTGATCCAATTTTGACCATTTCCACACAGGAATTTTGTCCCATAAGGTTAGCTGGATGTCCCTGCTTTTGTTTGGGGAGCTTCCATAGGACATAGCTGTTCATTCTCAGCACAACCTTTCCATCTCCCATGTTTTTCATCTTTGAGCTGGACTGAACCAAAGACCTCTATTGATCTTCTTCAAAAGGGAAACTGAAGAGTGGCTGCAGGCAAAGCATCCAGGTAGACTCTCTTCCTGCAGCCAATCAGAAAGGTGGCAAGAGTTAAACTTCACATTCCTCACCTTCAGTCACCCCAGCTGAGCCATGGGGAAAGGGGTGTTGCTGTATACATGGGGCTGCACAATAGTAATCATCTTATCGCTTCTGCATGAATGTGACAAGTTACAAGAGGGAGTGGAGAAGCAGTGAAGAGAACCTTAGGGAACATGAGGACAAGGCACCCACCCACTTCTACCATGCTGTCTGCTTCCACAGTGAGGTTGCCTTTTCCTACCCTTTTGTGGAAGTTGCCTTCACTGGAGACACATTTACTACAGATCCTGCAGGGGAGATGCTGCTGCTTCAGCTATCTCTACTGTTTGTGTACTGAAGTCTTTAACTCTTTAGCTACCGGTAGTGTTGCCAGTGGGGCAGAGTGGAAGGATGGATTCTTCTGACATGTAAAATGTACATTAAGAAAATTATTTTGGCTTATTCTGAAAAAGTTTTTTAATGGGTTTATCTGTTCCTGCTTGAATTTATTTTCTCTCAAAAAAGACCCTCATTAGGAATTAGAACACCTGGACTGGTCCATGTATCTTGGAGAGTAGAATGATTTCAGGTGCCAAATGATAATAGCACACCTTGGAAATGATACAGGAAAACTAGCTCTCAGTTCAGTCCAGGAAGATGCATTGTCTTGAGCTTCATTATCCGTTGCAGTTCAGCAGTCTCTCTTTCTAGTCTCCATTTGAAATTCATTTGTAAGAGTGATTTACAGGTCAGCAACTGAGTGTTGTGGTTTTTAATGTCGGACTTATGGCCATTTATTCTTTGCATCCTCCTGAACTGAATCCTTCTGGATGGAATTGAGACCTAGGTTTCCTGTCTCATTACCAGTGCTGGTATCTCCATGCTTACTCCCTCTCTGCATATCACACATCTGAAGGGCCTGGAGTTGTCCCAGAATTACAACTGACCTCCAGACTACAGGGATTAGTTCCTGGGGAGAAAATGGCAGCTTTGGATGGCAGACTCCATGACACAACATCCCGGCTGAGTTCCTTCCCCTTCTCAGAATCTTCCCTCTCCAGGTTCCACCCCACAAATCTCCAAGAATATTCCAGTTTAGTGTTGGCAATCCTAGCTACCAAACAGATACCATCTAGATCCTACACAGAGATATAAATAGTGCAATAGAAATCTTTGTTGGATGTTGGTTTGGCTTTCACACCCTCTGGTGAGTAACAACATCCAAAGAAACAGAACAATCGCCTGATAGATGGCAGCCAGGAACTCTCTGTCTACTCTGTCCTTTGACAAACTGACATAGCTGTGCCTCAGCTGAGCTTGCTTTTCCTCAGCTTCAGCTTTTTAATTTTTCTTCTCTGTCTGTGAGTTTTGCTGCAAATCCACTCTCCTTTCTTCCTCCTCTCTTGGGAATAACTGTCTTTCTCCAATATTCATTCCTCCATGCTGCTGCTAAGTGACCACACCCTTTCCCTGTACTCTTTTAAAAATCCTGATATGAGTCACTCATATTCCTGTGCTTCTCAGTGGCTGTAAGGCTCCCTCTCTAAATAATTATAATAAATAAATAATTATAATATCAACAAGATATATTATTTTCTTGAAAATAGTTGCAAGTTAAAATAAAAGTGCTCACTTCAGTTATTTTCTGCAAAAGTGCTCTATTAAAAATGAATGTTTATAAAAACATAAATAATGATCCACATAAAATAGTGGGTATCCTTTTTTAGCTATATATCAAAGCAAAAAAAAAGCTCAGTCATATATATGAAAATGCTGTGCCTCTCTCTTGCCAATATTTCTGCCTTGTCTGGCATAAACTTAATGGCAAAAATGAATTTTAGCAGCTCCTTTTCCATACAAGTAGTTTACATCTTGCTAAATCCCTGCATATAAAACAATCTCAGTCCCTTGCCTCTCTGTGTTTGTTGTTCCATCACTAAAACTGATAGTGTTTCATTTCCTTAAACCATGCACTTTTATTCAGAACAATACATTTTAATCTAATCAACATATATTTAAGTAGAGCTAATATAAATGTCACTTTTGGCAACTGGAAAAAAACTATTGCTTTTTATTTACTAAAAGAGGTTTTATTTCTGCTGGTGCCCATAAATATTTGATGGCCATATATTTCCAGTTGGGCTACAAAGAACTGAGTATTGGACTAGAATGTTGACAAAATTCACAGCTATGCTTAGACAAAACAAGTCCAACAATTGTCTGTAGAAATAAATGCCTTCTAAAGCACTGATTATATTCAGTTGTGTATTCTGTATTCTCTGGATGTCCTTCAGCAACTCATCTTTTTGTGTTCCCTGCCCCTCTTGACCACATTAGCATAAAAAGAAAAACTTTTGCATGGAGAAAAAAATAATCATAAAAATAAAACACCCTTCAACATGTCAATGGATAATTCTGAAGGTCCTTCTTTTAAAAATTCTATTTGTTTGCAGAACATAGAATTAAAAATGCCTTAATATTAAAAATGCATCCACAGAAGTATGTTTAAGGCAGAAAAGGTGTCATTTTGAAGAATTTCTTTCTATTAACTTTTTTGTCTTTTGTGTTGTTCTGTGTGCACCTGTAACATATTGTTTTGGATTGACAGTTTTTTTGTGGGGAAGAACTGGGGAGAAAACTTCATCAAAGCATGCACTTACAGAATTGTTCATCTGATCTTCCATATATTAGGATTCATACTGAAACAGAGTGGAGGGGAAGGGAAAGAGAACCAAATTTGATTACAAAGTCTATTGTTATAAGATGCAGTGATCATCCCTACAGATGACATGCATTGCTAATAGATATTTGACAGGTTATGCTATTTCATATTTTAGAGTTGCCCAAATCAAAGTGATTTAAGATGCATGCAAGTCAGACAGTACAATCCTATGTAAAGTTACTTTACTGAAATCAGGCCGTTTAGTATTGTTAAGAGTCAACATTTCAAAATCTGAGTTCAGCAACTCATACTCAAAATCCATATTTGGCTCATATTCAGAGTTAGATATCCTGATAATTCTGGAGAATCAGGTAATGGTCAATCAAACTGAAACTGTAAGTTTGGTCAAAGTTTCCAGAAGTCCAATGTACTTTAAGAGTGATTATGAAACATAAATGGGTGAGATGGCAGTTACCTCATGGGTCAGAACTGAGTACTTTGTGCAGAGATGGATGAGACACTCATCAGAATCATAGAATCATAAAGTTGGAGGGGACTTCCAGGGTCATCTTGTCCAAACCCCTGCACAATGCAGGAAACCCACAAATACCTACCCCAAATTCACAGGATCTTCATCGCTGTCAGATGGCCATCTAGCCTCTGTTTAAAAATCTCCAAGGAAGGAGAGCCCACCACCTCCCGAGGAAGCCTGTTCCACTGAAGAATCGCTCTAACGGTCAGGAAGTTCTTCCTAGTGTTGAGCTGGAAACTCTTCTGATTTAATTTCAACCCATTGGTTCTGGTCCTACCTTCCAGGGCCACAGAAAACAATTCCACACCATCTCTATATGTCAGCCCTTCAAGTACTTGAAGATGGTGATCATATCACCTCTCAGCTGCCTCCTCTCCAGGCTAATCATTCCCAGCTCCTTCAACCTTTCCTCATAGCACTTGGTCTCCAGACCCCTCACCATCTTCGTAGCCCTCCTCTGGACCTGTTCCAGCTTGTCTATATCTTTCTTAAAAGGTGGTGCCCAAAACTGAACACAATACTCCAGGTGAGGTCTTACCAGAGCAGAGTAAAGCGATGCCATCACATCACATGATCTGGACTCTATACTTCTGTTGATACAGCCCAAAATTGCATTTGCCTTTTTAGCCACCACATCACACTGTTGACTCATGTTCAGCGTATGATCCACTAGGACCCCTAAATCCTTTTCGCACATACTACTGCTAAGACAAGTCTCTCCCACCCTATAACTATGCATGGGATTTTTCCTACTGAATTGCCGAACTTTACATTTGTCTCTGTTAAAATTCATTTTGTTGGTTTTAGCCCAGTTTTCCAGCTTATCAAGGTCATCCTGTATCCTGTTTCTGTCTTCTACTGTATTTGCAACCCCTCCCAATTTAGTATCATCAGCAAATTTAATAAGTATTCCCTCTATTCCTTTATCCAAATCGTTTATAAGGATGTTGAACAAAACAGGTCCCAGGACAGATCCTTGAGGCACTCCACTTGTCACTCCTCTCCAAGAGGATGAGGAACCATTCACAAGCACTCTTTGGCTGCGATCTGTCAACCAGTTACAGATCCACCTAACAGTAACAGAATCCAAACCACATTTTACCAACTTGTCAACAAGAATAGTATGTGGAACCTTAACAAAAGCCTTACTGTAATCAAGATAAATGACGTCTACAGCATTCCCCTGATCCAGCAAGGTAGTCACTTTCTCAAAAAAAGTGATCAGGTTAGTTTGATATGACTTGTTCTTAGGAAACCCATGCTGGCTCTTAGTAATCATATCAATTCTTTCTAAATGTTCCAGGACCAACTGTTTGATGATTTGTTCTAAAACTTTTCCAGGTATAGACATCAAGCTGATGGGTCGGTAGTTACCCGGATCCTCTTTTTTCCCCTTCTTGAAGATAGGGACAACATTCACCTGCCTCCAACCTTCCGGCACCTCTCCTGTTTTCCAAGAATTCTCAAAAATAATAGCCAGAGGCTCAGAAATTACATCCACAATCTCTTTTAGAACCCTTGGACACAGTTCATCTGGCCCTGAGGACTTAGTTTCATTTAAAGAAACTAGGTTTTTTTGTACTACCCCATGCTGATCCTAGGTTGGAACTTCATACCCTCCTTATATGTTCTGTTTTCGCCATGTTGAGCACCGTTTCCCTCATAAGAGAAGACTGAGGAAAAGTAGGAATTGAGCAGTTCCGCCCTCTCTTCATTACCTGTTACAATTTCACTTTCCTGTCCTCGCAATGGGCCTACCATGTCCTTGCTCTTTTCTTACTCTGAACATAAGAAAAGAACCCTTTTTTGTTGTTTTTAGCATCTTTGGCCAGCCTAAGCTCATACTGAGCTTTAGCTTTCCTAACTTTTTCTCTACGAGCACTGGTAACTTGTTTATATTCATCCTTGGTTATAAGGCCCTCCTTCCAATTCCTAAAGGAGTCTTTTTTATTTCTCAAATCTTTAGAGAGTTGTTTATGGAGCCAACTTGGCTTCTTTAGGCTTTTTCCATTTTTTCTTCTCATAGGAATCATCTGTGATTGCGCTTTCAGTATTTCACTTTTAAGAAGCTCCCACCCCTCCTGAACCCCCTTCTTCCGAAGTATTTCTGACCATGGAATTTTACCCAGCATAGTTCTAAGTTTATCGAAGTTTGCCTTTCTGAAGTCCAACCTATAAGTCTGACTACGTATAGCTTTTCCCTTCCCTAAGACTGTAAATTCCAAAATCACATGGTCACTACTACCCAGGGTGCCCACTATTCCACTTCCTCAATCAATTCTTCCTTGTTGGTGAGAATTAAATCCAAGATAGCAGATCCCCTTGTTTCCTTCTTTACCTTCTGGAAAAGGAATTTGTCAGCAAGACAAGTCAGGAATCTATTTGACTTTTCATTTTTAGCAGAGTTGAACTTCCAATAGATGTTCGGGTAAATGAAATCTCCCATGATCACTGTATCCCTTCTCTTGGAAAACTTTGCAATCTGTTGTAGGAGTATCTCATCCAAGTCCTCTGCCTGGCTTGGTGATCTATAGCAGACCCCCACAATAATATCACTGTTTTTTCTTACTCCTTTTATTTTTATCCAGAGACTCTCAACTGAGCTATCATATTCAGATTCACATATTTCCTCACGTATATACCTCCTTCACATATACTGCTACGCCTCTGCCCTTTCTCATTTGCCTGTCCCTTTTAAATAAGTTGTACCCCTGAATCCTAATATTCCAGTTGTGAGTGTCATCCCATCAAGTTTCAGTAAGGACTATTATGTCATAGTCTCCTTCTCATATTAGGACTTCCAGTTCCTCCAGTTTGTTTCCAATACTCTGTGCATTAGAGTAGAGACATCGGAATCCATGTTTTCTGCATCCCGAGGGTTTAGTTTCCGTACAAACCTGCAAGTTCACATTACCTAGTGTATGCACCACTCTCTGCAAATCTTTAATGTTCTTATCTCCAGTTTCTGGGATCATAGATGATACATGTCAACCTTCCCATCTTTAAGAGGTTAGCACATTATAAGGAGACATAAGAAGATGGGATGCTAAGTCCAGAAGCTTCAGTATCCTGATAGGGCCGTCACTATGATATTTCAGAATTGCCCAAACGACTATGAACAGCAACAACTCTGGCTTGAATGTGGAGTAGCGTTGCCAGCTCTGGGTTGGGAAATTCCTAGATATTTGGGGGTGGAGCCTCAGATATAATGCCTTCGCAGGGGTGTTGAAAATGCAGTTCAGGAGTCGAATCAGGCCCCCAGAGGGCTCCTATCAGGCCCTCGAGCAACTGGCTGTCATCTGCTTCCTTATCCCTCTCTCTTGCTTCCTTCTGCATCAAAGCTTGCTTTGCAAGGCTTGTTCAATTGCACAGGAGCTACAGAGCAAAACCTCTATTTTCTCCATTGGCTGAGGCTCCTCCCTTGGGGAGGAAGGGGGGAAGCAGAGCTTGCTTTGCCAGTCTCTCTCAATTGCACAGCAGAGCTACTGAGCCAAGACTCTATTCCTTCTATTGGCTGAGGCTCCCCTCCAAGTCCCTGGGGAAGGAAGGAAAGAACCAGAGCTTCCTTTGCCCAGTTCCCTGGATCCCATGGGAGAAATACAAAGAAAGGATCTTTAAGACCAATGAGTGCTAACGTTTTAAGCATGCTTTAAGTTTGTTATATATATATATATATATATATATATATATATATATATATATATATATATATATATATATATATATATATATAACAGAGTTTGTTTGTGTCCTTTACAAAATGTATATGTCTGCTACCTAATCTTAAATAGGTACACATATGGCCTGGCATGGCATGGCTCGGCTCAACCCAGCATGGCCTGGCCCAACAAGGTCTCATTTATGTCAGATCCAGCCCTCATAACAAATGAGTTTGACACCCCTGCCTTAGAGTCTTCCCTTCAAAGTAGCCATTTTCTGCAGGGGGACTAATTTCTATAGCCTAGAGATTAGTTTTAATTAGGGTTGCAAGCTCCAGGTTGGGAAATACCTGGAAATTTTAGGGATGGAGCCTGAGAAGGGCAGGGTTTAGGGAAGTGAGAGACTTCAGTGGGGTTTAATGCCATAGACTCCACCTTCCAGGAGCTATGAGCCATGTGTTTTTGTCACCTAGAGATCAGTTGTAATTAGGCTTCCCAATCCCCAGGTCCCAGCGGAGGATCTCCTGGTTTTACAAGTTTCCCCCCGCCCCCCAGCCAGCTAGCCGGCAGGGGAAGCTCCACCCCCTACAGCCCCCACAGCTCTAGATCTCAGGCAGTTTTAGGGAATAATGGGGAATTGATCCACGGATATCAGGGGCTCTAGGGCGGCTGTGTTTTGAGGTAGAGGCACCAAATTTTCAGTATAGCATCTAGTGCCTCTTCTCAAAATACCTCCCAAGTTTCAAAACGATTGGACCAGGGGGTCCTATTCTATGAGCCCCCAAAGAAGGTGCCCCTATCCTTCATTATTTCCTATGGAAGGAAGGCATCTAAAAAGGTGTGCTGTCCCTTTCAATGTGATGGCCAGAACTCCCTTGGAGTTCAATTATGCTTGGTTACACCCTTGCTCCTGGCTCTGCCCCCAATGTCTCCTGGCTCCACCCCCAAAGTCTCCTGGCTTCATCCCCAAAGTCCCCAGATATTTCTCGAATTGGACTTGGCAACCCTAGTTGTAATCCCAGGACATCCCCAGTTACCACCTTGTAATTGGCAACCCTAGCTATAATTCCAGAAGATCTTCAGGCCTCATAAGGGGGCTGGCAGCCCTGAAAGGAGTATTTCTCAAGGAAGGTCTTGATAAAGGATGACATAAAGGATCTTAAAGTTGCAGAGCTAGGTTGCCAATTCTGGCAGACTAAACATAGTAGTACATTACTCACTGTAGGGCAATGTGTTTCAGATATAAGAGATGATCCTGTAATATAGACAATACATGTCAACCTTCCCTACACATCATTGATGATAGATAGAGATCTTCTTCTGTTTTGAAGTGCATATTATATGAGAGTTTGTCATTTCTTCAAGCTGCACTTTGCAGCCATCAATTGCAAAATCAATGGACAGTTAATCAATAGGTCTTTTAGGTCATCTGTGTTTCTTTCTACTTTAAAAGTGCCACTACAAAAATGTTGAACTTAGTGCTCTTTATATTTTTGATCCTTCCTGCACCATGAGTAGTAAGTCATTACTTTGATATATGCTTGGTATCTTATAACTACACATTGAAAAGTTCAAGGTTCAGGTAAGAGATCAATGGAAAATTAATGTTTCTTATGAGAGCCTCTGCCGTGCTCCCTCAGCAAATGTATTATCTGTACTATCAGGACTGGAAGTTGGGGGAGCAGGAATGTTTGAATTCAAATTCTCAGTGACTTAAACAGATAATCAACATTGTCAGAATAGTTTTCTGTGCATCAATAGCTCTTCTGGATCAGCTGAAAGTGCTTCAGAGAAATCTAAGTTCACTGAAACATTATACTTAGAAGGATGTAATTCTGTTGAAGATTGTACTATTATTCATGCCACTTCTAGGTTGCTGAATCTAGACATGTTTTGTTGTATTTCTCGGACATCCTGGCTTTATGTTCTCTATATTCAGGCAGTTGTATAAATGCAAAAAGGAAGGAAATCTAACATACTGGCCTTTATGTAAACTGAAAGGAGAAATCAGTAGCAGTTAATGCTGCCCCAACTAGTAATGCTTCAAACTCTGTTAATCTTGTCCAACCAGTTCCACACATTCACAATTCCCCTGAAGGGTTTTTTGAGATTACTTATACTTCAAATTATCTTGAAAAATTTCCTCTTAGCTAGTATAAGTATAGAAGGGCCCCTTAAGGAAGGAGGAGGAATAACTAAAATAAAAGTTAGATGAAAGTAGGCTTCCCAACGGGGGATCCTCCGGTTTTACAGGCTTCCCCCTGCCCCCAGCCAACTGGCCGGCCGAGGGAAGTCCCACCCTCACAGTCACCATGTACCTCTTGAGCTCCAGCAGGTTTAGAAACCTGCAAACAGGCCCATTTTAAAAATTTGAGCCTTTAAAGTTGAGCAGGAAGCAGAAAACAGGAAGTGCTTCATGGGGAAGGGTCAGCAGCAATTTCGTCAGAGCACAGACCCTCCGTTTGTTTTGCTTTCATTTTCAGAGCAAGTAAAGTTGTGGAGGAACCAGACCCAGTAAGTGTGTGTGAGAAAGAGGGGGGAAGGGGGCAAGGGATTCCCCAGTTTGGAGACCCACCCCCCACTTTAGAAAGCTTTAGAAAGGGGGGGAGGGAAATGTCTACTGGGCACTCTATTATTCCCTATGGAGAACAATTCCCATAGGGAATAATGGGGAATTGATCCACGGTATCTGGGGCTCGGGGGGGGGGGCGTTCTTTGAGGTAGAGACACCAAATTTGCAGCATAGCATCTGATGCCTTTCCTCAAAACACCCTCCAGGTTTCAAAAGGATTGGATCAGGGGGCCCTATTCTATGAGCCCCCAAAGAAGGTGCCCCTATCCTTCATTATTTCTAATTGAGGGAAGGTATTGAAAAGGTGTGCAGTCCCTTTCAATGTGATGGCCAGAACTTGCTTTGCAGTTCAATTGTACTTGTTCCAACCTTGCTCATGACTCCAACCCCAATGTCTCCTGGCCCCACCCCAAAGTCTCCTGACTCCACCCCCAAAGTCCCCAGATATCTGTTAAGTCTGCAGAAGTATGTAGTGTGCTGATGTAGATACAGGTCGGGAAAAGGCACTGGACTGAGATGGCGGCAGGCACAGAGTGTAGGTGCTGGGCTCCTGCTGATTAAGAATGCTGTTGCCACTATACCCTGCAATTCCTGGACTGGAAAAGGGAGTAAAGTAGGTGCTACTGTGGTCGACTGCAGGAAAGAAGTTGCATCTGTACAGGGACCTCTACTAGTAAGGAAACAAGGAAAAACAGAGACACTTACGACCGTCCCAATTCGACCTAGCAACGCGGAGGCGGACGTCGGGGTGGAGTGAGTGGCTGCCCAGGCAACAGGGAGGCAGCAACGACCTGAGCGGGGTGACTGAGTGAGAAGGGGTGGAGCTGTGAGTGGAGCTGGCGGCGTTGATCGCTATGGTGGAGTGCTCGTGGTGGTCGAGTGAGGCTTCCAACCCCATTCCCCCCCTCCATCCAATGTGGAATCATTTCCAACTCCACAGACGCCCCCCGCCTGTTTGTCTGGTTGCCTGTTTGTCCCGTCGACGGAGCTGTGCCGACCACACCCAGAATCCGGCCCTGAGTGCAGCAATTTTCTCCGGGTGCACCCGCAACAAATTGGCCGTAGCAGTGGCTTACATCTGTGGTGGACCGGTGGCGCTTGGCTACTGGTGGCTCTTGAATCGGTGAGTTGCCGAGTCACCGTCAGCAGCTGTGGCTTCTGGGCAAGGACAGCATTTGGTGGCATTGCTGTCCGCATGGTCGGCGGTACTGGTGTGCTGGGCCAGTTGGGACCTTGATATCATCCCCTATTGCTCTGCTTGGGCTGGGCATGACTGGAGGTGTAGTGTGTGGACTTCCACCAGGTAGACCTTAGTGCCTGGGGAGCACGAGGAGGGTCTCTGCCCCCTTCATGCTCACTGGGCTGTTGACTGGCAGAGCTGACCTGGCCCAAGTATGAAGAGGTGCCTGCACACAGACTGCACTAGACTGCACTTTAATTATCACTGTTATCATTACAGCACTTTAATTACGAGCACTTTATTCCCATTACCATCTAATATTATTGCCATTGCTGATGAGGAGCTATTTATGTTTTTAGCTGCTCAATCTAATGGAGCCTATTATATTAGTGGCTGATTGATGTTGGGTTGAAATAAATTGGGGGAATTAAATTGGGTTGAATTTATTATTACTGAATTAATTAGCTATTAGGAACTGATTAATATTGATTGATTAAGTTAAGAGTGTTAATTGGGAGGTAGGGGGATCCAGAATTTAACCAGATTGAAAGATAATTTACTAGCTAATTGATAAATGAATTAGATTAAGGGTTTTAGAATTAATCAGCCATTTAGGGGAGGTTAAATTGGCAGGGTGATTGGGGGGGGCAGCTAATTAACAAGGGCACTGGTGGTGGAGACAAAACCGGAATACAGGATCACTACAGGGCATCTTGCATTGGTTGAGGTGACGGTGGAGACCAGTGGGGGGGATGACCAGCCTGGGGATTCCAGTACTCCTGGGGAGGGGAAGATATGACGGTGGGAGCAGACATAAATACAATGAAAGGCAGTGGAGACATGTGGGTGCTCGGCCCCCTTCCAGTCTGTGTCCCATACCAATGGTGACGGGGTGGGGCCAGGTTGAATTACTTGCCTCTGTCACTGGTGTTATGCAATGCCAGGTCCATAAATAATAAGACCTCAATCCTTTGAGATTTCCTGTGTGGACAGGATATGGACCTGGCATGCGTGACTGAGACCTGGGTGCGCGATGGGGAGATGGTAACCCTCTCCCAAGTTGCCCCCCCGGGATACTCGGTGCTTCACCAGTCATGGACTAGCGGACGGGGGGGAGGAATGGCACTATTCATATGAGAGGCTTACACTTTCCGGGCTCTGCCGACGCCAGAGATCAACAGCATTGAATGTGCGGGTCTGAAGTGGGATGTAGGAGAGGGTTTGGTGATCTGGCTGGTGTACCAATCGCCTAACGCACCAGCTAGTGCCTTATCGTCCCTGATGGAGGCCATAACAGGCCTCCATCAGGCTTTTAATCCTGGGTGATTTCAACGTCCATGCCAATGACGCGAACTCCAATCGGGCGACGGACCTAGTGTCATCCATGGCTACACTAGGACTCTCTCAGTTTGTAGCTACACCCACATAACAGGCCTCCATCAGGCTTTTAATCCTGGGTGATTTCAACGTCCATGCCAATGACGCGAACTCCAATCGGGGGACAGACCTAGTGTGATCCATGGCTACACTAGGACTCTCTCAGTTTGTAACTACACCCAGGCTGGGCACATGTTGGATTTGATCTTTGTGTCAGGGGTTACAGTGACCCAAATTACTGCTGATGCAGTGCCATGGTTGGACCACTATGTCCTGAAGGCCCATATGGATGTATCACCCCAAACCCGTTTAGGCGACAAGCGTATTTTAGCTCGCCCAAGGAACCTAATGGACCCAATACGGTTCCAGAGGGAACTGCGGGATCCTTGGCCCCCTGGCGACTCGCTCGAGGGGATGGTTCAGCTATGGCAAAATCGGCTCACCATGGCCATTGATGAGATCGTTCCTCGGCACCCTCTGCGCTCCCGCTCAAAGATGGCACTGTAGTATAACACGGACTTGCAGCTGATGAAAAGGAGGTTCAGACGACTAGAGAGGCAGTGGCGGCGGACTCATGACAAAGCAACCAGAACATCTTATAGAGAGTATATGAGGTCCTATGAGATGGCAATTAAAGCCACAAAGAAAGTTTACTTTGTGGCCAAGACTGCATCCTCAAATTCATGCCTGGCACAATAATTTAGTATTATTTGGACTCTTATAACTCTGCCACAAGGCAGACCAAGTTATAGGGAATTGGAGATTGGCTGTGAGGCCTTTGCAACATTTTTCACAGATAAAGTCTTGTTGCTCCATTGTGACCTCCCTGCCACAATTGAAATAGTAAGTGAACTTGAGGCACCATGCCTGTTTTTGGGATCGGCTCTAGACTGTTTTACAACACTCAGCTTGGAGGAAGTTGACAGCATCCTCAGAACTGCACACCCAACAACATGCGATTTGGACCCCTGCCCATCCTGGCTGATTAAAGCATGCCGGATGGAGCTTCAATATCCTTTATGGGATATTGTAAATAGGTCCCCCTCGGATGGGCTTTTCCCATCCCCTCTTGAAAAAAGCAATAGTCCATCCCCTCTTGAAAAAAACAACTCTAGATCCGGCCGAATTGGCGCACTATCGGCCGGTATCAAATTTACCCTTTCTGGGTAAAATCATTGAGAGGGCAGTAGTGCTGCAGTTGCAGAGTTTTCTGGAGGACGCTTCCATTCTAGACCCACACTAGTCCGGCTTTCGCCTGGGCCACGGGACGTAGACAGTGCTGGTCGCCTTAGTGGATGATGTCCAGCGACAACTGGATCAAGGCAGGTCAGCAGTACTGTTGTTGTTGGACATGTCGGCAGCATTTGACATGGTCGACCACCAACCACTGGTTCATCACCTCGCCGATGCGGGGATTCAGGGGTTGGCCTTGCAATGGCTTTCCTCTGTGGTTGGTGACAAAGGGTGGTGATCGGGGGATGGTCATCCTAGAGGCATCTGCTTAATTGTGGGGTGCCTCAGGGGGCGGTGCTTTCCCCAATGTTGTTTAATATCTATATGCGCCCCCTTGCCCAGATTGTCTGGAGATTTGGACTGAGTTGCCATCAGTACGCTGATGACACCCAGCTCTGTCTGCTGATGGATAGTCAGCCTGCCTCTGCCCCAGAAAAACTGGCCCTAGCATTACAAGCCGTGGCGGGGTGGCTCAGGCTGAGTCATCTGAAGCTGAATCCAACGAAGACAGAAGTCTTTTGTCTGAGCCACGGTGGTCTGGGAAGGGAAATCCCTCTACCAGCCTTTGATGGGGCACCACTGATACCGGCACCCAAAGTCAAAAGCTTGGGGGTGATACTGGAACCCACATTGGCCATGGAGGCCCAGATAGCAGCCACTGCGAGATCCGCCTTTTTCCACCTTAGGCGGGCACGACAGTTGGTCCCCTACCTGAAGCACGGCGATTTAGCAACAATGATTCATGTGACGGTCACCTCGAGATTAGACTACTGTAATGCCCTCTACATGGGGCTGCCCAGGTCTCAAATTCGGAACCGGCAGCTGGTGCAGAATGCAGCAGTCAGGCTGTTACTGGGCCTCCCTAGTCGGGACCATATACAGCCAGGGCTGAGGAGACTGCACTGGCTGCCGATAGAATTCCAGATTCACTACAAGGTGCTGGTTATTACCTTTAAAGCACTATATGGCCGAGGACCTGCCTACCTTAGGGACCGTCTCTCCCCATATATTCTCCAGAGGGTACTTAGATCTGGATCGCACAACCTGTTAGTAATCCCCGGGCTGAAGGAGGCGAGATTGAAGGCTACTAGAAAAAGAGCCTTTTCTATTGCGGCCCCCCACTGGTGGAACCAACTCCCAGACAATGTTAGAGCCTTGCGGGACCTTGCCCAGTTCCACAAGGCCTGCAAAACAACATTATTTCAAATGGCCTTCAAAACAAGGCCTGCAAAACAACATTATTTCAAATGGCCTTCAACCAAAGTGTGTAGATGCCCAACACCACTGAAGAATGGCATGATGTTAGCACCAAAGTGTTGTTTTAAAACTGTACTAATAATTTTAAATTGTAACCTGTTTTAACTTCTTAACTGATTTGTGATTGTGATTGTTTTATTGTTTTACTGTTGATATTATGATGTTGTTAGCTGTCTGAGCCTGCTTCGGCGGGGAGGGCGGGATATAAATGCGAAAATAAATAAGTAAATAAAAATAAATAAATATTTCTTGAATTGGACTTGGCAACCCTAAATTCAGAGTATAGGGCGGGATATAATTCCAATATCTTCTATATCTTATGCTGGTGGTCTGAGTAAGGGCTACAGCTCAGTGGAAGAGCCTCTGGTTTGCATGCAGAAGATCCCAGGTTCTATCCCCAGCATCTCCAGTTGAAAGGAGCAGGCAGGAGGTGATGTGAAAGACCTCTGCCTGAAACCGTTGGAGAACTACTGCTGGTCTGAGTAGGCAATACTGAACTTTGGACCAAGGGTCTGATTCAGTACAAGACAGCTTTTGTGTGTGTGTATTCTTTTGAGGCTGTTCTATAGAGCTGCAGGTTTGCTTCTGCCCAACACTGCACACAGATTCTGGATACAACCATACAGTCCAATCACATAGCAATTGCATAATGGGCAGTCAGTCTCAATAAAGAGAACTTTTTCTCCCTGTGCCAAAATACAAGAACATGAGGGCATCCAACGAAGCTGAGGGGCACTAGGTTCAGGATGGACAAAAGGAAATATTACTTTACACATCATGTGATTAAAAGGTGGCATTCATTGCCAGAGGATGTAGTGATGGCCACAAGAATATACAGCTTTAAAGGGGAATGGCTGCTAAAGAATATAGTAGTGACCACAGGAATAAGCGTTGAAAAAGATTCATGGAGGGTAAGTCTATCAGTAGCTACTAGCCAAAGTGGCTGAGGGGAACCTCCACATTCAGAGGCACTAATCCTTTGGATCCCAGAGTGAGGAGACAACACCAGGAAAAGGCCTTGGCCTTGTTGTTGGCCCTCCAAAGGAACTGGTTGAGGCTGCTATGTGAGACAGGAGCTGCACCCTCACTGGTCTGATCCAGCAGGGCTCTTCTTATGTTCTTCTGGGGGGAAGGCCTTGGCCTCTCTGCTCTGTAGTTGGCCTTCCAGAGGAACTGGTTGGCCCCTGTGTGAGACAGAATGCTGGACTAGATGGATCCTCATTGGTCTGACCCAGCAGAACTCTTCTTATGCTCTTATATTCTTACAGTGTATTATTAAGGTAGAGATGGGAAAGCGTACAGAGGATGAGGAATCGTGATGCCGCCATAAAAAATCAATCTAACATGCAGGGACAAATCCAGACAAGGCCAATGGCATGTGTGTCTTTAAATTTGAACTCAGGTCCTCCTGCGCTATAGATGCTGCACCACAGGGGCTGGATCGAATGCCAAGGGATCCAGTCATACCAGTTGGTGCCTTATGAATGGGAAGAACTGGGCTTGGCTTCTATGCACTGGAGGGTAGGGTTACCAGGTCCTCCCTGGGCACTGGTGGGGGAAGGGGTTGTAGGGTTGCCAGATCCAGGCTGAAAAACTCCTGGAGATTTGGGGATGGAGCCTGGGGAGGAAAGGGACCTCGGGGGAGTACAATGCCATAGATAGGGCTTTCAATTCCCAGGTGGGTAGCAGCAGCAGCAACCAAAGAGAGTAATGTGGAAATTGGAGCGGGTAAGAAGCACTAAGGCATACATGCCAAAACAGCCTCAATTATAGAAAATTTGAGTATTTTATAACAAATTCACTTATAAGATAATACAATACAATCCAACGTGCAAATATAAACTACACCCAAATACAAAGTCCATCTATTTGTAATTGAATGTTTATCCTTTAAAGCTGGAAATCCGGGCTGTGGTATGGTGAGCCATGTGAATAGAGTCCAGTGCTCCAAAACTTCTTTCAATCGCAGCCAGTGTAAAAGTTGGAAGCAGCAAGGCACAAGATCGCAGCAGGGATGCACATAATGCCCTGTTTCACACAAGGCTTCTATGAGCTTCAAAAACATTTATATAATTCATACAGGAAACCAATGTTCCATCCATTCTGCAGACAAGCAACGGCAGGAAACTCCTGAAGATTTGGGGATGGAGCCTGGGGAGGAAAGGGACCTCAGGGGGGCACAGTGCCATAGATAGGGCTGCCAATCCCCAGATGGGGGCTGGGGAATCCCCTGGTTTGGAGGCCCTCCCCCTGCTTCAAGGTCATCAGGAAGCGGGAGGGGGGGAGAGAATGCCTGCTGGGCATTCCATTATCCCCTATGGAGCCAATTCCCATAGGGTATAATGGAAAATTGATCCGTGGGTATCTGGGGCTCTGGTGGGGCCTGTTTTTTGAGGTAGAGGCACCAAATTTCCAGCATAGCATCTGGTGCCTCTCCCCCTCAAACCCCAAAATGTTTAAAAGGTTGGACCGGGGGTCTAATTCTATGAGCCCCCAAATAAGGTGCCCCATCCTTCATTAGTCCAAACAGAGGGAAGGCATTTAAAAGGAATGTGGTCCCTTTAAATGTGATGGCCAGAACTCCCTTCAGAGTTCAATTGTGCTTGACACATCGTTGCTCCTGGCCCCATCCCCAAAATCTTCTGGCTCCACCCCCAAAGTCCCCAGATATTTCCTGAGTAGGATTTGGCAATCCTAGATGAAAGTAAAAGATTATGAATTTAAAAATAACAATTCTTATTCATATTCCCAGTATATATTTCCAACACTAGAGATACTAAAATATCATAGCCAGAGGATTCTAGAAGTTTCCACTGTTTGTGAGGAAAGCACTGATTTTCAATTCAAGCTTCTCATCCCACAAGGAATACTGGCCATAGCCCTGTCTGCTAGTATTTAGAGTAGCAGTAGCTAACATTCATCACTGCTTACCTGTGACTTCAACTGTCATCTTCATACATACAACTTGCAAGCCTAACCACCTTTCTTCCATTGATTTTTCATCTGTCTGTCAGATTTCTGTAACTGCTGTTACATGTCTGAAACTTGTTTACAGCAGTGAAATACCTATTTCCCGTGCTTACATTTCTATTGAAAGCTATAAAATGCCACTGACTTGAATAAATATGCAGAGAAAATCAATAGATTTTGGAGTTCTGAAAGAAGTCAGTGTTTCCTTTCTGAAGCTGAATATACTCCACCAATTTATGATCTTGCCTGAGGCAATGCAGTGGCAACACAGCAGGCCATCATTGTACATGCATGCACTTTCCTTCTCTCAAGTGGGCCAAAAGTCTTCTCTCAGAGCGATGCAGCAGATTTTGACTTTATAAATCTACATGTATAGAAGTCCCAACAGAGGTCAATAGAAGCTCAGGCAGACATAAGTTTAAAAAGATAGCTCACAGTGCATTCACAGTGCTCTGAGCCTAGCTTCTAAACCTGAACTGTGAGAAATACCAGCGCACTCAACACTGACTTAAGCCCTTTGGTCTTGCCCCTTCATGCTGGGTCTGCCACTCATTACTGTGCCTGCTCATCCCCCTCCAGCTGCAGGGTGCTTCATTAGCTTTTCCAAGTCAGAGGAAAGACATAGTGACAGCAAGCAATGGAGCTAGAGGAAAGGGACAACCCTAAAAGCCTTCAGCAACTTGATATGCTGGTACATCTGAAAATTCAGATTTAAAGGAACCCTGGGGCATGTGAGTGTGCCCTGAGGTCTCTTTTTATCTTGCATCTCTTTTCAGCCTGAGATACATAAGGAATGACATGAAGAAACAGAGATGGGGGCTGTGACAAGAATAGAATCAAAACAAGCTTCTACACTCAGCTCTTTTACTAATCTTTGGTACCTTTGGCTCTTTGCTAGGTTGCCTAGTTGAAAAAGACTGTGCATAAGCCAGTGGCATATGAAGGGCAGGGTGGGGGTGTAGTCCACCCCAAGTGCAGCTTGAGGAATTCAGCTGGAGAGCCCTCAAAGCCAGCTTCATGCTGCATCCAGCCAAAATCTTTCAATTTATTTTTAACATGCAGTTCTGGCTGCAGCCACTAGGAGCACATGGAAGTCTGAGCATAGCAAAAAGCAGTCTATGGGTGCGGTCACACTTACCATTAAATCCATCTTTAACGCGTCTCTATTATAATCTATTGCACAAATTCCCTGATCAGACAGCAGTCATGTTCCCATGCTTTCCCGTGTTAATCCCATCGCTGGTCAATCAGAGCACTCTGCCGGACTTCTTTTCAAGAGACGGCGATCAGCTTTAGTGCAGGCGCAGTGATGCCCACTATCGCTGTTTGGTTTCGTAGACTCAGCATTTCTGCGCATGCGCGTTCGTTAAGAGGAAGTATCACTTACAGGTGTGCTACTCAGTTTGCACTACTTTTTTGGAATGAGATGCTTCGCATGCTGAAAAAAGCGCAGGATTTCTAAGCAGCTCACATCCATAGTTAATGTAGTTAACATTTATTTTCGAAATTGAGTTTTATTTCCGTAAATAAGCTATTTATCGAGCCAACTCTTGTTCGATCATTCAATTGCACAATTATATCCCTTGTGGCAGGAAGCGCTGGTGCGCTTCTGACGAGTCGCTACCGATGGTGCGTTCAAACACAGAAAATCCGCTCAGTAAACATTGTAAGTGTTCTGCTCCGGATTTAAAGCAGTAATCCGCAATCAAGGTACATCAGCATGGGACTTCCACAAGCTAACCACCATTGGCAGATGCTGACGTATGGACAACCACTGAAAATCCGACATGCTTCCGGACTCCACTCATGCCGGTAACGGGATATAATGAACGTCTGACCGCACCCTATGATTGGCTAGACTTCCCTTTCTCCAAGACTGAAGGAAACAACCAAGCCAGCAGACTGATAGCGGCTACAATAATTGCCAGCCTGCAGGTCATTTTATTCAAAATTCTGGTTCAGGGGTGTCCAAGGTGCGGCCCGTGGGCCATATCTGACTCCCAGAGGGCTGGTATCCTGGGAGCAACTGACCATCTCCTGTGTCCTTTTCCCAGCTGCTACTGCTCCTGTGTGGAAAGCCTCTCTGAGAGGGAAGAAAAAGAGAGTGAAGGCACATGCACCCGAGAAAAGCTCCCCCTGCTCTATTCTGGCTTCCTCCACTGGGACTGCTGATGCATTGCCAAGCCTATCTTCCCTCATTTGGAGAGGGAGGGAGGTGGAACAAAAAAGAGAATGAGCATGCAAGAAAAGGGAGACCCATGGAACTCTCAAGATCATCAAAGTTTTATTCAAAGTATAAGCTTTCCTGTGCATGGACACTTCAGGTGGTGGTGGGGGAGATTCTTCTGACAAGCCCTGCTCTTCTGTTTTCCTTGAGTCCTGATCACACGTGCACACACATTAGAAAAGGAAGGGGGCAGGAAAGAGATGCATCTGGAATAAGAGGAGTTAAAGGGGAATTATTTTTGGCTTATTCTGAAAAGTTTTTTTTTAAAAAAAATGATTAGATTTCTATGTGCACATCTGGGATTTTATTTTCTTTCAAAAAAACCCTGTCCAGATTTTGCTGCAGAGATTCCCTGGTTTGACTATAGTCCTTTGGAAACAATGGAGGATGAGGGTACCTTCCTTGGGGGGTAGTGTGTTTCTTAACATCCAGTCTGGTGAAGCTTGTGCTCACTATTTGGTGATGCTTTGGCTAGCATTAGTTAGTGAAAGTCAGTACAAAAGCAGACTCCTAGCTCTCAAAAATGGCTTGTAGGTATTTGGGATGGTCATCTCTTGGCCTTCAAAATGAAGGACAGAAGCCCTCCCAAGTGTGCAGAAAATGAGTGGTGTGGATTTTTTTTTTTGTCATCAAGTCACAGATGATGTGGTGACCCTGTAGGCAAGAGATGTTCAGAGGTGGTTTGCCATCGCCTGCTTCCACGTTGGCCCTGCTTAGCTTCTGAGATATGATGAGATCAGGCTTTCCTGAGGCTGCAGAAGTCATGGTTAGGCTGAGAGTAATGGTACTGACCCAAGCTCACCCAGCAAGATTTCATCACATGAGTGAGGATTCAAACCTGGATTTCCCAGTTCCTAGTCTAACACTTCAAGCAGCACACCATGCTGGATTTTGTGATGGAATAGTGTGTTGGAATTTGATTTTTTTTTACTGGCATAATTTATATACAAAGTTAAATAAAATAAATTTTCACTGTCTGCATATCTTTTCTGGTCATTGAATCAAAGTTTAGGTCTAGTGGCACCTTTATGATCAAACTATTCTGTTGCTTCAGATCAACACAGCTACCCACATGAATTTATTTTCTGTCCCCTATTATTCATTTTATTTCATGATTATTACTAAAATAAATTTGTCTTATAGAGAAGGAGCCCTGATCCAGATAGCCCCAGCGTAGCCTGATCTTGTCAGATCTCAGAAACTTAGCAAACCCAACACAGAGGCAGGTAATGGCAAACTACTTCTGAATATCTCTTGCCTTGAAAATCCTACAGGTTGCCATAAGTCAGCTGTGACTCAACAGCAGAAAAACAAAAATAGAGGAGAGAGTGTTAAAAAAAAATTATCCTCCCCAGGCACAAAAAAGGCTAGGTGCACCACTAGCATAAGCTAAAAATGTACCCATGTTGTTTCTCAAGGGCCTGGCCTCTTTAAGCAGGCTCTCAGTTGCTTTGTATACAGCTTTATATGCCCAAATTGGCACTGTACTGGCATACTGTTCTTGTACATGTCATATATTGTGCTGGACAGTGGGATATATTCAGCAATTTTAGCTGGCAGTATTAAGTGCCTCAGAACTGTGCATGTAAAACTGCAACGCAGAATTTCTTACTGTTGTATTTCAACATTATCTATGAGAATCTTGGCCTAGTTGATTTGTAAAAACTTTTTATATAGCATTTGAATTGTGTTGAAATAGTGAAATAGCAATTGATTTATATATATATATTTTTATTCCTTGAAATAGTGTTAATACACACTAAATTTGATATAGAATAGTTTATTAGATTGATTTTCTCACAGTGTGGTGTCTTTAACTTCTGGTTGTTGCACACTTAGCAGTATAATTTAAATGAGATGCTTGGGTACATACAAGATCACATGTGTACATTCCTCTTCCTTAGAAGAAGAAGAGGTAGGATTTATACCCTGCTCTTCACTTGGAGTCTCAGAGTGATATTAAATCTCCTCCCCTTCCTCTCACCACAAAAAACACTCTACTATGAGATAGGTGGGACTGAGAGAGCTCTGAGAAAACTGCTCTTGAGAGAACAGCTCTGAGAGAACTGCAGCTGACCCAAGGTCACTCAGTTGGCTGCATGTAGAGAATCAATCTTAGTTCTCCAGATTAGTGTCTGCTGCTCTTAACCACCATACCAAATTAGCTCTTAGCTTACCCCTGTCATGTTTAAATCTGACCTAAATGCATTCTAAAGAGCACTGCTTTGATCAGCTGCTAAAATGCCATCAGAGAGGGTGTGAAGTGGGTGTCCCTGAGGTTAGGCAAGCAGAC
This sequence comes from Heteronotia binoei, assembly GCF_032191835.1. Classification (NCBI taxonomy): domain Eukaryota; kingdom Metazoa; phylum Chordata; class Lepidosauria; order Squamata; family Gekkonidae; genus Heteronotia; species Heteronotia binoei. The sequence goes on from NC_083227.1 coordinate 122,021,784, forward strand.
ATATGACTTTCTGACAGACCACCAGATTATCCTGATGCCTAGCTAGAAAGAAAAATGGCAACATTGGCCTGAATCATTGAAAGCATCTAAGAAAATTAGCTCTATTAGTCTAACAGCACATAGAGTTAATTGCCTTCTCCTTCAATTCCCTTCATTGATAACACCACTTCATCTTTTACATATCTAAACAGAACACATTTAGGATCCAAAATAATCAGATATCTGGCCATTTCCTGTAAATACTCCAGTACATTTCTCCAGATAGGCTTAATTTAATAGCATCAGGGAGAGTTTTCTTTTCAGTAGCTCTTGTGCTAAAAAAAAAGTTCAATATGCTTCTTAACTCAGTCAAATTTTAAATGCTGTCTGCAGTATTGATGGAGAAGTTTCTGATCCAGATTTTTTTAAAAAAATGCAAATCCAGTGCACTACTCCCACACACTCTGCTATTGAAATGGTAGGAACTATTTTGGCATTCTGCACACCATTAATTCTGGATCACTATTGCTGTATAACATGATTCTGAAACCCTGTTTTCATTTTGCAAACCATTTAAATGTGCTTACCCTTTTAAAAAGTCTTTTCTTACAAATATGCATTTATTTCAGAATTCTGATCATTGTTGATATGCAATGACCTAATATTTTCATATGATGTTTCTATTAAAAGCTGAATGTTTGAAACTAGAATATTCTTCTGCCAATGACTATTTATACAAAATTACAGCAATCAAACACAAATATCTTTTTAAAAAATCAAATAATTTTCCATTTAAAATACAGTCAGTGAAGAGAGACTGATGCATTTATGATTTGGGTTCAACCAGTTATCAATAGCTTCTCATAGTTCCTACAGCTATGCCAGACGACCATCTATCCTATTCAGTCAACAGCATTGGATATTGTCTGAGTGGAATGTAAATAGAGTACATCTAATGATACCATTTAATTCCTGGAGACAAGCTATTTCTCTCATTTAAAGAAAAGAGGAAAGCAGACCTTATCAAAAGAGTGGAATGACCATTTACCTCACTGGAATTGCTCTTGGTGGGCCAGTATTGTGAAGGAGCAGTAGCCCATATGAGAAGCAGCTTCCCATAGGGGCCAGCTTGTACTTGGCTTTGACTCCTTAGCTCCTTGGCTACTTGATCAAGAATAAGGCTCCCACCCATAAGATGATCCCTGCTAGATCAGATCAGTGGTCCATCTGGTCCAGCATCCTGTCATATACAGTGCATAGAGGCTGAGACCTTACCCTGATGTCGCCTCCTGGCTCTAGAGAGTGGAGTGCCTCTGAAAGTGGAAGGTTCTCCCAGTCACCTTGGCTAGTAGCCACTGATAGACCTATTCTCCATTAATTTGTCTAATCCCCTTTTAAAGCTGTTTATTTTTGTAGCCATCCATAATCACAATCTGTGTAAAGAAGAAGAAGAAAACTGCAGATTTATACCCCGCCCTTCTCACTGAATCAGAGACTCAGAGCAGTTTACAATCTCCTATATCTTCTCCCCTCACAACAGATACCCTGTGAGGTGGGTGGGGCTGAGAGGGCTCTCACAGCAGCTGCCCTCTCTAGGACAACTCCTGCAATAGCTATAGCTAACACAAGGCCATTCCAGCAGGAGTGGGGAAACAAACCTGGTTCTCCCAGACAAGAGTCTGCACACTTAACCACTACACCAAATTGGCTCTCATAAATAACTATTTATAACTGGAGAGCCAGTTTGGTGTAGTGGTTAAGTGTGCGGACTCTTATCTGGGAGAACTGGGTTTGATTCCCCACTCCTCCACTTGCACCTTCTAGCATGGCCTTGGGTCAGCCATAGGTCTGGCAGAGGTTGTCCTTGAAAGGGCAGCTGCTGTGAGAGCCCTCTCCAGCCCCACCCACCTCACAGGGAGTCTGTTGTGGGGGAGGAAGGTAAAGGAGATTGTGAGCCACTCTGACACTCTTCAGAGTGGAGGGCGGGATATAAATCCAATATCATCATCATCTCCTTTTGTCCATCCTGAATCTACTGCCCATCAGCTTCATTGAAGACCCTCACATTCTAGTATTTGGGGAGCTCTTATGCTTCTTGTGGGGAGATGCAAGATGGAATGTAACTCTGAGTTTTAAGGCCCTAGGTTAATAGGAAAGAATGCCGAGCTGTCATTAGAATTAACACCCACTATTAGCTGGATCCAAACATTGCATGATTCTTCAGTTTTCTGTAACTTGGTCAGTTTCTTGAGAGCCAAAAACTCTGTAATGTACTGAAGTCGGAGACGTTCAGATGGCAACATGTTTTATTAGCGAGTACATCACAAAAATAACATGGCGGGGCCAGATCCCCTGTTATATACATTACCTGGAACAACCTTCTTCCTGGTTAGGTCCAATCCTGGCCAGTTAAACTTCTCGCCACTGATCATCATAGGTGGGCTGTGTTTGTCCCTTCCAGGTACCGCCCACAGGTGCGCTGTGCTGTACTTTCCAGGATGAACGTCAGACACAACACTCCTCCCCCCCTAGTTTAAGATACATAGTCTTTCAAATGAGCGGGCGGCCGCCGCTCTCTGAGCAACCGCCGAGGATCAATCTGGGGAGCTGGGGCTGCTGCCTGGGGTTCTGTACCCACTGGTTCCTCACTTTGGGCCGTGGTCGACAGAGCGTTGTCTCGATCCTGTGGAGGTATCTCCCCCGCCCTGTAAGGCTCCTCCGCTAGCGACCCCGGCGAGCTCAGCAGGGTTGCTTCTTGTGGCAGCCCCATACTCTCCCCATTCCCCACTCCCCCTGGCCCTGCCAGTTCCTCCGGCAGGGTGCAGCAGCAAAGTTGGTCTATGTATCTGTGGAGGAGCTGCCCCCCTTCCAACGAGACCTCGTAAGAGTGGGACCCGGTGAGCCGCAGCACCCGAGTTCGTATCCATTCCGGCCCACTTGCAAAGTTCTTGGCATAGACTGGATCCCCCGGAAAGAACCCCCTAGTGGCCTCCCTGGTCTCGAGGGAGCTGCAGAGTTCCGGGGCCCGGCTGGGGTATAACCTATCTAGCCAGGTGGTTAACTGCCTGCCCATGAGTAACTTGGCAGGGCTTACACCTGTAGCCAAGTTGGGGTTGATCCTGTTCCCAAACAGGAAGGCGGACCGTCGGTGGTCCCAATTCCCTTGGACTATGTGACCCAGGGCTTCTTTGGTTGTGCAAACCATGTGCTCCACATGGCCGTTAGTGGCCGGGTGAAAGGGAACAGACTGTATGTGGTGGATGAGGTACCTATTCAGGAATTCCTGGAACTCCCGGGAGGTAAACATGGTGGGTGCCGTTGTCCATCACAACAGTGTCAGAGATTCCATGGGTGCAAAAAACCCTCCGTAAAGCTCTGACTGTGGCTGTGGTGGAGATGGAAGCGACTGGGATGACCTCCAGCCCCTTCGTGTAAGCATCCACCAAGATAAAGAATATTTACCCCTGGTATGGCCCTGCAAAATCTGAGTTAGCTGGGACCACTGCACCCGATTAGATTCCCAGCAGTGAACAGGGCGGATTTGGCTGGGACTCTTGGTAGGGTGGGCACCTCCTAACCCACCCCTCAATCTCTTCATCCATTCCTGGCCACCATACATAGCTCCTTGCCAGAGCTTTCATACACACTATCCCCAGGTATGTCTCGTGCAAGGTTTCGAGCACTTGCTTCCAGAATGGGGGGAGGGATCACCACTCTTCTGCCCCAAAGTATACACACTTTGTGCAAGGAGAGTTCTTCCCGGCGGGAAACAAACAGTCTGAATGCAGCGTTCAATTTGCCCATAGCCAACCCCTCCGCACCCAGTCCAAAACGCGTGTAAGGATGCGATCTCTGCCCGTGGACCTGGCTACCTCCGCTGTGTGGAGGGGCCGCTCTGGAAGAGACTCCAGGAGTATCACGTGGTGGGCCGGGGCTGGATCTGGGTCCATCTGTGGCAGTGGAAGGAGGCTGAGGGTGTCTGCATGGCCCATTGCCTTGCCAGGGCAGTAGACAAGCTTGTAGGTGTATGAGTTGAGGAACTTGTTCCACTGCAGTACCCGCTGCGACAGGATCTGTGGTGTCTGATGGTCTGGGGCGAGTAGGCAATCTGGTGGTGTCTGTGGTAATTGTGAAGCGCCTACCATATAGGTAGTCATTGAATTTGTATATGCCCGCCACGATTGCCAATGCCTCCTTATCTATTTGGGCGTAGTTGCGCTCAGCCTGGGTCAAAGTGCGAGAGTAATAGACCACGGGGACCTCTCTCCCATCCGGGAGTTGGTGGCCCAGGACAGCATCCACTCCATAAGGAGAAGCATTGCATGCTAAAATCACGGGGAGGGACTCGTCAAAATGGTGGAGTACCACATTTGAAACCAAGATGTCCTTGACCGCTTGGAAGGCTGCGACCTGCTTTTCCCCCCAGACCAATGGGGTGCCCTTATCTAAGAGTCTGTGTAGGGATTTGGCCAGGGCTGCTTTGTGGGGCAAGAATGAGTGGTAAAAGTTCAGGAGCCCCCAAAAACTTTGTAGCTCCGCCCTGCAAGTGGGGGCCGGGGCCTGTACTATCGCCCTGGTCTTGTCGGCCATTGGGTGAATTTCCGCGGCATCCACCACAAACCCCAGGAACTCCACCCTTGGCATCCCAAGCAAGCACTTCTCCTGCTTCACCTTGAGACCCACATTCTGGAAGCGGTGAAGCACGTCTCGAAGGTGGCGGCAGAACTCGTTGGCGTCTGGTGCCGCTATCAAAATGTCATCGAAAATGAGTTTTACTCCGGGAATCCCTTTAAGGAGAGAGTCCATTAAGTATGGAAAATTCCCAGAGCCACACTGACCCCAAATTGTAGCCTCTGCACCTTGAAAGCCCCCTGGCGCATAACGATGGTCTGAGCCTCAGCCATTTGCTTATCCACCGGAAGTTGTTGGTATGCTTGAACCAAATCCAACTTCCCGAAAATCTTGGAACCGGCCAAGGAGGCGAGGGCATGGCTGACCACCGTGACGGGTTATGGGTGGCCCTGTAGTGCTTTATTAATTGTGCATTTGTAGTCTGCACAGATACGCACGTCCCCATTCAGCGAGTGCAAACAGAACCCACCGAACCTTCAGCCTTAAGGGCCTAACTGTGAGGTCCAGCTGCAATGCGATAGGTGGCCCCTTGTACATTCCCAGAGTCTCATCAAATACTTCCAGGAACTCCTGGCATACTTGGTCAAAATTGTAGGCCTGTATGTGGTCCGCCCCTACAATTTTGATGCCCAGGGGCTTAAACCAAGCCAATCCCAATAGGGTGGTGAGCCAGCACTTCACCACAAGAATGTCCAGGACCCCTTTAAAATTTTTGAACTCCACCCTAACTCTGGCCCACCCCATGATCTGCACTGGATTCTTTTGAAAGTCCCGTAATATGAGCTCCGAGGGCCACAGGGTCGGCCGGTTGTGGGGGCAGAGTTTACTGAGGATTTCCTCCGAAATAATGGAGATGGAGGATCCCATGTCCAATTCCATCAGGCAGGGACCCCCCTCAATCCAGACCTGCACTTTGACCTTGTTGGGGGGTGTCCTAGGGCAAGTTCATTACCTGAATGCTGTTTACGGCCGTCGTGTGTGCGACTGTCGAGTCGTGGTGTGCGGACTGGGGCCTCCTGTTGGGTCTGGCCCTGCAAGCTTGGGCGATGTGGTCCACTTTTCCTTAGCTTCTGCAGTCCACGTTATGGTAGGGGCAGTCTCAGCGCTCGTTTGGGTCCCCACAGCTGGTGCACTTGGTGCTGCCCGTGGTTGGTTTGGTGTTTTCAGCCCGCTGCGTGGCTGGCGGCAAAGCTGATGTGCTCCTTCCTTGTCAGAGCCATCTGAGATTGAGGCAGCGGCAGCCAGGTTCACGGAAGGGCTGGTGTGCGTCTGTTCGAAGGCAGTTGCCTGTTGTAGCACTTTCGTGAGGTCGTGAGGTCGATGTCTTTGTCCTTGTATGCTAGCAACTTTTGCCGCATTTTCTCCTCTTGGATGCCAACCACGAAACGGTCCAACAGGATCTCTTCCAGGTCCCCCATGAAATTGCATCTCAGAGCTAATCCACAGAGCTCTGCAAGATACTCAGCGGCAGATTCAGCTTGTCTCTGCTGTCTCATGTAGAACACATGCTTGCATGTGAGACTGGATGGCTGTGGCAGCATGTGGTTCATCATTGCCTTGACCAGCTGGTCATAGGTTATCCTTGCGCGAGTGGTCGGCGCAATTAGTCGCTTCATTGGCTGGATGGTTTTCACCCCACACAAACTCAGGAGAAGCGCCTTCTTCTCTGCCACTTCCTCCATGTAGTAGTTGATCTGGTCCACCCATGATTCCCATAAGTCAGGCCAGGTGATGTCGAATGCCGGTAGGGTTTGTCCGGGAGCAGTAGCCATGACCTCAGCCATGGAAGCACTAGAGCTCGGATTGCAGGGTTTGCGGGCGGCTGGAGGCTGCTCACTGCTCACTGGTATCTCACCTTCACTGCCAGTGTAATGTACTGAAGTTGGAGATGTTCAGATGGCAACATGATTGATTAGCGAGTACATTACAAAGACAACAGGCCAAGTCCCCTGTTATATACATTTCCCGGAACAACCTTCTTCCTGGTCAGGTCCAATCCTGGCCAGTTAAACTTCCCGCCACTGATCATCATAGGCGGGCTGCATTCGTCCCTTCTAGGCACCACCCACAGATGCGCTGTGCTGTACTTTCCGGGACAAATGCCAGACACAACAAACTCAGTGTTAAAATGGCATTACTTGTCAAACCAAGAGCACGCTTTGCAGAATCTGAAGGTTTTCCCCAAGGGTGTCCTGCAAAGGAGGGCTTCAGATAGAGCAGTTGTAAAATAGATATTGTGGCCAAAACAGAGTTAACATTTGTTTGACACAAGAGCAATTTCCTCATACATTTGCAGTTGTTATTTAATTCAAAATAGATCTTATTGTCTTTTGGTTCCAATGTACTTGGGGGATAAATAATAAATTTTGAACTGGTGGGTAATATTTCATAGCAGAGATCTAGGCAGTTGGTAATGTCATACAGCAAGCAATAGGGAGATAATCACTACCAAAAAAAGTCACACACCATCACGTGCTTAACCAATGGAAGGAAATTTGTTGAAACAATAAAATTATCAATGACACTTGCCCCATTGATACTGAAGTAAGTAAAATCCCCTTCTGGAACCACTTTGGAGTGGCCTTTTTTATTATGGTCAAATTCCTCTGAGAAGAAAATCTGCCAGTTCTAGTCAACTTGCATTTATTGTGGAAAATTTTGATGATCTAGCAAACCAGAAAAAGTTAGAAAATTTCCATTGTCTAAACCTAATAATTTTCCAAATAAAACTTCATCGGAATTCCCTATTCTTCCATTAAAGTCACCTGCCAAAAGAAAAAAAGGTGCTAGAGAAACAGCCCTTAATATCATAAAAAATCTGCCCCAAGATGGACCAATTTTGAGCTGATCGACAACAGGAGGAGCGAGACATATTGAGAATATTATAGAATATAAACAAAAATTATCTTACGTACAAGAACCAGCTCATGAGTAACCAGAATCTCAAGAGACTTGATACTAGGGGCAATGATATTAGACAAACCAGACCCTTTCTAGAGTGACCCACAAGTCCTTTCATGGCTTTTTGAGGGGGGGAAACCCCAGGAAAGTGAATCTCATTGGTCATCCATGTTTCCTCGACAAAAATGGTATCAAAAGCAGATAGAAGGGACTGAGTTTCTGCACATGAGAACCTAGCCTGTCACATTTTCAGCATAATAGCTTTCTAGATGATGATCATAGTCAGGTCTCAGATTGGCTAGCTGAGGCAATGCTATGAGTAGATGAACAAACTATTACTGTGGGCTCCAGGGGGACAGAGGAGGCCCTTCCAACACAATAAAAGTAGATGGTTTCATTACCAGGAAGGGAATAATCCCTCCTGTGGACTTAATAGAGGACTGAATTTCCAATTTAGAGAAAGAAAATAGTTGGACATCTGGTATGTCTTGTGAGTCCTTTCTATAGCTCCTCCTAATCAATGTTAAATTATCTTTGAGAGTTCCCAAACAATTATATTACTATCATTGATATTACCTGTTATGTATGTGGACTCAACTGAAGACTTTGGGTGTTCCTGCCTGGCTCATTGGAGCCATACGGACTGACCTTGGGGACTTGGGAACAATGGGCTACAGGATCCAAATCTTTTCCACCCTGGACCAATCACAAGCCCCCACCGGTTTGAATGACCTAATAACATGCTTGTGCGGGAACCCAGAGATGTATATAAGTTTGGCCTCATTGGCCAGTTATCAATCTTGTTAGTGCAGCCACCTGTTAACAAGGAAAATATACAGGGTTTAACCCCTATATGACAAAAGGGGATCTTTATTCAAATACTCTGGGAAGAATACCTTTCAGAAAGAAGGACACCAAACTTCAAGCTCTGAAAAATATGAAGAATTTATTTAAGTCTTAGTCAATACATGAATTCAAAAGGTTAGGGATAATATATGATCCCAAGGTTACATGGCTACATGGTTATAGCCTTCCCTATACTAAGGTTCCCTAGCCTATTACATTTGGTAAAAGCAAAGCCATTGTATAGATAGCAAAGAACATTTCATTCTCACCTCTCCTAGGGCTTCAGGTGGTTGTCTATGAAGAAATGGGGAAGATGGAGGGGTCAGGCTTCTCAGGAGGCTTGATATTGCTGCTGCTTCCAAATTAGATCCTCCACCCAATTTATACTCTTCCCTAAGATGTCTGCCCCTTCCCTCTGACCAATCAGAGACAAGAAAGCTAGATTTGGTAATCTTTTGGCTGGAAAGCACCAAAACCCCCTGTTACATAAGGAAACCACCTATTGTTGCCAAATATCAGCTCTGATAATTGGTACCAGAGAGGTCAATGAACTCTAAAAGAAAATCTCCATCTGGTACCCTGGATCCCAATTCTCCTAATCTGGGACCAAAGATTCTCCATGGGTGCTTGAGAACCCCATCTAACCGATTCTGATCAATATATATCATAACAAAGCATACAATCAATATATTTATACATATAGGAGTTCAGAGATATATCTTCCCTCCCCCCCATTTGTAAATATCAAAAGGAACTGTTTGTGTGTGTGTATACAGGGAGTCCTATATAATCCCACAAAGATTCTATGTAAGTAACTATGCTTGCTCTTCATTTCAAACTTATGATTTACTAACCATCAGATCCACCATAGTTCTCTAACTCACCTATAGTTTCCTAAAGTATCATGCTATTATATCTATAAAGGAAATCTAACAAGCCCTATACAAATCCATTTAATAAAAATCCCTTCTCTGTGTCTATGCTTAAATTCTGACAGGTTTTCCCACTTGGCAATAACTCTCTCTCTCTTTCATTCCCCCTTCTTTCCTCTATTTTATCATGGCATTGAATCAATTCCCTGTAAAAACTCCTTAACTTATAGGAAATAACTTCTTCCACCCCTTTATCCTTCTCATCTTTCCTCCAACAAGGTATAAACGAACATCCATACATTATTCTATAAGATTCAGGCTGTTTGGCACTATTCTCGATGCCGGACCCATTTTCCATACAAGGGCATTGTCAAAGTTCTCTTCCTCGATAAGTTTAATAGACGTTTACCAGATCTTCACAATTATACAACAAATCACTTCCAGATGTGTTGAGGACAAATTGTCAAAGTTCTCTATTTTATTATTTCCAGATGTTTTGAGAACAAGTTGTTTTTGCCAATATTTTACTGTTATACAACAAGGAACGAGGAATGACTTCCAGATGTGCTTTGTCAATAGGTTACCTTCGCTCAACCTCCAGTTAAATTGTATTCTCAGACCCAGATATTCTTTATTGGGGAATCCATGCCTTCAACACAAACAGTCATATAGAAACACCATATATATAAATCTAACACACCTACAATGCTGTACTTAATAAAGATCTGGTTATCACTTATACTTTGACTCATCAATGTGTAGAACCCACTATTACCTATCAATTATATTAACCAGCTGGTAAGGTGCAGAAAGATTGTAAGATTAGAATCAGCCTTATCAATGGGCTCATCCTTCAGTAAAATTGGTAGCTCTAAAGAGCTCTTAGGTTCAGAAGTGGACTCAACACTTTTCTTAATTGCACTCTTTGAAAAATCAAGGTAGGACTCGCTACCACTTTGGCTAGATAAAAGTCAATCGGGGGTTATCCTGTTGTTTAAAGCAAGATTTTTCCGACACTGATTGCGGTGAGCAGGATACAGCTGGAACAGTTTTTAAAAGGGGAGTTTTAGATGGAGTTTAGATGGAATTAATGGGATCACATCAGGTTCATGGAAACACCTTTTTGGGAAAACCCCATGAAGTTGGAACCAGTATTATTTTGCTAGTATCAAAATAGGGACATGAGTTTTATAAAAACTTAATGAAAGATTATTCTCTCTAAGAGGACCTGGAAGCCTTAAAAAAAAAATCTTTGAATCCCTGCTGAGTGGGAAGTTGTTTTTAGTTTACTTTAATTTCAAGGCTTTTATACTTATTTGCTTCTAACTCCCTCCCCTCTCTGTTCTAGGATATGGGAGGAGAAGTAAGGGTTTGAATAAATGAGAAGTCATGGGGAGTTGGGAGGCATTGTACAGGTTTTTTTTCTGCGTTTTACTGAGCTGCAGCCCTTTCATCTTTCAACTTTTAATTTCTAATTTTATTTGGAAGAAGCTAACCTTGATAGGCATGAGACATTGAGCTGAGATGTTCAGCTCAGCTGAGGGTGATAGAAACTATTGGGGAGGCCTTAGGAGGTTTCTCCCCATCCCTCTTGGCAAAGCCACTGCTGCTCGTTAGTTTGTTAGAGAATCCTTGAGAAAGAAACACCATTTCTTCTGCCCCCCCCCCTTTTTAGACAGGGATAATTGTTGCAGTGTTTTTGAATTTTTAAAACAAATCCATTTATTTGAGTCAGCTTGTGGATTCTGAGTCCCTACATAGGGGAAGGCAAGTTTTAATTACTAATGCCATTCATGTAGCCTTCTAGTTGAATTAAATTTTATTCCATAGTGGGAACAAATATCAACGTAACAGTTATTAATAACTAATTGTAAAATTTAAAACAATATTTATAAACTTATAAAAATGAGTGGGAAAAGAGATCACCCTTTTAATCCTAAATTATCTGCAAATAAGCAAACTAAATTGGATGCATTTTTTAAAATTTGTTGCCAAAACAAATCAGCTTTTTAATCTTAATGATTAATGTCCTCCCCCCAGAAGAGACTAAGCTACATGATAATTTCTCTGCTCCAGTCTTAATATTTTTCTGTCTGAGGAGCTTCACTTTCTCCTGAGGAAGAAAAAGATTTGCTTTCACAGAGAGATACCTGAAAATTCTGGCCATTTCAAACCTTTTTAATTGCAGATACCGTTAAAAAAGATAAGATTTATGCTCTTTCTGAAGCTGGTAATGTTAATATTAATTCTGATGATTTTTTTAGCTAAAAGCCTAAAAGAGATTATCTCTAATGCTTATGGGGAACTTAATCCTTTATACTGAGTTTCCATTAAATCTAAATCTTCTTTGATTTTGGAACCAAATGAAATTTTTCTGAGCATTGGTTTATACCATGGTAGGGTAATTGACTGGAGGAGAAAGTGGTGTATTAAGGAACACCTGATATACTTTCCACTTTTTAAAAGAAGCCTCTTTATTTATAGTTTCCTTGATTTGTGATGTTACCAGTCAGCCCTTCTTTAAGTGCCTTCCATAACCTGTGCAATACTTACTATCTGGGCTTTAATTAGCGTGGTTTTAAATAGCTTCCAAGCATCTTCTAGGGATTTGACTCTCATATTTCCATTACACCTTCTTTTTAACTATTCCCCTCATTTTTGTAAAATTCCCTCTTTTTGAAATCAAATGTTACAGTTTTGGACTTTCTGGGTAACTTACCATTGGCCTGAATGCTGAACATAATAGTGTTGTGGTCACTATTTCCTATTGATGCAACTACCTGTAAATTTTTCATCAGGTCCTGAAACCAGCTCAGAACCAAGTTCACTGCACTTTCGGTTGGCTCTGTTAGCAACTGTTCCAGTGCACATTTATGTTGTCTAGGAATTTCATTTCTACAGCATGACTCGCGAACATTAGCCACAGGGTATTGATGGAACTCTCTGACTGGGACAGTGATGATCTGTATTCTTGGTGCTTAGGAGGGGCATCAGTGGGAGGGCTTCTAGTGTCCTGGCCCCACTGATGGACCTCCTGATGGCACCTGTTTTTTTGGCCACTGTGTGACGCAAAGTCTTGGACTCGATGGGCCACTGGCCTGATCCAACATGGCTTCTCTTATGTTCTTATGTACCCAGTCGATGTGAGGGTAGTTGAAATTTCCCAGTATACTGACATTATCTGCTTTAGTCACTGTGAAGAAATGCATATTTTCCTTGGAGGCAAAACCTTCACTCTGAGTTTTAAAGGTTTTTCTCTCTGTTCAGAGAACAGGCAGGGAGGGAGAACTCAGTTTAGAAGAACAAGAGGATATCAGATTTATACCCTGCCCTTCACTCTGAATCTCAGAGTCTCAGAAAGGCTTACAACTTCCTTTACCTTCCTCTCCCACAACAGATACCCTGTGTGGTAGGTGGGGCTGAGAGAGCTCTCACAGAAACTGCCCTTTCAATGAAAGCTCTGTGACAGCTATGGCTGACCCAAGGTCATTCCAGCAGCTGCAAATGGAGGAGTAGAGAATCAAACCTGGTTCTCCCAGTTATTTTATTTTTATTTATTTATTTTATTTTTATTTCATTCGATTTATATCCCACCCTACCCCACCAAAGCAGGCTCAAGGCAGCTCACAACACAAAAATTCTAACAATAAAATTAAGAATTAAAATGCATTAATAATTTACACAATAAAAATAAACAACAATTAATTGATTTTAATCCATGCACTTAAATATCACACCAAACTGGCTCTCAGTGGCTTTCTAACTTCATTTCAACTACCTCTTAAGAACTTCTAATAGGCCAAGCTAGACCTACCCCCTCCAAGTGGGGAACAGAGATTTGGCAATATTAATAACTAGAAAGACTTCAGAAAGAAAAACCTTCTTTGACCCAGCCTGACTTGGTCAGTGGATGGGGGGGTGGGGTGGGGTGGGGAAAGAGGATGAGAAAACTCCTGGAAGCAAGGAGGAGGGTCTTTTTTGTGTTGATTCCATTCAAGCAGACAGACTCTTAACTGAGGTCTGGAAGAGGTGGCCATTGCCATGAGTTGGCCTAAACACTGGAGGGAGGCTTGAAGGTAATGAAATTCCTGTAAATATCTTGAACTTTCTAAGCTAAGGAGCCTGTTTAACAACAGATAGGACATGAATGGAGGGAGGGATGAAGGAACTGTGTTTTACTTTTTTCTTTTGATTCTCTTGCTCAGTCTGATGTTGTGCTAGAAGAATCCTGGTGAACATTTTCTCTTTAATAAATGCTTTATAACTTTTTGATCCTGGCAGTGGTTCTCTGTGCCACATAGACCTCCACTGTCTTGGACACACTATTTTAAAAGGAGAGCCAGGAGGAAAGGGAGAACATTCAATTGGCAAGTGGCTCCTCTCCTAGTGGTGCAAAAGGCAGTAAGAAGCCCTCATGATACCCAGACTGTTGGAAGTGGCAGACATGGGCTGTGATCATACACACTAAATAATGCACTTTCCCCTGAAACTTCTCATTTCTGTTCTTTTTACTTGAGCACCATTCATAGTTAGAGATGATTTGAGAGACAAGAAAGACATAAACTGCTATTTTATATTTGTGAGGGGAAAATCATTTCCATTAGAAGCTGATGGGAAGGTGACAAAGGGATAATACAGAAAATCTTCTAATTCCTTCTCTTACAAAGGACTTTAGTTTTCCAGCTGCTGGTACTGGTAAAGTGTTGCTTGGCAACATGGTAATGAGGAGAGCGGAAAAAAGATTCTTAAAAAGTAAAACATTAGGGGCTTTTGTCTTCAGAAATGTACTACTTCAGCACTTCCAGCCTCCCACTGCTCAGTTTGGGAGGGAAAGAGATACAATGAATATTTCCCCTCAGAGCTGCTAGGGGTAGCCATTAATGAGAAAATTTCATGTGATGGGAGGAGGAAGGGGGCACAAGAAGGTATTCCTATCAGGTGTTGGGATCTAAGCACTTTTATCTAAGTATATAAGGTTAAAAAAACCCAGGAAGCAAAAGATTATTTAAACAGGTTGGTTGTTTTTGTAACAGAAGGAAGTAAACACTGAAATCCCAAAAAATCTATGCTAGGCCTAGTATTTATTTATTTACAACAGAGTCTCAATAGAATGATCCACACAGGCAAACATTCTTCTATATATTTGTATCTGAAATATGTTTAAAATGTTCCTTACCCCAGGATGAAGTCAGACAGACAAAAGCTGTAATTACATTGGAGTTCAAAACATGACTCACTTCACCACCCGGGTCTGGAACATCTCTCTCAGGCTAATTATGATCTTTTCTACAACATCTCTGATGTTCAGGCTCAGCTTCTTCATTGCTTCTACCACAACTGTACCCTTTTCTCTCCTGTTGTGTGATAGTGGTTGCTCTAAGAAGAGTTGCTTAGGGTTTCCAGGTCCAACTCAGAAAATATCTTGGGACTTTGGGGATGGAGCTGGGAGACTTTCCAATTCCCTAAAATAAATAAAAATACAGCAGTACAGTTCTCTTGAATTTGGCCCCTTCCCAGCCACGCCACTATTGTGGCTAAGGCTGGGGGCCGCGTTTGCCTCCCTGGAAGGATGGGAAGCTAATGAGCCTTCCTGCTCATCCAGGGACCGGAGGAGGGCAAGACTCTGGGGGCTTTATAAGCCCCAGCCCCACCCAAGAGCACACAGTTGCTCTTTACATCTCGGCAGGGAAGGACACTGTTGGAGCATCCTCCTTTAGGCTGAGACAGGGGCTGGGAGCTTGCAGCAGGGCCAGGTGGCTGAGGCGGCAGCAGTGGAGGAGCGGCTTCGGGTGGCAACGAGGGTCGTGTGCAGCAGCGCAAGCAGAATTTGCAGCTGTGGCTCAACATGTGAGCAGTGTGGCCTTGTATCCCTCGCTCCAGAGTGGTAGTCTGGGGTGGGGGTTGCGGCTTTCCTCCCCCTCACACGCAGGGAGTCGGTTGGTGTGGGTTCGGGGTCATAGCGCGGGGTAGCGGGAGAGCAAGACCTATACCCCCCCACTCAGTGGATGTCCATGGAGGTGGGCTTTATAATCCCCCCCCACCTCCAAGAGCTGTCCAGGCTGTCAAGTTTTGTCGGGTGGGTGGCTTGTCCCTCCCCTCATTGTGGTTTGGATATGGGTCCCAAGAAGGGGCAGGGCCCTTCCAAAGGGAAGCAGCCCCTCAAGAGGCCGGCCAAGCCAGGCAATGTGGGCAGTACTGCCCAAGGGGGGGGAGGGAAGAGGAAGCCACCACCAGGAAGGCCATCATCGAGCAATTAGTGTCCCTGAAAAGGGACAGGAGTCTGGAGGTGGGGCCAGCCAACCCTCCTAGGGGTCGTAAGGCAACCAGGACCTCCACAAGGGCATTTAAGAAAGAGGTTCTGGCTGGCCCTTCTGCTTTACAGAAGAAGCCCGATGCTGAGGAGGGGGATGAGGAGGACCTGGAACCTCTGGAAGCAGATGAAAAGTCACCAAGGGTGGCGAGCAATATCCGAGGCCCGGCACCTG
Source organism: Heteronotia binoei (assembly GCF_032191835.1). Lineage (NCBI taxonomy): Eukaryota > Metazoa > Chordata > Lepidosauria > Squamata > Gekkonidae > Heteronotia > Heteronotia binoei. The sequence goes on from NC_083227.1 coordinate 122,037,499, forward strand.
GACTTAGTCGGCCAAAAAGTGGTGTTCCTATTGCCATGGCCGTGACGCCAGTGGACTCAGAAGGTGGGTGTAGCACAACACCACAGACTGGAGCTTGGCCATGGGGGTAGTGGTTACCATCCCCTATGAGCATGACGAACATAGCAGAGTTGGCTGCGGGGGTACAGGGACAGATGGGAATGGATGCCCCATTCGGTCAGCCAAGCACTTCTGGGACAGAATTCCCTTTGGCACATAGTCAGTTTTACTGAGGTACCGGGCAGTTTCTCTGGCAGGTGAGTGCTTCGCCAGCTGGTATGGGGGCAACAGCACAGCAGGGATCTCTAGGAGCATTGCCATGGGGCCAGCAACACAACATGCAGCTGCAACAGGGTTGGCAATACCACCAATGGGGAGTTTGGAGTTTTCCCCCAGCACCTTACGGGAACGTGCCTTTTCAACATCGCCCATTTGGTAATACTGCCACGCCATTGGGAGACCACTTTATGCTGGCCACCAGGGAGAAGATATTGAGGGGTGAATAAGTAGATGTATTCAGCCTCCTGTATAGGGAATTGGAAAAGAAAGGTAAGGAGGAGCTTGACAACAAGGATAAGGAGAAACTGAAAAGGAGGAAGGTGGATCGGACCCAATTGGCTGCCAGGTTTTCTAATATATGCTGGGATGATAGCACATGTGCAGCCTTTATGGGTCACACCGCTATTTCAATATTGTGATATAATTTATAAAGCATATACAGACTTCTCGGGTGTGGCATGGCTGCAGTATGATGAAGAGTTCCATATGTGGGCTGAGCTTAACCCCAACATGCCTTGGGACCAGATTAACTAGCAGTTATGATGGCAGATGATGTCCCCAGCCAAGTCTAACGCAGGGGACAGATCAGACAGCAGCCATCTGGTTAGTAAACAGGCTGCAGCCCCAGGACCCCGTGCTACAGCGGGGCAGTCGGTTAAACCCGACTATTATGCTGGGAATATACTTCACAGGGGGGGTGTGCCAGAAAGGCATGCAAGTATAAGCATGAATGTCCACTTTATGGCTGGGTAGCAATAAGTGGCCTGGGGGCAATGCGCAATATACTGGTAAAGGGGCCCAGTCCCATCAGACTGAGAGTGCTTAGGCAGCTCCTGTCTGATTACCCTAAACCAGCCAGCAGGGTCTACTTACTTGAGGGTTTTAAGTTTGGGTTTAGGATTCCTTTTCAGGGCCCATGGGGTCCTGTCATGGCATCTAATTTGAACTCCATCCTGGGTCTGGAGCATGTGGTAAGGGAAAAAATGGCAAAGGAGTGCATTGAGGGATGAGTTTTAGGCCCTTTTGCATCTCCTCCAGTACTAAACTTACAGGTATCACCTTTAGGTGTAGTACCCAAGAAGGCAGTGGAGGAATTTCGCTTAATTCACCATCTCTCATACCCGCAAGGGGGATTGGTGAATGATGCCATTGCAGATTACCTGTGCTCAGTCCGGAACACTTCGTTTGACCAAGTGGTCAGGGTGGTACACAGTTGTGGAATGGGAGCAGAAATGGCGAAATGTGACATCAAGTCAGCATTTCGTCTTCTCTCAGTTCACACTTGCGATTTTGAGTTGTTGGGGTTCACGTTTGAAGGCCAATATTATATGGACAGAGCCCTCCCAATGGGATGCTCGGTGTCATGTTCAGCCTTTGAGCATTTCAGCACCTTCTTGGAATGGGCACCCAGGAAAAGAACGGGATTGGATGCTACTTTCTGGTAGTGGGCCCCGTGAGGATGGGACAGTTTGCCCGTCTCCTGGACACATTCATCAAACTGTCTGGGGAACTGGGTGTTCCTTTGGCTCATGAGTAAATGGAGGGCCCCACCCCAGTGCTGACCTTTCTCAGTATTGAACTGGATACCACGCAGCAAGCTTCACGGCTGCCTGCAGAGAAAGTGCTGGGCCTTAAGGCTAGATTTGCAGCTTTGAAGTGTAAATAGAAAGTTTCCCTTTTGAAGCTGCAGCAAATCGTGGACCATCTTAACTTTGCGTGCAAAGTGGTGGTCCCAGGTAGGGCCTTTCTGAGGCATCTATGCAACACCATGAGGACTTTGAGGCTCCCTCACCACAGGGAGGTCTGACTGGGGGCATGTGAAGTGACCTGGCGGTCTGGGAACAGTTTCTGGAATCTTTCAATGGCATCTCTTTCTGGAGGGATGACATGAGGATTGAGACTGGCCTTCAGGTCACTTTGGATGTGGCAGGTTCAATTGGTTTTGGGGTGTATCTCCATAGACACTGGTGCACAGAGGAGTGGACAAAGGAATGGTTGGACAGTGACATTTGTCAAAACTTGATGTTTCTGGAGTTCTTCCCTATTTGGGGGGCTGACCTGTCCAACCATGTGGTTCATTTTTGGCATGACATGTTGGTCGTGCACATGATTAATACCCTTTCATTGAAGTCTGAACCTGTTGTGACAAACAGAAGGACTCTGCTCACTTCTCTTCCTTTCTCAGATGCTTCACACACTCACCGAGAAGACCCACATGGCTCTGCCAACTCACCCCACCCATTCAGCTTTTCTCTTGCTCAGATTTAAAGACACACAGATAGTCCAAAATACAGGCAGTTTGAATTCTTCTTTTAAGCCTGCACAGATTTAAAGACACATGGTGGCTGATGGGGTGAGGCTTTCCCTCACTGTTCAGCTGGCTAGTGGTGGAGAGGAGCCTGAAAAACCAGGGGGTTCCCCTGCTGGGACCTGGTGGCTGGCAAGCCTAGAGCTGCTGCTGAAGCCTTCATTAAGCATTAGCTGTGTAGATTCTTAGGACACAGAAGCCCTTGGAAAATGTATTTCTCAGGAATCCGGGTTCCTAGGATACCTTAGTTATATTGTGGGAACCAAGATTCATTGAAATTATGGTTTCTGAAACTTTCCGAGAATGTAGAAGCCCTGGAACACTTTCTGATATTGTAGCATTTAAGGCTTTGATTGAGGCCTTGGTTTGTCTTTCAGGAATGGATCAGGGGGAGAAATATCACAAAGGCATGAGGAGGCCTCAGGTTTTTTTAAAATTGTATTATATGGACTTTCGATCCAAATCAAGTCCCAATCAGTTTCTCAAAATATTTATAAATTTCCTTTTCTTCACTGCATGTAGGTTCTCAAGACAACTACTGAATAATCACTATGGGCATTTTCGCACTCACATTCAGCCGGCGCGACCCCCCTCTTCACCGCGCAGGATCTGCCGCGGAGCAGCCTTTTGCGCCGGAAACTTCCGGCGCAAAAGCCGCTCAAACGTAAACCGCCAAAAAGCAGTTTCCGTTTGCGCGGCTTTTGCGACGGGAGTTTCCGGCTCTTTCGGCTGCTCCGCGGCATTTAGTGCGAAATCCGTGCAGATCCTGCGCGGTGAAGAGGGGGGTCGCGCTGGCTGAACGTGAGTGCGAAAACGCCCATAATGTATTCAGGGCCATCCCTGCCACCAAACAAACTAGGTACAGTAATTGCCTAGAATGCCAACCTCTTGTGGGTGCCAAATTGGGTCCCCCCCCATGTAACTCAGTGACATTATCAGTGGGGGGGGGGCACCAGAAGTTAGCTTGCTTAGGGTGCCAGAAAGTCTAGGACCAGCCCTGTATGTATTTATGAAGGGCTGGACTGTGTATGGATTTCCAAACCCATATAATAGACCCAATCAGAACTGCTCCGTAAAACAAAATACCCTTTTATCAATCCTAAACCAATCATAAAAAATGATTTTTCATCCCCCAAATAACAATAATATTAGAACAGCTAGCCAGCAGCACATATAAATACAAAATATAGCTGATGTTTAGACCAAAGGCATGCCAAGCAGAGTTTTTGTGATGTTGGAAGAAGAGTAGTGATGGACCCAATTAGACTTCCCAAAGCTGTAAATTCCAGAGGATGGCCATAATAGCCAAGAAAGGGGGGAAATCTAAAGAAGATCTCAGTGTTTAAAGGGTATATTTGTACATGTGGAAGTGATCCTTGATATAACTAGGTCCCAGTAAGGTTAAGAACCTACAGGTTGGGAGCTGCAGAGAGTGGACTCCATGACACCATAGAGTCTAGGGAAAATGGAAGTCCTTGAATAACACTGCATCATAATTAAGCTCCCTCCACTTTCCAAACTCCTTCATGCTTAAACTTCATTCCCTAATCTCCAGAAATTTCCCAGAATAGAATTGGTAACCTAGGTCCCAATTTATTAAAGGTCAAAAGTAGTACTTTGTTAATTGGGCTAGAACCAGTGAATAATGTTGTTACATTGTAAACAAAAAAAACCTAGCCCTAGTCAAAGGTATCATGTCACATATGGCATTAAAATATCTAATTCTTGATGTGATGTGGCCAAGTCTGTGGATACTTAAATCTGTAGACTGGAGACATGAACAGACAAGACAGATCTTTCTACAAACCAGAGAAAATCCCTCAGTCTGTAGAAACAGCTGGTTTAAAAAAAAATGTGGGGTTAAGCCTTCCATAATGACAGAAGTAATACCTGTAGCTTTAATAAACAAATGCTCTCAGTGGCCATTGTTAGGCAACCACACCGAATTGCCAGTCTTGCAGCCTTAGTTTCTGTCAGTAAAAGGCGAGGGGAGGGGAGAGGTGTTTGGGCCTTTGAGGGAGGATTTGTCAGTCAAAAGTAACCACTGGGCAACTTGCTACCATCTGACTTGCATGACTCACTCAGACCTAGTTCATTAGTACTATTCGACAGCAGCCACTCCGTGAAAAAGTGTGGTGAAGTGGTTAAAGTTTCAAACAAGGATGTGGAGACCCAGGTTCAAATCTTTACTCTGGTTTGGAAGGTCACTGGGTGACTTTAGACCAGTCACACACAATCAGCCTTATGTTTGTGTTTTTTCTTACTTTCCCAGTTTGTTTTGTTTCCCAATTTGTTCCCCAACCCCAGTTTCTGACTTTCCCACTCCCTTCCCCCAGTTTGGTGTAGTGATTAAGTGTGCAGACTTTAATCTGGGAGGACTGGGGTTGATTCCCCACTTCTTCACATGCACCTGCTAAGTGATCTTGTGTCACTTACAGTTCTTTCAGAGCTGTTCTCCTCAGCCCCACCAACCTCACAGGGTGTCTGTTGTGGGAAGAGGAATGGAAAGGAGATTGTAAACCATGCTGAGACTTCAAGTGAAGGGTGGGGTATAATCCAATCTCCTCTTCTTTTCTACCTCACATGGTTGTTGTCAGTGTAAAATGGATCAGAGAACAATAATTCTTTGGGTCCTCATGTGGAGAAAAGCAGAATATAAATGAATCAAACAAATAATAAATATAGCAGAAGATGACGGGCAAATAAAAACTTGGTGGGTGGGAAGACGAAAAGAAAGTATGAGAAGATGAGCATATAAGACATGTCAGGAGAAAAAAAAGAAGAAAGGGTGTAGGGAGGAATCGAAGGGAAAGTGAGGTACAGGCATAGGCACAAACCAGCTCACAAACTAAAGTTCATCACAAATTTTGACTGGTTCATGGTCTGTGAAGCGATGCCATGGAGACTCTATCATCATGAATTTTCTCAAACTTTTAGCACAGTTCATGGCTGTTCATGAGCAGAGACAGGCTGGTACTGATCAATTAAACTGTTTACAAAATTCTAAGGCAACAGTGGAGGTGGAATTCTCCAGCCTTGAAAACACCAATAGGAGCTTTCCAAAGCTTAACAGGTACTGTTGGCTGCCAATAACAGAGTTCCAACTGAGGTCTATGGGTCACAAGGTTATATATTGAGTGAGCTCTCCTTTCTCCCCCTCCTTTGTTGGCTGGCAAAGCAAAAGAGAGATGGAGCTAGCAGAGCTGATTAATTGATTTGCTTTCTCTTCGCTTGATCTGATGTCTGTTGCTGGGGTTTGAGGTTAAGGTGCGGTGGTGGATTCTGGGCTCTGATTTTCCACACAGGGGCCTAGCTATAGTGCCTTCTGTCCCCACACCTCTTCTGCTAGTGATCTGCTCTGCTCTCTGCTATGGGGCATTGGGGATTTTCTGGAACCAGGGATCTGACTGTGCTCTTCCTGCACTCATGCTGAGCACAGAGGTTCAGCTATCAGTGTCCTTTATTCCTTCCCCTCATGCTCATATTTATTTATATTTATTTTAGATATTTGTATCCTATTTTTATCCTAATCAATGGGTCTCCTAATCAGTGGTTTACATTATTCACTTAAATACAAAATAATTTAAAAGATTGCAAGCCACTACACATCTTACTGACTTCCATTAATGAGCCACCAGAAGCATATCAGGAAACCTTCACTTGACAGACTTCCAAGAGCTTTGCAAAGCTGGGGCCCTCTTTATATCCTCAGAGAACCATATCCATAGAACAAGAAGTGGCCACCAAGAAAACTTAAGTCTGAGCAGACTTTCACTGACCTGAGTGAAGGAACTGCCAGTTCCCGGTCGGATGACTGAAACTGCCTAGTTAGCACATATAGGTAGAGCTGGTCCTGCATATATGGTAGATTTGCCAACTTCTAGGTGGCACCTGGAGATCTCCCATTATTATGATTGATCTCCAGTTTCCCTGGAGAAAACAGTTGCTTTGGAGGGTGAACTCTATTATTATACCCTGTTGAGGTCCCTCCTCTCCCAAAACCCCACCCTCCCCATATCCAGGTATTTTCACCCTCCCCATATCCAACTGGCAATCCTAATATATGGGGGTTCCAGGCTGTGAAATATGCAACTATGAAAAACAGTTCTTACTGCCCCCCCCCCCCCTCACTGTACTGATCTAATGAGCACATCCATCACCTGGTTACACTTCAGTTTGCTGTCCCTCTTGATTTTTGTTACTGTTTTCAGAGAATGGTTCATTTCCTTTGCAGCCTCTTTGGGGCCTGATGAAAAAGAAATAATATTTGGGTATCATCAGTATACTGAGAATACTGTATTCTGAATCTTTAGACAACCACATCAAATTGTTTCAGTCAGCATCTTGGTCAGTAGCATATACTCAAACATTATTATTATTAAATGAGAATTTAATTATTAAATGATTCTAATGAGGGCTTTGGGGTAAAGGTTTTACAACTGCCTCTTTAAAAACATTTATACTAAATTATGTCAAGGCATTATTTTATTTTAGTTGTTTTACATAGGCCTTTTTCACAAGAGGTTTTGCTAGTTGCCTCCATTCTTCTGTTAGTGCTTTGTATCTTCAGCAACCACAAGATAAGTAAAATTTCACTGGATAAAGCTTCCAGATTTCATATTAGGGGTCCCAAATCCCCCGCCTGGGCGGGAGACCCCCGATTTGGAGCCTCCTCCCCCCGCTCACCAAAAAAATGGAAAGCGGGGGGGAATGGCAGCCCTTCCCACCAAGACGAGCCGAGCGCAAGCAGGCCTCTGGCTGGGTTGGCTGCCCACCGAGGTCTCGCGCCGCTAGAGCTGGGCGCTCCTTCTCGGAGCCCTTTTCTTTCTGGTGGCGCAGCTTCCCTTCCCGCCTCAGCCCAGCTGGCTGGGGGCTCTTCCGCGCACTGGTGGTGGAGGGCTGGCTGTCCCCGTCTTCAGGAGCTCTGCCGCCCGCTGCCCGCCGCCGTGGTGCGCTGAGCGGCCATTGGCAAGGAGCAGGCTGGCCCAGCCTGCTCCTTGCAAATGGCCACTCAGTGCGCGTGGCGGCGGCGGGACAGCGCGCGGCAGAGTGGAGCCCAGGCTGCCCGCTGCTGCTCCTGCCTCCCTCTCCGTGCCCTTTGCCCGGCCGCAGCGCTGCCTTGGTGCCCGCATGGGGCTCGTTTACCCTCGGCGCCACTTTCTTGCCCGCCGCCCAAGTCGCTGCTGCTCCTGCCTCCCTCTCCGTGCCCTTTGCCCGGCCGCGGCGCTGCCTTGGTGCCCGCATGGAGGTCGTTAACCCTCGGCGCCACATTCTTGCCCGCCGCCCAAGTCGCTGCTGTTTCTGCCTCCCTCTCCGTGCCCTTTGCCCGGCCGCGGCGCTGCCTTGGTGCCCGCATGGGGCTCGTTTACCCTCGGCGCCACTTTCTTGCCCGCCTCCCAAGTCGCTGCTGCTCCTGCCTCCCTCTCCGTGCCCTTTGCCCGGCCGCGGCGCTGCCTTGGTGCCCGCATGGGGCTCGTTTACCCTCGGCGCCACTTTCTTGCCCGCCGCCCAAGTCGCTGCTGCTCCTGCCTCCCTCTCCGTGCCCTTTGCCCGGCCGCGGCGCTGCCTTGGTGCCTGCATGGGGCTCGTTTACCCTCGGCGCCACTTTCTTGCCCGCCGCCCAAGTCGCTGCTGCTCCTGCCTCCCTCTCCGTGTCCTTTGCCCGGCCGCGGCGCTGCCTTGGTGCCCGCATGGAGGTCGTTAACCCTCGGCGCCACTTTCTTGCCCGCCGCCCAAGTCGCTGCTGCTCCTGCCTCCCTCTCCGTGCCCTCCTTTGCCCAGCTGCAGCGTTGCCTTGGTGCCCGCAGGGGGCTAGTGTACCCCTGGCGCCACTTTCTCGCCCGCCGCCAGCGCCCTGCCACCCAAGGCGCTGCTGCTCCTGCCTCCCTCTCCATGCCCTCTTTTGCCGGCTGCAGTGCTGCCTTGGCCCCCTTAGGGGGCTTGTGTATCCCCAGCGCCACTCGGTCAGGCCCCGGGGCCAAGCCCTCCGGCACCTTGGCCACCAGCTCCCCATGCTTGGCTGTGCCGCCTTTGCCCAAAGAGCCAGGGGCTTGGGCCGCGCCGGCAGGAAAGCAGCTGCTCTTCTTCACCTTGCCCGACGTCAGGGAGGAGGGCGCGCCTGACACCGACCCCCAGGAGGACGCTGCGGCGCCCAGGCAAGTGGGGAGTGGGTGTCGTGCGCACGACACCAGCTCAGGAGCCGCCGGTTTCTGTCTTGGCCCTAGGGGCTTATGTTGCGAGGTGGGGACTTCAGACGAGCCCTGACTGAAGAGCGGGGTCGTGCAGGCTTTTGGGGAAGGGGGAAAATGGAGTGTTGTATTCGTCGTCGTACTCTTGGAGGTGGATCTCAGCCCCCTTGGATATTTCTTTTCTTAAGAAACTCCAAGCAGATATTACTATTACCAGGTAGTACTTTGTATTAGATAGTACGTTTTATTACACACATGTGTTCTAGTTCTCCAGAACTCTTCATCGGGTTGGATGGCGCTCCTTTCTTTGCTTGTTACTCACTGGCTGGCTTGCGACACGACAAAGATTTCTACAGTGGGGGAGGGGGAAGGGCTCGGAGGAGAATATTCCCTCTTGGGGGGAGGGGGTTGTCAGCTGGGCGAGGGGAATTCCTGGAGATGTGGAGGGTGGTGGGAGGCTGTTTTTTGAGGTAGAGGCACCAAATTTTCAGTATGGCATCTAGTGCCTCTCCCCAAAATACCCCCCAAGTTTCATAAAGATTGGACCAGGGGGTCCAGTTCTATGAGCCCCAAAAGGTGCCCCTATCCTTCATTATTTCCTATGGAAGGAAGGAATTGAATAGGTGTGCTGTCCCTTTAAATGTGATGGCCAGAACTCCCTTTGGAGTTCAATTATGCTTGTCACAGCCTTGATCTTGGCTCCACCCCTAATGTCTCCTGGCTCCACCCCCAAAGTCTCCTGGCTCCACCCCCAAAGTCCCCAGATATTTCTTGAATTGGACTTGGCAACCCTATTTCATATGCATTGATGGGAAAACTTCCATTGCAGAATTTCTACCTGTTTAAGACATGAAAGCTCTTCCAGGAAAAGGGTGGTTACCTTATTGTTGGTGTAATTACCAGATCTCACTGCAGGTCACTGGTTTTTAGCAATTTTACAATGTAAAAATAAAAGAATATAAAAATACTGTTAATCATAAACATTTGTATCAGAATAATCCATACTAAGCTCTTATTGGTAATAAGCTATGTATATTTTATCAGTTGCTCATTCTCATATACATAAAGTTTCAGCTTGTCTAGAACAAGTAGTAATCGATAGATAATGGTAATATGAAACACATACAACTTGAAGAGCACTGACTGTTAGTATGAGGAGGGAATGACCCAGCTGCATTGTCAACCTTATTTAGTGTAACCTCAGAGCTAGGTGTCACAGAAGAGAGGAAATTGGTCTGCGTAAAGGTTGAGAGCAGCTGTGATTTTCAGGAAAGAGAAGGTCCATGTTTGGTAATACAATCCAAATCAATGATCCTTACATTTCTATTTAAGAATTACTGTCTCTAGTTGATGAGATAGACAAGTTTGAGGAGACACTTCTGCAGAGAAGGAATCCACTTACAATTCAATGATATGTGAGAAAAAGTATGTATTGATAGAATGAGCAGCTGTGATTTTAATGGTGTCATACCACATAAGCATATAAAAGTTGAAGTTTTACACATCATTGTAGTGACATGTAGGGGAAAACTTGGCTAAATTTCTGCTGCTTAAAAGTGCAAGTGCACTACCTGGTACACATTAACAAATCCTGTACAAACATAGTTTAGAGCAGGGGTGGCCAAACTTGCTTAATGTAAGAGCCACACAGAATAAACATCAGATGTTTGAGAGCCACAAGACAGGCAGGGAGATAGATGGAGGAAGAGAGAGATAGAAAGAAAGAAACTTTAATTTTAAATGCATTCTCCATGCTGCCAGCAGGCTTGGATTGGAGAAGTGATTTAAAGAGACAAATGCTTTCTCCAAACTGGCTGATAGGGCAGTGGGGGCTTCAAGAGCCAAACAATGTGTGTGAAAGAGCCACAGTTTGGCCACCAAAAGTGGAGTTCATCTTTATCAATAATTTCTTTGTCTTTTTTGTGGGAGTGCCTGTCACTCTTTGTAGTACATATCCCAAATAATGTTCTACCTAGTGTTTGTTTTACACTCAGGCAATCCCTCTTGAACAAGAAGCAAGAGAGAAATAAAAAATGACAACAACAGGAGAACATTAGCTAGCCTTTGCTCTCTTAGTCCTTCAGCCAGCCTTCCAGAGCAGGCGATCCAGTCAGCAATATTTTTAAAAAATTTACGTACTTTACTTATTTATTAACTTAATTTTATACCCTGTCATTCTCCCCAGTAGAGACTGAAAGCAGTTTCCATCATTCTCTACTCCTCCCTCTTGTCCTTACACCAACCCAAGGTATGATACAGTGAGAGTGTGTGACTGGCCCAAGGTCACCCAGTGAGCTTCTACAGCGAGTGAAGATTCAAGCCTGCTTCTCTAAGATCCTACTCTGGTGCTCTATCCATAACCACTATACTTGCCCTCCTCGCCTTTCCAGTATATCTGCTTCTAGCTTTGACATTGCCTTGCCAGCTGTGCCCTTGTGTTTGTGGGACTACCTGTCCTTTCCAGGGAGTGCAAGCCAAACTTCTGCCTCTGCCCTGAATTCAGTCTACCTGTCATGAAGCTCTGGATCACCAGTTCTGCTGCTCTGCCATGCTGGATGCCTTCTGGGCTTGCCAATAGCCTGTCCCTGCTATGCAAGTGACAAAGTTACCAGCCTGTAAAGCAGGCATGCTTTCGCTTTCCACCTGGAATTTGGCAGGGAGGACCTGTCTGGTGATGAGTATAATACCTAAATATTTCTGACTAGGGGAAACAAAAAATTTAAAGCCAGAAGTGTGCTTTACTTCTAATGGCCAGTAGACTGGGGGTGCTTTTTTTTTAAATGTAAGAAAGCTTCCTGTTGGTGAAGTGCATGAAGTCTGAACATTTCATCTTAAGTGGATGGAAAGTAGACCTAGCCATGTGCTTCTCACAGAAACCATGGCAAGGCAGATAAAATTTTAAAAATGAATGTACATAACAAATATGAACTTGGCTAATAACAATGTCACACAAATCATCATCTTTAAAACATGAATGCACCTACTACTTCTAAGTGCCAATAAACGAACAGCTACAGGTATGCAAAAAGTGTACATCGGAATTGGATTTCATAGAATCAAAGTTGGAAGGGACCTCCAGGGTAATCTAGTCCAACCCCCTGCACAATGCAAGAAATTCACAAATACCTTCCTCTAAATTTACAGGATCTGCATTGCTGTCAGGTGGCTATCCAGCCTCTGTTTAAAAACCTCCAAGGAAGAAGAGCCAACTACCTCCTGAGGAAGGATTTGAGGTGCCTATCTTTTTAAAAATATGAATTTGAATATTTGACATCAGAATAATATATTAACAATATAGTATTATAGTTATTCTTCTTGATTTCTATAAGGAACAGATTTCCAAGTAACACTTCCCTTTCCTCAACTAGGCTGAAACTGAAAGACTGGATAACCACTACCACCTGACTGGGATGAAAATCTCATGATTCTAAAGGACACAGTTTTCCAAATTACAAATGTATAGGCAAGTGCACTCTACAGCAATGGCAGCCCTCAATTAAGGTCATAAATGATGTTCTCATATATAAGGATCAGTCAGCCAACATGAAAGTGTTGCAGGTCCCTTGCTGGAGGAGGCTTACCCACCAGTTCCAGGTAGGGGATCCTCCACTCCCAGCCAGCTGAAGGGGGACTGACCACCACAACCCATCTTAAATCAGAGGGAAAGAAGAGGAGTAGGCTTCTACCACTGCCACATACAGCTCGCTGGTTCAGGGCTTGGATTACCCTCTTGTAACAACAGCCATTCATGTCCACCTTGTCCTATGCTTAGGCACTCAACTCCATAGCAGTTACTCATGATGCCTCAGGCAGTCAGATCTGCAATGGTGCTCAAACCTACCCTGCCTAGGCTCAGGCAGCCAGCTTCATTATAACCGTTTTTTGTGCCTTGCTAATTCCACCAGAAGGGTGGCCCTAATGGGTGGGTGTGATTCTGGGGCATCATGAACATTTTGCCCAGAACCTCTGAATCACTAAGAACACCCCTATTTTATACACCTGATTGATGTCACTAATCTACTATCACTTTCACATTGATATGAAAACTCTTCTTTGGAAAATATAAATACAAATCTTACCATTTGGAGGTATTCAGTAGGTTTAAGAAAAAGACCATGAACTTGACAATAAAGTGGTCAATAAGTTAGATCACTGTTTGTGTTTTTTAAATTGTCTCATTCTGTACAACAGAAACAAACAACAGAAGACCCACAAGAAACCTGCAGGGAAGCTGTATCCCACCCTGCTTCATTTTGTTCCCTCTACCTCCTTCTCTAACAATTTCCCCCTTTAGGGTTTGTAGAATCTTTCGGGATCAAGTGCCGCGTTCTACTGGAGAAAGTTTTCCTTCCAGACGTTTCGTTCTCAGCAGTGGAGAACATCCTCAGTGGCGTTGCAGCTGGAGCAGGCGCTCAGAGGTCTTAGCTGCAACGCCACTGAGGATGTTCTCCACAGCTGAGAACGAAACGTCTGGAAGGAAAACTTTCTCCAGTAGAACGCGGCACTTGATCCCGAAAGATTCTACAAATCCTAATGATGTTACCAGCCGTGAAAACCTGAATTCTTTGATAATTTCCGCCCTTTCTTACCTCGTTTTTTCTGTCAGTTTCTTCCCACTCTCTTTATTCTCCTTCCTCTTATCTGTCAACCTACCCATCTCTTTTGCACCCTCCCCTTCTCCATCAATGTCCCCCTTCTCTGTCTACCCCCTCTCCCTTTTTCTGGCTACCCCCTTTCTTCCTCCTCTCTCTTCTTGCCAATATTCCACCCATCTATCTTTCTCACACACACACCCCACCACCTTGATTTTCTCTTGGAAATGGAGGGTCTATGAAGTTATAAGGCAAACACAATGAAAAAAATGGGGGAAAGGTGGGGTAGGTTTTTTTCCCCCTGGTAGCTGGTAGGCATAGCACTGGATTAACTTTCCCTGGGTTTGGCAAGTAAACTCACTCCACTTTGTATAGAAACAAATAAAACATTATTTTACAAATGAGAAAAAAGACAAATAACATTCAAGTAGAAAGAAAAGGTATACAGTTCAGCAAGGAATGCAAACAAAACAAAAAACCTGTCTGGCTTAACTGCTCACTACCATATCTACCAGGCATACAAATGCTGACATCTCAGTAGGCATTCCAGATGAACAGAATCTCCAGCCACATAATAGTGAGGTGGCTTTTGAAGTAAGCAAGAGTTCTCAGCATCTCTCTGTACTTCAACTTGCTAAGCATTCTTATGCTAACTACGCTGTCAGCCCCATTAACCATCTGACCAATTAGAAAGCTGTTTGACCAATTAAGAAGCTATTATCAGGGTGGATCCCTAGATTGCAAGCTGTCAAACACTTTAGATGAGCTGTCCAACACTCTCGTTGACAGTTCACAGCTGCTATTAGTTACTGTCAGTTAATTGCCTTGACCATTCTAAGAGACTATCTTGATAACACAGCAGCATGGGGGAAATGACTTTTACAAACATGAGGCAGTCATTTTTACAAACAAGAAAGCTAACACTTAGTTAACATTTAGGCAAAAACTCTCTTAAAGGAGGTCAGTTTCTTGACAGGGCCCACAAGCTACATGGTGAGGGATCCCATCCTCTTCCTCTCCTTGCTGAGCCTGGCACAACTCCAGACCTTCCTAGCCACCTCTGAGCCCAGCCACCTGTGATATCTGGGGGCTACTCTGTATCTGGAATGGCTCCCCCATCATTGAGCTATGTGCAGCTCCAGACTGCCAGGCCCAGCCACAGCTGCACTGATGTCTGTAAACTGCTCTGGGCCCAGAGTAGCTTCCAAATACTGCTGCCACCATGACTAGACCCAGAATAAGTCCTGGACACTGCCGCTACCACGGCTGGGCCCAGACTTGTTCCTGGACTGAGCCTCGTATGGCCAGGTCTGGAGTGACTCCCACACTCACCCACCATTGCTGCAGGGCCTGGAACAGCTACTACTGCAATGAAGCTGGGAATGGCTCCCAGACAATGCTGCCTGGAACAGCTGCTGCCACAGCCAGACCTGGAGCAGCTCCTGGACATCCTTACTGCCAGCTCTTCAGAAGAAAGGTAAGTATGTTTCCTGGACTTGTGGAGAGAATTATATTTTATTTTGGGGGGGAATTTAAACCACTCCTATGTGTGTGTGTTTTTAAGATTTCAGATCCTTTTTGGAAGCCTGGGGGATCTCCAGGGCTTTTTATTTAGCACGAACTCCTTTATATATTAAGCTATAGTGCCCTGATGAAGCCAGTCCTCTAAGAGCTTACAGGGTTCTTCTTACAGGGCCTACTGTAAACTCTTGGGAGGACTGGCTACATCAGGGGGGTATATAAAGGAGTTCCTGCTACAAAAAAAAAAAAAAGCCCTGCCCCTTTCCATATTCTTAGCTATTTGCAGATAGGGCCACACTTTGCTATTACATATATGGATTTATTTTGCTTTACTTCATAGTGTACCCTGAAGAGGCTACCCATTGTTTGCACACCGTAATACCATCAAATTCAACCAAGTTGCGTTGTTGTGAATGAAAGGAGATATCGAATGTGTTCTGATCTCGGGAATAATTATAGACTTTTTATAAGAAAAAAAAGGAGTGGGTGGGTGGATGTCAGAGGAATAAGGGAGAAGTCATTTGGAGCAAAGATCCTGGAGATGTGATTGCTCTGCTTTAATTCTCCCTGCTGCAGTACACTGGTGCACAAATTTAATTAATGTGTATAATTGTTAAAAGATATGTAAGAAGATTGTTCTTTTCTTGCTAATAATTGTATTACTGTGCAGTAAGGCTCTGGGAGCATGATGGATGAGGGAAATGACTCCATCTCTTCAAAGCTAGGAGAAGGAATCATAAATGATGTATCGTTGATATAACACCTTGTTACTATAGGTTGTGAATATAAATAATCTTTGTGCTTGGAAAAGCTATGGAAAGGAATTACTCATTGGTGTGGTCACAAATCAGATAGCTATAGACAGAGGCACAGCCCTTGAGACTCTGACAGCTATACCAGGGATTTCTGAAACACAAGAAGATGAGCCTTGTTTCTCCTAACAACTGGACCTGTTCCCCTGATTGCAGGCCATACTTGCCATCTTTGTTTCAAGTCTCTAGTAGACAATGAGCATCCAAGAAAGTCTACACAGTCTGCATGACAGCAGCTCAATTGTGTGCTGTTTCTCTAAATAACACAGGAAGCGATCAACCAAATGGTTGCAATTATACAACTAATTATGAGGCCAGAGCCTCAGAGGAAAAATCTGTTCACTAACCACTAGTCTATGCATACAGGCACTAAGCATTAACAATGGGGGCTTTGCACTGACTATGGCATTTACATGTATATGAGTTTGGATAATAGCTACAAATACCCACTTTTTGGTTTTGAGTGAAAATTGGAAGGAAGAAAAGAGAACGCTTGAAATGCCTAATTTACGAGCATTGCCCTTGTTGACAAAAAAAAAAAAGCCCACTTGCTCACTTGTTTCATTTTCACATAGTATTTTCTAACAAACTTTGGGTGGTCATCTTTTCATATATCTCTATTAACTCGTGACACAGAGGTCTAGGAGGGTGGCTGTGGAAGAGGCAGAGGGAAAAGAAAGCTTACCATCTGCAGATATGCCTGTCAGCAAAGTTGCTCCCTATGTGCCTGGTCACATGCTGGCTTTAGTGACTGGAATCAGGGTTTATTGTTGTTTTGCTCCAATTAGCCCTGCACTACCCAGGCAGGTAGGAGTAAATTAGAAGAATCCTGTTCCTTCCTTTGTGCACTGTCAGTAGAATACTTTCTGTTTGTTACTTTTGGGGCAACTGACTTTGAGGCAGGATGTTACCAAGAGTTTAATTTAAGAAAAAGCACACAGAAAGGCTGTGTGAGGAAATCAGCTTTGTTGCTGTGGCTGATGTTTCAAGGAGCAGCATCTCCATGCAGAACAATGGTCAGAGATGTATAGAACCCTGGTAGCCCAGGTGACATGCAAGTGTGGCTGTTGCCTTTCAGGTCATCACCATGCCATATTATTACCTTGACTGATTTGGGTTGTAAAAAATGAAAGCATGCAAAGAGGAAGAACTTGCCCAGGACAGCAGAACTGCACTGAGAGCCAGTGACGGATAGTGTTAATAGCATTGCACTAATACCTGGGAGACTCAAACTTGAATCCCTTCTCTACCATGGTGTTAGCAAAATTTCTATGGATCTCCTCTTTAGATGTGGAATTAGCAGAGGAGATTCCTTGGCAGAGCATAGGAGGGGTTTTTTACCTGTGATACGGAGGTACAGCTTTCATGAAGGAGACTCCAGACTAAATATATTTTAAAATGAAAATGTTTACTTAGAAAATATATAAAAACACAAATACAATCACACATAAACAAGGTAAATAATTCATACACACAAGAACTAGGAGAAATAGAGGTGAAACATATAGAGACATATAGGAACATTGTGTGTGGGGGGGTGGTGGTGGTGATACAACCTGATCCATGGATCCTTGAAACAGAAGACATGATGGTGGAGAGTGGCCCAAACAGAGTTTGAGGTTGCAAGTCTGTGGTAGGGTAAGACAGGACACAGTGAACTGCCATGTGCTTGGCCTTATATTACCTGATTTGTGCCCTCAGGGAATCAGGTCATGTGGTCTTTGACAAGGAGGCCAGCTGACCTGTGACACTGCAGTGATGTCAGAACATGTGACTGCTGGTTCCACCAAAAGGTGCGAACAGGGGGAGGCTCCCAGTAGCTTAAAAGGATTAGCAAGTACTGATGGGTTTACCTATTGACAAACTACCCTAAACAAACAAAAAAACCAAAGTTGGTCAATTTAGAGCCAGATTGCTATCTCGTTGTAACACCAGAGCAAACACAATGGGGAGCATCTGCATGACAAGATTACGTCCTGACTGGTGATCTTCTTTCTAGGCATCGTCCTTGTGTCCAGCAATCTCCTCAATGGCTGGCAGGAAACATCTTTTTGTCATGTGCAGGCGTCGCAGCAAGCTCTGTTGTCCAACTGCTGGCTCTCCACATTTGCATCTGCATTGGCACACCTGGAGTGTTGTCTTAGCTCTGTCCTCATGACTGATTGCGCAGCATCAAGATGGAGTCAGAATTCCTTCCAGCATTTCTGGCTAAGGGCTGCTCTATGATGCTGTCTTCCTTGGACAGAATGCATGGTTTTGGCAGCTTCTTGGGGAAGCCGGATCTGGAATCCTTTCTATGCAGGAGGAATGCATCTATAGCACTGGCAGGAATAAGCAGGGAGGGGGGCCTCTTAGCCAAGCTTGGGTGCTAACAGCTTGACCCCACAGAGTAAAATGTCCATATTGCTGCTTCTCATGTCCATAGAAGCAGTTTGCCTGTGTTCACATACGTTCATAACAATAAGAGTTCTGCACCTCTCACACTAGGCCATAGTTAACTCAGTCCATAAATGGTAACACAAAAAGGGAGTGCAGGGAGTCTGGAACCAGGGTCACAATCCATTTAAAGATGGAGGAGGGGGCTCATGCTCACAATGAAAGTTAGCAGAATGGCCATACACTCGCTGTCAGCCTAGCCTCCTTCTTAAGGCTGTTGTTATAAGACTGTGGATGGAGAATATTGTTAGCTGCTTTAGGTGCCCATTGGGGGGGGGGACTGGATTTAAATATAGCTGAGATAAAATTTTGCTACAAGTATTAAAAGGCTTGTCTCAATTTAAAATACTGTAAGGGGATCTGGCTCACACTGTAGCGAACTATTCTGATAACTGGGCAGTAGAGAACCAATATCAGGCCTGATTTTTAAGTGGTCGTCCTATTCAGTTATGGTTCCCAACCTCCAAGTGGGGCTTGGACATCTCCTAGAGTTACAAAGAAACTCTATACCGTAGAGATTAGTTCCTATGGAGAAAATGGCTGCTTTAGATGATGAAATCCATGGCATTATACCATGCTGTGGTCTCTACTCTACTTTGCTCTCCTTCAGGTTCATCCCCCAAAATCCAAGAATTTCCCAACCCAGAGTTTTTGACCTGATGTTCAATATCTGGGTTGCAGGATTCACATTATTAAATACAAGAGCAGGGTTCATGTTATTAAATGTTTCTTCCTGCAAAAATTTTCTACACATAAAAACAGGGGTGTCAAACATAAGGCCCAAGGGTCAGAACTGGCCCATCCAGGATTCTTATCTGGCCCAAAGGGGAACAAGAGGATTATTGTGGTGGAGTAGGCAGAGCCACTCCAACTGTAGTTTCAGCATGGTAGAACAACCTCATCTGCAGCAGTCAAGCAGAACCCCTTTGCTTCAATGGTAGCCTCACTAGTAAGTTGAGAGCCACTACAAATATATTCATGCTGGCTCAGGGTTCCAAGTTGTGGATGCATGCCTCTCTTCTTGGCCTGCAGCTCTGGAAATGCTGTCCCAGATGGTTGCAGGGATCTGGGCCCCATAGGCACAGTGTGGTCCCCAGGGTCCCAGCCCCACCACTTTAATACCAATGCAAGTATCATGGCCCCACCATTTACCAACCCCAACTTTCAATTTTATTTTATTTCTCGCATGCTCATCACCACCACTGCTTCCTTCTCTTGCCAGGTACTGTTTCAAAGGGATTCTAGGCTCCAGGGGGCAGTGGAGAGGTGCTGCAGCACTGGGCACAGCAGGCAGGAATGGAGACACTATGCAGCATACCTCTGGGCCCCCCACCTTTCTCTGTAGGGTAGGACAGAGGAGGCAATCTGGAGTTGAGGGAAGGAGGAGTGAGCTGGAGGGGGGACCAGTTGTGAAAGAGGAGTGAGGTTGAAGTTTCTGAGCCAGTCCTGCAATTTAGTCAAGGGGTTAAAAACTCTTGCATTTCTGGAGGTTGGGGGGAGGGGAATGGCTTAGGGGGAAGGATACAATGGGGGCTTGCAGCAAGGGAACACTGTATAGTCATAGGATAGTCCTTCACAGCTGTACATCTTCTTCTGCACCCCAAGATCACCCTGTCCTTCCTTGCCATTGTTGTGGGGCAGGGAGGGGGTTTTCATTCAAGGCAGTTCCTCTGAGAGGCTGTGTTGAAAAGGCATTGGGGGGGAGCTTTAATTGAGCAATGCTTCAGCCACAGTCTGTAATGTGTGAAAGGAAATGGAGTTGCTTTTCTGACCACACTGCTCTTCTACATGTGCAGTTTGAGTGTATGCTTATTTATTCAAAAGTAAGTCCCTGTCAAAGGCAATACAGGCCTGAGGTTTCTGGCTGCCCTGTCAAATTAAAAGCTTGCTTAGTCTTAAGCTGTATTGCATGCTGAACAGCATCCCAAATGTTACATGGCCAAGATTTGACACAGGGTACATAATAGTTTCTCATTTTTAAAATCTGCCTTTTTATTTCCTGTTTTCCATAACTGTGTCTGTCTGTGCCCCAGGCACCTGGAGGGCTGTCCCTTTCCTCTGTGTACTTTGTAAGAGCTGTTTGCTGCTTGTTCATCCTTTCACACTGATCTTCTTGCAACTGTTCCAGCAGCAGTTGCTTTGCTTTAAGTGAGTGAATCAATTTTTTTTCCTCCTTCGAATTGTTTGGGAGAAATTAAGGCTGCAAAGCTGTAGGAGGCAACTGAATAATGCCAAACTATGTTTTGTTTGTTGTGTCTTCAAAAATAGTGCAGAACAAAATATCTGCTTGCTTGGAGGCTTAGTGAGGGCAGCAGGCTGGGAAGAGTGGCAGGGGTGTGGGTGTGTGTACATAAGTGAGAGAGAAAGAAGCAGCACAGTTTCCAGACCCTCTTTGCTCCCCCTCCCCAAATGCCAGCTAATTTGCTCACACCGGCTAAACGCTCATTAACCAGCAGCACCACCCCAGGTCTCCGGTCCTGGTAGATTCAGACGGGTAGCCATATTTTTATTTATTTATTTATTTAGACTTATATCCTGCCCTTCCCATGATGCAGGCTCAGGGCAGGTTCCATCAGAGATTGAACAATTAAAAACAAGATTAAAATTACTGTATAAAACAGTTGAAATACAGACATTGTATTGGTCAGAAGTATGCCCAGAATTAAACTTTGTGTGTCTTAAAGGTGCTGCTGTACTCGAACTTGGATCTCAAACTAGATTGCTTGTTAAGTTGTGGACCAAAAAAAAAAAATGTGCCCCACTAAATGAAAAATCTTGGCTATGGCCCTGGATTGGTGTTTGCATGTGGGGGAGGGTGCAGATGATCCCCTGCTGAGGCCCGCTGGCAGCCAGCGCCATTGCCATATTCACTCCCCATGTGCTTTGGCCCATGAGGGACATTCTTTGGCAGTTTCTTCCACACATCAGGGACCTAGTTATGCCACTAAGCACACAGCTCAGCAACTTGGCCTCCCTTACCCATGGAACACATGGCGGCCTTCAGTCATAGGCAGCTGCCACCTAGTGGGAGGGCAGTGCCAGTGATCTTCCCCATCCTTGTCACTGGGTGGCCTGGGGTCTCTGCCACATACATGGCCTTGCACACATGGTGCCCACACCCAATTAGACAATCCAGTGGGGCAGCCACTGCCAAATGAGAATGGCATGGCTTGCCAATGATCTTTGGCTTGTACCCCACCATGGATCACCTGATAGCCTTGGCCAGAAGCAGTCACTGCTGCACAGGCCTTTCTGGGTTATTGGGCTTTGCTTGGCACAGAGGTGTCTCTGAGCATATAGCCTTGTACCTGGGCCACCGCCCCTTACTTCTGCAGGTGGAGTGGTTAGTTCAACTTGCCTTCCCAGTTTCCTTCCATGGTGGCTCAGGGGCAGAGGGGAAATTGCAGTACCAGCCACTATGTGTTTTCCCTGGAGCCTGGGCTCACAGCATTGGTAGTGGAAGCGGGATGGAGAATGGGGTTGCCCCTGCTGTCCACCCTGCTGGTCCACTGGCTCTCCAGTCTGTGTATGCAGGTTTTTCTCTGTGCCCCGCCCCAAACCCATGGGAGCTTGCAATGAGGGCACACCAAATCAGAACTTACCAGTTGCTGTCCTTTCTGTATCTCTGGTACCTAGTGTTACATTTTATGGCACATATGGCCCGGCCCAATGAAATGACATTTATGTCAGATCTGGCCCTGATAAGAAATTAGTGTGAGATCTCTGCATTAAAACAAACCACTATGTCAGGGTCTCCTGGTTCTGGGTCATGGGAGGGGCCAGGCGACCACTCCAGGACTCCATTTGAAGAAGGTTAGCACACCTCAGACCAGGCTGGAGGGGAGGTTAAAGCACCTGAGTCCCCCTTCTCAGCCCCTGTGCTGGCTGCTCCCTTCTCTCTCTCAGTATAGCTCTTCCTCCCCGGTGTGCTGGGCATCCTTCTTTTAAACAGGTAATCCTTGCAGCCCTGCCCCGTCTCACCAGTCGTTCATCCCCAGCTTTATTAGCATAGACCAGGACAGCCCCACAGTCCCCCGTGAAGACGGCCTTGACCCCGCCGGGACGGTCCTCCCCGGGGTTCAGCTGGGCGGGTTGGCTGTCACTGCTGCCACTCGTGGAACTGCCAGTCAATTCATTGTCCATTGGGGCATCCCCCTCGGGTGGGCTCCCAGCCAGGAGGTTGGGAAGGGAGGCCAGAAGAGAGGGCTTGGCACCCGGACAAATTATTACAAGAAAAGGGATTCTAGCCTAGTTTTCTTCCTGACCTGGTAGTTTTCTGTTTGGCAGGATGTCTTTCAAAGGAGTGCCAGCCAGCCAGATTTACTGCCTCAATCAGAACTATTCAGGAGTTTTTTTTGTAGCAGGAACTCCTTTGCATATTAATCACACCCCTCTAATGTAGCCAATCCTCCAAAAGCTAACAGGGTTCTTATTACGGGGCCTGCTGTAACCTCTTGGAGGACTGGCTACATCAGGTGTGTGTGACCTAATATGCAAATGAGTTCCTGCTACAAAAAAAGCCCTGGAACTATATATACATATTCTGGACAGTATATTTAAACCAGGGGTGTCAAATTCATCTGTTATAAGGGCTGGATCTGACATAAATGAGACCGTGCCGGGCCGGCCCAGGCCATGTGTGTATCTATTTAAGATTAGGTAGCAGAAATATAAACTTTTTAAAGGACTCAAACATGACTAAAGATTTTTTTTTAAAAAAAAACTTTATATAAATATATTTGAAACATTAGCACTCAGCCTTAAGGTGCTTTCTTTGTATTTCTCCCATGGGATCCAGGGAACTGGGCAAAGAAAGCTCTGGCTCTTTCCCTCCCTCCCCAGGGGACCAGGAAGGGAAGGAGCCTCAACCAATGGAGAAAATCATGGGGTTTTTTTCTGTAGCTCTTGTGCAATTGAGCAAGTCTTGCAAAGCAAGTTGAGATGCAAAAGGAAGCAAGAGGAGAGTGGCTCAGTGGTAGAGCATCTGCTTGGGAAGCAGAAGGTCCCAGGTTCAATCCCTGGCATCTCCAGAAAAGGGTCCAGGCAAATAGGTGTGAAACACCTCAGCTTGAGACCCTAGAGCCGCTGCCAGTCTGAGAAGACAATACTGACTTTGATGGACCAAGGGTCTGATTCAGTATAAGGCAGCTTCATATTCTCATATGTTCAAGAGAGAGGGAGAAGGAAGCAGACAAGAGCCAGTTGCTGGGGGACCTGATAGGAGCCCTCCAGGGGTCTGATTCAGTCCCCAGGCTGCATGTTTGATACCCCTGGCTTAAACTATATACAGTGGGGTCAGGAAATAACTTGAAAAGCAACATTTAATTAAAATTAAGTTATAAACGTTTTAAAAACAGCAGTACCAGTGGGGTCCACCTAAATGTGGACATATGTTCAATGTCACCAGTCAGAAGAATAATTTTAAATCACATGCAATTCTGAAATCTTCACTTTTGAATCTTCCACTTCTCATTTTTTTGACAAATTGACCATTACTTTTGATTTATCTTTAATAAAAATGAGTTTAAGAAAATGGTTCACTTCAGTGCTATTATGGCTGATGAATGGAAAATCATTTCTAATCCCTCTTAATTATTTTTGATGTGTTAAATTAAATGTGTTTTGTTGGAATGAATGTTATCATCCAATGAATCAATCTCTTTCTACAAGTAATTTTCCCCATCTCTTAAAAGTATTATATGTAATGTTATGCTTATGATAATGAAGAAATCCAACATCTTTTTTTCCCTCCTTATAACTTCAAAAATATGCAAAATGTATAATAGGCAGATTAAATTGTAAAGTCTCCTACTAATACTCTTCCTCCTAGGCTGTGCACATCTGCATATATATTTGTACAAACCCATTCTGATTAGGAGCATCTTCACTTGGAAATAGCCATTAGCTGTAGGTCAGTATGGTTTTGTCTCTTCCATCCAAAGTGTTGTGTTGCTATTCATGGAGGGGCGCAAGGCTAGGATGGAATTTCCAATCTTATATTTTTTACCTGAAAATATGAAATGAAATGATCATACGGTTGTAGTATAAAATCAATGAGCTTTAATATTAAAACTTTAGGTTAATATTTAAACTTTAGTTTAAAGGGAAATAAATATTCAAGATTTCCTGCCGAAGCCCCCCTGTTCAGGGTTCAGGAGAGTAGTAACGTTGCTGGTTCTGGGTTGAGAAATTCCTAGAGATCTGGGGTACAGCCTGAGGAAGGTGGAGTTAGGGGAGTGGAGGGACCTTAGTGGGATATGATGCTATAGACCAGGGGTGGCCAATATAAGAGCAGCCACACAGAATTAATGTAAGAGCCACACAGAATAAACATCAGATGTTTGAGAGCCACAAGGCATGAATGTCAGATGTTTGAGAGAGAAGGGAAGGGAGGGAGGGCTAGAAAGAAAGGAACTTTAACTTAAATTACACTGTCCAAGCCACTGGCTGGCTTGGCTTGGGGAACATAAGAACATAAGAGAAGCCATGTTGGATCAGGCCAACGGCCCATCAAGTCCAACACTCTGTGTCACACAGTGGCAAAAAATGTTATATACACACATACACTGTGGCTAATAGCCACTGATGGACCTGTGCTCCATATTTTTATCTAAACCCCTCTTGAAGGTGGCTATACTTGTGGCCGCCACCACCTCCTGTGGCAGTGAATTCCACATGTTAATCACCCTTTGGGTGAAGAAGTACTTCCTTTTATCCGTTTTAACCTGTCTGCTCAGCAATTTCATTGAATGCCCACGAGTTCTTGTATTGTGAGAAAGGGAGAAAAGTACTTCTTTCTCTACTTTCTCCATCCCATGCATTATCTTGTAAACCTCTATCATGTCACCCCGCAGTCGACGTTTCTCCAAGCTAAAGAGTCCCAAGCGTTTCAACCTTTCTTCATAGGGAAAGTGCTCCAGCCCTTTAATCATTCTAGTTGCCCTTCTCTGCACCTTCTCTAAAGCTATAATATCCTTTTTGAGGTGCGGCGACCAGAACTGCACACAGTACTCCAAATGAGACCGCACCATCGATTTATACAGGGGCATTATGATACTGGCTGATTTGTTTTCAATTCCCTTCCTAATAATTCCCAGCATGGCATTGGCCTTTTTTATTGCAAACGCACACTGTTTTGACACTTTCAGTGAGTTATCTATCATGACCCCAAGATCTCTCTCTTGATCAGTCTCTGCCAGTTCACACCCCATCAACTTGTATTTGTAGCTGGGATTCTTAGCCCCAATGTGCATTACTTTGCACTTGGCCACATTGAACCGCATCTGCCACGTTGACGCCCACTCACCCAGCCTCAACAGATCCCTTTGGAGTTCCTCACAATCCTCTCTGGTTCTCACCACCCTGAACAATTTAGTGTCATCCGCAAACTTGGCCACTTCACTGCTCACTCCCAACTCTAAATCATTTATGAACAAGTTAAAGAGCATGGGACCCAGTACCGAGCCCTGTGGCACCCCACTGCTTACCGTCCTCCACTGCGAAGACTGCCCATTTATACTCACTCTCTGCTTCCTATTACTCAGCCAGTTTTTGATCCACAAGAGGACCTGTCCTTTTACTCCATGATTCTCAAGCTTTCTAAGGAGCCTTTGATGAGGAACTTTATCAAAAGCTTTCTGGAAGTCAAGGTAAACAACATCTATCGGGTCTCCTTTGTCCACATGTTTGTTCACCCCCTCAAAGAAATGCAACAGGTTAGTGAGGCAAGATCTTCCCTTGCAGAACCCATGCTGAGTCTTCCTCAATAACCCGTGTTCATCAATGTGCCTGCTCATTCTGTCCTTGATAATGGTTTCTACCAACTTTCCCGGTATTGAAGTCAGACTGACTGGCCTGTAATTTCCCGGATCTCCTCTGGAACCTTTTTTAAAGATGGGGGTGACATTTGCTACCTTCCAGTCCTCAGGAACGGAGGCAGATTTCAATGAAAGATTACAGATTTTTGTTAGAAGATCCACAAGTTCAACTTTGAGTTCCTTCAGAACTCTCGGATGTATGCCATCCGGACCCGGTGACTTATTAGTTTTTAATTTGTCTATCAGTTGTAGGACCTCCTCATTTGTCACCTCAATCTGACTCAGGTCTTTCAACACCCCTTCCAAAATTAGTGGTTCTGGGAAGTGATGTAAAGAGACAAATGCCTTCTCCAAAGCAGCTGAGGGGGTGGTGGGGGTTTTGAGAGCCACACAGTATGTGTGAAAGAGCCACATGTGGCTCTCAAGCCATAGCTTGCCACCCCTACTAGAGACTCTACCAACCGAAACATCCATTATCTGAAGAAAAACTGATCTCTGCATGGAGATTAGCTCTAATTCTTTGAGATCTTTAGGCACCAAGTAGAGGTTGACAAACCCATGTGATATTTGACTCCCTAATGAATGTCTTTCATGTGGTGGTCTCTCATTTATAGATTATGCACTTCTGCTGAGGTGAACCTCATGTGGTTCATAAAAGGCTTAGCAAAAAAGGGAATTACACAGAATCACCTCACTCTTGCACAGTGCTTGAGGTCACAAAGAAAGCTCTGTTCATGCAAGCATGAGAGAACAGTGGTTTTCACTGATTTCCTCCATACTACATGGAACAATGTATTATTTTGGAGGGGTTTTTTTTAAAAACTCTCAACAGCGTTTTCTTGGGATGTTCTCATGTGTGTGTATGTAGGGAGCTGCTGTAGCAAGACATTAAAAACCAGCTCAATGAACTTGCTTCATTTGCAAAAGCTTAAATCCAGTCCAATGTTTTAGTTGCATTGATTTATTTGTTGTGAGTGGCCATGGATGTTAAGATAAAACATTCAAATGGAATGGAAAGATAGAGGTATCAAATAAATGTATAACTTAATAAAATCATTTGTTAAGTCACTGTACCATAGGTACATATTTCAAAAATGAGTTTTTCCCCCTCCATATTGGGCAGAAATTTCAAATCTTTTGAAAATTGGTTTGAAGATCATAGAATTTTGATCTGCAACAGTCATGTTGACACTTAGAAATGAATAAATGCATCTTGAAGTGCCAGTTCAACTTTAATGTGCCCCTTTTTCCAAAGTGTTGATCTAGTACTGATATTCAAATTGATAGAATCCATGTGGTTAAATAAATATTTAGCTTTCTGTTTCCGTCAGAGTCTTCCTGCCACAGTTGATACAGTACGGGAGCTGGAAGCCCGTTGCCCATCTATGGGTCCCATTTTGGACCACTTCAACCATCTTACTCGGGAAGATGTGGACAGGATCTTGGCTGCAGTGAAGCTGACCACTTGCTCATTGGACCTATGACCATCCTGGCTTATTAAGGCAGGTGGCAGGGGCATCCAAGATTCTTTAGCTGATATTATTAACCTTTCCTTGGAAACAAGGACTTTTCCAGCTAAACTTAAAGAGGCAGTGGTCCG
Source organism: Heteronotia binoei (assembly GCF_032191835.1). Taxonomy (NCBI): domain Eukaryota; kingdom Metazoa; phylum Chordata; class Lepidosauria; order Squamata; family Gekkonidae; genus Heteronotia; species Heteronotia binoei. The sequence goes on from NC_083227.1 coordinate 122,065,070, forward strand.
TCTGCTTTTGAAAAAGCCATCTTTGGACCCAATGGTCCTGGCCAATTACCGCCCAGTTTCGAACTTACCGTTCCTGGGTAAGGTAATTGAGAAAGTGGTGGCAGAGGAGTTTCAGGGTTTCCTGGAGGATACTTCTACCCTCAGTACCTTCCAGTCTGGCTTCCATCCTGGTCATGGGACGGAGACTACTCTGGTTGCCCTCACAGATAACCTTAGAAGGCATCTGGATCGAGGTGGGTCAGCGCTACTATTGTTATTAGATCTCTCAGCAGCATTTGACATGGTTGATTATGATCTTATGATCCACCGTCTTGTCGACGTTGGAGTTGTAGGGGTGGCCTTACAGTGGCTTTCCTCCTTTCCCCATGGTCGGGGACAAAGGGTGGCGATTGGTGAGCAGACCTCTCAGCGGCATCCACTCAAATGTGGTGTGCCGCAGGGAGCTATTCTCTCACCAGTGATGTTTAACATTTACATGCCCAGATTGTCCAAGGTTTTGAGCTGGGCTATCACCAATATGCAGATGACACCCAGCTCTATCTGCTGATGGATGGCCATTCGGATGCCACCCCAGACCATCTAACCAGGGCATTAGAAGCTGTGCCAGGTTGGTTGCAGTTAAGCCAGCTGAAGCTAAACCCAACCAAGACAGAGGTCCTGTACCTGGGTCAGGGGGGACCAGAATCAGGCATCCGACTACCCACCCTAGATGGCACCCTTTTGGTGCCAGCTCAGAAGGTGAGGAGTCTGGAGGTGACATCGCATGCCTCCCTTTCTATGGAGGCCAGGTCACAACAGTTGTGCAATCTGCCTTTCACCATCTGCAGCAGGCCAAACAGCTGATGCCCTACCTGACATCCCAAGACCTAGCTACAGTGATCCATGCAACGGTCACTTCCAGGTTGGACTACTGTAACTCACTCTACGCAGGCTTGCTCTTGAGGCTGATCTGGAAACTTCAACTGGTGCAAAATGTGGCAGTGCGGCTCTTAACTGGATTGCCTATATGGGCAAGCAGCTGACCGATGCTGTACGCACTGCACTGGTTACCAGTTGAGTATTAGATCTGTTTCAGGGTTTTAGTATTGACATTCAAAGCCTTATGCGGCCTGGGACCGACATACCTGCAGGACCTCCTCTCTCCATCTGAACCCCGAAGGATATTGCGATCGGCCAACCAACATCTTTTGGTCATCCCTGGCCCTAAGGACGTCCGTCTTGCCTCGACCAACCTGGTGGAATCAGCTCCCGGTTGAGGTGCAGGCCCTGACAGATTTGTTACTCTTCCTCAGGGCCTGCAAGACAGAGCTGTTCCGCCAGGCATTTAGTTGAGGCAGACGGGTATCCTCTACTCTGTTGCCTATACCATCGGCTGCCTCTCCCACAGTGATCTATCACAGAGATCTATCATCTGAATCTTCATATTCGGGCCACTGAAAGATTACACCTAAAGTTGCACTGTGTGCCGCCCGCCTCTGCTATTTAATGTTGTTGTAATGCTATTGTTTTAAACTGTATTTATTGGTTTTATTGATTTTATTGTATGTGATTAGTTTTTTATCTGAATGTGATCCGCCCTGAGCCTGTCTGGGAAAGGGTGGAATACAAGTGAACCAAATAAATAAATAAATAATATGCTTCAAAACATTCATTCCAGTTTTCAGCTCATATTTCAATACTAATTTCATTTTAATTCAAGACATTACAAAGCAGGGTTGGATTTTAAAAATATTTTGCAGGTAGCAAATCTTTTAAAAAATTCCATTAAAAATGACATTTTCTGACTGGAAATGCCAATTTCAATGAAGGCTCATTTTCCAGTGGGAACTTTTTCTGCAATTCTTAGCTGTATCTGTGCTATCTAGTCATACATATTTTTTACCACTGTCAAATCAATCTCATGCTCACTCCATGAATCATTTTTTTCCTGTGGGTGTTCTTTCCTCCACAGGAGATGGGAAGTACTACTTTGAAAAAACAACTGTTGAATTTTAAGTCGATATGTGTGTTAATATAAATATGTATATATTGGGGGAAATTATTATAAGATTACTTGTGGAAACTTAAAATTCTTAAAAATATTATACCACTCTAGAAGCAACTGCTGAATTTTAAGTCGATACGTGTGTTAATATAAATATGTATATATTGGGAAAATTATTATAAGTTTACTTGTGGAAATTTAAAATTCTCACAAATATACTACTCTAGAAATATAGTTTCCAACCCACTCACAAGAATCTGTTAACTTCTGTCTTACAAAAGGTCATGCTACTTATTGAACTTGAACTAGGAAGCTCATTAGAACCGCTGTCCACTACTCTTTGCAGCACCTCGGAGTGCCAAAAGAACACACATCTGTGAACATAATAGCAACATCCTTCTTGGAGAAACAGGAGCATCTCTGGTTTCACATTTTATTGAGTTTAATCATACTACCACAGACATTGTTTTTTTGGGCTATCAAAAAAGTACCAGGCCTGACAAGCTATGAATGAGAAGGGAGGGTGAATGTATACTTAGACTGAGATCTTTGGCTCCCTATGGGTTAAATGAGAAGTCAGACCTTCTATACGTATCTGGTCATGGTGACTAAGCATTTTTGAGTTCTGCAGTCCTTTAGGAGGAAAAAGGTGTCTGAATGTATTGCATTATACCTGGCTATAAAATACAGTGAACTCTACCCAACTCATCCAGTTTTTCAAGATGGGAGCTATCTGTTTTTCTATCTTTGTGATATCTTTGGGCTCTTTTATCTTTTTCAGTATTTAAATATTTTTGGTTATAAATGATGTAATGTTTGTATCATACTAGAAAATATGTGATGTAACTTTATAACATGCTCAGACTGTGTATTAATTAATTTTACAAGTAATTTTATTTAAAAGTATTTTAATCATTATTCTGTATGCATATTTTAATTGAATCTATTACTATATTTTTTACTTTGTATTAGATCCCCTGATGAAGCATACAGCAAAACGCTTAGAGATCTAAGAGCTAATAAAACTGCTCCACCTTGCACCTTGTTCCTCTTTTCTCCTACCTACTGGTATGCCCTTCCAATACTCTGAGTGAACACTAGGCTCTTGACTTTCAGTATATAAACAAAAACAGGTAAAAACGGGGCTTTTTTGTAGCAAGGAACTCCTTGGCATACTAGTCTATAATCCCCCCCCCCATGTAGCCAATCCTCCAAGAGCTTACAGGGCTCTTCTTACAGGGCCTACTGTAAGTTCTTAGAGGACTGGCTACATCAGGGGGGTGTAGCCTAATATGCAAAGGAGTTCCTGCCACCAAAAAAAAAAAGCCCTGGGTAAAAGTATATCTAAATGTTCTCTGCAGTTTTCCTGTGGTCACTGAGCATTATGATGCACTGGTGTCTTTGCAACTCAGCTTGGACTGTTGCTACTACCCTTCCAGCAGTGCAGTTAGGTAATTTTAGTATCTGGACAATGTTCTTGGTTAAGTTTCAACTGTTTAAAATAAAAGGTATCCTTTAAATTAAGGGCCCCATACTGCACTATCTGCAATTAATAGTCAGAAAATAGTGACTAATGAACCCTTAAAATAACACAATTCATATCATCAGACTGTTCAATCTTACAGGATGCTTCTGAGTAAACCAAGCTTATTTTTTGCAATGCCATCTGTTTTGGTAGGGTTATTTCTGTTCTGTCCCTGTGTATTAATATAGAAGTCATATTTTAAATAAATTCCTGTTACAGTTCTAGTTATAAATGCATTGCATACATATGTTCCAGGATGCCCCTCCACCAAGTTATTACAAGAAAATTCCAACATTGTAACGAATACAAAGATTTTTAGGGGGGCAGGGGAGCTGAGAGACTGGCTATTTTGTAATGTCACAGAAGAGTGGGCCACACAGGGCTACCAGTAGGAGAATTCAAATAAATGAAAATGAGAGGGCAAATAAAATATCTGAGGAAAGGATAGGGAAGAAGAATGATGGGCTGGGAAGAAAGAAGCATGGACCTGTGAAGGCCTCAGGGCAAGAGAAAGGAAAACATAAAAGAATTGCTCTTGAATCAGAGCTACAAAACTGAGGACGGCTGAAGTAACCAGAAAAAAATAATATTATGTCAAAATAACCAGAGAAATCTTGGGTCTTATTTATTGGGTCCTCTGTATTTGGCCTCTAGTCCTACATATTAGTAGGGGTTGGTTATAGCTTTTAGATACTAGTTGTAAAATTAATAATGCTATGAGAAAGTTTTGCTGAGGTGCTTCTGTGTATGGAACTGAATAAGGCAACATCACAGTGGCTAGGCCATCTTAGTAGGGTTGCCAAGTCCAATTAAAGAAAAATCTGGGGACTTTGGGGGCGGAGCCAGGAGACATTGGGGGTGGAGCCAGGAACAAGGATGTGACAAGCATAATTGAACTCCAAAGGAGTTCTGGCCATCACATTTAAAGGGACGGCGCACCTTTTCAATGCTTTCCTTCCATAGGAAATAATGAAGGATAGGGGCACCATCTTTTGGGGCTCATAGAATTGGACCCCCTGGTCCAATCTTCTTGAAACTTGGGGGGTATTTTGGGGAGAGGCACTAGATGTTATACTAAAAATTTGGTGCCTCTACCTCAAAAAATAGCCCCCCAGAGCCCCCAATACCCACAGATTAATTCCCTATTATTCCCTATGGGAATCGTTCTCCATAGGGAATAATAGAGTGCCCAGTAGACATTTCCCTCCCCCCCCACGCTTTCTAAAGGGGGGGAGGGCCTCCAAACCAGGGAATCCCCTACCCCCTGCCTCTCACACACACAAATACTTACCAGATTGGAGAACTCTACTTGCTGTGAAAACGAAAGAAAAAAGGGAGGGGCTGTTCTCCGAAGCTCTTCCTGCTTCTTGCCCAGCCTTAAAGGGGCCACACATTTTACAAACGGCTCAGGATCTCAACAATATCAAGCCTGCAGGTATGTTCTCCCCCCCCTCCACCCCCCACCCCCGCTTCCTGATTTCTGGGGGGCGGGAGATAAGGCTGCGAACCCAGAAGTCCCCCGCCAGAGCGGGGGGGTTGGGAAGCCTACATCTTAGGGATGGAAAAGAAAAGCCTGATCCTGTATGTGTATGAAGTTAATGGGTCTTTAAGCACAACAAACATTCTTGGGTTACTTCAATGAGTGTAAACCCATACTGGTATAAAGCCATGACAGAAAAGGGTCATGCAAAAAGCCAGACAAGTTCTTTCTTCTAGTCCTTTGGCCAGCAGAGCAGTTAATTGACTCTTCTGAGCTTAGTGTTAGTTACTAAATGATGACAAAGTTGCTTCTTCAAGTGCCTTACTCTTCTGCAGTACTTGCCTGCCTCTCCATAAGATCTGATCTGAACAAGGCTAGAATATTCCCCTCCAGAAATTAGAGATGGTTAAACATGCATCTCTTATATTTTTGTTACACTAACCGTAGACTTCTTAGTGTAGTCTTGAGTATGCTCATTCAGAAGTAAGTTCTATACAGCTGTACCACACTGGCAGTCCTTAGAAGAAGCAAAATAGGAGACATTCTTTTGGACAAAGCCCAGTTTTTCATGAAACAACACAGAGGTTCATATGACCCCTGTTGGAAAATTACCATTATTGGCAACCATGGATAGAGACTGAAAGCTGTTCCTTATCCTACTCATAAAGCTTAGAATGCTTAGCTTTTACAACAGCAACCCATCAGCTCTACCTAGGGCAAGAACAATAACAGCAACACCCACAAGTTTGCCATTCAATAACAAGAAAAGTAATCCTTGATAAGGCTTCTCATTTTGAGTTAAAAACTCTCAAAATAAGAATCTGTAACCATATAGCAAATTTCATTAATGATGAATAATAATAGTATGAAGTAATTGGTATCCTCCATAAATCTTTTTAAGAAATTGATGTTTCCTTTTGTTGTGCTCTTCCTGTGATTATCTGCTGTAGCTGAAGGAGACAGATCTCTTGTAAAGATAGGCTGCTAATAGAAGCACTTTGCCCACTTTTTTATTTCCTTTATATGTGTGTGAGAGAGAATTAGAACAGCTTCGTAAAATGATGACTTATGTGAGCCTTTCCTCTAAGGAGCTTAAGGTAGCATATATGGTTCTCCTTCTACCATTTAATTCGAACAATAACTTTGTGAGAAAGATTAGGCTGAAATGTAGTGATAGGGTCAAGATCATCCAGTACACATGACAGCTCAGGCCTCACCATTGGGGGGGGGGAGAGGAAAAACACAGCAAACAATGAATCTGCCTTCTTTTCCAGCAGTCCTCTATCACTAACTCCTCCTAGGATGTGCTGAAAGAGAAGCTAAAATGGGCTTAGTTTCCCAACTCTCCCCATTCATCACCTCATCACCGTTCAGCTTAGCTGAACTCTATTATTCCAGAGCTGACACTGATTGGTTCAGAATCTTTACATTTGGGGGAGATTTTTTTTAAAAAAAATGAATTTGAAACTTGATTTCATTTTTCATTCTTTGCCACATTTTTGCTGCTTAATTTGCCTCTTAAATTAATTCCGCAGGCTTATTTTTCTCACTTGGTATTTAAACTCATAACCTCCACACTGAGTTATTTTTCTCATTTGCCACTTCACTTTTCACCCACTCAGCTCTCTTCTTTCACACATTCCCTTAACTGTCTTTCCCCCAAAGCCTCTCTACAATCCAGTCAATTCTGCCCCCTAGGATACAACTATCATCCAATCATAACACACTTCAATTATCTCACCCTCCCCCTTCTTTCTTACTCATAGGCCTGTTTTTAAACCCCAACAATAGAAATATAACACTCCATATTAAAGCTCTCAAAGAAAACACAAAATGTTTACATAGTGAAAACATCACACAATGGTTTTGCAGAGTTCTCCAGACTGAAGTCCTTCTAATGCTGACATAGACCCTGCCTGCACGAACCACAAAGGGAAATAGGAAACTTATGATCCTTGAAGCATATGATGAAGTTCTCATTATAGAGCTACAGTAATGATCTAAAACAATTTGCTCAAAACCTCTCACACTCCCTCTTTTACCAATATTGCAGTCTCCATAAAATTATTATAATAGCTGTTAACTGACTAGTAACAGTTGAGTGATAAGACTCATTAAAGTACTCTGCAGTTACTGCCTTGTCTTACTAATTTATACGGTTCTAAGACATGATTGGACATATAAAATGTCCTGGAGACAAAGAACGGTAAAATACAAAGGTTAAGTGGTGCCACACTTTAGTTATTATCTGGGAACTCATAAGCTAAAAATTGGAGATAAGAAAAGATACATGGACTGTCTTTGGATGATCACAAGCCAACTGCAACCCAAAGCAGCTGCAAAGAAAGCAAATCCTTTGATATATTAGGAAAGACATTTTCAGAAAGAACATGGAAAAGAATTAATTCAGCTTCAGTGGAACCCATAAGCCCACATTTGTAACCCTACTATCATGTAATCAAGAGAGATTAATTCTGGTTTTGAATA